>NC_139653.1:34895152-35495152 GCF_951799395.1 Argentina silus
GTAGGATGGGCAAAGTTGTGATACTGTAGTAGGCCTAAAATGAGTGTGGGTACAGGGTTTAGGATTTACAATAGGAGATTGGGAACATAGAGAAACTAATGTTAGAGTTTTTATATAGGGCAGGAACAGCTCGACCACTAGCTAGCAGCACCAAGTTCATCCACAGACCACCTATGCAGTGTCAGGCAATGTCTACCAACCTGAGTGTATCTCTGTGGTTCTGCTCCATTAACTCTGACTGTTTACACAGATTTCAACTATGAATGTCAAGATATTTATGTTTGATTCCAGTTTAATTTTCCTTGTGTCATTCAATGTTTAATCCTTTTAGCTCTGTTTCTCAGCATTGAGATGTCAGAAAACTCTCAGTCAGTTTGTGTTAACACTAAGCCAGAGAGTAGGAGTGAGCAATGTGTTGGTTGGTTGGTAAAATGGCTGTTTGAGTTTCTCTGCTGATTCCTGTCAAACACACTCTTTGATCTGTCTTCAGAGTGTCAGTCGGCAGCCATGTTTGTTTGGTCAGATAAGTAGCCCACCTGGGTCATTACCTCTAACGAAGTGACTTGTTTTGATTTGGCTTGAAATCTAATCCCATGGATGAGATGAGGAAATGTGTTTCTGTTTTGACTGTGGTGGGTTTTAGAAGGTGTGAGCTTGGAGGTAATTTAGACTTTGATAGGTGAGGCTGAGGTAGGGGAGGTTAATAGAGGTTTAAATCCCAAGGAGGTCTTTCTCTCCCAAACTGTGAGACTGCGTCTACAGACCTGCTCCATCGTAGCCCTTCCTCTGTTTTACACACACACACACACACACACACACACGCATGCACGCACACGCACACACACACACACAAACACACACACAACATTCCTCACTCTCTTATACATACACACACTGATTCTCTCTCTCTCCTCGCTCTCTCTGTCACACACACACACACACAAACACACAAACCATTCCTTACTCTCTCATACATACACACACCTATTCCCTCTCTCGTCTTATCTCTTTCTCTCTCCCTTTCTCTCTGTCTCATACACACACACACACACACACACACACACACACACACACACACACATATGCACACACATGCACACACTCCTGTGAGTCATTTAGGCACTGGCCCCGGTTCAAGAAAACCTCAAAGAGAGTCTTGTTGGCAGGAGGCTCCAGAGCTTCACCTCTCGGTAGAGGTTAGCAGGAACACATTGTGTCTCTCCTCTCCTCTTCTCTGCTCTGCTCCATCACAATGGTTAGATCATCTGTTGTTCTACACTGAGGACTAGGAGTGTAGCACAAAGTCCTCAACATTACAGTGGGAAACCAATAGGGTGTTCATGAACAGACTATTGTGGTGTTGTTACTTAAGTCCAGGGCTTGTTAAGGGAGCGATCGATTATAATAATGAGACAGGGGAGCAGTGGAGAGTGGCGGCTAAGCACTTCCCATAGGCTTCCTCTGGGTGATGAACACACAACGCCACCAAAATACACACCACCTTCCGCACTGGGCTAGTGAGAGAGGAGGTGGAAAAAGGGGGCAAGGGGAAAGGGGGGAGGGGGGAGGAGGGCGCTCCTGCTTCATAATTTTAGACAATGATCTGTATCATACAAAGTGAGGAAGCCACCCCCCTTTTAGCACATTCTCTCTCTCGCCTCTCTCTCTCTCACTGTCTGTGTATATGTGAGAGAGTTTATTGTGTGTGTGTTTGTGTGTGTGTGTGTGTGTGTGTGTGTATGTGTGTGTGTCTGTGTGTGTGTATATATGTGTGTGTGTGTGTGTGTGTGTGTGTGGTAGCCCGTCCCCCACTGTCGCCCGTCTCACACACACACATACACACACACACACACACACACACACATCCCTCCCAAAGCTTAATCCATGCGGGTGGGGAGGTAGAGGAGATGAAGGGGGTGGCCCCTGTTTATTTGCTCAATCCTCTCTCTTCTTTCGGGGAGGAACAAGAGCCACGTTTGAGGCACTGCATGAGGGCTGTGGGTACATCCTTCTTTTTCATCCCATCCCTCCATCCCCCCTTCTCCTGTCCTCCCCTTGCTCATAAGGATTCCATTCAGAGGAGGTTGTATTTTGTTGACGTATCCATGCAGGCCAAGATACAAATGATCCAGAGTAACCCAATGAGATCAAACTGGGAGAACCAGGGGGGGAACCCTCCCGTCAGCCTACCCAGTGCAGATGCATCGACATTGGGATGGACCGGGTGACCCTCCTCCCCTGATGAGCATATTTCTGTGAGTCCTATGCTCCCCTATTTAATGGTGAAATGCTTACAGACACATACAGTATACTCTCTCTCTCTCTCTCTCTCTCTCTCTCACACACACACACACACACACACACACACACACACACAGACACTCACTCACTCACTCACTCACTCACTGTGTGCGATGATGTCTTCATCTGTGTGTTAATGCCCCAGATAGTGATTCCTGCCCAAGATGACCCATCAGCTCAAGCACCACTACCACTAAACAAAGGTAATCAATTGTGAAGGTGATCCTCACGACTGTCCTTGACTTTACTTAATTATATTCCATCTCAACAAGTGTTGGGTCCTTAGTCTCTACTGAGATTTCATAAATTGATAATAATCAATAATAATTGACTGGATTTCTATATAGCGCTTTATGTGTATGTGGGGAAACTCACCTCATCCATTATCAATGTGTAGCAACTTACATTTCAAAAGGGGATATATTCAAACAATATGTCAAACAAGGGAGTTTAAAAGAGAGCTGTTTCCTCATCACTCATCACGGCATAATGTATTACCATATTATCATTAGGCCTATCTGTTCACAGTTATTCCACTGAGACAAAAACTCAGTGGAACTATACTTTGATGCATCATCCTCTGATGTAGTGTTATACTGTATATTCCTCACCATGCTCACCAGCACAAAGGTGTAGTGCATCAGGATTCCTCACAACCAGTCAAATGTTTGTGAGTACATCTTTTGATAATTTTGTCATTTGTAGAAGAGACTGCGTCAAATGCAAAAGAATAACATCAAACTAATGGCAGTTTTATATTGCCTATTGATTTGGGTCACCTCAAACATACTGTAAGCAGTGATAGAGCAATAGGCAATAAAGACCCACAGAAAAAGTGGTACTGTATAATATTCAAGAATTGCTTTCAGGTGAAACGGCAGATCATATTAATCAAAATTCTGTAATGGCGTTGGCGTTGGCTATGCAAGGTGTTATTATTATGATTATTAGGATGATGATGATGATGATTATTATTATCATTAATAATGATAATAATAATTCCTCATCATCAATATCATCATTCGTGAAATAAGCGTGACATTAAATCCTTAAATATCCTTTCATACAAAAATATAATTATGCATGATAACAATACATATTCGTTTTTCGTCATCCATTTCTTTCATTTTAAACTAGGCTGCTGCAAGTGACTGATTTCACTCCAAGTTGGGCTTTCACTCGGCGGGTTCGCCCCGGTCCCCGGCCTGACCTGGCGGATCTCGTCCTCCGCATTCCTCCCGCGCGCAACTATCATAAACATCCTCGCTTTGGACCGAGGGCAGGAAGTGCGCGAGGACAGGAATTTCACTCTTTCAAAGTGTATTAGAGCTGAGGGCCCGTTAGAGAGATGGTTCTGTCGTGTCCAGTTTATTATCCTATACACGTAGGCTATGTGCCACACACACACGCGCGCAATTACGCGTGTTCTGTCCAGTGTTGGTGTTATTGTTATTTCTCTGTATCATTATGGGTTATAATGGGGATAGTTTATTATCGTTGTTCAAATTATTATTCTGACTTCTACTTACAGAAAACTATAACAACCTCATGCATTTACAAGGCGATATCTCAATGTATCAGTACTATCATTAAAGTGTCTGCGAAACAGCCACACTGACTGCATACCGATGTCAGCTGTGGGGTTGTTTTACATTGTATCTTTTTATTACAGTAAGCGTTTATTCACCGATGATTGTTAGGGATCAAGCGAGAATTTGAGAGGGACTTTAGCGCGTGTGTATTTATCTAAGAACAAAACATACTCTAACTAGGCTACTCTATTCCTGTAAGTCTATCTCTCTTTCACTTGCGCACATGTCGATGTGCTGTCTATATGTTTAATGTTATTGTTATCTGAATTAGTACCAAATCCTGTAATAGGCTAGGCCTATTTTTAGGTTCATCAATACGCATCGTATATATAATGCTGAATAATTTCATACAACAGACATTTGCGTACGCACAACTAATCCGTTGTTTATGAAAATCAGGCCTTACATTAGAAACTTCACATCCATCATGGATTTATCTTTTTATTCTAGATATTTCCATTCCTCATGATCTGGCAATTAACTTATGGTCTATACGAGCCAGGTTCAGTTGTCAATGTCCCTCAACTCTCTCCTCTAGCCGATTCAGTTCTTTACCCTCTTATTTTGTCAACCAACACTTTACTTCGACCTCTTTTATCCAGTTTAAAATCTGATATAAAGAAAATAATGACAATCGAATTAACATTCCTTAGCGCCATTTTTAAGCTAAGATAGTTCGGGTTACACACTGGCCTCGCGCTCACGGTGTTTGCAGATTCTTAACATGTTTATTTACAGCTTGTTGTGACGTGACGCGCGTGACTGTGGTAGCTCTGGCCAGATGTCTTGCGCAGGTGAGCAAGGTGTGCCACTGCCCTGGAAAAAGGATACAATTCTTCTGCAGTCGCTTAGAGGAGTGATTCCAACGTCAAGACTTTATTTAGAAAAGGTATGTTTTAAATATTGTATAACCTAATGGGTTATTCCGAAAAATATGTGCAGGAAACCACGGGCTTTTGAGGGTTCCATATAGGCTACTTTAACAGTGGAGTCATTTTGTCAAGAGATTCCTTGAAATCAAACCGTTCTGACTTAGCAAAAATATGCAGGGCCGAGGTCTAATAAGAAATTGTTGTCATATAGGCTACAGTATATGCTGAATGATTTGTGGGAAAAGCCGAGCTAATAATAGGTTATTAAGATGTATATTTTTCTTTTTCTTAAAACAGTATTCATACAATATTTTAGCAATAGCGGCCTGCTATACTACAAAACTATTACCATTGTTATCACCAAAGATGATATAATAAGTAACACTAATAGTAATAAATAATGTTGTGATAATCTGTCTTTTCAATTACTGTGAGTTCAGCACGTATCTTGAGAGTTCAGCACGCATCTTATCCTCTTTTCTGATCCAGTGCAGCTCTACAAGTTATATATCCTAGTCCTCGTGGATTTGGGCGCAAGGGAACTTGAAGAGACCACAGACTTTCTCCGGACCAGTAAAGAAGACAAAACAACTCCCGAAATCACGAGGTATTACTAAACACACGCATATTGTCAGTCGGACCCAACAAAAGGGTTGATTTTTGTGGTGTCTTCTTTGTTTCCACTCACTTATAAACCACCTCACCGCATCTATGCCGCTTTATTTAAGCAACATGTAAATGAAGAATTAATCCACCTCTATTTTAAAACAAAATAAAACCAAGCAACAAAATATTTTTCTTGGCTTTTCAAATGTGTTTGTTGTCCAAATTAGTTTGTTTCTTTTCCTCAGTATAACCGAAAACTAGTTGGGCATTTTAATGAAGTTATGCCGTTTCATCACATGAAAGACTAAAGTGAAGCCCATCTCTAAACATTTGACATGCATTAATTGCGAAATAGGCCTAACATCAAAATAATTTAATTCATATGGTTCTTTCATTACGGTTTGTTGTATATTTTCAAATACACAAACTTCAGATGGTATTTGCCTATATATTGTTATAACCAACACGAATTGTACAGGTATTAATGCATTAGTGCATTGAACACTTTAATTAGACTAGTAATTCTAATTTTAGCAAATGCGCATAGACAGTCCAAACACAGGCCTATCTGAAATCCGGAGTCTGAAATCGTTCGATTTTTCCCACTCATGAGTTTAAAGTAATTGCACGCTGAGAGATGGTTGGCTCTCCTCGCGGTTCAGCTGTTCCCTTGCGAGCCGAGTCTTCTCTCCAGTGGGCCGGTTGCGGGCGATGACACACATGCCAGCGCTGTTCGACCTGCACCGGCACACATAGCACGGAAATACCCACCAGGAGAAAGCCGACGGGACCCGCATGGGTGGCCAGGGAAATGTATATCCCCTCCATACACCTCCCTCGCAATGCAAGCTAATTAAGCGGCACTATCAATCCTGGTTATCTGAGGCTGTGGACAAGCGGGCAGTAGCTAATGAGTCTTCAGCATGTAGGCTAGTCAAACTGAATACATTACCATAATGTGGTAAATCTGGTAAATCTGGGGGTCGGCCTTCAATTTGGGGCTTTTAACGTGCTACACTGACAAGTAGTTCTATAGCCTAATATTTATTTTTAAACGAAGAAAAAAATCATGGTTTTCATATCGAATTATGCAGGCAAAATATTATCATCCATGAACAATATTATTATTTTGTCGAAGGTAGCTAACCCAAAACATGTGACGCATAACTGGCTATTTCATCTCCACATCAGTGCTGTGCAGTTCCATGCAACATTGACACGTGCCTTGTTGCTCGAATGAAGGCATATACTGTAGGCTAAAACATTAAAAGAATTACCTTAAAGTTGTCTTGCTTTTAATCGTTTCTTTTTTATATGGCTGTCCCTACCTTCTCCTCTATTTTCTATTCACTTACAACGAGTCGTATTTTTATATCAAAATCGACAAATGTTATTATTAACGTGTGTAGTTATGAAAATTAATTTGATTTTATGACGTGTAGAGCGAGATTCTGATCCTAGGCGACTGTAGCGGAGGCGGAACTCGTGAAACGCGCACAAATCACAAAGCAGTACGTCGCGCAACGCACGGGAAACTACGACGCACTGATGTCTGCCTGTAGAAAAAAAGAGAAAAGGGTTGGGCTAGTGAGGAACCAAACCACAACCTGGGTTGCGCCTCCATCAGAAACCAGTGTAGAAGAAACTTTGCTCAACGAAGAGTGCATATCAAGTCCTGAACTGTGGCACAAACGACGGATTTCTCTGCCCGTTAAGCGATTTGGAGCCAGCTTTTGAGTCCTCTTGTGGGGTGCATCTCGGCGTGCTACGGTTATTGTTTTTCACCTATCCATGCTGTGCCGAAAGTGCATATAATCGCTTTCCTTTTCTGTATTTGTGCTGTATTTGTTTTTGCTTTAGTGTGCGTAATGATGGCCACTTACCAAAATGCCGAGGACGAGGCAATGGCCTTGATGGTCCACGACACCAATACGGCAAAGGAGAAAGAGCGACCTAAAGACGAACCGGTTCAGGACAAGAGTTCGGAGAAGACGGATCCGTCCCAGAAACCCCCGTACTCATATGTCGCTCTCATTGCCATGGCGATTCGGGAGAGCTCCGAAAAGCGCCTCACACTATCTGGTATTTACCAGTACATCATCACCAAGTTCCCTTTCTACGAGAAAAACAAGAAAGGTTGGCAAAACAGCATCCGACATAACCTAAGTCTAAACGAATGTTTCATCAAGGTGCCCCGGGAGGGAGGCGGCGAGAGGAAGGGGAATTACTGGACCCTCGACCCGGCGTGCGAGGACATGTTCGAGAAGGGGAACTACAGGAGGCGGCGTAGAATGAAGCGGCCGTTCAGACCTCCACCGACCCACTTCCAGCCGGGGAAGTCCCTCTTCGGCAGTGATGGGTACGGCTACCTGTCCCCTCCGAAGTACTTGCAGTCCAGCTTCATGAACAACTCATGGTCACTGGGCCAGCCGCCAACCCCGATGTCCTACACGTCCTGCCAGATGGCCAGTGGCAACGTGAGTCCCGTAAATGTGAAAGGACTGTCCGCTCCCTCTTCCTATAACCCGTACTCCCGAGTGCAGAGCATGACGCTGCCTATGGTGAACTCTTATAACGGTATGAGCCACCACCACCACCCGCACGCCCACCATCCTCAGCAACTGAGCCCCGCCACTGCGGCACCTCCCCCGGTCTCTTCCAGCAATGGAGCGGGCCTCCAGTTCGCCTGCTCCCGCCAGCCTGCCGAGCTCTCCATGATGCACTGTTCATACTGGGATCACGAGAGCAAACACTCTGCATTACACACGAGGATTGACATTTAGTTACTTGCAAATGGACTCAAGAGACTGAAAGAAGTCTATTTTTTCAAACCACAAGCGAAGCATTATTTAGACCATTTTGATTCAAATAATGGGCTGAAAGCATATTGGGAAAATATTCAAGAGTGGATGCTGAGAGAATTTTTAAAAACTGGAACAATTGAGGTAAAGGAGCCACTGGGACGCACGAGGTAGCAGAACTTTTTGAGGGCCATTTCGTGAACCCAGGTTTGCCTTGGACGGAAGGCCGTGCTTTTATATGGTAGTCTACATTTGTAAAAATCCGACTAATTCCCAATTCAGGGGGATAGCAATTCGACAACTAATTCGATTTGTGTGTGATGGGTATGCGTAATGAGTTATGTCAATTTTACGTGATGGCACAACTATATATGTACATGTATAATTGCCAATTGAAACATGAAAACAAAACGTCGCTCGTTTTGGAATTCAAAACACTGCCTAAGCATGTGATAATTGAATTACCACTTCAAACCAATAACGTGCACTGAGCGGACTTCAACAAGACAAGGTGAAATGATGATTGCTGTTACCTGTTTTTATATCGTGTCAAAGTTCTTACACGGGGTGCAGGTGGGGAGCACCGTCAGAGCAGATAAATGAAATATATTTTACATTGACATTTTAGGCATTGTGACCCACCAGTGATAGAGATGGTTTAGTTTTCAATAACATCAGCCAATGCCAGATTTTTTTTAACCTTTCTTATTTTTTATAAACGTAATTATTTTGTCTCTCATGTTGGGACCATGTTAAATTAGCACTTTCCCCTCCTTTCTAGTTTTGTGAATTTCTTAATAAACTGTATTTCTTTCAAAGTAATATATTGGTCGTGAAGTAATTTTTATTTGTTCGAACTTTATAAACCACTTTAGGATATCTATTCAATCAACTAAACGACAATATAATTTATATTGTCATAACTACTAAGGCCAAAGGCTCAATATGCATTATTACTATATTTGTGTCCGTGAAAGTGCTTCAACTTGTCATGCACAAAGTAAAACTCTAAATCGTGCAGAGGCTTCCCTTATAGATTATTATTATGCTATCGGGCATAATAACCTCTATTTGTTCGATATGGACATACATAATTGTTTTGTTGGAGTTGGTCGACGCGCAAAAACTATGATCCTTATAGCTCATATTGAATGAATACAACATACTATAGCCAAGGCCATATACAACTGGATTTGCATTGCATACGAACCATCCGCCAAAATGGAAATTAAGTGCCATATCAGAATACATACATTTTTCGAGTTTCCGCTGTGTCTATTTAGTTTGCCAGGAGAGTGTAAAACTGGAAAAGAGCAAAGAAGGGAAAAGCTGTGACGCTGTGAACTTCTTAGTTTTTAGTGTTGTTTGGCAGTCGTTGCTCAAGGGGTGAGTGCTTGCGAGAAATGGATGCTGCTGAAGTGAGCAGTCGCCATGACAATATTTCAGTAACCGAGTGCTTTCTGTGTAGCATATTGTGTGTTGCATACAAATACACAGTGCTTATTTCTTCATAAGCAATCCCTGGAATCTCTGTCATCTCTGGTCCAGAATGTTTTTTTGAGGTTGGAGGCGGTCAGGGATAAATTCAAAACGTCTCTTTTAAAAAAAAAGGTTTAAAAAAGATAATAGCCTGTATATTTAAGAAAATGCGTTCGCACTAAATTCGATGTTGATCACTGCAATAAATCTAAGGATTGGGGTAGACAGACGTGAATATTTTACAATGTGTTTGAGATGTTCGGCTTCCTAATATGTTGTTAAGTGCGTGCTTTGCCATACGCATTTAGTTTTGGGCCACCAATTCCTGATATTTCCAATATATATAAAGTTAGCATTCCAGCCACTAAAGAATACTATGCGGATGCATTAAATTTCAGACAATTTAAAATAGGCCTACGATCAAACAGTGGATATACAGTCACTTGGATATACCAACCACAACACAGAGCCATAAACAAAAAAGCTCCGCTTTTAAAACAATAATTTGAAATTAAGCTGACGGGGTACACCATTGAAGATTATGTTTTGTTTGAAACCACGGTAGATGTTATACGTGCACTTCCCCGTGATGCCCAGACGGGTCGTGCAGTCCCCGGGGGCAGTGACGCTCTTGAAAAGAGAGATGTGGTGACGAGTGAAACACCGACTATTCTCAACCCTCTTCCTCCTATTATCACTTTCACAACACATAGGCCCACACTAAGTGAGCGATTCGGTGACTCGTTATAAGGATTGATCATCCCATGGTAGGCCTATCATTTGCACTGTAGGTTATGTTTTGATCAGATACCACTTTGGTTTTGATTATTGTGAATATCATTCATATTTATATTACCATTGTTATTACAGTGCTGAGCCAATCAATGGCAGTAATTCTGCAATTTATTTCACTGGCACAGGACGATTTAACCTTTTGTTATTGATTATTTAATTAGCCTATAGCCATGCGTAAATCTTTCACGACCTGTTACGTCCACCCTCGAGGTTTGGTGCAGACTGTCAGTCCAGTCTCCTTACATGACGTGACTTCAGACCATACTGAAGCCATACCATTTACCTTGATCCACCCGCCACTCTATTACAACTGTCAAACAACGCCATATCATCCTCCCTTGGCCTCATATCCGTCTCATTTCTAGACATGCATATTAAGCATACAACCTATAATTGAAATGTTGGGTTTGTGGTGGGTCCTATATGCTACATTATACACATGGGAGGTCAATATGAGATTCGTGAATTAATATACAACGTTCTGTTCGCCACATTCACGACTGTTACGCATTAGGCCTTTTTTAAGACTCGGTCATAGGCGAATCATCTTGGCTTCTATAGAAGACAATATTTCAGTAACCGAGTGCTTTCTCCTAGCTACCATGTGAAAAGCCGAATAAGTGAAGTGAATAAGCTCCTTAACTGCTCGGTAACATGCTATGAGTATGTGATTAGAGTGATCTCTTGTCTTCCCCCTTATGTTCCAAGATAGATAGGGCAATGACGTATCCCAATCTTCTAACCTATGGCTAATTTCAAGTGAACCAACTCAAATGACTGTATTGGGAAAATGTTTGCTTTACGGTTTCGTGCGTAAAAGGCGTAGAAGAATAATTTCCTGGAAATTCGATGTTATCGAGCTTCTTTCTTTTATTCAAGCTGCTGTGGGCACCATTCGTTAAGCAAAGATGACAGTTTAATATCGTCAATGGATCACAGCCTATAAATGAAATGCATGACTTATCGAGTGTTGTTTCCAATTGTAGACGACGCCCTGAGACGACTGTAGACAAACTACCGATAAAAGGTGTAGCGTTTAGTGTGCAATTGGACTATACCAGTTAACGGTCCTTAATGTATTTTAGATAATCATACGAAAATATATCCTACGATTACATTTTGTTGAAAATCCATTACATTTTCCACAAGATGCCTATTATGGGCCGACACAAGTGGAGACTAGATAGAGTTAAACTACCGGTAAGCCTATAGGCTACGCCTTTTGCATCCCTCGACTATCATCAGGCCCATTATGACCAGTATTTCTTATGGTCTGGTAAATATCAAGCATTAAGAACTAGTCTACAGTCTTAATTAAAACTCCAAAAGAAAATAACGCATTGCATTTGACAAACTGAGGGGATAAATTACTTTGAGCATGTTTTCTAAGTTGCTATGCAGATGGTTTACAAGGCCTATTGTAAAATGTGGTTTGTCGACATTATGTCTGTTCCTTTAACATTTCTTGATTTAGCACATACTAATCCATTATAGGCCTGAAAAGTGTCTGCAGAATCTGCATAACATTATTACAATTGTGTGTAATTACTAAAACAATTATTGTATTTCGTTTGGGGAATAAAACTCACAGAGACAGAAAAAACATGGCGAAACGTTATGTAGTCATGTTCAGCGAAGTCAATTGGCGATCCGTCCCATCCACATGCCTTGTAGAGCGAACCGGAACAGCGCGTGTAGCACCTTTCACCACCGCGCGGCCGCATCGACTGACATCTCTATCCTCGGTGCGCGAGGGAATGACAATACAAGGTTGGAAAGTAGCTGTGTATATTTTCTGCTTCCTCACATTAATGTTTTGTAAACAACGAGGAGATAAGGGCCCGTTTGCAAGGGCAGTGTATTCTAAACAAGCTTCTAGGAATAATACATAGACATGTTTCACGAGAAATAAGGCATGTTTCAGCATGTTTGTTGTTGTCGATATGATTAGTCTATTGTTAGCCTATTATTATCATTAAAAGTGATAATAGGCTATTTAACACAATATATTTGTTTTAGAGGTGCAAGAACAGCTAGGCTACAATTACTACAGAGACTAGCTTATCTGTAAGATTCTGCGCACTTCTAAGTCAAGGTTTTTCAGGCAAGCCTACTATTTTTCGTTCTTGCGCCTGATTTATGCATTGCCTATACATGCGATGGTCAAGTTTCGTTTTGTGTATTTACGATCGTTGAAGTCATGTTTTAAGATAAACAATACACTTGAACAAAATGTTGCATTTTAAATAATATATTACAATAGGCATTTTTCTAAACAGGCACCCAAACAGATTTACGCACAGACATAGGCCTACACAAATACACACACACACACACACACACACACACACACACACACACACACACACACACACACACACACACACACACACACACATAGACGTGCGCTCTACATCTCTGTCTCCGCATGTCTTTGTTCAGTGGGAGTAAGGCAGGTGTGCATTTGAGCAGAAAGGTTGACAGTTCAGCCGGGCGGCCGGGAACAATGGGCCTGCATGCAGGATGTCCCCGGGGCTGCGGGAGATAAGACGAGCCCGAATCAGGAATTCCTCGCTACTCGAAAATGGTCAAAAATAGTCTGAGTGTCACACTACATATGGGGAACAGGAACAGAGGGACGGTCGTTGCTATGACTGGGTTGGAAAACAGTGTTGGCCTTTCACTGTATATTCTCCCCCTTTTAATGCAGTTACAGTTGCCTATTGAAAATTACCCATACATGCATATATTTTTAATATATGTCATACAACGTGTGTCGGCCTTTCCATTTATTTGTGAGAGTTTACCGTGCTTCCAGAAATCACAACCCTGAGGAAAAATATACTTAAGGCAGGCCATGCCCTTCTAAATATGAACAGTTGCCCAGGCCTGTTGGCCTACCCTCATGCAAAACTCAAAATGATCTCATCACTTTAATAGGCCTACCTGAGTCAATTTGCCTACATTTGGGTTTTTTTGTAATTCAATGAAGTCTGCATTCGCACATGGGAAAAGTGCAGAATCTATTGAAGTGCAGAGAGGGCATTAGGCTAAGCCTACTTATACTGGGCTGCAGTGATATCTCTGGGCACAGTGCACGCAACTGTGCCAAGCCTTTGCATAAAGTGTATCAGGGGTCAACTGTGTTTTACTATTGGAGAGACATTTTTTCTCTCTCTCAGCAAAATATTGATACGCTATTCATGATGAGATTATCATAGAAAAATACTCGGAGGACCGGCCAATAAAGAGTCCAAAGTGAATGTTTGCAGACTTCCGTTGAGGTCGTTGAAAATACGTCTTTTTGAGGTCACATTTCAAACCCATTTCAACATGTTATATTAATTACACTTTTATACAATTCTAACACCCCCCTTTCTATAGGCTATCTATCTGTATAGGCTACTCTAATATAGGCCTACTGCCCTACTCTTCTATCTGTAGGCCTACTCTACCACCATACACAATTGCATCAACACACAATGAAAATGCAGTCAATCCAAACTCAGTCAAGTTTGTGTTGAAACAATAACATGATTTTAAAAACGATTTCGACCAATGTCCTTCTGGAATCAACGGGTCTGCGAAATATCAACGCCTGAGGATCAAACAAGCAGCAAGATTTAGCAGGGCAAAGATGTAATCGCCATAGAGGCATAATGTTGTAAAGGCAAAGTATGTTTTAGCCTATCTGCTGCCTGCGTATCTTTAGCCGTATAGCATCCTCCTCTATACAGTCCTATGAACGGAAACAATCAGAGACTTTGTTATGTAGGCCCTATCAAAATAAAAATGATCCTGCCAATCCAGTTTGTAAAAAAAAAAAAAAAAAAAATCACTCTGATTGTTCCTCTGGTGGTTGTCTTCTTTGGCGGGCATAAAGCTTGCCAAATGCGCCTTCCAAAAAATAAATAAACGCACGTTTCAACTACTGGACGGGTATAGTATGAAGCGAGCTAAGGGAGTTTGCGAGCTAACTTTAGCTCCAACTCGGATTTGGTCAGTTAAATCGCTAACTTCCTTTACTTCAATTAGGCCTACTTTACAAGGAACATTTAGCAAGCTTAATGCCCGTCGAAAGGGACAACCTCCCGACAAACTATCAAAGACAGTGAAAGAATGATTATGTTACAAACTCTGTCTTGGCGGGGTCTGGACTCTATCTGTCCATAACGACTGTATAGAGGAGGATGCTATCTCGCTAGCACATCTCATGCTTTGATTAGGATTTCAACCTAGTATATGCGCGGTTTTGCAATCATATCCTATTTTCTCTGATTTTAGGTTATGGGACTTGACATATCTGCTTATCTAGCGAGGTAGCCTAACCTAGCCTTGTTTTCACAACGCCAGACGGCGTACTTTGGGCGTACTTGGTGGCTATCTTACTCTAGCTGGCTGTTGGCTGCCCTGTGAGCTCGCGTGATAAATGGTAGCGTAGGCTAATAAGATCGTCTTGACTAACAGCGTGAAAAGCGTGCGTATAGGCTGGTAAAGCGAATGTATCATAATAAAGAATACCATGACATTGAAGCTTCCTGGGGACAAACATAGCAAGTCTGTATTGGAAGCGCCATAGGAGACTAGTAAATAAAGCTATTTTAGCTAAACAATGTTTATCTTGGTAAAACATTTTTGTTTGATATTCAGAGACGTGTACTGGCAGTAATGTGGCTAACGTGACCAGTCGCTAATATACCTGAAAAACGATCTAAAATCACACTGTCTCCGTTTCTGGGATGATGGGCAAAGCGAAATAATTAACACAGTCAATTGTATTACAGTGGGATCAAGTTTGACAGCCAAATATCTGCATTATTCAGTGTTAGTTAGTCAGTGTTACAGCGATGCGCGGTTGTTTGGGTGTTTCCAGTGACGTTCCACTTTACTACCGTATTCCCTTTACTTGCATAGAAAGCAGCTAGATAATCCCTCTTTCGTTGTGTTTAAAATTTGAAAGATGCGAGTCGCGTGATCACTTCTCATAACAATAATAGATTTCAGCAAAGTTGTGCCACCTGACAGGAAGTTATAGCCAACCCCAAGCATGTTGATAGGTAGGTTCCCAGCAGACATATATGGTTCCCACAAGACATGTCCATGTTCCTAGTCCCCATTAAACATGTCCATTAAATACGTTTAAAACGTTTTGGAGATATATTTATCTAATTACTACATGTCTAAACACTTATTATATTGTTCATTCATGTTCATTCGATAGCCTGTTTTGTTCATTTTCGAAGACGCAGTGTGAATGTCGACATTAGGGCCAAATTAGGGCCCTCATCACGCTTATCTCAATGGTGTGCAGTTAACGACATGGACATCTCTACGTAAAGTCTAGGCTATTGGTTGGACAAATACATTGTTCCCAACAATCACATTATACTATGTGAATCTTTGAACAGACAAAATATAAGACATATTCTTCAATATGCACATTTTTCAATATAATGCTCTCAACTATAGGAACAATGTATACAAGAAACAAGCAACCCGATCTCCAAATTAATACGTTAATATCAGATCGTTTCTGTAGTCCAAATAATACGTTCTGTGTGAACGACGCTGGTTCGAATCACGCTTGTGTGTGTGTGTGTGTGTGTGTGTGTGTGTGTGTGTGTGTGTGTGTGTGTGTGCGTGCGTGTGTTGAGAATTGACGAGCAGGGGGAACATGCGTTACATTCAAAGTTATAAGTATGTATGGGGGGGGGGGTTCTATTATTTATTTATTATTTCATGATGAGGTGAAAAGGTTTAACATAGCCTACTGTGTGGTTTTGTTTTTACATGTCTTTCCGTTGCGCGCGCAGTGAATAACCGTGATTGTAATCCTTTGTTGGGCTCTCAGGGATGACAGATTATAATCAACAAGACGAACGAGGTCAAATCATTCTCACAGAACACATTTGACCCTCGCGTCCAACCCATCTCCACCCCTCCTCCGTCAGGCGTACCTGGACTCCGGCGGGAACGCGTTCGTGTGCCTTTCTCCGCATCGTGAGGTGTGCGACAGCTGCGCACGCTAGGGCACTGTCGAGGTGACCCGGCCGCCCGAGTCACACACAGGTTGCCGGTTTCCCAATGCTCGCACACAATTGAATTCCTGACATTCTTGTGAATGTTTGAGATTGAAGCGCAACCGTTTCCATTTGTACGCGGCGCACATCACCCCAACCCCATTGAAAAGGAGAGTGGGGTCACCACTGTTTGGTATACACCAGCTCGAAACAGGAAAATATGCAAAGATTTGATTCGCAGAAAATCCGGCAATTGTTAAAATCAACTTGAGTCACCCCAACCCCCCACCCCACCCCACCCCCTCTTTCAGCAGAAATATTAATTTGGTCCAAGCGCTTTGTCCTATTTGACTTTGGGAATCATCCTTTGGTAAATTTCCATTGAAACCTACTGTTTTTTTTATCTCAATGACAGCCCCGAGAAAGAACAGATTAAGCCTCCAGGAAATAATTATTCTATAAGACAAAATAATCATGACGTAGTGTTTTGATACACCAGGATAGTTTATAAATAGGAAAACACACACGCGTTTGTTGACAGGGCCCCTGGCCAAAAGAAGACAGAAGGTCATAAAATGTCTATAAATAAATTACTATAAATACGCAGGATGAGTTGTCATCCACTCACGGAGAATGGCTGACCGTCTGCCCAGAGTAACATCAGGCACCGACCTCTCTTTGCACCCCGCCACAATGGGGCCACCGAAATGTCACCACGCGTCATTGTCAAAGCACGGCACGCGTCTCTAAATAGGCCGCTGCAGAAATGCAAGGTAACGCTTAAAAGGAAGGTATGGATTTAAGTTAATAATAAAATTAAAAAATCATTTTTTTCTAAGCCATTTGCACTAATGGCTGCATGACATTAAATGGTGGAACTTCATTATTGTCAAATAGGCCGACAACTAGGCCTATGCATAGCCTTAGTTGTAAGGCCAGGCCCCTAACTAACACGGTTAAAGGCTCTTTAGTCCCTCGTGGCAGCTCCAGTGTTTCCCAAAAACCATTGTTCACTACGTGGTGGGTTAAAACTCGTACTCGAAGCATTATGTGAAGCATCCGTTAGACCTAACAAAGGTTCTTCTACGTTAAGCATTATTTCCACCTCCGTGTTGTTTTCTCTTCAGACATTATTTTGGCGTCTCGAAATGTGTTTGTGCAAGAGCCGCCCATCATTGACTTTTATAATATTACAGTTATTGTATTGCCACAATGTGATGATGATTATGGCTAATACTTTGTTAACAAATTGACATATGCTACTGATTTGTTTTATACCTACTTTGAATTACCCAATAGGCTTGCAGTAATCTATATCATAAATACAATCTATAATCAACACATAACCTTAGCCTACATAATACATATTTATGTGTAAAGACAGGGATGGCTTCATTGAAAATGTATTTATTATTTATGCATTGACCGATCTTGCCTTCTTGAATAATCGATTATTAATGTATTGAGTGCGCATCCTTGCAATCAACGAGACAGTAGTAACGATTGATCTTAGTGTGATCTCTACCGAGGTTGTTTGGGAAACACTTTGAGTTCAATCACGCTCATGTACGAACAATGTTAAATATGATCGATCTTTCTCGTTGTAGGGAAACGGGACCTTTATAGGGTAGCCTTATGATTTCTGCATGATATTTTAGGCAACGAGTTAAATTTAGTAACCTCATTGCTGTATAAACATAATGCGATAGACGATTAAGTGTTCACCTTTAGGCATCCTTTGGCAAGTACTTTACCTTTGAACAGCGTAATTGGCCCGGCTTGTTTGTGAATGAAAATGCGATAAAACCCAACGAAACCTTTTCCTTTCTCTTGATTATGAGCTCTAAATTGCTTTGTCGGTTTTTAGTTGTGAGTCCTTTTC
Source organism: Argentina silus (assembly GCF_951799395.1). Lineage (NCBI taxonomy): Eukaryota > Metazoa > Chordata > Actinopteri > Argentiniformes > Argentinidae > Argentina > Argentina silus. Next base: position 34,913,501 of record NC_139653.1, read on the forward strand.
CCATGGTGGCCGGTGATGGACTCTATTTTTAAACTCTTCCCCTCCTTGTGCTTCGGGTAAAAACTTCCGGTGAGTTGGCATGGAAGGCCTATACTGTAATTTCCACATTTACATTCATCAAATGTTACACCAGAGGCCGTTGGGGCCCATTAAAGCCCAACACAAGTACATTGTGATGTTATTGTTTATTTCTGCTATTTGTCCATATGCATCTGGATTGGGAACTATCACAAGTTACAGGAGGTACACAAATGTTTATCACTTTATATACATCTTGTTTCTGCATGGTGCCATCTTTGCCACAACAGCAATGTCATCCAGTTTCAACCAAGATACTAATGCATACTAATCCTTTAATGCAGACATATAAGTTTGTTGACTATAAGGCTAAAGTCTGGTAAGAGTTTTCACCTCACTCAGTATCCCTGAAGGAATGGAGGCTACATGTTTACATGCAGATTATGCCCATAGTCGTAGGGCACACTTCTGACATGTTGTAAATTGCCTCATTGTGTGTTGACAAGCTTTATTAAAGCTCTAGGCTCCAGCACATCTAGACCAGGGTTGGTCAATGACCTGAATGTAGAGACGTGGCACTAGGTAATTGGGCAAGTCAATAATGATAATGGGTATTCTAGCAGCATGTTGATTACAAGATTATTTACATATCATGACATGTTATGTCAGTTCTTATAGGTCCTTTATCTCAATATGCATAAGCTTCGTACCCTCAGAAAGAATGACGAAGTCTCTCAAGTGATTCAGTCTCTCAATTGGTCACATACTGGCACGAAACAGGAAGTTTGCCTTTGGCCTGACCTTGGGTCTCCGCCTTCCCAATCAAGCGTTTACCCCAACCTCGTCACATCTCAGATCTCAAACACACTACAATCCAATTTCAGCTCCAGAACGTATTCCTTTCAAGCAATTACATACCTCTTGGCAAGAGCTCACAATTAAACAAATGATTATATTTTGATACCCATAATTATACGCATTCGCATGAGGTCCCCTTTCAAGTTCAATGTGCTTTTTATTACACGCTTATCTCCCGTGATGAGATTATGTAGAGAGCAGGTTTGGATTGAGTTAGGGTACATTTAATCAAATAAAGAATAACTCTGTAATGGAAGCATGCTGGACTCAGTACTACACTTCTCAGGGCATTCCCTTTGAGCCCTGCTTATGTTAAGCAAATTTCAGACAATGAGGATATTATGAGGGGGGCTGGAAGGGAGTGCCCTACAACCCTGCCTGCCTATGTAGGCCATTTGACACATGACATATGACATACGTATAACACAGCCCTGACCTGCATCACAGAGGGACTCCTTTGAAACACAATCTATTTCATTAGTCATATTCTTTGCATGGCTTGTAGTAGAAGGCAATGGTTTGGAAACCCTTATGAGGGTAGAATATCACAATGAACTTTAAACTATATAGTTTAATTGGGGTGTGTAAGTAAGTAGAGCAGTCTCCAAAATTGTTCACCTTTTCATTAACCTATGTTATTTTTTTCAATACTTCCTGTGAAATCACTTTTAATGTAGATTCACTAAGTGAGAACTAGGGACACCTCTGGCTTTAATTGATCTATATGCCAAGGAAACGGGCCCCACCTGTATGAGTCTTTGAGTTCAAGGTTCATGCTGCAACTTTGCTGCCATATGAATGCTGTGTATGTACTGCCCTCATGTGGTATAATAATAGGTATTACACCTAATTATAACTTGAGCACTTGGTGACACGCCCAATATAATTCTAGTCCTCTTAAATGTGTCTTGCACTGTTCAAAACTACATATTTCAAATGCTTCATTGAGTGAGTGGTTCCGTTTCAAACTAAATACAGGATGGTGTTATCTCCTGGAACCCTCACTCTGCACTCAAGGGATCAAACTATCTAAGTCACTGTGTGTGTGTGTGTGTGTGTGTGTGTGTGTGTGTGTGTGTGTGTGTGCATCCAGTTGCATAATGCCCACACTTTGGAACATACTCCCTCCATACTTCACAGGCACAGAGACTCAAGGAACGTCTGGCACATACCACATATACAGAGACATGTTATTTGACCCTGATGCTGGGACAGGATAAAACAGAAGCTGAATCAGAACCAAACGTCAGTGTCCTGCTGTTTTACTGCAGCCCTTCATTGATAGGCTACCATTACACTATAGTGGCTTTAAGGAATAGTTCTCTTTTTACACCTATGTGTTACACCAGATAGATGGTTCCTTACCCTGGAAATCCATGGTTCAGAGTTGTAAATAGGCACTACTAATTTGAGCCACCGCGAAGAAAAAAATAATGGGAGTGATAGAGGCAAGTCAACTAAATTCAAAATGACATGGCCAATTCAACTCAAATCAACTCTTTGACTTGTTTGGGAATTACCTTGAGGTGACTAAGTAGACCTAGGCCAATTTTTAAACTCTTAAAGGCCCAATATGTAGGATTTAAGATTTTTTGACATTTTGTAAATCTAGGTTTAAAACTAGTCAGAATTGTGTTGCACCACCTAATTTTAAACCTGGTTTAGTAAATTTAAGATTAATGCATTCATCTATGATTAGTATGATGTTGTGCCCTCCATATGGAATACAAAATATAAACTAACAATTTAAAAAGTAATGAATAATTACAAGTAAGATGTCAAAGTTGTTGAAAATAATTGTTAAAAAAGCTGTCAAATACAGTATGTGCTTCCATGTCTCGTGGACTGGCTGATTTGATCATAAAATGTATTACTTTTAGCTGCTGTTTATTGCACCCATGCTTTATTGTTAGCCCAACCTTTCTATTTCCACTCCTTGGTGAAGTGGTACAGCACATCCTTGGTGAAGTGGTACAGCACATCCTTGGTGAAGTGGTACAGCACATCCTTGGTGAAGTGGTACAGCACATCCTTGGTGAAGTGGTACAGCACATCCTTGGTGAAGTGGTACAGCACATCCTTGGTGAAGTGGTACAGCACATCCTTGGTGAAGTGGTACAGCACATCCTTGGTGAAGTGGTACAGCACATCCTTGGTGAAGTGGTACAGCACATCCTTGGTGAAGTGGTACAGCACATCCTTGGTGAAGTGGTACAGCACATCCTTGGTGAAGTGGTACAGCACATCCTTGGTGAAGTGGTACAGCACATCCTTGGTGAAGTGGTACAGCACATCCTTGGTGAAGTGGTACAGCACATCCTTGGTGAAGTGGTACAGCACATCCTTGGTGAAGTGGTACAGCACATCCTTGGTGAAGTGGTACAGCACATCCTTGGTGAAGTGGTACAGCACATCCTTGGTGAAGTGGTACAGCACATCCTTGGTGAAGTGGTACAGCACATCCTTGGTGAAGTGGTACAGCACATCCTTGGTGAAGTGGTACAGCACATCCTTGGTGAAGTGGTACAGCACATCCTTGGTGAAGTGGTACAGCACATCCTTGGTGAAGTGGTACAGCACATCCTTGGTGAAGTGGTACAGCACATCCTTGGTGAAGTGGTACAGCACATCCTTGGTGAAGTGGTACAGCACATCCTTGGTGAAGTGGTACAGCACATCCTTGAGAACTATTTTCATGTTGCTCCCTCCACAGCAGATATGCTGCCATTTTATCATTTCAAACCCCCCTAAGTGGCAGTTTAGAATGACTCCTTCATGAAAGTTTAAATGTGTGATTAAAACAATGGAGCAACAATATTTTAATTGTTGGCTTAATTTGAAAAACAATCTAAGATTAGAGGAAGGATTATATTTAAACAAAGATTGAGTTAAAACTAAGTTTAAACTTTTGTGCAACCTGATTAATAGATAAACTTTATTTACTCCAGTTTAACAGTTAATCCATGTTGGTGCAACCCACATAATGTCCAAATTAATTACTTCTCAGATAACATGTTTAGAGATGCTTTTCTATTTCAAAATGAATAGGAGGAAATCTACAGTGATATCATATCCCTCAGTACATCAAAGCCTCCCTTGTCAACCAGAAGTTTTTTCCACAAAGGAATTCTCTTGCATACGTCTGAAATCATCAAGTAATAAAGTCATGAAATTAAATAAAGTGAAATGGAGCAAAATTCTGTATGGTTCCAGAAGAACATTTGTAGTGTCCTCATCTTCATCACCAGGGGGGGACAGAGCTCATCAATTAGTTGGACACAGTCGCCCTGCAATAACAGTTCATAACAAGTTCTGTTACTCTGAAGCCTTTTCTCAATTGTTATGAACACGACTCCTCGCGTCATCTCCTCCAACCCACACTCGTGGCTTACTAAAAACGCATTGGAGGAGAATATCTAGGTTCCTCCTCTTACATATTCTCCTCCGATTCTTTTTGAGGACGAAAGAGAGGACGCGAGTAGTCGTGTTCCTGACAATTGAGAAAGGGCTAAAGCCTTTGCGTTTGCTGTGTTATTAAGTTGTAGGCCTACCTGACCCATTGTAATGTTCTGAGAATCCGAGTAGGTTATAGTAGACTACGGCCATCGTATAGTGGGACAAAGATAATCATATAGTAGTTTAATCTATTTTCACAAACAGCTTGTCACATGCAAACAGTATTAGGACTATATTATCATTAGCCTATGCATTGAAGCCTAAAAGGCTACCCATGTAATATGTCGGTCTACCTAGTAGCCTAATCGTTCTCTCCCGAAATGGTAGTGAATAAATCTTCAAGGCTATCCTTGTATTTCGGTTACACATTTTACATACAGATACATTTATCAGAATATATTATGAGAACAGTGTCATAGCCTTGTCATCTCGGCATCTGTTGGCAACCAGGCACCAACAGGTACAGAAAGCCCTAACATAGAACGAGCTCAACACGCAACCCCCTCTGCTTTCCCAAAAGAATGCAGGCGCCTTCGGTAACATTGGAATGTTTCAAATTCCACTCGCTTCGCTTTCTTTTTCGTCTTAATTCGTTGGAGAGGTTATAGATTGAACTTTCTATTTCCGGGTGAAATCACGGCCCAGAAGTTTTATGCCGGGGATCTGTGGATAGGGGAAGCGAACCGCTGCTGCAAGAACTACGCGTTACGGGAGGGGGAGACAGGGAACGGACTGAGGGAAATAAAAAAAGAACAGCAGCAGAGCGGTGTGTTGTTCATCTTCTGAAAAACAGGAAGCATAGCTGATCTGCCCACCTGTGCCGCATTGTCCTGCGTGGAAGACGCCAGACTCACGGCTCTCCTTGTCAAACTATTCGGTCCAGTTTTTATTTATCCTGTAGGCCTTTGTGGATTCCACAGAAAGAAAAAAACCTCTGAACTATTTCCTCATTCGAATGGTCAATATATTACGATTCCTCGCAGGAGAGTAACTCAAGGTAAGTCCCTGGCTGGCACAATCGCTCACGACTTGACCGACAGCGTCGACCGAGGTGGACTTCGATGATAATGATGATGACAGGCCTGCCCTACATTATCGACACATCACAACAGGTTATAGAAATGATGCATTGATGCACTTGTCGGTTTATTTAGAGATACATATTAATATGCTAATTTCGATAACAAATGGCAACATTTTCCAAACGAAAGTAGTGATCCAGATTGTTGGCGTTTTGATAATTCAACTTGGCTAAATAGTTGAATCTGTGCTACTAGTTATTAGTGTTTCTCCTGGTGAATGCTGCCACTTGAAATTGGAATGCTAGGCTCCTTGATAATGCACCCTCTCACACTTCTGTAAACGTAGCCTACACGTGTATCCTACACTGCACCACTCGCACTTTAATGCTGCGTTGCCTAAAAAAACACGGGGAAATCAGACATCGTACCTTAATAGCTGGTAATATGATTGGAGAATGTTTACAGTTGGTCTAATTGCCACCTTTTATAGCATACTGTGGGCTAGAATGTCATATCAAGGTATGTTTTGTAACTTCTTGTTTCAGTAACAGTTCTCAAAGGGAGGGCAGTCTTGCCATGGTGGATGTTGAAGTAGCCTATACCACGGTGGAATATCGATGACAGTCGCTAAAATGGCATGGTGTAAGGACGTTGCCCTTGCGGTAGCGTATTCAACCCGACGTGGCGTTTGATAAACTGCCTGAACCGGGAAGTAGCCTAGGCCATGTAGAGAGAGGATAGGAGAGGGTCGAGGATTGCCAGTTTTACCTGGGAAGTCCGTCTCGGGGGTTCAGTTGTGACTGCTTAGTGACGTAGCATACCGCTGTCGCGCCATGACCTCGAGAATTGAATAGTAAATTCAAAATAAGGCTACCTACATTTTCCATCATATTTTGTTGCGAATTGACGTATGAATTAGACTACTCTTGCGTGAATGTTCAGAGATGGCACTACCTATGATTTCAATAGCCTATGTTTTTTGGTCATATCATTAGAAAAGCCTTATCCATGTAAATTAATTTACATTAACTCCAACCATCATAGAACCGGTTTCCCTTATATTTTATTAACCCTAAAACGAATGCATGTTTGAGCATGTCTGACATCTCTCCTTTCCCTCTTCTGATTTGTACATAGGCCTTCTTCTAATGGCTAGGCAGAAGATAATGGTTTAAAGTGGACATTAATCCTCACTGAGTTGGATGTGTGTGTCTGTGCATTTGTACATTTGTGGTCGACACAGCCTTGTGGGTTTTTACTCTCTCAAAAGGGCCCATCTTTCCTCTCCATTCAAGATAAGACAACGGAAATTACACTCACTACAACTCAGAGATGTCCGTGTGTGTGTGTGTGTGTGTGTCTGTGTTTGTGTGTGTCTGTGTGTCTGTGCCTGTGTGTCTTCCTTTTGCGCTGGTTTTGTGAATCAGTGCCTGGCTCAGACCCAAGCACCATGTGACAGTAAGTCAGTGGGGCTGGCCGGCGGGACGAGGGAGGCAATGATGTCACGGGTCAGGGGACCGGCAGGGACACAAACAGAGATGCAGTCACACTACTGTGTGTGTTTGTATGGCAAGTGTTGACCATTTAAACCCCCTACCCCCTGGAGCACTAATACACGGGGTCTGGGGGAGAGGTCGTGGTGGTGACTGGAGCCATGAATGGAGTGATTCTCTGTCATGTGAGAGGTCTCTGTGCCTCAGAATGTTTGCATATACACTAAATACACACTTCACTCACACACACACCACACACATATATGACTTGTGTAGTTTGTTTTCTGATCTCACATATAGACATGCAGTCATTGCTGGGCTGTAGGCAACACACAAACATATACACTTTCAAGTGTGCACCTGAGGGATGGACATGATTGCAGAACTAAGGGTGCAATATGTAACATTCAAGCTTTCTAATGGTTGTAATGACTATGTTTACTCAGTAGTGATCAGGGAATGAGATCCCTTGAAATAAGTGTTTCATTTACCAATGCTGTTTTGGTCCCGAAAAGCAATATCTAAAATGGAGTGTCTGGGATGCGACACTCGGTTTGTATGAAAAACATGTTGCTACTGTCCAGGGGAGTTGTAGGAGAGTGGATTACCAACTTTCTGTCTCTGGTGGCTGCCTGTTTCGAATCGTGCATGCATGCAGAAACACAACAGCAAATGTCTGACATGGAAGTCAATTTCAGGGGGTTATATTATTAATATATTATTAGGGAGGATGTTGCAGGTTTCCAACAGACTTACACCCTGCTCCTTTAATGCAATTCTTGCATTTATAAGTGCAAACAATTATGATTGTAGATGTAACCCCATTTTCTCAGATTTGCCCACCCCCTATAAATGAAGTGTGAAATTAAATATGAAGTGTCATAGTAAGGTATTGGATGCCATTATTGAGTTGATATGGTATACACATACACTCACCGGCCACTTTATTAGGTACACCTGTTCAACTGCTCGTTAACGCAAATATCTAATCAGCCATTCACATGGCAGCAACTCAATGCATTTAGGCATGTAGACATGGTCAAGACGACCTGCTCAGTTCAACCGAGCATCAGAATGGGGAAGAAAGGTGATTTAAGTGACTTTGAACGTGGCATGGTTGTTGGTGCCAGACAGGCTGGTCTGAGTATTTCAGAAACTGCTGATCTACTGGGATTTTCATGCACAACCATCTCTAGGGTTTACAGAGAATGGTCTGAAAAAGAGAAAATATCCAGTGAGCGGCAGTTCTCTGGGCGAAAATGCCTTCTTGATGCCAGAGGCCAGAGGAGAATGGCCAGACTGGTTCGAGATGATAGAAAGGCAACAGTAACTCAAATAACCACTTGTTACAACCAAGGTATGCAGAAGACCATCTCTGAACGCACAACACGTTGAACACGTCGCTGCAACATTCAGATGGTGGATCCATCCTGCCTTGTATCAACGGTTCAGGCTGGTGGTGGTGGTGTAATGGTGTGGGGGATATTTTCTTGGCACACGTTGGGCCCCTTAGTACCAATTGAGCATTGTTTCAATGCCACAGCCTACCTGAGTATTGTTGCTGACCATGTCCATCCCTTTATGACCACAGTGTACCCATCTTCTGATGGCTACTTCCAGCAGGATAACGCGCCATGTCACAAAGCTCACATCATCTTAAACTGGTTTCTTGAACATGACAATGAGTTCACTGTACTCCAATGGCCTCCACAGTCACCAGAGCTCAATCCAATAGAGCACCTTTGGGATGTGGTGGAACGGGAGATTCGCATCATGGATGTGCAGCCGAAAAATCTGCAGCAACTGCGTGATGCTATCATGTCAATATGGACCAAAATCTCTGAGGAATGTTTCCAGCACCTTGTTGAATCTATGCCACAAATAATTAAGGCAGTTCTGAAGGCAAAAGGGGGTCCAACCCGGTAGTAGCAAGGTGTACCTAATAAAGTGGCCGGTAAGTGTAGCTATGCACTAATACCAACCATTTAGCCTATTGTAACTTTATAGCTAAATTGAACAACTAAGGTCTACAAAACTAGATCCCTCCAACCACAGAATTAGTTTTTGCCCTTTAAAAAAAATAAAAATAAAGTGTGTGTGGCAGTATTGTATGCAACACAGTAGGTATTTTCTAATCAGACAACAAGCCAGTCTGCCCCATGTTGGGCGGGGTGGTTCTCAACCCCCTCTGAGGTAAGGGGAGGAACACTGATAACGCTGAATGACGTCAGTCCCTAGACAACTTAACAATGCAGCCCTTTACACAACCGTACATTTACTCCCAAACTGTGGCCTCTCCCAAGAAACTCCATGACGGAATGAATAGACTTATGAAAAGACCTGTGTCCTATCAAATGGTTGTGCTCCAATACTCTGAAATGACTCCCTGTACGGGCCTGCCCCCACTTCTAACACTAAAAGGCTCTCACTGTGTTTTCAACCATTAAGTCCTTATTGATCAGTGTGGTAGTGAAGGAAAGACAGCAAGTGAATGACATAAGTCAAGACAGTTGACAGAGCCATTGTGAGTGACCGGAGGGGAATTGATGTAGAAAGTGGAGTTGGATGGATTTAGAGAGACCAAAAAATCATCAAAGTAAAAGAATATCATATTAAGTAACAGAACATGGAAATATCCTTAGCTATCAAACTTATTCGCTGACCTATCGTGATTTGATCTACTTGAAGAGGTCGGGATGCCCTCTATCGGAAAGATGCTTGGCTAAATGTGACGTGTTGCTTCCCTTTGACTGCATAGCCTTGTAACAACTTTTGCTGTCATCATTGGCTCTATAAGCAAAGTAAGATTTCCCTTCTGGCATCCTTTTTATCAACAAGCTGGGGATGGCCAGCATCGATGCTTGAGACTTCCATCCTTCTCTTTCCTCCTGGCCAACGCCGCGTGTCTGATTGTTTAGCATTGTCTTTCCCAGCCACACACACCCACTATGCATGCAGAGTGCACTGCCCCCCGTAATCGTACTGCATCAGGCATTGATGATAAAAAAAGAATAGTCACACGCAGTCAACATTTTTTTCAAAGCAGGGTATCGTGATACTTTTGTAGAACCGGTACATTGTGCAACACTAGTATGTGTGCATGCATGAGTGTGACTATTCTAGACCCCAGCCTCCGTACCAGCTGGGTTTTGATTTACAAATCCCTCCACCTCCTCCAAGACACCTGCTCCCTCCTGGCTCTCTCTTTCTCTCCCTCTCTCTCTCCACACACACAGCTCCATGTAGTTCTGATGAGATGTGTGTGTGTGTGTGTGTGTGTGTGTGTGGGGGGGGGGGGGTCTGACACTCAGCTGGGGTTGTGTGCGCGTGTCTATCCATTAACAACACATCTAGGCCTTTGCCATACACACAGGCACTATGTATACTGTACACATATCCCTATTCACAAACTATTCACAGAGAGAGGGAGTACAGTAGTTGGTGTTCCTTTTTGAATGAGATACCTGCGTACTTTTAATAAACTGCTCCCACTCACCATCCCCCTCTTCTGCCCCCTCCCTTGCTCGTTCCCTCTCATACATTTCCTGCACAGTCACAGTTCTAAAGTAGTCACCCCTCTCACTGCTGTTGATGGCTTGTGTAACATCCTCTTCAAAGGCCAAAATCTAAAGGGAAGCCGTGTGTGTGTGTGTGTGTGTGTGTGGGGGGGGGGGTGGTCTGGTATATATGCAGAGATACTGTAGAAATGGTGAAGAATGGTTGCAGAATAAGTGAGTGGGAAAGAACAGCACATGGAATCCTCCACTTTCCTGCACAACAAGCCAAGACCTGCCAAGGAATCCAGGAGAGAAACCGAGGAAGGAGGAGCGATGAGCAGGGAGAGAAAGAGAGAGAGAGAGGTAAACTGGAGATACAGCTATGGAGGAATTACTTATGATATGAAAGCGAGGAGCACACAGGTAGAGAGAGGAAGAGAGGTAAACTGATTTATGTAGAGAATGTAGAGAAAATGAAATAAAAGAAACTGATAAAGGTAGGGAAAGGAGAAGGAAAGTGAAAGAGATGGATGTGTAATGAAAGGAGTTTTGAGTTGGAAGTAGAGACAGCAGAGACTGAAGTATTTTAGTGGAAACAGATGAAAGAGTGGAAGATAAGCAGACAAAGGTAGAAAAAGAGATAGATGGAGGTAGAAAAAGGGATGAGTTCACCTAGCCTGGAGGTTTAGACTCTGCTCTCTGTAACCTGAGCGGGAAAATCTCTCCCCTTCTCACAATGGTCATGCTTACTTCAGACTGGACACCCCTGTCTGTCTCTGCAATAGTTACACATACATACATACATACTGAAACTCTTTCTGATGCAGTTATACATGCAACTAACCAGAAACACATACAGTGCATTCGGAAAGTATTCAGACCCCTTCACTTTTTCCACATTTTGTTATGTTATTCTAAAATGGATACAATTATTTTTTTCCCTCATCAATCTTCACACAATACCCCATAATGACGAAGCCAAAACAGGTTTTTAGAAATGTTTGGCAATTTATTAAAAATAAAAAACTGATATCACATTTACATAAGTATTCAGACCCTTTACTCAGTACTTTGTTGAAGCACCTTTGGCAGCGATTACAGCCTCAAGTCTTCTTGTGTATGACGCTACAAGCCTGGCACACCTGTATTTGGGGAGTTTCTCCCATTCTTCTCTGCAGATCCTCTCAAGCTCTGTCAGGTTGGATGGGGAGTGTCGGTGCACAGCTATTTTAAGGTCTCTCCAGATATGTTCGATTGGGTTCAAGTCCGGGCTCTGGCTGGGCCACTGGAGGACATTCAGCGACTTGTCCCAAAGCCACTCCTGCGTTGTCTTGGCTGTGTGCTTAGGGTCGTTGTCCTGTTGGAAGGTGAACCTTTGCCCCAGTTTGAGGTCCTGAGCGCACTGGAGCAGGTTTTCATCAAGGATTTCTCTGTACTTTGCTCCGTTCATCTTTCCCTCGATCCTGACTAGTCTCCCTGTCCCTGCCGCTGAAAAACATCCCCGCAGCATGATGCTGCCACCACCATGCTTCACCGTAGGGATGGTATTGGCCAGGTGATGTGCGGTGCCTGGTTTCCTCCAGACGTGACGCTTGGCATTCAGGCCAAAGGGTTCAATCTTGGTTTCATCAGACCAGAGAATCTTGTTTCTCATGGTCAGAGTCCTTTAGGTGCCTTTTGGCAAACTCCAAGCGGGCTGTCATCTGCTTTTTACTGGGGAGTGGCTTCCGTCTGGCCACTTTACTATAAAGGCCTGATTGGTGGAGTGCTGCAGAGATGGTTGTCCTTCTGGAAGGTTCTTCCATCTCCACAGAGGAACTCTGGAGCTCTGTCAGAGTGACCATTGGGTTCTTGGTCATCTCCCTGACGATGGCCCTTCTCCCCCTATTGCTCAGTTTGCCCGGCGGCCAGCTCTAGGAAGAGTCTTGGAGGTTCAAAACCTTTTCCATTTAAGAATGATGGAGACTACTGTGTTTTTGAGGACCTGCAATACTGCAGAGATTTTTTTTGTACCCTTTCCCACATCTGTGCCTCCAGTAAGGCAGAGATTTACAGCATCCTGGGGAGCTCTGAGAACTCTATACATACACACTCACACACAGTCCTCCCACCTGAGGACAACCTCACAATGGGCCCTAAAAATAGAGAGAAACGGGTAAAGGCCACGGGCCATCTCACATACACCAGGGGATACAGAAACACACACCAACTGTGTAACGCGTGAGTATAAGGGAATACTAATGATCATAACTTGGATAATACTGATAATATTGATTGATAATGCCCTGAGTGACCTCTGTGTGTGGGCCAATGTCTATGTGTGCCTGGCTGTATAAATGTCCTGGTATGGGTGTGTGTATTGTGTTTGGTGCCCGATTGACTCCGTTCTTCCACCTCTGCTGGCCACTTGGCACCGCCACCTCTACTAGGACGTAGTGATCGCTCTGCTCAGTCACCGCTCTTCTCTGTCTTGGGAACTCAGTGGTGGAATGAGCTTCCCACCGCTGTCAGGACAGCGGAGTCACTACCTATCTTCCGCCTTAGACTAAAGACCCATCTCTTTAGGGTACAGCTGGGCTCTTCCTCCTCAGACCTCTCCACCCCCTAAAATAAAAAAAAGATTAATAAAAGTTTCTTCCTTTCTGTAGCACTGTCACTGCCGACGGCACTAGTTCTTATTAAAGGTTTTACTGACGATGACTGTTGTTATAGTTGATTCACTTACTTAGACAAATGTAGTTATTGTAAGTGTCTTTGGGAAAAAAATCGTCTGCTAAATGACTTAAATGTAAATGTACTGCTCTTTTGTTTACAGCGATGATGACGCAGGGCCCTCTGTTATGGTCCCTTGATGGGGCTGCGTGTGTGTTGCTGCATTCCTATGCTGTGCTTTTATGTTTGTGCTCTTTTTGGTCCTAAAACTTAGTTTATTTACTTGTATGTCAATGTGATCAATGTCAGTTAACTAGGGGAGCCACTGACTGAAAGGGCATTTAGAACTTCACCACTGACAGAGCAAGGCAGCGGAGCAACCACTGTAGTCTGAGAGCCACATGACTTTAGGATAGTGTCACTGCAGGGCTTTCTTCCTGGTCAACAGGCCCTTGTCATTGCACTGGCAGGGCCAGGTAGAAAGACTGTGCCACAGGGTCCTGTGGGGACTCTGTGGGAGTGCAGTTTTACAATGTAGTCCCTGGGCCCCAAAGCCCTTCTACCCATGTCCACTCTGAACAGGAGTAGTTGGCATATAAGATGGGGGGTGGTTGGAGCTCTGTAGGAATGTATTGGGGGATGTAGGGGAACATTTTCAGGGGTATGTAGGACCTCCTGCAATGGTGATAAGGGTTACAGTTGAAGGAGTGGGGGTGACAGGATAAGAATAAGAGGTGTTAGTGTGATGGGGTAAATTTGGGGCAGGGAGAGTTTGTCAGGGTTTATGGAGATGGGGGTGATTGGAGGTGGGGGTAGGAGAGTGACACGTGTCATTTTAAAATCCTGCATTCCCCGCATTTCAGAGAGGGGATGGGTGGGGGAGAGGGAGGTTGTGTGTGTTTGTTTGTATTGGGATTCGGAGTGGGTGAAAAGAGGGAGTGAGAGGGACTCTGTGCCTTGGTCTACCTTGCAGTAAACTGTTTGCACAGTGATAAGGATGGAACAGTTTACGAGTTTCGAAAGGTGGCAGATTTGGGGGGAGATTCTAGCATTTTGTTTGTGTGTGTGGGAGGGGGAATTACTGCTTTTGTGTGTCCATCTGGTTTGAGTTGGAGGCACTGTTACAAAGGTCTTTGTGTGTGTTGTGCTCTCTAGCCAGAGTCAAGAGCAATGTCATATGTAAGTACTGACATGCTCAATGTCGTGTGTGTGTGTGTGTGTGTGTGAAGGGTTTCTGTCTGCGTATGCTTATACGCTCTGAGCTCAATGTAGCACTGCTAGCCTGCGTCATCACCACTGCTTTGTGTATTGTGCTATGTCCAGCTAGCTTGGTTCAGCTAGCACCAGCAGCCTGCCCTGCTAGTGTGGTATTCAGTGGAGAGGGCTGTATTATTTCAGCCTGTGGATCACGCTTTATAAACAAGGCCTCTTTTCTGTGGTCTGAGGAGGCAGCTTAGACGCTGCTTCCAGGAATTCCAGTCAGATCTCCCTCTCCTCTCCTCGTCTCCAGTCCAGCGCTGTGCTGTTTCAGACATGGTTCAATACCTTTGGCCCTGGATAACATTTGCCTATGGCCTTAGTGTGCTGCTTAGCATTTAGCATTACAGCTCCCTGGTACAGCAAGGCAGACCAATACACACACACACACACACACACACACACACACACATGCACATGCACACACACACACACAAAAGGACACAAACATGGATGTGATACAAGCTTGAACTCTTTCACACACCAAGACATTACACACACACACACACACACACACACACAATACCTTTAGGACATGTGATACTTGTAGCTCCCAATGAATCCATCTAGTCAGTTAAACATTGACTCTCCAGACTTATAGATCTTATCACTGTGTCGAACGGCCAGACAGTTCCTGGAATGAGTGAGTGAGTGTGTGTGTTCAATCCTATATCCTTATCTGGAGAAACCCAGAATGGCTAGGAGGAGTAGAGAAGTATGTGTTTTTGAGTGTTGTTTTAGTTTCTGTCTCTCTTTTTTTCTCTCTGAAATGTTCCACCCCTGAACAGGTGTAGTTCATCTTGACCATGTGTCATTGAACACACACACTCGCACACAGAGTTAAACAATTAACAGAGGTAAAAAACGTTGTTTTCCTTGGCTTTAAAGGGTCACACCCTCGTAAACAAGATGGCACATCTTTGCCAGTGGGAAAACACAGGAAGCTACTGCAGCCCTCCCACTCAAGTTTGATTCCCTAGTGTGTGTTGCATGTCTTAAGTGTGTACGTTCAGACCGTGTGTGTATGCGAACAATGTGTTTATTTACCATACCACACTGTTTACTTGTCCATGTCTATAGTTCAGTGGATATTCTTTGAAGAGGGAGAAGCTGACGATACAATGCCTCGCCATTAAAATGTACTTTGTATCTGTGATGCACGTACATACTATACAGTACATACTATACAGTAGGCCGTGAACAGATTTTCAGACAGACTTCCAGTTATGGCACAGTGCTAAGCAGACTGTTGATTTTAAGTCTGCAACTACATTATTAAAAACACTGATACAAGATCACTAAAACCCTTCAACATAGTGTGTACTACTGTTATAACCTACAGTATGAGAACTGCTAAAAGTGTACAACCCTGCAGAGGTTTGCCATTTGAAGAGTTTTGGCCTGCAAGAGTTGTGAGAACACATCAACATAAGCTAAATCTCATCTGCTATTGTGGCATTAAAGGATAGTTCACCCCCCTAACTCAATATTTATCCAATGTTATGCTTTTCAACTTAAAAGCTATCCTAATTTTAAGTCCATATTCTTTGCCATCCATTCAGTAGATGCTGCTATACAGTACAATGTTATACATTAGCAGAAATCCGAAGGCTCCAATCTCAAATGAATGAAAAAGCATAATGGCATAATGTAATTGCATCTAATGGTTACATTCAATAAGTTAAATTAATAAAATGTGTATTACAACAATCACTTAACCCCGTCATATCTGGTATGTTATGAGAAACTCTGATGGGGTGTGTTTATCAGAGAGCAATGTGATTTGACAACAGTGGATTGTAGCTGTCTGTATGAGTGTTGAAGGTCTGACACCTTTTTGTTTAATTGCCACTGCTCTTGTAACCTGCACTCTCTAGCTCTGTGAGCAGACTCTTATGACAAATATATCTCCTCAGCCACAATTGAAAATGTGATATTCACCCTGACCTTGAGTGAAGGGTGAGAAATGGAGGTTCGGAGGGAAGAGAGAGAAAGCGAGAGCCGTCTCCTACTTGTAGAGATTGCACTTTCCGTTGTCTTATCTTGAATGGTGAAGAGACGGGGCCCCTTATGAGAGAGTAAGACCCCAGAAGAGTTGAAGGGTGATGCATTTACAGTCTCACAAGTACAGAGTAAAAGTCTGCCCTTCCCTCTCCCACTCCCCTGCTATCAAACATTCACACACCTTCGATTCATTCTATGCACCTGGTCTCTCACACAAGTCATTCATGCTCATTCACTCTCTTTCACTCACACACACACACACACATTCACACTCTCTTGATGTCTTTTCTTCTGTTTCCTCAGATGCAGTGCTTTTCCAGCTCCCCAGACACCCCTAGCATGGAGCAGAGGCACAGGGAATAAGAGCCTCCAGAAGACAGCAGGTAAAGGAGTGTGTGTGTCTGTGTATGTGTTTTATGGACCCTCCCCACCAAATAGGTGTGTGTGTGTGTGTGTGTGACTGACTGACTGACTGACTGTATCTGAGCTGGAATGTATTGCGTTGAGTGCGCTGGAATCTGGGACAGGTGTCCTGACAGGCGGAGAATGTTGGAGGTCTGCCGAAGTTTGGGGGGGAAAGCTTACAGATGAATGCGATGTAGCATAGCCAGTGTATAGCTTCTCTTTGCTGGGTAACTATCGATTATTGGCCCAGCTTGTTTGTGTTCCACAGCAGCTTTGTTGTTGTATAGAGTTGGTCATATGTTATTTTTCTCCAAAGCATTACCACATCTTGTCCCTAAATTGGGATATGACCGTGACTATGGAGAATCCAGCCTCATTCTCATTAAAAGCCCTGTTTCCGGTGCTTATTGTGTCTGGGTTCCTAAATACACTTCCTGTCAGGGCCCACCTGAGCAGATGGACACAGATGGTTTTGGACAGCAGTCAGTGTTTTTTGTATTGTTTTGAGTATGCGTGTGTGTGTGTGTGTGTGTGTGTGTGATACTATCTCCTTAGGTCTGTTGGGATGCCACCAACTTACTCAGGATAAACTCACTCATTAGTTTCATACAGAACATGAGAGCTACACAAATGGAGAGAATGAGACGTACAGTATTAATGAGAGTGAGAAGGCCCCCGTGTGTCTGTGTGTGTGTCTGTGTGCACTGTAAATAGAGCTGCTTGTATACACAGCAAAGTAGTGTTCACAAGTAAATGATGGTATTGCCTGTCTATATTTCTGTCTCTTAGCCAGAGGTACTAAACCAAATGAACTTTGATCAGTGTACTCAGTGATCAGTATCCTCATGAGAAAGATTATGTTGCCTGGAAGTGTGCATGCACATGTGCATGTTTAAAGTAGTTTTATTGTCATGCACACGTCTGCCTCTCTTTCTCATCCTCCTCCCTCTCTCCATCTCTGCAATCCAGCTGAGCCTAGGTAGCCACGCAGGTACATCCATCCATCTTTCAGCAACCTCCTAACCTGTTGTCAATCAATACACTCCCCCCCCCTCTCTCTCTCTCTCTCCTTCCCTCCCTCCCTCCCTCTCTCTCTCCCCCTCCCCCTCCCTCCCTCCCTCCCTCTCTCTCCAGCTGAGCTGTGCTCCTGCTCCAACTCGAAATGATGTGGAAAAAATAACCTGATTCAATTATCCACGGTTTGGCCTGTCTCTTTGATCCGGCCTCTCTTCCCACCTCTCCGCCATTACCGCTGAGCAGATGACATTTTTATGACATTACGAGGCCCGGCAACCTTTCTTTTCCGGCCAAGCACAGAGTTTTTTCTGAGCTTTAACAGTTAGTTAAGTTATTTTTCACAGTAATACTTGAGTGGCGTGTCATGAAGTGGCCTGTCATGAACCCTTCTCACACACAATCCTAGGAAGCCCTACCCTGGTGCCTATTCTGTTATGGTGGTATTAATGCTCCACTACAATGTCCCCTCTGCCCATGCCCAATGCAGTTTATTGTACTGCATGAGGTTAGCCAGTACTTTTACAGGACAATAGCTGATCTATTTATATAGCTATATGTATTGCGCAAAAAAGAACCCGTAGCAGATGCATGATATGGTTCTCAGTACAACTTAGGGTTAGGGACTCAATCCTCTGTTGTCCAGCAACAGTGAGGGTGGAAGAACAGTCCTTATAGGGTGCAAATGTATACTTGTCCAGATGACTGTATGACTGGTGCAGGACCCACTGCTGGTGCATGTTACTGTAATACAGCCTACGTATCCCATTGTACTGTCACAGACAGATAGTGATACTACAGGAAGAGAGTGAGTTCACAGAGGACTGGACAGCTGCAGAGAGACAGACGGATGAACGAAAGGATAGACAGATGTCCCAGTATCGCTTGCTAGAGCACAGTGTCCCTGGCAACCGAGTCACCTCTATGGAGAGACGACTGGAGCCAAGGCATCACGCACGCACGCACACACACACACACATGCACGCACGCACGCCCCTGTTTATAGTTTTACCTTTGTTTCAAGAGTGAGAGAGGTGTGTGTGTGTGTGTACTATATTCAAGATAGCTTGATGATATTTTTATACATTTGTTTCTAGCATTCTAAGTTCCTCTGTTACCGTATGTCACTAAGCATTATCATTAGGAGTGGAGACAGTTCCAGAGTTCTTGACTTACATTTTTGATCTTCCAATTAGAAGCCACTTCCAGCTAGTGTTGTGCTTTGACTGTGACCTTAGTATACATTTCTTTTTCATTATTAATCACACTGAACAACCTTGTTCCTGCCTTACTAGTTTTCACTTATTATATCAGTACTAGTCTTCATCTCCATACTGTGTCTCTCCTTTGTCCAATACTGTGTTTCTCCTTTGCTGGTGAAATGTCACTGATATGGAAAATTGTAAGCTGGTCAACCACCATACTGGTGGTGGTCAATAGCCAGACGTGTTGCCTCCCACGAATTGCATATGCTCCCGGCATACCGTCTGTGCCCTTGTTTTCTTCTGTGTTCTATAGACGAAACGGGAGGGACATGCACACAAAGGAAATCTGGCTATCGTTATTCCTCTGAGCCTCCTCCTGTGATCCCTCCATTTAATTCTGAACCCACCTAGCTAAACTGTGTGTCTGTCTGTAGAAGACCCACCCAGGAAGATTTTTTTCTTCCTTCTCAAACTTCTCAGATGCTTGATTTGTTGTTTCCAATAGTAGTACAGACGACTCAAGACTAGTGGCAAAGAGACTGTCTATCTATGCTTTGCTATGTCCCAATAGCCTAGAATGACTTCCTTTTTTGTCACCTGTCCTCTGCTATCAAAGGATTTGAAAGTTGATCACATCATGTTCCCAAATTTAGCCCTAGAGGTTATCTACCTTCTATATAGTTCAGACTCTGACTTTGAGATACACCCCATGTCACATTTCCTCTTTGGTTGTCATAGTTTCCACATTTTTCTCATTGAGGAGGCAAACTTCCTCAATTTAGTTTTTAAAAAAGCCTGTTGTGTCAGTGTTGAACCTGTTTTCTTAACCCCTTAAAATACCATCGTGAAGACGCAACCACGGTCACAGCAAAAACGGGAAGGCATCAGCCACTTCCAGTTAATGGGTGTCTGCTCAACTCTCATTGGGTGGTGAGAAGAGGCGGCACTGTACCTAAAACCACATTGAGTCTTGGTACTCAGAAGTTGTAGCGCCAGTTCTAGAGAGAGGGATAGGGAGACAGAAAAAGGGTGAAAAAAACGAGATTGGAACATGGTGTCTAGAGAGATGTCTGTTTCTTTTTTCTTCTTCTCCTGTTTTGTAATCTGATAAGGCCTGTCTACTTTGCATATGTGGTTTTTCCCTGGAGTGTGCGTGCGTGTATAGGAGCTTGCTTTGAATAATGATCTTTGACTTTGATAAAAAAGGGGAAAAAAAAGGAGTTCTCTTGAGTAACTGTCATTCCAGTTAAGTGGGGAGTCATTACTGATTCTCAGAAATCTATTTATTCTCCTCCTCCTCATTGGTCACAAGGATATTGTTTATTATTGTTTGGTGTGTCTGCGACCTCTGTGGTTATGTATGGCTGTGTAGGTCTAAGCTTCAGAAGGTGTGAATGGTATACCCCACTGTGTGTGTGTCACTTGTCGTGTGACCTCTTTGCCCTCTAGTCCCAGTGTTTTGCCGGGCTTCAATGCCCTGTTGGGCTTTTGTGGTCAAACTGTCGCTGTAGGGGTGTGTGATGAGGCAGGGTGGTGGTAAGGGATGGGGGGGGAAGGGGTGACACAAGGGCAGTGTTTGTGTGGGGCACGGGACTGCCCTCACTGATGCTTGCGCACACACACACACACACACACACTCAGGGACTGTGTAGATCTGACCAGAGACAGAGGCCTATTGTAGAGATCCAGCCCACCCGCCACAGACACACATTGTATCTCTGCCTCCCATTTCTCTCCCTTCTTTTTCTCTTTGTCTCTCACCATCTATCGCCAGATTTCCCTCTCCCTCTCAGTCTCTGACTTTTGCCCTCCTCCACTCACTCATCTCCTCTTCTGACCACTGTCATTCTTTCCCTCTATCCATAGCCATGTCGCTCTCCTCTTTGCACTTGTCTCTTCGCTTGACTCTCTCTCGCAATTTTATCTCTATTTCATCTCTTTTCTTCCGATTTCCTATTAAACAATTCTAATCTTGAGCTTGATGATTAATCTGATTAACACCCCTAGTGCCTCAAGAACATTGCTGTTCTTACACCTTTTAAGTTATGCACCAAACCAACTTAAAAATGTCCAGAAAACTCCAAATTAAACTATTCAACTTTTTGTAATTGCAAAATGTCATTTGTTTACGAGTTAAAAACAAAACTTAACTGAAATTGAAACTTGCCAATTTTGTGCCAACTTGCCATGGCGGCCATTTAATTGCTTAGCAACCAGTTGTAGATTAACATGAAATTTGTTTTATAAACTCAATTAAACAAATGTTTTCAAAATAACACTTGTAAATTCAATACCTCATGTTGCCTAAAGTCCTACAAATGCATTTTCACACCATTTGGAAGATATTAACTATCATGAGTGCTGGCTACCTACCTTGCTGGCTAGAAGGTTTCATGTCTCTAGCTAGCTAGCTCTGTGTTTGACGAATAGAGACTAGATAACATGCCGCCCATCAATCTAGAAATAGAATAAGTCAATAATGCCACAACATATTAAAACACTGAAGATGCAAGTTAATCAATACTGATTTTGGGTGTCTAACTTAAAAAATGCTATTTAAGTTATAAGTTATTTTGTTGCCTATATTTTCCTTGGCCTACCCTTGGGGGTCTATGATTTGGTGTTAGATCATATTGTTTGTATTGTATTTTTGTTTATATTGTTTAGTATTATTTAGTTGTGAAGCACTTTGTGACATTTGTCTATGTACAAAGCGCTATACAAATAAACTTGATTGACTGGTTAAACACTAGAAATTATGAACCCTGTAAAAATGACTTTGATACCTATTATACTTTTTAAACTGTTACACTTTTAACTCCAAAAGTCAAATTAATTTACATAGAGTTAAAACTGAACTTAACTGAAATTGGAAATTATCAAATTACAAGAAGTTTATGGCAGCCAGTAAACTGCTTAGCAACCAGTTGTAGATGAACAAGAAATATATTTTATAAGATGAATTACGCAAATGTTGTCAAAATAACACATGCAAATTCACTGATAAACCGCCAAAATAACTATAACTTTGGAAGATGACTAATATCACTAGTACTAACTAATATCACTGCAACTAATGTTGCAAGCTTGGTTTCATGTCTAGCTAGCTAGCTCTGTCTCTTACAAATAGAGTCTAGATAACATGTGGCCTATCAATCTAATCTAGAAATATAGTTAGGTCACTATCAAGCCAGGAGTACAAGCTAGTTTTCTCTGTGGGACACAGTAAAAACACGCAATTTTGCCCAGTGCTGACTAAATCCACCATTTCCAGTAGCCAACACTCAAGTCTCCATTGCTTAGGTAATGACGATGCCTTCTACCCCTACAGACCAAGTTCCACCTGTGACAAACTATTTAGCATACCCCGTAAAGTCTCTCTCACTTTTTCTTTCTTCAACAACTTAAGTATATAAATAACATTTACTGTTGAATTAGTTAAGTAATTTAAGGTTTAATTGACTGCTCTTACACTGTTGAAGCTACGAACATCAAACCAACTTCATCATTTTCAGAAAACTCTAAATTAAGAACCCTGAATAAATAGTTTTGATACTGTTCATATTGGAGAACAACATGGATTTTAATGGTCATCAAAAACTTATTGATCTTACTTGAAGATATCTCATAGAATTATATAAATATAATTAAACTCCACATATATACTTTTAGCCAGCTGAGCAAGCACATCAAGTTTCTGCTGAAACTTCTATTTCTAGTTAGAATTGCCGTGTGTTTCTCTTCTGACTGTGTAGTGAATCAGACTCCATGGAACATCCCACTGGCACATCTGACTCACTAGTTGCTGTCAATCACGCATACAAGTCAATCCCCCACATAAACTCTGACAGCATAAGAAATAGGCCTAGAAGATTAACTCAATGCCCCATCCCCATCTTAATTATATAGAGATAGTAGAATTTAATTAGCACCATGTTTATTTTTATAAACCAAGAATACATGATTTAGAACCTGTGTGTGCGTGCATGTGTCTC
This sequence comes from Argentina silus, assembly GCF_951799395.1. Lineage (NCBI taxonomy): Eukaryota > Metazoa > Chordata > Actinopteri > Argentiniformes > Argentinidae > Argentina > Argentina silus. Next base: position 34,936,377 of record NC_139653.1, read on the forward strand.
CTAGTTTATGAGTGGCTAAATGTGCCTACAGGGAGGGGTGGTGTGCCAGACTAGTAGCTCAGAACGGATATGACACACACACACACACATACACACACTCTCTCACACACACACACACACACATACACACACTCTCACACACACACATTCTAAAACAGCATGACTCTGTTTTCATTAAAACACAGTTTTTACACACACACATGCACACACAGTTTTGTGTTGAATACACCCCTCATTAATGCAGTGGTATGTTCTCTAATCTATGCTGTGTTATTCCTGCAATTATTGAACCCTTTCTTGACTCCCTTACTGCACTACATGAGGGAAGAGTAGATGTGTTTTATAGTAAGCTTGAGAGCTTAACAGGCAATCTACAGATCCCAAAACACTCAAAAGACAATACTCCCACTTACATACAGCCACTTCAACCAGTTACATAATTATGCTGAACATCTCTCCCCTCTTAACGTAAAGAACAATTTTTAAGACACCCAAATCAGTATTGATTAACGTATCTACAGTAACTCAATATGTCATCGCATTTCAGAGTATTTTGAGAATTTGAGTTTTAATCAATTTTATCAGGCTTTCAATGGTTCTCACCAAAATCAAACGCTGTAGGGTATATCACTCAAATACGTAATAAAAGGTGCACAAACACAAATTGCCAAGATCATGGCAAGCCACCAATCGAGGAGCAATAGATTACATGCTCTTTGCGTTAAAACACTCATCTCCATGTAGTTAGCTTTCTGGCTTGCTAGGTAAGTATAAAACAATGATTTTCTTACCTTTTCAATTATAATTGTAATGTTACCTGGTAAAGTAACTTCTGGCCAGCTAGTTTTCAGCAGATGCAAGTCAGGTACCTAGCTGTACCACAGCTGCTCTCGAAAGATCACTGGAAAACTTAGTGACTATTTACTGAATATGTTTGTAAAACTAAATAAACATGCATCATGAACTATTAGTGAAGTGTGCATCGCAAACAACATTGTTTGGGCTACACGGGATGCAGTGAAGTCCTGTCTCCTAAAGTTTAGCTTGCACTTAAATCTCACCCATGCACAAAAACTCTTGACTTTTCTTGTTCGAGTTTAAGCAACCAACACAAACACACAAATTGACCATCTTTCATGACAAGTTCTATGCTACACATCTTGATGCATTTCAATGACAAAATTTCAGTGACTTTTTCACTTGAGGTGGGCGTGGCTTACCGAATTGCCTCACTATTTCTGTCCTAGTGATCAGAAAAATTAAATACACTGATGTTTTCTTTTTTTAACTGTCATCCACAGCACACCACCATTAAATTTTTACAAAAAAAACTTGCTCTTTATCTGTAAAAAAAAATATATAAAAAAAGAAGAAAGTTGCCCTTTTTCTGTACACACACAACCTACACTGACACAGCACACACAAGCACACACTGCTACAGCTATACAACTATCACACGTATACAACTATCACAACTGCACCCGCTTTCTGCAACCTTCTTTCCCAGTCTCAATATGACTATGTATATAGGCCCATGCGCTTGCCACTGTAGCCATTAGTGAGTTATCGTCTGGAGGATTAAGCAGTGCACTCAGAGCAAGCTGTGCAGAGCATGAAAGGGATCTGTTGACATTTACTCCCCCACTCCCTGCATCCCTCCACCCGCAGGGCGGTAAGTGGCAGTGCCCATGCTCAACCATTAACCCAGCGACCCAGCACAGCATGCCAGCCCAGCCTAGCGCAGAATGAGGGAGCTCAAAACTGGCCCTCATGATGTCACAATATAGAGGTCATGGTGTCAATTGAATCTTTATGACGATGGATTCTTTATGATCACATTTGATGCTTTTCGATGTCACAGTGAGGGGTTTATCATGGTGCTGTCCCTCCCTCTCATCTCCTAATTGGAATAAGAGGATTGAGCTCTTGTGACTGGCTGTCCAGTCATAACCCAGTCTTTATGGCCATATAAGTGCCTGCTGACACACAGCAGAGAGTAAAGAGAGAGAGAGAGAGAGAGAGAGGTAGTAGAGAGAAAGAGACTATAGAGAGATAAGGGAGAAGGGGGAGAGAGGCCGAGAAAGAGTTCCAAATCTAATATCCTGCTCAGTGGGTTTACAGCCTAATGCCGCTCTCTCATATCTGTGCCACTTTCTCTCTTAATGGACACAGATCAGAAGATAGGGTGTGTGTGTGGGGGGGGGGGGTGTGTGCAAATAGTCAGCCTTGTACGTATGCTATCTCCAGCACATGTCCATGCAACCTCTAACGTATTCCGTATGCAGTACCCTGTACAGTCCTCTTGGGGTTATGTACAGGAGGTCAGTGCCATTCAGCTTTCAAGTGCAATGATTACGCTACAGTAATTTGTGAATTCCTGTATTGGGGATTTTCCCCCTGTTGGGGGATTTTCTGTTCCTTCCTTCCTTCCTTCCTTCCTTGCTGTTGTCATCACTTATGTCCTAAGCCACTGTACATCCAGAAGTGGAAGTCTATATTTCTGTCATACTTTAGCTGCAGTGAGGATGTGACTATCTCACCCACTAACAAACCCATCTCACACATGCAGCTGTTAGGTCAGCCCTCCCACTGAGTAGGAACCAGTGTCATTGTGAGTCAGAGACATCAGACCTGCCACTACTGTGTCAGTGCTCACACTCTGATCTTGATGCCAAACTGACCCGGGTTCAATAATTGCAAAGATTAACACAGCACAGATAAGGGAATATACCACTGCATTAATGAATGAGGGGTGTGTGTGTGTGTGTGTGAGAAAGAACTCATTAACACCACTACTGTATTTATTGAGGAGGGGGTTAGATCCCCTTTGTGAACTCATTGTGGTATTTTTAACATTGGGTGAGGGGGTGTCATAGGGTGCTTAGTCACAAAGTATGACCTCATATACCAGCACCCACCACCACCCTCAAGACACACACACACACACACACATACACACACACACACACACACACACACACACACACACACACACACAGCCCATGGTAGAAGATTAGAGACTGAGGGCAGAGAGCTTAAAAAGACAGCTGGGTAATATTTTATTGGCCATAATGAAACTGGCATGAAAGCTTTAGAGATGTCAATCTCAATCGAAGAATTGTGTGTTACCATGGCAACAGTCTTTCCCCTTTTCACTGACCATAATGGCGCTCACTCCAAAACTGTGGTACAGGAGGTCTGGTGGTTATTGAGGTATGAATGAAGGTGCTGATTTGGAATTGCATTTTTATGTGAGGGTTTAGGGATGTTCTATTTCTGTAGTGACTCTCATGCTGCTATCACATAATTCCCAGTCCCTCTCTACACGCAGGCTACACTCAAATCCCATCAGATTTCTCTCAAATGTTTTTACCTAAGGCAGAATCCTGACAAGATCCATATGTGAAACTCTCACATACATCATGCAGATGTTAATGGGAGAATTTGAGCTTTGTGTTTAAGCATTAAATTTAATGTTAAACTTAGCATTGATATTACCCTATTTCTTTCACACCTTCCCATACCCTCTAAAACATCTAAAAGTTAAAGAAAAGTGTGGCTGTATCTAACCCTTTAGCAGATACTGAGTGTGTTGTCTAGCCCAGCTAGTGGTAAACACATAGTTATAATATATGCCATTTAGTTGTGATGTGGTTCTTCAGGCTCCCCCTCGGGTTCGTCCTCTGTTCTCAGATCAGATCGACCACTCTCTCTGTGAAATCTGACACGGCATCAGACCTCTGGCTGCCTTCCAGCATGCATCCCATAACCCTGTGTGTGCGTGCACGTGCGCCACACACCGCAGGTGCAGACGCAAGTTGGTTGCCAAATATGTCGTTCTATCCTAACATTGCATTGTAATTGCAGTACAGGTCTACTGATGGTGAGCTCTGTGTGTCTCCTACCCAACCATGATCAGGTTAGCTGTCACCATGTCAGACTCAAACACTAGGGTGTCATATTTCCTTCTATGTGTGTAACTCTGAACCTCACACTCTCCTGCATTGTATGTCTGATAGTCATTTAACTGCGTGTTTGTCAGGGTTCTGCCACTCATGCGTCACAATGTGCCTGTGTCTTACCCCCGCGTCTGGCTCAGTATTAGTACTCTCCCTTTAAAGACACAATCTGGGATTTGCTCTGCTGTTCAATTGTCATTTAAATTCTTATAATTAAGGAAGGACTTTTTTACCTTTTTAAGATAGAATTAGATTGCTCAGTTCAAAGTCGTAGACTGTGTGCATTGGCATTGCTGATAATGGTAAGAGGCTAAGATTGAGGCGCATTAGATTGAGCCAAAATGGAGAACCATCTGCATCTCACTTAAAGCACTTAACATAGAGAGGAAAGACCATTAGTGGGAATGGGGTTGTAATGGCTCTGTGATATTGAGCCACAATGGAGGTTAAACTGTGGCCTGTGCCTGAGCACTTAACACACGCAGTTCAGGAATAGGTATTTAGAGGAAGGCAACCAGACCCTTGATGGTGCATTGTGGTGAGACAGAGCCAAAATGGAAACCAGGCTGTGGTTCTTGACCAGTGCTGCTGAAGCACTTACTAGAGATTATATTCGTGTGTGTGTGTGTGTGTGTGTGTGTGTGTGTGTGTATGAAATTACACTTTTCAAGGGACATTAAAAACCTGCCAATTTCTAAACAAATCTGTTTTGATGCACAGGAGGATTTGAAAAACACTATTTGATAATCGTTTAGGCGACGGCTGGAGGACCAAGAGAGGGGAGGAATTGGAGCAGGTTGTCAAGTGTGAGGGGAGGGGTTGGTGACCTTTTGTTCTTATGTTTGCTTAGGGGGCATTCCTCTGAGGACTGGCGCTCACCCAAGCATGGCCAGTCAGTGGCTCCAGAGAGGCCTCCCCCTGGGGGTGAAGATGGTGTACTACAGTCTCATGTACTAAACCTCAGATTAACCAACTGGGACACCTTCGTAAAGGCGATCAGACAATAATGTCTATGCTTAAGCAATGACAAACAAGAGGGTGTGGGTGAGGGTGTTTTTTGAGTGTAGCAGCATAAGGATGACAAAAACAACCATCAATGATCCATTACTGTCAGAATCCTTCCATTGATCTAGTAATGTTTTCATTATTGAAATAAACATTTTAAAAAAAGCTACAATATCCTGAAGAGTGTTTATGGCGTATGTTTACATCTTGCAAGTGAAAGTGATGAGGTAGCCGTGCCATTTATTGTGGACAACAGAACGGCTGGATTACTTCTCTGCCAATCACAATGCTTCATTTGATCAACCCGTCGTATAATCCTTCATCTGCAATGATCTGAAAACACATGATAGATGGTTGACAGGTAAAGTGGATGACAACTTGTAAATTAGCCTTTACCTGTTTCATCATTGTTTCTTGTGTGCAAAAGAAGGAAAAGAGAGGAGGAGATGACCCATTAGACTATTGGGATGCACACAATATGTGTTTTTACCAAATCTGAATGTTGCAGCTGGCACTCTTCCTCTTTTGTTGATCTGGAGTGTGGTCTCTACTCCTTACCCTATGTTGTGTGGTAATTCTGCACGGTCAGTTTTATAAACAGTCATGGTGGTGTTTGTTGCAGGTCCTTATGGTTGAGCTTGAGTGTGGTCCCTGCCATGCCTCCTGCCATGACGGACCTCCTGGACATGTGGGCAGCCCACTCACAGCTCTCAGGAGAGGACCTGGTCACTGTGGACTTCCTGCTCCCAACAGGCATCTACATCCAGATGGATGTCCCCCCAGAGGCCACCATCCAGCACATCAAACTGGTAAGTGTGTGTGTGTGTGTGTGTGTGTGTGTGTCTGTATGTGTGAGAGTGTAACTTCATCCCTTCTGGTTATTTTCTCTGTTCAATTTGAATGAACCCACAAGGGACAAAAAAAATTAACAAGTTTGATTAGTTTCAGATCTCAAATACAATTTTGATTTATTTGGCTGAGCTGTTGTTGTTCTGTGTCCCACGGCTGCATGACTGATGTCTCTGAGCTATTGTCAGTCAGTATCATAACAAACAGTTATGGGCTGCAGTCTCTGGCCAGACAGACTTGTCTAATGCTTGTTTTGCCAGAGTTGGCTGCTGCTGTTTGTTTGTGAGCACACTCACTGCATGCAAATAGCACATGACCTCATCCATGAGCCCTGGCTGCCAGGTGGACAGGGTGTGATGGAGGTTAGGGGCCATGGCACTTACATGTAGTATTAATTCAACAAAGATTTGAGTTGTTATTGTATTTTGGTTGGGGAATTAAGTTTTAATAATGCAAATGTCCTATATGGTGGATGATAATTGTTTTCGCTGTGGGGCTGTGCCTGGGGTATGGACCTCTAACCATCTCTCAGCTTGTATTTTCTTCTCATATCACACACACACAGACACAAACACAACCACAAACAAACACAAACAAACTGTTTTTCCTTATACAGGCTTTGTTAAACTGTGCCTGGAGTTTTTTTAGACGGTTCTGTAAGAGTGTGAAAAAAACAGTATGTAATGTTTGCTGTTCTCATAATCACTATTGGCTCAAGTGTTCCTCCACATAGCCCGACGAATGCTTCTATTCACAGAAGTGTTTATCAATATTGGGCACACAGACTGTAGCCGTTGACATATGATTGAGCTCCTATATCTTTTTTCTCAGAATCCGTCTCATCCTGGTATTTGCCACTAGGCTGCAGTCTGGTTACCTGTTGGGGAGCTGTGTGGTGGGGCGATTCATTGGAAAAATACTTCCTTTGTGCCAGGTTAGAGAGGAGAAATGGAGAAAGCGTCATACAAGTTATAAACTGTCCACATGTGGGATAGAACCAGAGAGGGAGAGGGGAGAGACAGGAAGTTAGAGAGGGGAAGACATATATAAGCTGTAAGATGTCTATCTTAAGCTTAAGGAAGCAAGTAGCCCCCTGATAGAGGTCCTGCCCGCCTGCAGGCCACCCACAACACTGTCTGCGGTCTACTCCTAACACAGACCCTGAGTTATGACTGCTTATGTGCAGTGGTAGGGTGGAGGAGTAACAAGATGTCTCCCCTGCACTGACAGAACATGGGCATGATATTAACAACTGGGCAAAATAACACCCAACCCCACACTTCCATGAAACAGTTCCCTCTTTCACTTATTTATGAAGATGTGGAAGGATAGAACCCTCTCTAGCTCAGTTATTTAAAAAAAAAAGTTTATTCCAAAAAAGTTTATTCCAAAAAATACTCAACATGGACGTTTGGTCCATGCTGGCCATCATGCCGTCTCCCCCTTTTTTTAATTAAAATAAATACTGATTTGACTTCCGTTCAAATTCAGTTCAGGACCTGTTGTAACCTGTGCTGGTGTTCTGGCTTGAAAGAGGGGATGCCATTCTAGAGACGGGTAGTAATGTGGATTATGGCAATAGCAATATATTGAAATGTGTTTGCTAGTATGTAATACAACTGTTGTAGTACAAACTACAGTCATCTGTCATATGAATATAGTACAGCCAAGTAATCCAATCTATAGTTCAGTGAAAACTAAATGCCAGCTTTGAGTGTTTTGTTTTGCCTTGACTTTGACAGTCTCTTCTTTGAGAAGACAACATATGATTTTATGGTCTGTAAGTTGGTTATGATTAGCTACTGTTTGTCAGAAGGATCAAGTTGTTTTCTAAAGTGAGAGGTTGCATGACTCCTTGTAGCCTGTCCCCCTCTTTATCTTTCTAGACTCATTTAGCCTCAAGCTCTCTCTCTGTCTCTCTCTCTCACACACAACCACACACACACACACACCCTGTGACTGGTCCATGGGATGTGATTCATACCACGATTGGTTTGTGAAAACATGGTTCACATCCTGATTGGTTCATCCAGAACCTGTGTCATCCTGTTTGTTCCTAGTCATGCAATGCTGACATCATATGACAGGGTGCACTGTTGTTTTTGGCTGAGGAAAATGTGGCCCTCTGTAAGCGCATTTTCAGCAACAGTGTGCTCTTTCACTCCCGATTCCCGCTCTCCAGCGTAATTTCACAGCCTCTCTACCACCTAGCCACTCTGGTGATGATTATTCCCTGTGGTAATCAAAGTTGTATCCATACAGCCTATTAATGATGTTGGTCACTGCTACTATAGCTGTTAAATTGTCTCTTCTTTTGTAACATTTAGAACAATTGCTTGCAGTGAGGTCTGTGCACTCGTTTCCTACCCCATGAACTGAAAAGAGAGAAAGATGCCCACAGCAGAGATGTGTACTAAACTGCCTGTCGTTACTTGACTAAAGTGCAACAGCACATTTGTCTTGTTGTTTTCCCCAAGTGGTAGGGCTGCTAATTCGCCATTTCAGTAATTATCATCAATGTAAAACAAGTCCCAAGATCCCCATGGCACTGCAGCCACCCCGTCGTAGGGGTCTCAGAAGAGCAACACGCATACCGCCAAGGGCTGTGAGGGCCCAGGGAGCAGTTTGGCTCCCCCAACCTAGACACTGTTCTCTGGTCGGGGGATATCCCGTCACACAGGCACACTGTTTGTTCCAGGTGTAGCTCACAAGCCCCCAAGCCCTGTTAGCCCCTTAGTGGGCACGGGCCAGTGGTAAGAGAAGCTTCTGCAAAACAATCAATTGGTCTCCAGGCCACATGCCCCGTTTTGGGACTTGTCGCTGGTTCTCGTGCGCTTACAAATGCTTAATTGAGCCTTTGGTGACTGTCAACTTTGAGTCTTTGTCTTATAAGACGGCTTTGTTGCTAGCCTTGACCACGGTCAAGCGTGGGAGCGCTCTCCATGCGCTCTTACTTTATCCTTCATGCAGTCAGTTTTCCCCTGGCGACTCTAGGGTTACGATACGCCATGTTCATTCCTGATGTAATTTCTGACATACAGCAGTCGCTGCTTCTCTAGATGATGAGCATCTGAACACTCTGCTCGGTGCGCTCACTACGCATTTACAAGGACAGATCTGAGGCGTTCAGGGGAATTCTAGAGGAATTGCTATGTCTTGGGCTCTGTTTAAGGGCATCTCTGTTTCAGAGTTGGATTTCCCCTCGCACTTTCCTGAGATTCTACCGTTTGGATTTCACTATACTATACCTTCTTTTGGGCATACGGCCCTTGGCGCTGGAGTAGAGTGAACTGGGTACATTTCCATGTACTCACTCAGGTTTTCTGTCCGGGCTTTGGCCATAAAGGCATTGTGCAAATGTCCTGATATTGTGCATATGTCGAACCGAGTTGTCTGAAAGAGGACATTAGGTTATGGTATATAGGGTTTGCATGGGTGCGTGTCCCTGTTACGTCCCTTGTGTTGTAGGCGAGTGGGTTCTCCTGTCGTGCTGTGTTTTGTGTTCCCGTCTGTCTCCTCCTCTCACTCTCATACAGGTGTCCGTCCACGATTGGCTTGTCAGTCCTATCCGTCATCATTCGTGCTCCTGTTCCGGACCAGTCAACCGCCCGTCCGTCTATTTAAAACCCCTCCTGTCCTCTGTTCGGAAGTCGTTGTCTGTCGTGTGTGTCTATTGTTGAAAGTGAAGTACCCAAGCCACGTGCATATTTAGCTGTTTCTTGTTACGGTTTAAAACTATACACGGTATAGTGTTTTGGTTTTCACGCGAAGGGACAAAGGGGCTAGCTAAGCTGCCCAAGGGTTTACTTTGCATCACATAGCCGCATCTCTTTTATAAACATTAGGCTAGGAACGGGTGTCCCTCGTGTTTTTTTTTTTTTTTTTTGTAGATCTTGTGTGGTAAGGTAGCTAGGACTTTTTTAATCAGCTCTTTTCTTTGGCACCGTACACACATCCCTTATTCCCTTGTGGCGATCATTTTTTCAAACAATAAATATTTTTTTCATTTTAGTGCCGGTTCATAGCATTTGTGTTGCAACGCAACGCACAGCAGTCTCGCTGTGTCATGTTAGTCCCTTAGTTTACTCTAGACAGAAGGGTCGTAACATAAATGGGGGCTCGTCCGCCTTGATAGATTTATTGTTTAGGCAGAGGTGTTGTGTGGTGGCATTGCGCTACGAACGTTTTCTATGGTGGTGTGCAGGGTGACTGCTGGTTGGTTTTGTTTGGTGCATAGTTTCCATTAGGTTAGTTTTCCGCTGTTGTAGAAATGGCTTCTTTTGATTTGAGTATTTTTTTGGAAGATCCATCTCTGGATCGGCTTAAAGCCTGTCGAAAGGCTGACTTATTCGTCATAGCGACACACTTTGATTTAGTTGTGCCGAAGACAATTGTTAAGAGCACGTTTGTTGAGCTTGTAGTGGGCGGGTAGGTAGACAGGCAGGTGTTTGGTGGAGGTGAGTGTGCTACTGCTGTTCCCCTCTTATTAGGGATGAAACAGGATGTTGAGGTTGTTTCTGCGGAGGATGATAAGCCCCCTGCTACCTTGGCCCGACTTTTTCTGGTCCAAGTGGTGATTCTCGCCTTTTAAAATACGTCTTGCCAGTTTACAGATTGAGGTGCAGGAGAGACAGAACCAGGCTGAGTACAGTCACCGGCTAGAGGTCCGCAAAATGGAGATTGAGGCAGAGAAACAGGTAAATCTACGTAGAGTAGAATTAGAAGCTGCCAATGTGGAGCGTTCTACGCCTGCTCACTCAGACACTCTGAGAGTTTCTGACAGTTTTGATGCGAGTAAGCACATAGCTTTAGTACCCCAGTTTCGGGAAACTGAGGTTGATTCATACTTTGCCACATTTGAACGTATCACAACCTCTCTGAGGTGGCCTGAAGATGTTTGGGCTCTTTTGCTGGAGTGCAAATTGACTGGTAAAGCTCAAGACGATTTGTCTTCTTTATCCTTGGAGGATGGTTTGCGTTACGAGGTGGTTAAGAGTACTTGATGCGTATGAGCTAGTGCCTGAGGCGTATAGGCAGAAGTTTCGCAATCACAAAAAGTTGGCGAATAGGACTTTTATGGAGTTTGCCTGTGAGAAGGAAACCCTGTTTGGTTGCTGGTGCAAAGCTTCAGACTTTAGCTCCATGTGTGAGTTAATCCTACTGGAGAAGTTTAAGAACAGCTTGCCTGAATGTTTAGTGATGTATATAAACGAGCAAAAGGTTGTGTCATTAGCACAAGCACCTGTGCTTGTCGATGAGATTGTATTGACACACAAGCAGGCATTTGTATATCCCCGTTCTGACGGGGATATACAAATGCCTGCTTGTGTGTCAATACAAATGCTAGGACGCAGTCTAGTCCGCCGCGACCGTTGTCTCCACGCTCCAAAGAGGAGCGGGAGTGTTTTTATTATCATCAAACTGGACATGTCATTGCTGGCTGTTATATGTTAAAGCGCGGGCAGACCCAGCCCGTTGAGCGACCAAAGGAGGTTGGTTCAGTGCAGATGTTGTTGAATCCAGTGACAATGATACCTGAAGTGGCTAGTGTGGATGACTCTTTGAATCCCAGTTACAAGCCATTTATGCTTGATAGAATGGTTTCCCTAAGTGGAGAGTTGTTGGACGTCCAGTCTATCATAAGGGATACTGGAGCTGCACAGTCTTTTATTCTGTCCAATGTATTACCTTTCTCTGATGACTCATTGTGTGGGTCTAGTGTGCGCCCGGCTCTACCTAGAAAAGGTGTCACATTTAGGTGTGTTTCAGGTCGTTGTGCCTACACGAATACCGTCAGTCTGTTTTATCATTGGGTCGTGATCATCTTTAGTCTGGTCACTTAGGGGTTACAAAAACCTACAATCGAATTCTGACACATTTCTCTTGGCCAGGATTAAAGAAAGACATAGCCAGATTCTGTCGCACATGCCATATCTGTCAAGTCACTGGAAAACCAAATCAGGTTATTCCACCTGCCCCACTTCACCCAATCCCGGTTATGGGTGAGCCGTTTGAGCATGTACTGGTAGATTGTGTTGGTCCTTTACCAAAAACCTGGTAATCTGGTAACCAATTCTTGCTAACAATAATGTGTGTTGCTACACGGTACCCCAAAGGTATTTGGGACCTCTTAGGAAATTAACCTCACAGTCTGTAGTAAAAGCCCTGATCAAGTTTTTTGCTACTTTTGGTCTCCCAAAGATACTACAGACAGATCTATGCCAGCATATGCACTCACTGCAATGTAAGTCGCTTTGGATAAAAGCGTCAGCTAAATGGCATATATTAAGGCAGTGTTTTTCAACCTTTTTTGAGCCACGGCACATTTTTTACATTGGAAGAATCTTGCGGCACACCACCAACCAAAAATGTTACAAAATGACACTCTGTAGCCTGATACAATAATATCCGTAGACTCATCAAGTTGCAACGCAAATTTCCTAATGATGTGTATCTTTCCCAAAACATGACTTTCGATGTCTGTAGACATGTCATCAATACGCCTGGCAATTGTGTTATCTGAGAGCGGGACTTTAGCTCTGTCTTTAACCGCGTCAGGGCCGAGCATCTCGTTGACAATGGCTTTGCAGGCAGGTAGTATTAATGTCTCTGCCACAGAGTGGGACTTTTTTGATTTAGTTACGAGTTCAGCAACTAGGTAACTAGCTTTGAGGGCTTTCTCATTTACCTTTGTGGTTTTTCTCATAAAAGTTGCCTGTTTCTCTGTGTTTTCACGCAGGCAAACAAAATAGTCCATCGGCTTGTTTTGAAGCGACGGGTGTTTCGTTTGGAGATGGCGTTTAAGCTTGCTTGGCACCATGGCGCTGTTGGACAGCTTCTCGCCCACACACCAAGCATAATGGAGTCGGTCTCATCCCCGGTGAAAGTAAATCCGAACGAAAGATAGCTTTCGCTGTATTGCCTCGAGCTCACCTCTTTGCTTTCTTTTTACCACCACTCATACTAGGGCCTTCACCTGGGTCAGAATCTTGTCCAGGGCCCAGTTCGGAGTTTGCATTTTTCCTTTTTAAAAACTTCTCCATCACTGTCACCACGACCTGTCTCATGCGTCACTAATTCCCTTGTCTCTAAGAAGGAATGAGGCAATTAGCTACCTGCTGCCACCCGGACGAATATTACATTACTCTGCCAGTCACTATATTACAGCACAGACACTCGACAATGGCATATTATTTGCAGATAATAATTAATAAATGTTAATTTAAAAAAAGTGAAATTGGATAATTTCTCACGGCACACCCAACGATCTCTCACGGCACACTAGTGTGCCGCGGCACAGCGGTTGAGAAAAGCTGTATTAAGGTACTAACTTCCTTTCGGGCATATATGAACAGGTATTGAAGTGTCTGTCCATTACCCACAGAAGCTCAAGTGCTTACCACCCTGAGACCCAGGGGGCGCTCGAACGTTGACATCAGACGTTTCAGTCTTTGCTGCGAAAATATTGTACAGTCATGAGAAAAAGTTAGGACACCCCCCAAAATATTAAGTTATTCTCTTAAAAATATGGACATATCAATATGTTATCTTCTTTCTAACAATGTCTATAGATAAAGGGGATGTAATTGAACAAAAAACTATGAAAATGTAACTTTGTAATCATTTATTTAACGAAAAATTAACAATAATGCCAATTCCTACTGAGGAAAAAGTTAGGACACCCTATGCCCTAATAGCTAGTATTGCTCCCCTTGGCTGAAATAACCTCAATTAGACGTTTCTTATAACTGTCTACAGGTCTCTGACATCAATTGGGAGAAAGTTTTTCCCACTCCTCCTTGCAGAATTCTTTCAGCTGTGTGATGTTCGAGGGGTGTCTTGCATGCACAGCCAGTTTCAAATCAATCCACAGCATCTCAATAAGATTAAGATCCGGGCTTTGACTTGACCATTCCAGAACTCTCAATTTATTTTTCTTGAGTCATTCCTTGGTAGATTTACTGGAATGTTTTGGGTCATTGTCATGTTGCATGGTCCACATCTGCTTCAGCTTCAACTTTCGAACAGATGGTCTCATATTTTCCTCAAGCACCCTCTGATACAATACAAAATTCATAGTGGATTCTATGATGGTGAGCTGACCAGGCCCTGCTGCAGAAAAGCAGCCCCAAACCATGACATTTCCACCCCCATGCTTCACAGTTGGTATGAGGTTCTTGTTCTCAAATGCTGTCTTGGTTTTGCGCCAAACATGTCTACTCTTACTGTGCCCAAATAGTTCAACGTTGGATTCATCTGTCCAAAGCACATTGTTCCAGAAGTTCTGGTCTTTCTCTAGGTGTTCTCTGGCAAACTTTAGTCTTGCCCTGATGTTTTTTTTTGACAGCAGGGGTTTCCTCCTTGCACACCTCCCATGTAATGCAAACTTGTTCAGTCTCTTTCTTATGGTGGATGCATGTACTTTGACATCAATTGTGGCAAGAGATACCTGTAGGTCTCGTGATGACATTCTGGGATTGTTGGAGACTTCTTTAAGCATCTTTCGGTCAGCTCTTAGGCTGAACTTGCTTGGGCGGCCTGACCTGGCCATGTTGGTGGTGGTTTTAAATGTTCTCCACTTGTAAATTATTTTCCGGACAGTGGAATGGCCAATTTCGAATAGTTTGGAGATCTTTTTATATCCCTTCCCAGACTCATATGCATCTACAATTTTTCTTCTGAAGGCCTCAGAGAGCTCTTTTGATCTCGCCATGGTGATGCAACTCACTTCAACAATCAAGAGCAAACCAAACTAAATATCTGAGGTTTAAATAGGACAGGCTCCTCCAAAATCCTCTGTAATGATGTTCTAATCATTTGCACCTGATGTGGTGCTCTTTATTATAATTTTAGGCATTTTAAGTGGAACTAAATGTAGGGGTGTCCTAACTTTTTCCTCACAAGAAGATTGCATTTCTATTAATTACATTTTACCAATAATTTTTTAAATAATTTGTTTCAGTTGTATTTGTTTAGTTATATTACCTCAATTTTTCAATATTGTTCAAATGAATATCAAATGTCCATATGTTTGAATATGTTGAAGAAGACAAAGGTTTTCATAGGGTGTCCTAATTTTTTCTCATGACTGTATAGAGACAGGTAGAGATTGGGATGATGGTGTTACCCTAGCGCTGTTCGAGTCCCTAGGTTTCAGCCCAGCTGAGCTTGTATTTGGGAACACAGTAAGAGGGCCTTTGAAAGTTTTAAAGGATCAGCTTGTGTGTGAAAGTTTGGCCTTGAAAAAAAATGTGTTTCCGTGAATTCCATGAGATACATGGGGCTTGCAGCGTTGCTAAAGAAAGTCTCTCCACTTTCCAAACGAAGATGAAGCGTCAGATCGATCGTAAAACAGTGGCAGTGGTTTTCCAGTGACTTGACAGATATGGCATGTGCGACAGAATCTGGCTACGTCTTTCTTTAATGCTGGCCAAAAGAAATGTCTCAGAATTCGATTGTAGGTTTTTGTGGGGAGTTCAGAGAACCAGGGTTGCATACCGTAACCCCAAGTTTTTAACTTCTCTCTGGTCTCTCTCCTTCATTCTGTCCTTTTTTGGCTGCGTCTTGTCAATGTTGGTAGATAGAGAGGCTTATTTCCTTATGAAAAGCCACACGTTTCTAAACAATAAAAAAGCTATCAGGACAGCTTACACCTGTTCGTGCCAGATGTCCAATGCGGCATAAAATGGCTAGATTGCAGGGCTACCTACAAGCACACATTCCTTATTTTCTTGATTATTGACATTCATTTAACAAATCCTTGAATACAGACCAAAGTTAATTAATTTAATTTAATTTAATTAATTTTGCACTGAATATAATTTACTCAGGATTTAATTTAACTCCACCCATGCACCCACCTAGGGCTGGGCGATATTGCCTGAATATCATATATATATCACACATCACATTTTGTTTCTTAATAATATAGTTCTAAATATGTTTCATGAGTATGCATAACTTGACTCAATGCATAGCTCACTTCAAAACATTACCAACAGATACATGGTATACCCCTAAGCATTTAAACAAGAACATGTGCCTCTTAAGATGCCATCTTCAGACAGTCACAGGGTCCTATAATAGGTTGAGCCGACACTGCCTAATGGTGCACAGTGTCAACCCTGTTGATACATGAACTGAGTCCTATTGCTCTTACAGATTTTAGCCATAATCTCTGTGTGTCTCTTTGTGTAGTTCTTATGTGAGTCATAAAATTGAATAACTTTTTTTTGGGCCATTTGGGGAGTTTTTCAGTCTCTCTTTGTAGATCCTGTATCACTGTCAATTGTCAGCCATATCTCATGCATTTTTTAACTGTATTCTGTCAGTCTCACCCACCTGGGTTGTCCATGGCATCAATTTTGTGCCAGACTGACCCCACAAGCCTCTTTGTAACTGAGCCCCATTTTTCTCTGTAGCTTCTTAACAAACTTATCGGTCAAACTTATCTCTCCCTAGCTACTATGGAAACAGGCGCAGTCATACCCTCTGTTCCCTTCGCTGGGGGAGATGGAGGGCCACATGTTTGAGTGTGTGAACCAGGCAGCGGTGCATGAGGAGCTGGAGGACGAGACGCGGCGCCTATGTGACGTCCGACCCTTCCTGCCCGTGCTCAAGCTGGTGACACGCAACTGTGGCCGTGCTGAGCGCCTGCTCGACTCCAAGATCGGCGTGCTCATTGGAAAAGGTGACACACACAAACACACACACACACACACTTTTGACTTATATGACCCTCCCAAGATAGTATAGAGTTTTAAGTCGAATTTTAGTATGGCGTTTTGAACCCCACTGCTAAGCACTTACAGATGGCCCTCTTTCCATTGTGTGTGTGTGTGTGTGTATATATATATATATATATATATATATATATATATATATATATATATATATATATATATATATATATATATATATATATATATATATATATATAAACAATCTCACACACAGACACACCACCACAACCACCACCACTTTAGCACTGTCTCCAATATATATTGATATACTCTTTGTCTTAAATATCAGATCACGCACCATATCAGTTGTCTTGTGTCATCAGCATTCTCAGACCCAGATCTGATGGGTCTGAATAGACAGGCTTCTGATGTCTGTTACATCACACATCATCTGACATTATCTCTGCTGGTGATACAGCCTGTGTTGAGTGGAGGAGGCAAGCCAGACCACCACTGTAGAGAAAAGACCCCCTGGGTGGAGCTGTCAGTCAGTTGAGTTGACACACACACATACACAGACACATACACTCTTGTCCTCTTGGCCTGAGGCACTGAGCGGGTGAGGACAGAGATAGTGGGGGGGGGTTATTGAGGTCCACTAGGCTCCTGGCCAGACAGGCCTCTTCAGAGGGAAAGCAGGTGGTGATAGTAATCGAAGGGGACCCATCCGATATTGATATTCTCCCTCTCGGCTCCACTTTTGTCAGATGTGATCTTTTAAAGGCTTTTGTCAGTAAGCGGTTCTCAAAAAGGAGCCCTGAGGCCTAGGCTGGCCAGCCACGTACACACACACACACAAATGCATTCCAGAGGCATCCTTTGAGAGCTGAGGGTCATATAAATGGTTTTAAATGTCAACATGTTGTTTTCATTATCTAGAGCATTGTGTAGCTCCAAAAATAAAGGGCTCGTTCGCACACTGAGTTAGTGAGCAAATGAATTTATGAACTACATTTAATACCAATGGCCTTTAGAATTTAGAAGAGCACAAGAGGAAAAACTTCAGATTGGGTTGTTATTGGTAATCCCTTATAAACATCCATTGCCACAACAAGCATCAAATGTCACAGAGGTTGTGCATTTTACATGATAGCCGTAGGCCTCACTCCTCACTTTTACAGCAGTGATGTTAGAATATTCATGGAGTCTTTACGTAGTGCTTGTAAAGTGATTATGAATGTTAATGGACTGTCTCAGCAGGGCACCCGGAGTAGGACACACAGTTGGACCATGGTCCAAAATGGCTGTGTAGACTCATAAGATGTCATGAGCACTTATGTATTACAAGTTTTGTGGCTCACTGTTGGTGAAAAAAGAGATTGACTGAGGAGTTCAGCTGAATGTGTAGTGTGCCCTCTAATTAAGCCTTTACACAGTGCTTATGAAGCTTCTGCTCCTTGCTGGCAGGTCTCCATGAACTGGACGCGCTGCCGGACCAGGAGGTGAAGGACTTCCGCAGTAAGATGTTCCGCATCTGTGAGGAGAAGATGCAGCGGGTGCAGATGATGACGTGGAGCGAGTGGCTGCAGGCCTGCTTCTCCCCGCAGCTGGAGACAGGGGGAGGAGTCAGCCCAGCCCCAGATGGACTCAATGACAGGCAGACAGAAGTCAGCCTCAAGGTCACCATGCACTTCGACCAATCCCAGGTAAGTACAGACTTTGTCTAGATCTGTCTAGATCTGTGTATCTGTCTGTATTCTATATGCATATGGAAAAATTAAATCAAGAAAATATATGTAGAATATGCACACAAGCACACACGCACTCTCATATATTAAATTATGTATACTCACACATACCTCTGTGTACATCCTACCTGCACTAATACACACACATGCTGTGCTTATGCACACAAACAGACCCCACTCATACAGGTGTGGACACAAGCACCTGGATATGCATTCTTTTTCCTCTGCTCCGAGTTCTTCTAATAGTAGTGTGTCACATGACTGAGCCAAATGGACTGGCGGAGTGACAGCCCTAAGTGGGTCACCATCCACCACAGTCCTGTCATCGTCACTGAAACTCAGGATCTCACACACACACACACACACACACACATACACTGAGACAATTGGTGGCATCCCAACAGACTTCAGCAGATCAGCATCACACACACACACATGCATACTCAACACAAAAAAACACTGACTGCTGTCCTACTACCAAAACCGTCTGTGTCCATCTGCTCAGGTGGGCCCTGACAGGAAGTATATTTAGGAACCCAGACACAATAAGCCATAATAAGCACAGGAAACATGGCTTTTAATGAGAATGAGGCTAGATTCTCTGGTCAACCACATTGGTTGGTTGGCCTGGCTTTCAGTTGATTTCATAACATAATAGCTTCATTGTACCAGGTATTTGTCAAGAAGTTGCATGGTAATTGTATGCATTCACTTGATTACTTGATAATGCAGTTGTGTTGAATTCTTAAAGGTAAATATGGTAAGTACCCATTTTACCATATCATTTTTTATTACTCCAGGGTCAACACTAGCTGAAATTGAATAGTGAAATTAAGCATTACCAGTGTCATTTTGGCTTGATCACTCTGGACTGTGTCATGATGGTGCAGTAGGTAGTTATGACACCCTGAATGGGCACTGGTTGCTGTAACAGGCAAGTAGGGTGGTCCACTGCAAGGCAGGCTGGGAAGGGGTGGGTACAGAGAGTGAGGAATGGAGAACCGAGCTGGCTTAGTGTTTTGCTGGTGCTCCAGAAGTAATGGAAGCTGTTGTATGAACTCAGTGACACCAGTTGGGTGTCTGTTAGTCTGTTTGTTTGTCTCTCTGTCTGCGTTGGGATTCTCTGTTAAGCCCTGTCTGTGTAGCAGCGGACACACACTGCAGGATAATCCCTCTGCTTGCTGCCTTTTTTTTTCTTTCTCTCTCCATTACACTCTATCTATCTATCTATCTATCTATCTATCTATTTATTTATCATTCTTATCTCTATCTCTTCCTATTGAGGTAGAAAGTGATGTCTATAGTTGTAATAACAGTGTAGCCTCACCCCCGTCCCCTTTGTCAGGACACGGCCAGTCTGAAGGTGTCTCCCAGCACCACGCCCAGTGAACTGATGGAGCAGGCGTTGAGGAAGTGGCTGACCACCCACGGGCCCGAGGAGGAGGGCCGCCGGGGACAGTACGTGCTGCGGGTCAGCGGCAAACTGGAATTCCTCTGTGGAGAGCACCCCCTTGCCCAATATAAGGTGGGTGTCTATGAACTATGGCCACTTGTTGTAGCCATTACATCACACGGCCCTCATCTATTACAGAGTACACCACTGAGCACCACTGATGAACTCAACTCAAGTACGACTTGTACCCTGTGGTGGTGACCTTAGATCTCCATTGAAACAGAAACATTGTATTCAGTACCTTAACCATCCCTGAATGATTAAAGTCATAAATAGTGAACTCCTCCGGACCGGAACGGTTAAAGCTCCACATCCCAGCCAGTGTCATGTTCCAAGGTCAAATCATCTGTTAGAAGCAGTCATGTTAGGGTCTAGGAATGTCTCATGTTTAACCGTAAACTTGACTCGGTGGACCAGAAACAGTCAGCTGATGTCCATATAGCCTTATTAATAATAGTCACTGTTCCTGGAACACAGTTTTGCAACTCGCTGAGGTGTGCGTGTGCGTGTGCGTGTGCGTGTGCGTGTGTGTGTGTGTGTGAGAAAGTGTTAAGAAGCAGGAATCTTGTGATCCAAAGGCTCAAAGCTATTAACACACACAGCATGTCTCTACATTATTTTCCATGATTTGTGTGTGTTTATCCAGGTCTTTCATTTTGTGTGTGTAGTCTCTGTAATAACAGTACATGCTGTCCTCTCCTATCTCTCCAGTACATCCGGGCATGTGTGCAGGCTAAGGAGTGTCCCCACCTGACCCTGGTTCACGTCAGCTCAGTCCAGGCTATGTTTGACAAGGAGATCTCAGCCATCGGAGCTGTGGTCAACCGCAAGAGCTCCAACCCCCCCTTACCCCTGCCCCCCAAGAGGAGGGGACCCTCGGTCAGTGTGTGTGTGTGTGTGTGTGTGTGTGTGTGTGTGCGCGCGCGCGCGTGTGTGTGTGTTTGTGTTTGCATGCTCTTTGAGGAACTCAACGTACATGTACCATCAACCGTGTGCGCTTTCTCCTCAGCACACGCTTTTGTGTGGTAGCATCCTTGGTGTGTTTGGCTGGGTCTGCCCTGTACTCTACCCTCCTGTCGTCAAACATCTCTAGCCGCTCCCAGTAGGTGCCCCGTTTGATCTGCCATCTCGTTCTAAAGGTCAGGTGGAGTCGAATTGGTGGGTGCTTGTTAGAAAGGTCAGCTATGGGGCCTAATTGCTTAGTGTGCTTGGCCACAGCAGGGGCGTTGGGTTTTATATAACAGGTGTCAATCATCAACACTTTAAACCTATTTTAACTGCATTGAAAACATAGGACAGGTGAAAGCAATATGGTGGATGAATAATTGGAATATGATTTCACCAGTCCAGGTGTTTCATGTCTGTGCAGAAGGAAGAGGAAGTCACTTGATGCTATTGAGATACTCTTTTAAAGACTGAGGGCTCCAATTTGCATGTGAAAATGGGTAGAATGTGAGCAAAGTCGGCCATCTTTACCTTAATATTTCTAATAGACATAATCCAATGGGAGCTTTGAATACCGCAACTAGCCTTTCCATGGTTATGCAAATTAATTTTCAGACTGTTTACTAAAACTCTGGTTGAATAATTAGTTTTCTCAAAAACATTGTTAAAGACAAGGTACAGTAAAAATTGTGCTGCAGAATATTCTTGCCTTGAGAGATGAGGAGGGAGGGACATTGAGGGGGATGGAAAAAGGGAAAGAGAGATGGCAACAGGGGAAGGGAAAGAAGGAGAGGGAGAGAGGGGTTGGCCACATTGTCTCATGTCAGAGAGCACAACTCCGTCTACACTGATTGTTAGTGTCATTGATTGTCTGTTGAGGCTCAGAGCGCAGCGCAGGAATGACGCCACCTGTTGTAAGACATTGGGGTTGAGAGAGAAAGACTTGAACACAGAGAGATGATGAGGATGGGGGAGGGGGATAATGATACATATGGAGGAATATGAAGAGAGAGACAGTGAAAGAGAAACAGTGGTCAGACATCTTGTGGTAGTGGGACGATGGTTAGAGAAGTGAGATTTATGTTCAGTAAAAGACGTACGATCCAGTTTTAATGAAGCAGACATCCTTGGTCAGAGCATAGTGACAGCCAGACAGAAGAGAGGATGGGAGAAGGACAGACTGTTCTTGTGGTGGTACAGTAGGAAGCACATGGTGTTACCATCATACTGTAGGGTTCTGAGTCTTGATGGGTGTGATGATACAGAGAACAAACGACACTTGAATCCAATTCAGGATTTATTAACAACCGGTCGGGACAAGCCGTATACAAGCTTTAACAAATTACATGACTTCCACACACAGTTACGTATATACTGACGGAGAGAGGGAGTCTTCCCCATCTCAACCTATTGAAATCATGCATAAGGATTAGGAACCTTTTAAGGCACACCATAAAGAACCCAAATGTATATAATGATTAATGTGTCACAATAACGTAGACCAGATGTGGTCATTCAGAGGACAGGCTATACTATACTGAATACCACATAAGTATACAAAGGCACAGATGAGGAAACATATTTATACTGACTAGTAGGGTCCAAGTATCAAGAGGACCCAGAGGCTTGAGTGGAGAAACATATTCACCAGGCTACACTCATTTCCAACAATACACACACACACACACACACACACACACACACACAAACTCACACACCCTAAAACACACTTACACATACTCTTGCATACATAAAAAACATACTTGTACTCATACACACACGCACGCGCACATAAATGCTCACATAAATGCTCAAACTCTCTTACACACATATGCACGCACACACATACTTGAACTGTATTACACACACACACACACACAAATGGTCAAACTCTAACACACACACACACACATGCACACACAAACACCCAGTGAGCAGCAGGAAGTGTGCTAGTTAGTCATGTTTGTGGGCTGTAGCTGAGGGCAAGTCATGTGATGATGTTTTTCCTGCCGAGTGCTGACCCAGGCAAATCCACTCAGCTATCCAATCACCCATTTGACCCACCCAACCTTCGTGTGTGTGTGTGTGCGTGTCTGTGTGTCTGTGTGTCTGTGTGTGTGTGTTCTTCCTGTAGATTGTCGCTCTACTTTGCTTGCTTATGTTCTTTCTTCTTACCCCCCCCCCCCTTTATGTCTCCCTGTAGCAAATGCACCAATGTGTGTGGGAGGTGGCCACTCAGTTTAAGATTGTCCTTCTGAAAGGAAGCAAGGTGAATGCAGAGGAGACGGCCAAGGTAAGTTCATCAGCATTGACCTTTAATCTCCTGTCTGTACTGGGGTCAGGAACTATCACTATGGACTGAATCTAGGACCTCAGTCTGCATATACATGCACAGAAATAGAAGTGGTTTACCACACTGCAATTGATCTAGTATGGTATGTCCCATTTAAATACTTAAAAAAATCTATCTCTCTTTCCTTTCACCCCTCCAAGAAGCAATCACTGATCTAACATCACTGATACCTCTGATGAAAACTGGGGAGTGTCCTGCTGATTGTCAAGAGATTTATCGTCGTTGAATGGGGAGACCACTCACCTGCAGTTAAAACTCATATTAGTGGTACTGTACTGTAGCCCTCATAGTCACCTCCTAAACTAATGCTCTCCCTCCCCCCTCCCCCCTCTCCAGGTGCAGGTGCGAGCGGGGTTGTTCCATGGTACGGAGTTGCTGTGTAAGCCAGCAGTGAGCAGCGAGAGCAGTGGTCGCTCTGAGCATGTGTGGAACGGCTCGCTGGATTTTGAGATCGCTGTGAGTGACCTGCCACGCATGGCCCGCCTCTGCTTTGCTGTCTACGCCGTCATGGACAAAGTCAAGAAGCAGAAGTCCACCAAGAATGCCCACCCCAACAAGTACCAGACCATCCGCAAGGCCGGCAAAGTGGTAGGCCGATGAAACACACACACACACACTCACTCTATTCTCAAGGTCAGTGTGTACTTGGTGTGTACTCTCAGCCCTAATACACAGTTTGTCCATTCTTTTGTCCTTCTCTCCAGCACTACCCCATAGCCTGGGTGAACACTATGGTCTTTGACTACAAAGGACAGCTGAAGACTGGAGACATCAACCTCCACAGCTGGTCTTCATTTCCTGGTGAAGATCACATGCACGCACACACACACACTTGTACATATTCCCATACACTTAAATTAACTTCAATTCTAAATCTTTATTTATTCAACAAGGGGCAATTATGTAGATAGGAGTGCAAGCACACAGAAACAACATACAACAGTTTACACAGGACAGAACACAACAGCAACACACCTATATTATCAGACATTACAAACATGATGAGCATTTGATAAAAGCAGTTAGGTAAAAAAGCAGATAGTAAATATATAGCGACTCTGCTCTTCTGTGCAGTGTCTAGCAGTTATTGACCAGTTTAATGGCTTCAGGGACAAAGTGGAACTTCCCGTCCTGTTTCTTTCCAGAGTTTTGTGCCAGCACATAGAAGAGAAGGTTAAATACTTTCAATACAACAGCTGTAAAATGTGGATAAAATGTTATTGTTGATTCCAAACGAGTTAAGCTTCCTCTAGTCTCATTCCCAGACAAATGCACAAAAGGTCTGGTAGACCAACACATCAAATTTGGCCTTCATTAAGCCAATAGAGAGAGAGTTGAAAACAGATGGCGCATAGCCTTTGGCTTTACTTCATATCAATCAATCTCCCAGCACTTCCCACCTAGTGCTTGCACACCACACAAGTCTGATTCGGAGCTACGCCTCGCAGCCATGTGATTAACTGAAATCAAATAATAATGAATACTTTACTCACTAAATTCACTCCCACTAAGGCCAGGTTTCAGTCATTATTCGTTATTCCAGGCTTATATGCGCTGTGCGTAATGGCCTGGGTCCATGTGTCTGTCCAGGCCGAGGGAGGAGGGACACTTTAACTGTGTCCTATGCAAACTTGACAATGTGGTGGTTTTCTTGGCTACTATGACGGTCATCTGTATATTGAATAAATAACAAGGGGGACAGGACACACCCTTGTGGTGAACCGGTGGAAGTGCACAGAGTGACTGGTGATGTGCCATTAATAGACACTTTTTGTGATCTCTTAGTCAGGAAGTTGATCATCCACAGAATTAGCTACAGTTGAAATGGGTTAGCCATTCATAACTGTAAGGTAAATTTCAGAAACCCGCCAGACACACACACACACGGGACAGTTTGTCTCATCCACTCTCCACATCCATTCTCCACATCATTACGCATTCATTGACTGTCCACTTTCAGTTTTGTTAGCAACATCACTGGCCTTTATGCAGACACACATACTGTAGCCTGCATACACACATGTGAGAAAATATCATAACTCACTGAAAACAAGGTCTAAATAGACTGACAGAAAAACTGTCTCTTTTTCAGAGACAGGGTGTGCAGTGGCAGAGTTATTTTATAATAGTGTCACATTGTGCCTGTGGACGTGAATATATAAAGAAGAATATATAATTTTCATAGACATGTCATATTGGGTTTAAGAGCTAAAGAATAAAAACATTTGAATAATAAAAGGTGTGGATTTTTCTTGATCCACCCCTAATTAAAAATATATACATTTCATAGACGCGTCACACTGGGTTTAAGAGCTATTGAACAGTGAAGTCCAAAACTATATAAAAAAATCAAAACATTTTGAATAATAAAAGGTGTGGATTTTTCTCGATCCACCCCTAATTAAAAATATATATATATCATAGATGTGTCACATTGGGTTTAAGAGCTATTGAACAGTGAAGTCCGAAACCATACTAGAAAAGGAAAAAAATAAAAGGTGTGAATTGTTTCCATCCTCCCCTGACTCAGAATATATAATTTTCTTAGATATGTCACGCTGGGTTTAAGAGTTATTGAAGAGAGAAAAACAAGGTCATTTGCATGTGGATAGATGAATACCAGCACAAACAAAAGCTGTGGGAATACTCATGGTAAATAGATGGACCAGAGGGAGACAGCTAATCGCTCTGTCAGATTCTCATCATTGATCGAGTGATCAGTCTTACACCTTACTCTTATTCTCATAGAGACATACCCGCCCCCTTGTTCCTTGCTGGAGTTTGTCCCTGTCCATGCGAATCAGAGTGTCAAAACCATGAATGAGTAAATCCTTGTCCTCAACACGGCTCTCCAGCGATGTTTCAATGAAGGCAAGGATAGGTGCGTTCCTGTACTCCTGCAGGTAACCTAGACAGAGCGCACATTTCCCAGTTTTACAGAGGTCAGGAGCTTCTGTCTGTTTGACTGCTTCCGTTTTTTGTCTCAGGCCACCCTTCATTCGTTTCCTTTTGTCCTTTTTCCTGGTATTATTTTCTTGGGGCTCCGAGTGTGGGTATTTGCGCTGTAATTCCAGGGGTATATTCCAAAAAGGGATTAACGAGGCTCATCCATTCTGCAGGCTTAGAATAAACTGTCTTCTTAGGTCAGGTAAACACCTGCCATAGTCCCAGACATAGAATGAATGTAACCCCACTATACAGCCAAACAGTACAGCGATCAGAAGTCTCTAAGAGTTCATTTTAAGAGTTTGGTTGTGAGAAAATATCCAGTAGTTGAAAAATACACAAGGGCACAAACAATTGTCAGTCCATTAGCCAAAATCAAACGAGCGAAACAATTTGCACTAGCAAGCCCACGAGTCTGCCACAGGAGCAGCGACCTGGAAGTTGATGCATGTTTTAAATTAACTTGCAATGGACACAATTTGCATATATGCTGTTTCAATGATGTGTGTGTTTGTGTGTGCGCCTCAGATGAACTTGAAGAGATGCTGAACCCCATAGGGACCATCCAGACCAACCCGTACACTGAGAACGCTACAGCCCTGCACATCCACTTCCCAGAATACTCTGCAAACCCCATCATATTCCCCCCCTTCGACAAGGTCAGAACTCACCCTTACAGCTGCTTACACACCCAGAGAAACACAATCACATGAACTCACATTCCCATGTTTTAACACGGTTGTCATGGAGACTAATATTAATTAACGTTCGTGTCCAGGCAGCTAGGTCTTATTAAAGATGGCTTAAAAGCCCCCATAATGCCCTTATGGCATGATAAAGTACAATAACTTGAGATATAGTATTTCAAATGCAGCATGTCAAGTACTGATGTGTGTGCGCGTGTGTGATCCTCCCCTGCAGATTCTGGAGAAAGCCGCAGAGATCGCCCGAGCGAGTGACTGTGCGCCCATGGTAGTGAGTTTTATCCATAGACACGCACAGGCTCGTAAACCTTGCTTACACACAGGCATACTCTCTCTCTCTCTCTCTCTCACACACACACATACACACACACAAACTTGTGGCTCTCTCTCTCTCTCACACACACTTGCTCACATACGCATAGTCTCTCACGCGCACACACACACACACATGCTCCTTTATTTCAGATCAGCAGGCATCAGATGACATATTTTGTGGGACAAAGACACCAAATGCGTCAAATATTTCCATGCTTGGTTTCCAGGGAAACCCAGTGCTGTGTGGTTTGGCAGTATGTAGTGTCACAATGTGCCTCCCAGAGAAATCAGTGTCTAAGATCAGATCTGTCCTACTGTTCCTCTCACCCCGTTGATGCCCCATGTGGAACGGGATGGATATGCTTCTGTAACACCATGTGATGTTGAGGAATTGCCAGAGCATGCGTGTGTGCGCGTGCGTGCTGGTCTGTACATTGATGGACCTGTTGCTATTGGAGTTCTTGTTAGCCCCCTTACCACAATGATATTGCCCCATAGACACTGATATATAATTGTTGTGTTTTACCCCCTATTGGTCAAGGTTAGGATTGAGGTTAGGGTAAGCCTAGATATGTGCCTGTGGCTATGGCCAACTTCTGTCTCTAGCACCCCCTTGCTGCTCCTTGCATGTGTGTTTTCTTGCCATTTGCTACCCTCTGGTGGTTATTGTTACTGCACCTCGACAGGGGCGGGGTGGTAAGAAGTTCCACATCGAGCTGAAGGAGATCATGGAGCGGGACCCCCTGTCTCAGCTGTGTGAGAATGAGAAGGACCTCATCTGGACACTACGCTACGACTGTCGTGAGAACTTCCCCCAGTCGCTGCCCAAGCTGCTTCTCTCCGTCAAGTGGAGCAAACATGAGGATATGGCCCAGGTACATTACCTACCTACCTACTCAAAAGCCTCTTTGTACCTCCTCAAGGATGTGAAAAGACTAGGACTAGCTCAGCTCTATTGTTTTACACTCATGAACACTTTATTAGGAACACTATACTAATACTGGGTAGGGCCTCCCTTTGCTTTCAAAACAGCCTCAATTCTTTGTGGCATTGATTCCACAAGATGTTGGAAACATTCCTTTGAGATTCTGGTCCATGATGACATAATTGCATCATGCAATTCCTGCAGATTTTTCAGGTGCACTTTCAAGCTGTGAATGTCCCGTTCTACCACCTCCCAAAGGTGTTCTATTGGATTCAGATCCAGTGACTGGGAAGGCCACTGAAGAACACTGAAGTCATTGTCATGTTCATGAAACCAGTTTGAGATGACTTTTGCTTTGTCACATGATGCATTATCATGCTGGAAGTAGCCATTAGCAGATGGGTAAATTGTGGCCATGAAGGGATGCACATGGTCAGCAACAATACTCAAATAGTCTGTGGAGTTCAAGCAATGATTGATTGGTATTAACGGGCCCAAAGTGTGCCAAGAAAACGTTCCCCCACACCATTACACCACCTCCACCATGAGAAGGTGTACAGGTGTTCCTAATAAAGTGCTCAGTGAATGTATAATATTAGAAGCATGCTCTAATATCCCCTAATATGTACCTCCCCCTCTAATGCGCACACACACACAGCTTCAGGCCTTGCTACAGATCTGGCCCAAGCTGAGTCCACGAGACGCTCTGGAGCTGCTCGACTTCAACTACCCAGACCAGTACGTCAGAGAATATGCTGTGGGCTGCCTGAGAGATATGAGGTACCTACTTCTACACACATGCGCGTATGTATGTGTATATACAGTGCACTGCGTAAGTAATTGGACAGTGAAGCATTTTTTCTTCTTTTGGCACTACACTCCAAAAGGTTTGATTTTAAATCAAGCAATTACTGAGGTTAAATAAGATATATCTAATATCTATAAGATATTCTCAGCTTTTATTTGACGGTATTTGTGTACATATTGGTTTCACCATTCACAAATTACATTTGCATTACATTTTTGGCATTTAGCAGACGCCTTTATACAAAGCGGCTTACAACAAATACATTTGTCTAAGTAAGTGAATCATCTATCCATCAGTCATCATAACAAAAAGTAATACATGCTAGGACCAGTGGCTATTGGCTGTCACAATGCTAGAATGGAAGATTTATTAATTTATTTACAGTAAAGAAACTGTACAGGGGGTAGTGGGGATGAAGAGGTCCTTAGGAGGGACAGTTAAGATGTAGCCTGAAGAGATGGGTCTTCAATCTACAGCGGAAGATAGGTAGTGACTCTGCAGTCCTGACAGCAATGGGAAGCTCATTCCACCAGCGGGGCACCAGGACAGTGAAAAGCCGTGACCGAGTAGCATGACTGCTGCATCCACGTAGAGGCGGCAGAGCCAGACGGCCAGCCGAAGTGGAAGAGCGGAGTGATCAGGCAGCCAGTGAAGGGTGCGAAGGAGGAGGGTGACATGGGAGAATTTGGGGAGATTGAACACCAGACGGGCGGCAGCATTCTGGATGAGCTTTAGAGGTCTTATGGCAGAGGCGAGGAGCCCGGCTAAGAGGTGCGTTGCAGTAGTCAAGGCGAAATATCACAAGTGTCTGGACCAAGAGTTGTGTTGCTTCTCTGGTGAGGAATGGACATATCCTTCTGATGTTGTAGAGGAAGAATCTACAGGAGCGTGCTGTCGCTGTGATGTTCGCCTCACAGGATAAGTGGTTGTCAAGGATCACCCCAAGGTTCTTAGCTGTCTAGGAGGTCACAGTAGAATTCTCTACTGTGATGGAGAAGTCTTGGAGAGGGCAGGCTTTCCCAGGGAGGAAGAGCAGCTCAGAATTACAACACTTTTTATGCATAGTCCCCCTATTTTAGGTTACCCAAAAGTAATGGGACAATTGGCTTGACAGGTGTGTTCCATCACATAATTTGTGCAGGCATAAGAGAGCTGTTAATGTCTAGTATTGATTCTAGGCTTTGCATTTGCATTCAGAGTTTTCTATTGGTGTCTGTCAACATGAGGACCAAATAAGCATCAATGAAAGTCAAGGAAGCCATTATTATGCTGAAAATCCCTCAAAAATATCAGAAACATCAAAACCTTAGGCTTAGGCTTGGAACATCATTAAAAAGAAAAAAAAAGCAGTAATCACAAACGGGCTGGTAGGCCAAGGAAGACTTGAAGACAGTCGATGACCGAAGATTGCTCCCCATAATTAAGAAAAATCCCAAAACAACTGTCCCAAAGATCAGGAACACTATTCAAGACAAAGACTGTTTATTGGCCATGCAATCAATTCTCATCAATTGTTGGAATGTAATTTTTTGCGCACACCCCCCTGAGATAACACACACGCACTGCACACCCCCCCCCCTCCGAGACAACACACGTGCACACCCCCTAGGGAGAACAGAGCTGTGGGCTCTGGGCACAGGGTCAGCCATATTCCTGCGCCCCTGGAGGTAGGTGTGAATGTGTCAGAGACTACCATTTGCAGAATACGTCACCAGCCAAACTACAGACGCTTCACTGCAAGGTGCAAACCGCTAGTTATCCTCAAGAACAATGGTCAGGTTACAGTTTGCTAAAAAGTACCTAAAAAGCCAGCAGAGGTCTGGAAACAGGTGTTGTGGACAGATAAGGATAATATTATCATGTACCAGAATGATTGCAAGAGGAGAAAAAAGGACCTGCCCAAGATTCACAGCATACCACCTCATCTGTGAAACATGGTGCAGGGGTGTTAGGTTTGGACGTATAGCTGCCACTAGAGCTTGTCTTAATTGATGATTGTAACTGCTGACAGCAGCAGCAGAATGTAGGCAGTTATTGCATGTTGACCAAATACTAAACATGAATGCTTAATTTTTATAAATCCCATTACTTTTGGGTACCCTAAAATAGGGTGACTATGCATAAAAAGTGTTGTACTTTCGAATGGTGAAACCAATATATATACAATATATACAAATACCATTTAAGAAAATCTGAAAATCTCTACTTTAACATAATATTACTTGTTTGATTTAAGAAGAAAAAATTCCTTCAATAAGTATTCACCCCTCTGGACTTTTTCTCCATTTTGCTGTGTTACAACCTGACTTTTAAATAGATTTAATTGAGATATTTTGACAATGATCTACACAAAATATCCCATAATGTCAAAGTAAAAAAATTAAATTAAATTTTTTCAAATGAATAAAAAATAAAATGATGAAATGCCAGTCTGTAGACTTTCTATAGACCCATTTTGATTGACTGTGTGTATGTTATTCTATTTTTTTCCCCCTCTGAGCCATTCAACTTGTTTAGATTGTTTTGTATGTCTCCTCAGGCCTCAGTGTAGCATTTCTGAGCAGTTTTTTCTGTCTCCATTCACTTGTAGTGACAACCTGATCCACACAGTGTGTAATTGATTCCTATTCAAATCGGTGACCCTACAAAAGCAATGATTTTCATTCCAAAATCACATAAACTATTATCCTTGCACTCAGATGGACTCAATTCAACTTATTGAGTAACTTGTTGAAGAAAGTTTTGCAACTGATGTAATTTTAGGAGTCATATCAAAGCAATCATAGCAAAGTGGGTGAGTACTTATTGACTCGAGACATTTCAGCTTTTCATTTTTTATGAATTTTTAAACATTTCTAAAAATCTTTTTTCACTTTGACATTATGGGGTATTTTGTGTAGATCAGTGTCAAAACATCTAAATTAAATCGAAATAAATATTGAAATTCCCCACCCCTCTCTCTCTCCCTCAGTGACGATGAGTTGTCCCAGTATCTGCTCCAGCTGGTGCAGGTGCTGCGTTATGAGCCCTACTACGACTGTGCCCTCACACGCTTCCTACTAGAGCGATCCCAGGGCAACCGCAAGATAGGACACTTCCTCTTCTGGCACCTTAGGTGTGTGTGTGTGTGTTACTCCAGGATTAAAGGGAAACAACTGCAAATTTAGGGAATTTGTCTGTGACTTCATCTCTCTGACTCAGTGAAGTCAGCGTGCACACCTCTCACTCAGGGAGAGCAGAGCTAGAGTTAAAACAAGAGCAACGTCACAGGGTTACACTCCTAGTCTCTCACTGCAACTCTAGATGCCACAGACTATATTCAGGAAGTCCTATCGATTCTGAGGTATGGCATATGTGAGAGTGAGAGATGTGTGCCAGACAGTCCTCGAGTCAGAGAGGTTAAGGCACACAGACAGATTTTCCAAATTTGAGTTGTTCTCCTTTAACGGTAACAGTTGCTGTCCCCTTCAGGTCAGAGATGCACATGCCAGCTGTCTCGGTCCAGTTTTCCCTTATCCTGGAGGCTTACTGTCGTGGCAGCATCCCTCACATTGAGGTCCTTAAGAAACAGGTACAACCTCAACACACACACACACACACACACACACATACACATACACATACACATTGGTCCTGCATGAGCCTTGAGTCACCCATGTCCTCTCAATCAAATCACTTTTCTTCCTTAACAGCTCAAAATGGGTCAGTAAATAATCAGTGGTCTACACACTGTCATTTCTAACAATAATTTTCTTAGTTTCTTGGTTCAGAGAGTCTAGAGACCGAGGGCTTGACACACAAAGGGCCTAAGTGACATTTTCCAAATTTTACAGGAGAGCCAAAACAACATGTTGATTCTTAGCCAATTGTATTGTGATGGGTCCTTGTTTATACATTCTGTTTCAATGCAGTTATGGATCTAAATTAGCTCCTTTCACCACTTGATAGATCACATCAAGAGATTTCTATTCATATATATATAACTCATTTTGGCCCAAACTGTCACAGGCTCTTTGCGCCAAGACCTCAATTGGAACTGCAACACCGTCCTCTCTGACAGTTCAGAATATGGCTATTTTTAGGGAGACTGAGTGATAGCAGTGTACCCTTTACCCCCTTACCCCTGACCTCTACTGTGTTAGCTCTGACAGCCGCTCCCCTGGTCACTTCCTCCCTTCCTCTCCATCTCTGTCCGCCAGCCCTCTACTTCCTGTTTTGGAGAGCATACTGTGGGGATATCACAGAAAGTAGAACTAATGTTCTTGTTCAGAGAGGTTGACCTGAGCTCAACGATGCACAGATTTGTTAATCTTTTGATTGTATGGATCTGCCAATGCACAGGTTATCTGAAAGTTGAGATGATTTGAAGAGTGAATGAACTGTAGCCTACAGGAAGTAGCTCAGGACAACCCTCATAGATTGATTATGTTTACTTGTACACTCTATGTATAGGGCTTGTCATATGCATGGCCATTACGTTGTTTCTAAGTTGGTTCTACGTAGAGTTGTAACAAGGTCATCTCCCGCCTCAGGTGGAAGCTCTGAGCAAGCTGAAGTCTGTGAATGAGCTGATCAAGCTGGGCTCCATCAAGAACGCCCGCAGTAAGACCAAGGAGGCCATGCTGACCAAAGAGGCCATGATGACTTGTCTGAGACAGAGTGGCTATACAGAGACCCTATCGGACCTGCACTCCCCACTCAACCCCAGTGTCCTGCTCTCTGGCATCAAGTAAGATATGGGGGGGTAGAGGGGAGGGGAACTTGATGGGTGACTTTCGAGTAGCTTGTTTTTCACTTGCTCTTAAACACGTCTCTCTCTCTCTCTCTCTCTCTCTCTTTCTCTCTCTCAGTGTTGAGAAGTGTCGGTACATGGACTCCAAGATGAAGCCCCTCTGGATCGTTTACAACAACAAGCTTCTGGGGGGAGATACCCTGGGCATCATCTTCAAGAATGGAGATGGTATGAGATGGGTGGGCGGGGGGGGGGGGGAGCAATGGATGGAGGTTGGGGGAGAGGAAAAGTGCTAGGCCATAACGGAGGGATGTGTGTAAGAAGAGGTTGAGGATGGAAGAATGGACGACAGATTGTATGTGTTATTTTTTGTTATTCTCTCTTTCTCTCTCTCTCTCTCCCTGTTCAGACCTGAGACAAGATATGTTGACCCTCCAGATCTTGAGGTTGATGGACCTGCTATGGAAGGAGGCTAATCTGGACCTTAGGTGTGTGTGTGTGTGTGTGTGTGTGTGTGTGTGTGTGTGTGTGTGTGTGTGTGTGTGTCCTCAGGCTGACTTTGTGTCAGGCTTGTTTGTTTCTGCTCTCTGCAGGGAAGGGGAAGCTCTCTTGTGAGGTACAGGGAATGGGGTCTTCTAAATCATCCCCTGCTAGCCTGACCTCCAACAACTCAACACCCCACATCCATATATACCCCCTCTCTGCTTCTCATCTTAACCACACACACACACACACACACACACTCCTTTGGAGAGGATTGTTTTGACAGTTGAGCAAGGAAGGAGGAAGGCCTTAGGTTACAAGGACAAAAGGTTTAGAGCTCCGTGATCATGATGAGAATAGTAACAATAGTGAGGACATATTACTCCCATTGCGTCATAATCCCTGGGTTTAAGATATTTCACTAGATAAAACTATGAGACTGAAACCAAGTGAATAGCCAGTTCAGCCAGTGCCACTTTCATTATTTCACAAAGAGACAATAATATCACTGATGGTGAGAAGGATTAGGAACACATGAATGTAGGAAACCATTTCATCATTTTCCATCATAACCATGTCTGTACAGAATCGTGCCTTACGGCTGCCTAGCTACGGGGGACCGCTCAGGGCTGATCGAGGTGGTGTCGTCGGCAGACACCATCGCCAACATTCAGTTGACCAGCAGCAACGTGGCAGCAGCTGCAGCCTTCAACAAAGATGCCCTCCTCAACTGGCTCAAAGAAAAGAACTCTGGGTAAGGTAATACCTTGGTACTATGCATTAGGCAAACCTACCAAAAAAAATTGAAACCAAAGTCTGTGCTCTAAGGTAGTGCCGTCTCCATTTTTTGTTTTCTCTTGCTTCGTGCCTAATGGTCACAACCCTGGCCAGCAGGTTTGTTCCACCAGTGACTGTCCTCCCATTTGCTGAAGGGCAATATTTTACTGTCTCTGTGTTGGTTGTCTATAGTGATGCTCTGGAGCGGGCCATAGAGGAATTCACGTTGTCGTGTGCAGGCTACTGCGTGGCCACCTATGTCCTGGGCATCGGAGACCGCCACAGTGACAACATCATGGTCCGCAGCACAGGACAGGTAAGTACAGTCTGTGGTTCCATACAGTACAGTACATCCTAGTACACCCTATATCCTAGACTGGGGCCAGTTGTATCCATCGATCATATTCATTCATTTTGTTAACGAATATCCAAGTTTATAATCCAGTATTCCTCCGCGCTGCATCCGCTAGGCAGCCCTGAGTGCAAAAATAGAGAAAAATTTATAGGAAATGTGTTGATTGTTACTCAGAAAGGTCTATTTCAGCAATTATCCTATTAAAAGAGACCTATCTCAGTTTGGATTTGAAATCAAACCATTACCATTTAGAAATTACAACCCTAAAAAGTACCTAAAAGAGCCTGCAGAGTTATGGAATAAAGTCTTGTGGACAGATGAGACAAAGATGAACAAAACATGTACCAGAGTGATGGCAAGTGTGAAGAAAAAAAGAAACTGCCCAAAATCCCCAGCATAACACCTTAATTGTGAAATATGGTGGTGGGGGTGTTATGGCTTGGGTGTGTATGGCTGCTACTGGAACTGGCTCACTTGTCTTCATTGATTATGTAACTGCTGACGGCAACTGCTGACAGCAGCAGAATTAATTCTGAAGTGTGCAGAAACATCTTGTCTGCTGAAGTATGAGCAAATGCTTCCAATCTCATTAGACGGCGCTTTATCATACAGCAAGACAATGACCCAAAATATACTGCCATAGCAACTAGGCAGTTTTTCAGGGCCAAAAAGTGGAATGTTCTAGAGTGGCCAAGTCATTTTCCAGATTTAAATCCAATTGAACATGCATTTCATTTGCTGAAGAAGGAACTTAAGGCAAAAAGACCTCAAAAACAAACAACAACTGAAAATGTCTGCAGGCCTGGCAGAGCATTACCAGAGAATATATTCAGCGTCAATACTTTTGGAACACTGAAATAGGGGGAGTATGTTTAAAAATTTTGTACTTTCTAGATGGTGAAACCAATCAGAAAAAAAACTGAATTGAATTATAGCTGAATTATCCCATAGTAACTGTTTGATTTAAAATCCGAACTGTTGGAGTATAGAGCTAAAAGAAGACAAAAATGCTTCCTCTTTCCAATACTTACGGAGTGCACTGTAGATTGGTCTCTATGTTTCTGCTGTGCTCATTGTCTTTGCATTTCAGCTCTTCCATATAGACTTTGGGCATATCCTGGGTAACTTCAAGTCTAAGTTTGGGATCAAGAGGGAACGTGTACCTTTCATCCTCACTCATGACTTCATCCACGTCATCCAACAGGGGAAAACGGGGAACACAGAGAAATTTGGCAGGTGAGTTTCTGCTCCCTCTGGTTGGAAGTGGATGAGTGATAAAAACAATTGGTTGCCTAGCAGCTGACAGTTGCCTTGATAAAATATAATTTCTTTGAATTTTATTCTCTACTGTGTATGCGTGTGTGTCCACCCTAGTTTCCGTCAGTACTGTGAGGAGGCCTATCTGATCCTGAGAAGGAACGGGAATCTCTTTATCACACTGTTTGCTCTCATGCTGACTGCTGGACTGCCTGAGCTCACCTCTGTCAAAGACATCCAGTACCTAAAGGCAAGACACACACATACTCACGCTCTCTTTCAACCAAGCCATACAAGTACCACAGTTACCTAAGAATACAGATGATGCATTTGATTTCATATTTATTAATTTGAGTCTTTTCAGTGATAATAGTTTTCATGCCATGAGGAGAACTGTAATGCATCTCTGAATTTCTGCATTGACTGAATTAAAATGTAATTGTCCCAAACCCCTAGAAAACATAGCAGTTGATGAGGGTGTCCTATGGGCTGCAGTTTACATATGCCACAGAGAGATTATGGAGGGTCCAAAGTCATGTATGGGGTGATGTTTGTTGTGATAAGAGTGCCCCTTCTCCCTCCCCCTCACTGTGCAGGATTCTCTGGCCCTGGGGAAGACCGACGATGAGGCACTGAAACAGTTCCGCCAGAAGTTTGATGAGGCCCTGAGAGAGAGTTGGACCACCAAAGTCAACTGGATGGCCCACAACGTGGTCAAAGACAACCGCTCATAGAGAAGACACCACATCCTGCAGGGCCAGGGTCAAAGGTCAGGAAGGTTGGG
Organism: Argentina silus; assembly: GCF_951799395.1. Lineage (NCBI taxonomy): Eukaryota > Metazoa > Chordata > Actinopteri > Argentiniformes > Argentinidae > Argentina > Argentina silus. The sequence continues at coordinate 34,973,457 of NC_139653.1, forward strand.
GTTACCTCGGGCTGGAACACACTGAAGGTGAGGGGTTGAAGTGTGCCAAGTTGTGGGAACTGACAACCAGGATTGTTCCTGGGCCCTAAAGAAGAGAACCTAGAGGACTATCCCAAATCCCATACACACACACACACACACACACACACACACACACACACACTCTTACAGGCTTTCAATGACCCCACAACCTCTCACACACCTTCCCCCTTCTTGCCTTGTCTCTTGAAGCTGCTCCTAGCCTGCCCAGCAGTCCTGTAGCGTCTCCCCTATCATGTGACATATCTGTGGATTTGTGGGTAATGTGGTTGCAATTTTTGCACGCGCTCTGTGGGAGTTGGAGCACAGCACCTGAGGAAGGGTGTGGCCTCCAACCCCCACTGTAAATGGACCGTCCCCATGGAGCCTGGACTGGACTGAACCAAAGGGGATGGGGGAAGGGGTGATTTCGCCCACGTACTACTGTATCAGCAGGACTTCTGATATGCCTTGGAATGGAAAGTTTGACAGACAGTACAGATTAAGAGTGGGTGTTTAATGACTGAAGACAAAAGTGTCTCACCCTGTGTCTTAAAATGACGCTAAAGCGTGCACATGCCCAGAGGATAAGCGTCTTATTTGAGTATTTCTCGCGATGCCTCCTGCTTATCTTAGAAAGTGTGCCTCAAAACATCGGGAAGATTGTATTTTGTTTTGTTTTGTTTTTGTATTTTTATTTTATTGCCGTTTAAGATTTTATTCTATCTGAGATGTATATGTGCCAGACTACTTTACTACTTTAAAGAGTGTGTGACAGAGGGATGAAAGAAAGAGACATATGCCCTGAACCTCTGGTCCAAGGTTTTGAGTGAAGGGGCCAATTGGACTATTAAACACTGGAACCATTTTAAATATGAAGAGGTTTTTTTTTTTTTTTTTTTTTTTTTTTAAACTAAACCTTCACTTTATTTTCCTGCTATGGAATGTCACTGTAACGTTCCTCTGTTCAATTTTATCAAATCACTGTCATTGTTGGACAAACAGAATCATTTCAAAATGTTATTATCACATGCGGTTTGTGTCTTAAACCTGGACTTGCCTAAGGATGTCCGACTTGGTCTTTCAAAGCAACAACTGCTCACACAATAATAACATCAACAAATAAACTCACTGAGAAATAACCGAAGCATGTAACATGTGCTTTAGAACCAAACAAAGAGTCCTTTCATTTGTTTTTTGTTTTTTTCTGTGTTTTTAATCATCTGTTCAGAATTTTAAATTGAATGTCTGTGCGAATAATGTGCAGCTCTTTTAAGTGTATTTGTTTTTATATCAGCAGGTGTTGGGGGGAGTTTAGGACCTGTGGGAGGGGTTTGCCAGCAGAGGGCGTTACACTACTTCCTGGTTTCGTCATGAGTTGCTCTTCCAGCATTTGTGTTTGATTTTGTGCAATATCCGTATATGAGTGTATGTAATATATATATATATATATATATATATATATATATATATATATATATATATATATATATATATATATATATATATATATATATATATATACACACACACACACACACACACACACACACACAAGTATATGAACCCTTGGGCCACCAAGCCTGAGTCTATAATGGTTGTCACTGTGGGTTTCTGTGTGATGCTGCTGTATTTCGCACCGCTAGCCTTCAAAAGTCCTTCAGACACTGAATATTGTACAGGCTTTTATTGTTTTTCTGGTTTTGTTTTCATAGGAATTTTATTAAAGTTATTTTCCATCGAAAAGCATTTTCCCTTTTGTATTTCATTCTGTGTGTGGTTACATGCAGTGCCAGTTCGCCTCTGTCCCTGAAAGATGTGGTGTATAACTATTTGCCTTACTACTTGCCAGGGCACTATGACGAGTGCAGATTTGCTTCCTGTGGCTTACTGTTATGAATGCAGATTGATTCCAGGCTCTACATTCTTTCCTATGTGTGTGGGCCAAAATGTCATAGTGCTGGTGGTAGTGTGCGCCATAGAGTTATATCTCTAGAGAAGGCACATGCCATCTTCTCCATTAATTACATTTGTGACAACATGAGGGGTGCCATGTACTCAACTGGGTTCGGACTTCCAATGAGCTGGGGAGACGTCAGCCAATTGGATCAAGCCTCTTATTCGATAGGTTTATTTAGATTGTCAGGTGCATGATGCCATCTACTGGTGCCAAGTTGAACACCCCATGTAATCACAGGTAATTTAGGGGAGTACGCAGAGCCGGCTCTTCCTATATGCAGAGTACGTATTTAAATTGAATGTTGAACTGAGTAGCTTCTAGGTTCTCACGGTTGCATGGGCTTCTAAGGCATGGTGAATCACTGTGGTGATTATTCTTCTATCCTTATCTCACACTTTCTGATTTAGATTGGATGACTTTGTTTACCCACTTCATACACTTAGTTTGATAGAGATAGCAGAGGAACTCCATTTTAATTCTCGAGTAATAGTGCTTGTATCCCTACCCTTCAATGTCCTGCTTTCTGTAATGCCTACCACTGACGATTCCGACAAACCGATGTTCATCATCGAGGAGGGAAACCTATGACCAGATGCCGGTCATCCAATCTCCGGCTCCTGCGCCGCAATAAACATCTTCCTTCCTCTAGTGCACAAACGGTGTGTTTTCTCAGACGTGGGATTTTCAGTGAATAAGTGGATGTTATACTGGAATTGTGCTTCTTACAGCTTTTACGGGTTTCTTAGGCGTGGTGAATACACTACTCAGTAGTACCGTTTTCTTTCCGGCCTATGATCTCACACTCACTGATTAGGAAATGGATTATCACTTGTTTTACAATCACTCTCAAACATTCTATGAACGGCGGTTCGGTAGACTTTGGTAGGAACTACCATTGTTATTTCTCAAACTAATACTGCTTTGACCTCTTTCTTCAATGTCTCTACGGGCAAGTCTACCGAACCGCTGTTCATAACGGAAAGGGAAACCCATCACCCGAGGATGGTTCGCTGCCTGTCTCCAGTTCCTGTGCCAACATTGTGGACTGTCCCCGGACATATACACACCTCACTCCTTCCGCATTGGTGCGGTGACCTCAGCAGCTTCAACCACTGACATATCAACTGCCACTTTGATGAAGATGGGTCGTTGGTTCTCAGCTGCTTATGAACGTTACATTAGGTTGAATTCAGAATAAATTGTTAAAGCTCAAAAGGCACTGAGTAGTGTTGCTTAGCTCGCATGGCAATGGTGCATATTCAGTACTATGTATAGGAGTATGTGATGAACAGTTATTCTAGCTGCCGGTGGTTGGGACTGATTTGTGTCGTGACAGGTGTTCTCTTGTTTCTATGGTAGGTCGTAGACATGCTGTTTCTAACACAGCTTCTACATGGGATATAGTTTAGTTGAGGTCACATTAATGTTAGAATGACCCCCATCTGATCCAGGTTGTCAAGCCCGTCCCTGCACGTGCGTGCGGGGGGACATCGGGTGGGTCACCCTGCTAAGCAGGTACCGGTTGTTAAATTGGACACACAGTTTTAATTCACATAGTACTAGAATGACCCCCGTCTGATCCAGGTTGGTCCAGCCCGTCCCCGCACGTGCATGCAGGGGACACTGGGTGGGTCACCCTGCTAAGCAGGTACCGGTTTCAGATAGGACACACAATCTTAGTCGTATCGGGGGTTAGAATTTTATGGGCTCCCCGCTATGTATATTATTTGTATTATAAAGTTGTTTAATTCAAGCACAGGAGCTATAATCTAATTTTACATTTCATTAAAACTATTTACATTAACAACTTTCGTGTCCTGACTGAATTGAAGTATCACCTAGGTTCAGTCAGGCATGGCAAGGAAGACGCAGCTGAATGTCAGGGATGGACAGCTGTTTTCACTTTTTCTGATCATGTCACATGTTCATGGGACAGGCTATAAGAGCTAATCATGTTAGTTCCACCAGAGCTGAGCAGTCTTTCATATTGCCCGTTCATTTGAGCTTCCCACAACCACCCCAGCTTCCACCTGCAGGTTAGCGCTGTTATTACCTACCTAGGGTGTGTTTGAATGTCATGTTCTCCCCGCTTTGTATTTTATTTGTATTTCAATATTGTTTATTTCAAGCGGGGGGTTAGAAGTGTATAGACTCCCCGCTATGTACACTGCTCAAAAAAATTAAGGGAACACTTAAGGGACACATCAGATCTTGATGAACGAATTATTCAAGTTGAAAATCTTTACTGATGTACATTGTATCATTTGTTGAGAACAAAATGACGTAACAACGGTCAATGGAAACCAAAATCATCAACCCATTGAGGGCTGGATTCAAAATCACCGAAAATCAAAGTAAAAAATTCAAATCACAGGCTGATCCAACTTGTGTGAATTTTATCACGGCAACTCATGATGTGATTTAGTAGTGTGTATGGCCCCCGCGTGCCTGTACGCACTCCCGACAACGTCTGGGCATGCTCCTGATGAGTCGGCGGATGGTGTCCTGGGGGATCTCCTCCCAGACCTGGATCAGGGCATCAGTGAGCTCCTGGACAGTCTGTGGCGGTACTTGGTGGCGTCGGATGCACCGATACATAACGTCCCATAGGTGCTCAATTGGATTTAGGTCAGGGGAACGAGAGGGCCATTCAATGGTATCAATGCCTTCTTCATCCAGGAACTGCCTACACACTCTGGCCACATGAGGCCGGGCATTGTTCTGCACTAGAAGGAACCCAGGGCCCACTGCACCAGCGTAAGGTCTGACAATGGGTCTGAGGATCTCATCCCAGTACCTAACAGCAGTCAGGGTACCGTTGGCTATGACATGGAGGTCTGTGCGACCCTCCAAGGATATGCCTCCCCAGACCATCACTGACCCACCGCCAAACCGGTCATGCTGGATGATGTTACAGGCAGCATTACGTTCACCACGGCGTCTCCAGACTCTTTCACGCCTGTCACATGTGCTCAGTGTGAACCTGCTCTCATCTGTGAAGAGAACAGGACGCCAATAGCAATTCTGGTGTTCTCTCGCGAATGCCAATCGAGCTGCACGGTGCTGGGCAGTGAGCACAGGTCCCACTAGAGGATGTCGGGCCCTCATGCCACCCTCATGGAGTCTGTTTTTGACAGTTTGGTCAGACACATGCACACCAGTAGCTTGCTGGAGGTCATTTTGTAGGGCTCTGGCAGTGCTCCTCCTGTTCCTTCTCGCACAAAGGAGCAGATACCGGTCCTGCTGTTGTGTTGATGCCCTTCTACGACCCTGTCCAGCTCTCCTCGTGTAACGGCCGGTCTCCTGGTATCTCCTCCATGCTCTTGAGACTGTGCTGGGAGACACAGCAAACCTTCTTGCGACCGCATGTATGGATGTGCCGTCCTGGAGGAGCTGGACTACCTGTGCAACCTGAGTGGGCTGCAGGTACCGCCTCATGCTACCAGTAGTGACAAGGACACTAGCAGAACACAAAACTAGAGAAGAATCAGTCAGGAAGGATAAGGAGAGAGCAATTGTCTGTGGCCACCACATGCAAAACCATTACCTTTTTGGGGGTTGTCTTGCTTTTGCCTCTCCAGTGCACCTGTTGTCACTTTCATTTGCACCAAAGCAGGTGAAATTGATTCACAATCACTTGTCCTTCCTAAATGGGCAGATTGATATCCCTGAAGTTTAACTGACTTGGTGTTACACTGTGACGATTAAGTATTCCCTTAATTTTTTTGAGCAGTGTATATTATTTGTATTGTAATGTTTAATTCAAGAAGGGAACTATATCAGAGCAGAGCCGTCCTTTACGCCAAATCTAATTGTACATTTCATTAAAACAATTTACTTTAACGACTTAAGTGTCCTCACTGAACTGTGCGTAGTAGTAAGGGGAAGTTATTTTTATGACTTAGATCTTTTCGTGTAATCTTTCGACTCATTTCATTAATTTGATTCAGTAATACCCAGAGCACGCAGGACCCCTACCAGTGAACGATGAACTGAAAACTCCAAAGAGTCATGACTACAAGCCTCTCATTCACCATAGGGGAACGCAGGTTTATTCCTTTAGAGCTGTCACTTATAAAAGTGTGCTTCAAAAACAGTTAATTTGTGATTGCTAGGCATACAAATATAAACATGTATTTTTGCTGCCTGCAGCAGGACCTATTTTCTGCACACACATGGAATTAGATAGTTGGTGGTTGGAGCACGTCTCCGAGCCGCTGAATAATTGCGATCAGAAGCGGTTGCAAGGTGCGGGGGGGTCCGACATCTTACGACAAAAGTAGGTTGTAGTAACCCATAATAGGTTGAACCGACTCTGGGAGTACGCCATTTAGTCGTTGTAACTCTACATGCTGCCCTCACTAATGGAGTAGGCAACCATATTTCCAGTCACATGTACGCGCCATCATGAAATAGCTTAGCTGTAAATTTGTCAGAGGCTTTGTGTAACTGCAGCTCTCTTTGACGTGTTTTCAGCAATCACTGGAGCTCACTGACAGCTTATTTGTGATTAATATGTCCAGTCGACGTATGAGTTTTTTCCTGTTACTAATAACCCAATTACATTTGGTGCTCAAGCATAGCTAACCGTCACCATAGCTTTTCAATACACCTTAACATTTAAAATGTCATTGAAAATTAGGATTCTGTGCAAAATAGTTTTTTTTTTTGCGCATTTACGCAATCATTGCCATTGTCACAGCATTGCCTTAGGTTAGTATTATTTTATTATTATTATTGTTGTTTATCTCGTCCATTACTCTGGATCCAAAGAGAGAGTGGGTGGGTCTTTTCTATTGCCTTCCATTCACAATGAAAAGTATTTTGCGCGTTTGCCTCCTATACTCTGTATGCAAGTGAAAATAACGATTTGTTTTCTCTTTGTTGTGGTAAATGGTGGTTGAGTCAGGATCTTTTATCCCTCTTGGGTTGAAGTGCTCATTGTAGCCAGATTCACTTGATTTGAACTTTCCTCATGTATTCACCACTATAACACAGTGGGTCAGTGTGATGCTGTATGTGGTTGTTCCTCCCTTCTGACATGTGATTACAGTTTTAGGGATTGTGTAATACAAAAGCGGTAGTGTAAAATGACTGAATAGTTGCCCTTTTGCTAAGATTAACAGACTACTTCCGTTTCCTCATCACTCTTGGGCTTAAATCAAACAGGTTTGATTGTACAATGTTTGGTTAGATTTGCTTGTGATGAAAGGATGACCAATTTTTGGAACAATATCTTCATGATGTTATCTCAGGATTCAGTTGGTGGGCCATACAAATGATGCTAACATAAGGTTTCCAGAACAGACTCCTGTAAGTGTACATTGTTTATCTAGTGTATAATCCTTGTTCCATGTCAATGAAGCCAGTGTCTCAAATGAAGCCATCAGCTCACATGAGCTACTTGAATTATCTGGGCTTGCAATCAATTACTTCTCAAAGAAGAAAAAAAACAGTGTCACAGAGTTCCTGAGTAGGTTTACATTAACACATCCTTGAGTCAGAGCCTCTTGATGTCACTGAATAACAGGTGGTTGATTGTAGCAGGACATGAATTTATAATAAAAAAAGGTCACAGCAACAGGTGCCAATGAAAAACCAGGAGATGTGCGTTTGTGGCGATGGGCCAGTGACGCATCCTTGACACCAATTTTCTTTTCACTTTCCTCCGTGTTCATAATGGGTTGTATAGTTGCATGCTATCCCGTGTTGAATGGTAATGAGTTTAGGGCCTCAATTTCAAGTGTGAAAGCTCAATGTGATTGGCTGAGATTATGCCTTCTGTTGCTGCATCATTAATGTAGATCTACACTCACTGAGCACTTTATTAGGAACCTGTACACCTTCTCATGGTGGAGGTGGTGTAATGGTGTGGGGGAATGTTTTTTTGGCACACTTTGGGCCTGTTATTACCAATCAATTATCACTTGAATGCCACAGTTAATTTGAGTATTGTTGCTGACCGTGTGCATCCCTACATGGCCACAATTTACCCATCTTCTAATGGCTACTTCCAGCATGATAATGCACCATGTCACAAAGCAAAAGTCGTCTCAAACTGGTTTCATGAATATGATAATGAGTTCAGTGTTCTTCAGTGGCCTTCCCAGTCACCGGATCTGAATCCAATAGAAACTTTTGGGATGTGGTAGAACGGGAGATTCATAGCTTGAAAGTGCACCTGAAAAATCTGCAGGAATTGCGTGATGCAATTATGGCATCATGGACCAGAATCTCAAAGGAATGTTTCCAACATCTTGTGGAAGAATTTAGGCTGTTTTGAGAGCAAAGGGAGGCCCTTCCCAGTATTAGTATAGTGTTCCTAATAAAGTGTTCAGTGCGTGTATATTACTGGCATTAACTTGACGTAGTTATTTCACTTAGCTATTTCCATTTAATGTCCAAATGGAACCATAATATCAATTCTATTTGCCTTGTTGTCATGTTCAAGAGCAGAAAAGCTTGCAAGTTGATCATGGCATCAAATATAAGGGTACCAATTGTTATTACTCATAGTCAAGTTTTTTGAAAAACTCTGAATCTACAAATTGTTGTTATTTTGATTTCAGGCCCTATATACATACGTCCAACAGAGGGAGCCCTACTACTACATGTTTATGTTGCATAAGGACCTCTGTTAGAGCGACAGAAAGTCAGTCAGTTCCATCCAAGTCAGATTTTAACCATTTCTTCCCTGTAACCCTAAACTTTACCAAAATCAACAACCAATGGCATTTCTGACATTGTGTCATTCTTGTGATATTCCAGGATAATCTGCATACCAAAGGAAATGAAAGTAGATCAAATGCTCATGGCAATTGGTTAGTTTGTCCCCATATAGTATCCTTTGGGAATTCCTGATTTATTAGTAAGTAAGCCATCTTTCCAGAGGCAAACTTAACACTTTTACTGTGTGATATGATTCTCAGATGGTAGGTGGGACTGTAGTCTTGGTTTGGGTGTTAAGGGTCCCAAAGGTGCAAACCCACAAGATTAAATGTCCACTTGTGACCTTTTCACTTGTTGGCTGGCATCAGATAATGTTGTGGGGCCAGCTGAGCATGCTTTTAACAACCCAAACTGTGCTGAAAAATGTAATGTAAAAGGAAAACATATGGGCCAGCACAATACGGCTTGGTCTGGCCTGGTAATCTGAAAACGACGTTGAATATACTTCACTGTTTGTTGGTTTGAAGGGTCATTGAAAATTTCTCCACTGAAAACATACTAGAGTGAAATACACTAGAGTCTAATGAACCATGTCATATTTGGCAAGGGCTTCATTTGCTACAGCATCAAACTATGATGATAGTAATACTATGGGTGTACTATGTGAAATAATCTGTGCCGTCCTTTCTATTTAAGTACTGATGTGCTATAAATGGACAGGATTTCTGGTAAAATAAATCTATTCACTTGCTAAGGGCACTTCCGCCTTGACTCACCACATCCTATGCTTATATAATTCCATCCACCCTTGGAGTCCACTCTGTCCTAGTCTAGAACAGCGTGCGTGTGTGCGTGGGCATGAGCGTGGAGTGAAGCATGCTCAGCAGAACCCTGTTCTCACACCACATCACCTGGCATCACCCCAGCAGACAACAAAAGTGTTAGTGTTAACCCTATAACCTCATATTATCTTCTATGTAGACACATTTCACAATAAACCAATACAAAATGGTTGTAAGCGATTGTAATTGGTGTCTTGGGTTCCCAAACGAAAAACAAGTATAATTTTTGTATTTTAAGTATACTAAAGTATGCATTAATTTATGATGTACTTATGTGTTATTTTGGAACCACTAAAGTTGTACTTAAATATATTAAAGTAGTGTCTAGTAATATTCAAAGAGTAATAAGTATACTTAAGTGTCTTAAAATCTAAGTGGAATTGAAAGCTATTGTCAAATAGTATTAAAGGCCCAAATCAGTCAATTTGACCTTTTTAATTTACAGTATTTTAATATATTACATCCTGGGGCTGCACAATGTTATTGCACGATTCAAGTCCAAAAATTGCCATTTAGGTCAAATGTGTATTTGGGGCAATACATTTTCTTAGCTCCTCCCTAAACGATTTCCCACTTGCCGTGACGTATGACATTTCAGACAGTTCTGTATATAACGTGGCTAGCCTATTTGTAAAGTTAGCGCACAGAGTTAAATATAACCCTCCAAACCGCTTTCACCGGCTTTTTTGCGGACAAGCTAATTTGATGGAGAATTGCTCCTAGCTATATTTATCGTTACTTTTGCAAATAGCTCTGTGAATGACTAACATCACCACTCGGTGCTTCCGTTCTATGACTATATTTTTCAGGAAAAAACAGGAAGCAAAATTGGTTGACATGGGGCTTTAAGTATAATAGAAGTGTGTTAATGTGTCATTGGCATACAGTGCCTTCGGAAAGTATTCAGACCCCTTCACTTTTTCCACATTTTGTTATGTTATAGACTCAATTTAATGGATTAAATTCACACACAATACCCCAGAATGACCAAGCGAAAACAGGTTTTTTGAAATTTCAGTAAATTTATTAAAATTTAAATACAGAAATACCTCATGTACATAAGTATTCAGACCCTTTGCTATGACACTCTTAGCTAAAATGTCACCAACAAATCTCTCTAAGTTGAATTGAGTTCATCTTAATGCAAGGATAATAGTTCATGCAATTTAAGTTATACATTTTGTTATACTACAGCCTTATTCTAAAATGGATTAAATTATTTTTTTTCCCTCATCAATCTACACACAATACCCCATAATGACAAAGCCAAAACAGGTTTTTAGGAATGTTTGCTAATTTATTAAAAATAAAAAATACTCAGTGCTTTGTTGAAGCATCTTTGGCAGCGATTACAGCCTCAAGTCATCTTGGGTATGACGCTACAAGCTTGGTACACCTGTATTTGGGGAGTTTCTCCCATTCTTCTCTGCAGATCCTTTCAGGCTCTGTCAGGTTGGATGGGGAGCGTCGGTGCACAGCTATTTTAAGGTCTCTCCAGAGATGTTCGATTGGGTTCAAGTCCGGGCTCTGGCTGGGCCACTCAAAGACATTCAGAGACTTGTCCCGAAGCCACTCCTGCGTTGTCTTGGCTGTGTGCTTAGGGTTGTTGTCCTGTTGGAAGGTGAACCTTTGTCCCAGTCTGAGGTCCTGAGCACTCTGGAACAGGTTTTCATCAAGGATCTCTCTCTGTACTTTTAACTCTGCTCCATCCATCTTTCCCTCGATCCTGACTAGTCTCCCAGTCCCTGCCGCTGAAAAACATCCCCACAGCATGATGCTGCCACCACCATGCTTCACCGTAGGCATTCAAGATTCAAGATTCAAGATTCTTTATTTGCCACGTGCATATAAGTATACAGTGAAATGCAAAAGTGACAGTGCCACAGAGTAGTGCAACAATACAATAGTTTTAAAATACAATAAAATAAAAATAGAAGTACTAAAAAATATACAGTATGGACAGTATAAACAATATGAACAGTATAACCAGTAAGCAATATAAATAGCAGATGGATGATTATGTGTGTGCATATGTGTTAAGATGACAGTGCATGTGTGAGTGACTTGAGGGGGGCACTGGTGGGGTCATCATTGACGATTCTGATGGCGTGGGGGAAGAAACTCAGCCTTAGCCTCTCTGTTCTTGCTGCATGACAGCGGAGGCGTTTTCCTGACCGCAGCGGCTGGAACAGTCCATGTTTCGGGTGGTGAGGGTCCTTCATAATCCTGTAGGCTCTGGTCCTACACCTCCTGGTGTACAGGACATGGAGTGGGGGGGTTGGAGCTCCCATGGTTTTTTCTGCCAGGCGTACCACCCTTTGCAGAGCTCGCCTGTCCTGGGCCGGGCTGTTACCATACCAGACGGTGATGTTGCCAGCCAGGATGCTCTCCACAGCTCCAGAGTAGAAGGACTGAAGGATCCTCCGGGAGACTCTGAATTTCCTCAGCTGCCTGAGATGGAACAGGCGCTGCCTTGCCTTTCCCACCAGATAACTGATGTGGGTAGTCCAGGTCAGGTCTTCTGAGATGTGGACTCCCAGGTATTTAAAACTGCTCACCCTGTCCACAGCAGTTCCTCCGATGTCCAGCGGTGTGTAGGCCCTTAGTTTTTGTGCTCTCCCGAAGTCCACAATCAGCTCTTTTGTCTTGGAGACATTCAGGATGAGACTGTTCTCCTGACACCAGAGTGACAGGTCCGCCACCTCGTCCAGGTAGCCTTTCTCATTGTTATCTGAGATCAGCCCCACCACGACCGTGTCATCCGCAAACTTGATGATGGAGTTTTCGCTGGACTTAGCCACACCGTCGTGGGTGTACAGGGAGTAGAGGAGGGGACTAAGGACACAGCCCTGGGGGGACCCAGTGCTCAGTGTGAGTGAGCTGGAGGTGTGTCTACCCACCCTGACCACCTGTGGCCTGGCTGTCAGAAAGTCCAGGATCCAGGCACACAGGGGAATGTTCAGTCCTAGACCAATCATCTTATCAGCCAGTCTGGTGGGGACTATGGTATTGAACGCTGAGGCATGGTATTGGCCAGGTAATGAGCGGTGCCTGGTTTCCGCCAGACGTGACGCTTGGCATTCAGGCCAAAGAGTTAAATCTTGGTTTCATCAGACCAGGGAATCTTGTTTCTCATGGTCTGAGAGTCCTTTAGGTGCCTTTTGGCAAACTCCAAGTGGGCTGTCGTGGTTTTTACTGAGGAGGGGCTTCCGCCTGGCTACTCTACCATAAAGGCCTGATTGGTGGAGTGCTGCAGAAATGGTTGTCCTTCTGGAAGGTTCTCCCATCTCCACAGAGGATCTCTGGAGCTCTGTCAGAGTGACCATTGGGTTCTTGGTCACCTCCCTGACGATGGTCCTTCTCCCCCTATTGCTCAGTTTGGCCAGCCGGCCAGCTCTAGGAAGAGTCTTGGTGGTTCCAAACTTCTTCCATTTAAGAATAATGGAGGCTACTGTGTTCTTTGGGACCTTCAATACTGCAGAAATGTTTTTTTTACCATTCCCCGGATTTGTGCTTCGACACAATCCTGTCTTGGAGGTCTATGGACAATTCCTTCGACCTCATGACCTGGTTTTTGCTCTGACATGCACTGTCAGCTGTGGGACCTTATATAGACAGGTGTGTGTCGTTCCAAATCATGTCCTGTTAATTGAATTTACCACAGGGGGACTCCAATCAAGTCGTAGAAACATCTCAAGGATGATCAATGGAAACAGGATGCACCTGAGCTTAATTTCAAGTGTCATAGTAAATGGTCTGAATACTTATGGAAATGTGATATTTCAGTTTTTTATTTTTAATAAATTAGCAAACATTTCTAAAAACCTGTTTTCGCTTTGTCATTATGGGATATTGTGTGTAGATTGATGAGGGGAAAAATTAATTGAATCCATTTTAGAATAAGGCTATAACATAACAAAATGTGGAAAAAGTTAAGGGGTCTGAATACTTTCTGAATGCACTGTATATAATAAAAGTACACTTCAGTTAGAAATGCATGGGTATGTATGTTTTTTAAACATTTCATATTCATATCATAATGTTGATACATTCAAACATTTCAGAAACATATCATATTGTTGATGCAACTCAGTAACCCTTGCAGCAGGTCAACCACCAAGCAAAGAGGCCCATGGGCTTCATACTTTTACATGGGACTGAATGGCATACCCTTTCTTGGCCTTCATTATTTAAAGTTATGGTTAGCAACTAAATATACATAATTGAGGGATAGCATGCAACTATACAAACTGAAAGGTAGCACAGTTCATCTATAATCCAATCATACAATGAGCATTGAATCAAATAAATTGTAACTGTAACAACTTACAAATTGTAAGTGTTATTGTTTATCAAAACTTAAATTTCAGGCAGGAATGCTGGGTAATATGTAAATTACATTACTTATGTAAGTGCCCTGCATAAGTAATGGGACAGTGAAGCATTTGTTTCTTCTTTTGGCTCTACACTCCAAAAGTTTTGATTTGAAAACAAGTAGAGATGCTCAGCTTTTATTTGATGGTATTTTTGTACATTGGTTTCACCATTCAGAAATTACAACACTTTTTATGCATAGTCCCCCCTTCAGGTACCCAAAAGTAATGGGACTATTGGCATGACAGTTAAAATATCTGAAAAAATAAATCTGAAACATAGACAAAACCTACTAAATTCAACAGTTTGGAACATCATTATAAGGAAAGAAAGTACTGGTGAGCTCCACAACAACTGTCTCACAGATCAGGAACACTCTCCAGGAGGTAGATGTGAATGTGTCAGAGACTACCATCCACAGAAGGTTTCACCAGCAGAACCACAGAAGGTTTCACCAGCAGAACTACAGAAGGTTTCACCAGCAGAACCACAGAAGGTTTCACCAGCAGAACTACAGAAGGTTTCACCAGCAGAACCACAGAAGGTTTCACCAGCAGAACCACAGAAGGTTTCACCAGCAGAACTACAGAAGGTTTCACCAGCAGAACTACAGAAGGTTTCACCAGCAGAACCACAGAAGGTTTCACCAGCAGAACTACAGAAGGTTTCACCAGCAGAACCACAGAAGGTTTCACCAGCAGAACTACAGAAGGTTTCACCAGCAGAACCACAGAAGGTTTCACCAGCAGAACTACAGAAGGTTTCACCAGCAGAACTACAGAAGGTGCAAACCACTAGTCCACAAAAAAGGATGATCACTTACCGTTTGCTAAAGAACCTAAAACCTAAAGTACCTTGTGGACTGCTAAGATTAATAATGTCATGTACCAGAGTGATTTCAAGTGGAAAGTTTGGAGAAAAAAGGATCTGCCCAACATTTACAGCATACCACTTGATCTGTAAAACATAGTGGAAGGGGGGTGTTAATGTTAGAGTGTGTATAGCTGTCATTAGAAGTGGCTAACTTCAGAATGTATTCTGTAGTGTACAAAAGATTTTGTCTGCTCAAGTACAAGCAAATGCCTCCAAATTCATTGGATGGCACTTCATCATACAGTAAAACAATGACCCAAAACATACTGCCATAGCAACTAGAGTTTTTCAAGGCCAAAAAGTTCTTGATTAGCCAAATTCAATATTCAGATTTAAATCCAACGTAACATGCATTTAATTTCCTGATGATAAGATTTTAGCAAAAATAACTTAAAACAACTGATGATGGCTGCAGTACAGGCTTGGCAGAGCATCACCAGAGAAAACACCCAGCGCCTTGTGGGATCAATGGGTAGCAGACTTCAGGCAGTTATTGCATGCAAAGGATTGTCGACTAAATACTAAACATGAATGCTTAATTTGGACATTTGATAAATCTGTCCAATCATTTTTGGGTACACTGAAACAGGGGGACTATGCATAAACAAGTATTGTAATTTCTGAATGGTGAAACCAATATGTACACAAATACCATCAAATAAAAGCTGATAATTTCTACTTTAACCTTGTTTCATTTCAAATCCAAACCTTTTGAGTGTACAGCAAAAAGAATAAAAAATGTTTCACTGTCCCATTACCTATGCAGAGCACTGTAGTTAAGGACATGACAATAAAGTATACTTTTTGTAAGCATACTAAAGTGTAGATTAAGGACATTACAATGAAAGTATACTTTTTATAAGTTTACTAGAGCATAAAATTAAAGTATACTTAAAGTATACAAAGTCAGTACAACTTTAGTGTACTTTAAGTAAGTATAGACAAACATGTAGATATTCTAAGCACATTATTGATATTTATCTATTTTCACTTAAGTGTACTGTTGATTGGCCTTGCTTATACAACAGAAAATGTGATATAAAAACGTTGTATAACAAAAACAAAAAAGCTTGACTCAACTACAGTCGTACACAAAATTGACTTAGTGCTGAATGTGAAAGGTCTGTAGATGGATAAAATCATATTGCCAAAAAATGTGCACCATGTTAACGTTTGTTGGTTGGTAAAATCAAGAGAGTGAAACCTACTTACTCTCTTTGGTAAAACTAAAGGACCATAAGTCATCCCTTCCTGCAGCACAGGAGCCAGTAGGCCTAAAAGTGATGTGCGTGGGTACTGGCTTCGCAACAGCTGCAGCTGTTATGCAACTTTCAATTAATACGTAACGTTTATGACAAGAATGACGACCAACACCACCAACCCCTTCCATTAAGGAAGCAGTTGCCATTTGAGGCGTCATTTTGTTGAAATTGGTTTAGAAGTAGGCTACTTATTCAATCGAATTGCTTTGCTTTAATATATTTATATATTAATAAACATTCGAGGGGATGCATGCCTGAGACGACAAACCTGAGTGACAATGTAGATATGTCCATCCCATTGGTTAACCTATACAAGAAGAATGTAACAACTCCTCAAAAAGTAGGCTGGTTACAAAAAAATTATACAATGGCTGTGTTCTAAAATGCGTTCCTACACTCTGTCTAGAGCGTATACCGTATACGCTCTAGAATCTAGACATTGCAAGAACGCATTTCGGAACAAAGCCAATGTTTAAAGAGCCGGTGAACAAATGTAGGCTAGCCTTCTGTTCTGGAAAGCTACTTTGGAGGATGCTGTAAACCGAATTAAGCCCATCATGTAGCCTATGATATCTACATCATCTTTAATTCGGCTTTATCCTTTTCAAGTATGCCTATACTATACTCAGAGACACAATTTACACGTCTCTGTTTGTGTAATTGCGCGTGCACCATCCCCACAACCACCGCGCCCGCATAGCGAACAACATGGGATTCCACGTGAGGAGGATGGTATTTTTATATAAAGAGACTGGCGGTGTATTGGACCAATGAGTTCAAATGTATGTGTTGTCGTAATGTTTTCCATGGAAACCCCAAGCTTGTAGCCAATAAGGAAGGGGCAGATGAGCAGTCAGTATTGAGGTCACGTGTTGAGCTCGTGGATTCGATACGACTGTAGGCCAGCAAGAAGTAAGCCGAGGGTCGTAGAGCAGTGTGTCATACTGTCTTCTGTGCCAGACGAGGTGGAATATTGGCGATAGAAGTTGATGAAATAATATACCAGTCGTGTGTATTCACGATCAGTCTAGGGATATATTGAAAAAAGACTGCGCGGATTTGCTTCAAGTGCACAGGTTTGCTTTTGTATTACTTTAATGAATATTGACTGGGCGCAAAACATATATTGTATAACAAATAGGGTACTTTCGGAGCATCCTTTGAGATTTATGTTTGATCTACTGAAATGTACACTGAATGTAAAACGAACTTAAGTAAATAACACATTTTGTCTTAATGTTTCAACCGTTTGCGGTTGTATTGTGAGTTTTTAAATGAATGAATGACATTTGCATACGTGTGTCAGTGTACCGGTGTTATAAGTTTTGAGACAGTGCGGCTAAAACGATTGAGCACTTGAACGGAATTCAGCAAAGCCGGTTGGCATGTCACATTATTATCGGATCACATTTTCTCGGAGACATTACATAGTTTATTCTGTGTGTCTCTGCTGCTGCCGCTCTACAAGCAGAAATTGATTTATATTATTAGAAATCATGTCATTGTATTAAGTTGTCATTCAAAATACATGATGATTAACCATTGAATGTAAATTAGAGTTATACAGCCATTGAAACGTACTGCCGGTCCGATTCCACTAAACGCTGTTCAGTTGTAAAGTATGGAGTCATTCATTTTGCGCTCTGTATGATAATTTAGACAAACAAATCGTTTGTTGATTTCAACTGAGTTAACAGTGCTTGTGCGGCGATCAGCCTATTTTGGACAATCCACGGAATATCTAGAGACCACATCCAAACAAGATACTGTAGATCAGCAGGATTGTGGAGAGGGAAGTGTGTGTGGACAGGGAAGTGTGTGTATACATATTTGCGGCTGTCCTATCATAGGAAGGCTGAGTTAAAAGAGAAGCACACAGTTACTTTATTTTTTTCCCCTTTTTTTTATCTTAGGTATCTCATTCATGAAAAGTTGATGTGAACCTGAGTTACCTACTGTGTTGCTTGCAAGTGTTTTGGTATAATAATTAGGCACAGCTCCTTCTTCACATGCACACATAATGTACACATTTATATCTCAAATAAAATATGGGATATTTGTATATTATGTTAATCAATTGTTGATAAATTACCTTAATGCATGCATATTATGTGACTAATGGATTTCAGGATTGGTTTAATTAGGGGCAGTAAAAGGACCTTCAAAATTTAAAATTCATCAGAGCATATCAAATTGGATGTCACATAAAACCTAAGAGTGTATATTTTGGGAGAATTATACCAAATAGATATTTAACAACTCTGTGAGGATATGGTATAAAGCTCTGCCATTCACAAGCAACCGCCAGAGTGGCAGGTGATGACTGCGAGATTAACCCGCCACAAGGAAAATGTAGGCCTATCCGCATTTAGCGCAGGTGTTAATTTCGAACCCTGCAAGTTGTGTGGCAATTAGGATATTGTATCTATGATACAGCATTATACAGAGCGGAGGCTTTCGCCAAAGCAGCACAAAATGTCTAGTAAGAAAATATATTTAGCTTTTCTCTCATGATCTGCAGTGCCTTATAATTTGTATAGACAGTCCTTAACTCTCTGTGTGGATAGTTGTTTAAAAGCCTAATTTAACATTTTCTCTCCATTCGATATACCTATGACTTGTCTTGACCTATACTGTCAGTGTTGCATGGAAGTGCATTCTCCCGCATGCAATAGCGATGTCATTATCATATTTTGTCATATCAAAGAATAGGCGATGTAGCATGTAATGCGTTTCTGTATGCGTTTGTAAATAGTAAGACCATTGACATAAGAGGAATGTTTAGCACACACATAGCACAATTGCACATTTTCTATTGCGTGACAAACTATTGTTGCGACCAAATCATGTACTGGTGTCAAATCAAAAACGTTAGCTTATTCTGGAGCCCAGAACTTCCTCACCTCATGCTCCAATAAATGGAGACTGCATTGCTGTTGAGTACAGTGGGGAAAGCCACAAATCATACAAATTGCAGAGGCTATCTGAGGCAAACTAGGAACAGATTGGGTGTTTCTGTGTGTGTCTACACAACATGACATAGGCCTACTTATATGCTGCTAAATGTAGTGTTTCTACCTTTGTTTCCCTATTTTGAATGACATTCAAATCCTGAAGTTATGCATTTCTGTAGGAGACCCATTTAGTCATTCTGTTGCCGTTATTCTGTTGCCGGATATAAGTCCACTTCTCTTACTGCAGCTCAACAAGAAAAATATTTTTTTTCAAACTCAAGGTATTATATCATACCCAACACCACACTCTTTCTGTAGACATATTTTAATCTTAATACACAACAGATATTTGAGTTTAGGGGAAACATGGTTACATAAAAACGCAGGGAGATTTTAGGGTTATTCTATTACCGAACTTTGAAGCTGCACAGTTCTTAAAACCCTCAGGAATCTAAGACTCATTTTTAGTTTTTCAAAATTCCCCCCCTTTTTTCATAATTTCATCTTTTATAACAATCCAATAAACTGAGCAATCAAGTGCAATTCATTTTATTTTTCAGGACAGGGAATTTTAGTAATATAGGTTGTATATGTTTTTATGAAAGTTGAGAAAATAGCATGTTACATCAATCATATCATAGAAATTACTTTTTTCACCAATCCATCTTACAATACATGTCATACACAAAAATACAGCACAACACAGATCCAGATATGACAATGTGCTACGTTTTAGGCTGTGAAGCTTGCACAGGCATGATTCGCATATTGGCAGAGCTGTCTTGCGGTTCTAAACACAGAACAGAGGCAGATTTTGGGCAGTGAAGTGGAGGATGGCAGCAATGAAAATAGAAAACAGGGTGGGTGCAATGATGCAGCCCTCTTTAAATCCAGTGTTCACTTTTAAAGGTTCTGTTTCAGCGCCACTTACTGAGCAATGTAGCTGACATGCAGCAGTTGCAGTATTCTGGTTCATTCGTCAGGGCAGACGATTTTTGACAGAATCAACCAGAGGGAATGACGGATTATAGAGTCAAAGGCTTTTGTAAGGTCTATAAAGTACATATATAGTGGAAGATGTGAAAACGTGTTCTTTATTTGAAGGAGAAGACAAACTACTTCTTACTTTTAGCTATTTATTTATATGTCAGAATTCTAGGCTTGTACAAGGACCACTTTTGGCGAAGAAAATCACAGTCAGCAAGCTGTTAACTGTAACCAACCTTCCAAAAATGGATGCATTCAAACAGTCAAACAAAGCATTTACAGTCAACAAAATGATTGTGATTGGCTATTTGGTTGGGGAGGAACCGTGGTTTAGACTTGGCACATCCCTTGTTCTTCACGGGCTGGTCACACCATTGTCCCATCTGCGGAGTCAGCACCCTGTTAGAGATAAGATACCTACTCTGGTATGTCATCCCTAGCCTGGTACTTTCCACTATAGCTCTTTGTGTAAGCGTGTGTTGCAACATCTTTCTTGATGACCTGGCTTAACCTCTCCATGTATTAATCCAACGTACTATGGGACTAATGCTTGATCCATCTCATTTATCAACAGGCCATCACATTAGCCTATACTCCATTTTGGAGGTGTACTACATAGCAAAGCTTTCGCACAATCAAAAGGATGTTGGCAGTCCTTAGACCACGCAATTGAGACATAGGGGCTCTGCAGACTAGTCAGTGGGGCAACAACAGAGGAAAAATTCAGACAGAACCCACAATAGTACCCAGCCATATCTAAAAAGTGGCGCACCTCACACAGGGTGGTGGGAACTGGGAAGGTAGTGATAGCGGCCACTTTAGCTTCCACAGGACACACTTCATCTCCTTCAACCTGTTTACCAAGGTAAGTAACAGTAGCCTAACTCGCATTTAGCTAAATTCAGCGTCAGGGAAGCCTCCGCTAAGTGCTGAAACACGGTTCTTAAAGTGGTCACATGGGCAGCCCAATCTGGGGAATACACCACTACATCATCAAGGTATGCAGTATAGTATGGGACATCAGCTAAAACAATATTTACTAAGCGCTGGAATGTGGCAGGTGTGTTGCGCATTGCAAACGCCATAACAGAATATTGTTGAAAACTGTCGGGGGTAACAAATGCAGAAATGGCAGAAGCACAAGCGGTAAGAGGGACTTGCCAGTAGCCCTTTAATAAATGCAACTTTGTTACAAAACAGGCAGACCTGATGGTGTCTACACAATCAAGACATGGCAAAGGATACGAGTCTGAAACCGTAACATTGTTCACTTTTTGGTAATCTCTGCAGAAACAAAATGTGCCATCTGGCTTGGGAACCTAGAGACAGGGTGAACTCCAAGGACTAGAGCTGGAAGTTGCCAGATTATTATCAATTAAATAAGCAACCTCCTGTTCATGACAGAACTTTTCATAGAGTTAACAGGGTATGGATGCTGCTTGTGCCATGATATAGATGCCTCCCACATCTATATCATGCTCAAGAACGGTGGTTTGAATAGGAACATCACCGAATAGACAAGGGAACCCTTGTATCAAGGTTATGATGCTGGCTTTCTGATCACTATCCAGATACTTCAAATGCGAGTCAAGAGCCAACAGCTTCTCAGAGTTGAGTAACCGAGGGGTCTGTTGGGGAGCATTACACAACTCCAAGCCATCCTCGTCACTAACAAGAACATTACTTGAGCCAGGAACCAATGCAGCAGGAACAGTAGATTTGACGGCGGGCCCAGCAGTCTCATCTGGGGTTTCCTGCTGAGGTTTGCCTCTAGCATGATATAACTTTAGCATGTTAATGTGGCAAACTCGAGACTTGCGTCTCCGATCAGGAGTCTGGATAACGTAATCGGTGTTACTCACCTTCCGTATGAACCTGAGATACGGGCAGAGAGAGAGGAACCTGGAATAGTTAATAGAACTAAAACCTGGTCAGCTGGTTGCTATGAACGTAGGTCTGCCTTCTCATCAAAGTGACGCTTCATCCGTTTCTGTGAGGAGGAGAGAGCATCTTTAGCGAGAGCACACGCACTGTGTAACCACTCACGAAACCTGCTCACATAAGCTTTGTGAAGAAGTACTATCAGAGCTAAGCTGATCTTTTAGAACTCTGAGAGGTCCGCATACCGTATGTCCGAAGACAAGGTCAGCCGGACTAAATCCTAAAGACTCCTGAACAATCTCACAAACTGCAAACAAAGCAAAAGGAACACCCTCATCCCAGTCGTTTCCAGTCTCAAAACAGTACTTCCACAGCATGGATTTGAAAGTTTGATGCCACCGTTCAAGTGCACCCTGCGGCTCAGGATGGTAGGCACAAACTTGGTGTGTAATAGACAGAGACGTCAACACTTGCCTAAACACATTTAAAAGAAAATTGGAACCCTGATCCTTTTGTACAATTTTCGGGAGTCCAAATGTCGAAAAAATCTTAATCACGGCCTTGACAACTGACTGAGCAGCGATTTTCCTAAGAGGAATACCCTCTGGATATCGCATAGCCACGCACGTAATTGTCAATAAAAACTGGTTACCAGTCTTAGACTTGGGTAACGGGCAAACACAGTCTACCAGCACATGCTCAAAAGGCTCACCTAGCACAGGTATTGGACAGAGGGGAGCAGGAGGGCAAACCTGATTTGGTTTCCCTGTCATCTGACAGGTGTGGCAGGTATGACAGAAATGAGCGACATCTCGTTTTAGACCTGGCCTAAAGAAATGGCTAAGAATTCTATCGTAGGTCTTCGTGATACCTAATTGGCCAGACCATAGGTGATCATGAGCCAGAGATAAAACATGCTGTCGGTATGCCATGGGTACAACAATCTGATAGACTGATTGCTCCAGTCATGTTCTGAATCAAGACGGGAAGTCCACTTACGCATGAGAAGGTCATTGTCTATGAAGTACACTACATTCTTTTCGTTAACTCCCTCCGGAGAAACAGCATTCACATAGCATTTCTTGAGGGTAGGATCTATTTTCTGTGCAGTTACCAGCTTACCACGAATGATGAGACAATTTCAATGTGTCAATGCTGGGGCCAGCGCACTCTCTGGCACGGTCTTTATCAGGGTGTGGAGGGGGTAGAGCTAACAAATTCATCCAAGGGTAGAGCTAATGAATTCATCCATTGCCAATATTGTGCCAAGAATGGAGTCAGACAAGTCCACCGCGTCACTCAACTTTCGGGACTGAGCTCGCGTGACAGCACATGCTGGGAAAGCCTCTGGGAAACTCACGGCCAAGTCATTGGTCTGAGCTTCTGCTGGGCATTCCAACAGCTCTAAAACAGGCAGAACTTTACCTCCAGCAATATCATTACCCAGAATGAAATTAATGCCTTTCACCGGCAGGGTAGGACTTACACCAACTCTGAAAACTCCACTGACCAAGTCACATTGTAAATGTACCTGGTGTAATGGGACTGGCACAAACCCCATTTCTATGCCCTGAACCAAGACGCTAGGACCACAGAACTAATAATTTAACAATGGTAGCATGTCAGACAGGATGATGTCTCAAAGAATCTTAATTTTTCACTGGTCCTTCAGATCGCCGCTGGTTAGTGACACTAAACCATTAAGAATGAATGGGTCGTAGCAGGGGTCGGGAGAGTCAAAATCACCCACAGGAGGCCTACTAGGCACGACTGTCACAGGAGGAGGTACTGTTCGAATCAATCCAACCCCTTTGGGTTGCTTAACGGGCTTTGGCTGTTTATTCTTCAGAATTAAACAATGACATGGCCAGGTTTACGCCAATAAAAACATTCCTGTTCCTCCTTAAAGCGTAAGGAAAGCCCTATTGACTGACCAGACTGAGCAGTGGGAGAGGACGTATCAGTAGCAGTTCTACCCCCAGCTGGTGGAAAAGGCGAGGTGGAGGTTACAGCTTCAAGTTCTAGTCTCCGTAGACTCACCTCCTTATCTGCCTCAATTTCCAGCCTGCGGATCTCCAACCAGAGATTGTACTCAGCCTGCCTCTCTTTGTCTTGCGCCTCCATCTGCAGACGGGCCAGGTGTACCTTGAGGCGGGCACCAGCACCTGTTACAGCATACTAGCAGGGGAAAATGGCTCGAAACGTGGCAAGGTGGCTGGTGGCTTAGCCTCTACATCGGACTCCCTGTCCGCTCCAGTGCTAATCTCCACCACCACCGAATGTTCGGCCGTCACTATGGGCGAAAACGAAGGAGGGAGTGGATCTGCAGTTGCAGCCTCACCCGCACCAAGCATCTTCCTATCTACCACCATACCCACGACAAGTTCCTTCAGTTTGGCCTTTACTAAGGACCTCTGAACGGCAAACCTGAAATGATCCACTATGGTATATAAATCAATCTTTCTACATTGGTTAAGGAGATCTATAGACGGATCCACCAAAAAGACATCCAAATCAAAAGAAGCCATAGCTACCTAACACAAACAAGTAAGCACACGCCTACACAAATCCAAATCCGACTGCAACTAGGCATTAAAAAAACAAACACCTGCGCGTACACAACACCTAGTTGTGGTCAGAAGTTTACATACACTTGTAAAGAACATGTATGTCATGGCAGTCTTAAGTTTCCAATCATTTCTACAACTCTTATTTTTCTGTGATGGATTGATTGGAGCACATACTTCTTTGTCACAAAAAACATTCATGAGGTTTGGTTCTTTTATGAATTTATTATGGGTCTTCTGAAAAGGTGACAAAATCTTCTGGGTCAAAAATATACATACAGCAATGCTAATATTTGGTTAAATGTCCCTTGGCCATTTTGGTGCAGTTTACAAAATGCCACATTTACAGGAATTGTGATGGTACAGTGAAAATATTGGTGTGGGCCCCCAACTTAGCTGTACCAACCCTAAATTATGCTTTAATGGTCCTATTGAAGTTTTGCAGTGTTTGTGAGGGATCTGTTTGCTTAGCCTTCCTTAGTGTAGGTGTCCTAATGGGGGTGTTGAGAGCCCTGGATTCCCCACAAAGCATCTCAATAACATGTGTCTTGGTTGTTAATTGATTTATTTCTAGTCAAGCAGAAATGTTAATTAATGCCTCATGCTAATGTGTCTGCTTTCTGGTTACTCTACAGCAGGAAAAAGAGAGTGAGTGGAAGGAAGAAAGAAAAAGAAAAGGGGCACCTTTTAAGAGTAAGAGAAAAACAGTCAACTTAAAAGTGATATTTAGAGAGAGTGAACTGTACATTGTTGGTAGCCTTGCCTACAATGGTTAGGGGGATGAAACTAAATGGGTTATGGAGACCTGTGTGTGATACTCTGTGTGTGAGTGCCCTTCGACTGCTTTCAACTCAGTGTTTTTCTGTTTCCCCTTCCAGTCTACAGCCATCTCTGGAGGCATGAACACCTCTCACATCCCAGAGCTGTGATTACCATGGCAACCCCATATGGAAGATAACCTAACCTACTGTAACATAACACTTTTGCCCATTGACCTCGCAATTACCCTTTCAATGTCTGAAGACGCTAATCCCAAGAGGTACCTGTACTCTGCCCTAGAAGGGCGCAAGAGGGATCGGGACATGGAAAGCAGCGGGTTCCAAGTGGAAGAAGAGGAAGAGCACAGCTCCCCCTGTGGCTCAATGTCGCAACCGCACCACATGGCTAGCTTTGGAGAGGGACAGGGGCGGAATGGGGTCGAACTCGAGCCTGAGCTGGGATTGGCCTCCGATGGTAGTGACAGCAGCCACGACCACCCAGCCTCATCTTGCTTGCCTCACGAAGACAGGAAGCGGCCACGGCCACCTCTGCATGAGGACGTGGAAATGGGCGGCATTGGCTCCAGCGGAAGTGGGACCGAATCCCATGGCAACGAGTCCCATGGTAACGAGTCTCACGGCAACGAGTCGGTGGGCAGCTCCAATGGCAACGACAAAGACTCGGCCCTGCTGGAGTCTTCGGGGAGCAACAAGAGGTGAGCCCTGACCATGCATTTTTTAAGTAATAACACACAACAGCACTCTTGTGTCTTTGACTGCAGCGCAGCGGTGCTCAAACCATGATAAAGCACACCCACATGTGTTATTGCTTTTATATAATGTTTTTACACCGACAGCAAGAATTATGACAATACACATTGGCCCTGGAGCTTCTTTTCATGATTGTATTGATTCCTGCCCTCCACCTTCAACTCAAAATTGGAATCATTGTAACCATCAAATGGGTTTGTTGCGCTGGTGCAGTTCACAAATCACAAATCATGCTGGTGATGTAGAAAGCAAAGTAAAATCAGCTTCTTTATTTACGAAAGTGCATTTTCTTAAATAAGCATGGGAAGGGAGAAATTGTATGCAATGATCATTCAAATAGAACAGTAAAGAGGATTTGCCGTTGTTTAACGTTATTTGAACATGGCTGGAATGCACTTTTAACCAATCAGGTTGTGCCTATTGTTGCAGTCCATTAGAGAGAGCATCTGAAACTGAACACTATCATGCCGGCCTAAATCTTTTATGTGAGTACAACTTGTGAGTAGGGCTCGCTCTAAATAGGTTCTGCCTACTTTTTTTTCTCATATAGTTTATTGCAACTGGCCCCAGACATGTTTAGTAAGACAGTTTAATTCACTTTTATAGAAGCAGAGAGGAAAGTGAAAAGAAGATTATGGTCTTTAAACTACTTCTAACTGAAACAATGAATCTGTCAATCATTTTCATGTTCTTATCCAGCGAATATCTTAGTTACATGACTTTGAAACTAACAAAGGACCTGCTGGGTTCTCCCTATGATTTTGAATAGCATGGCATTGGACTCGCATTTATTCATGTCAAAATGCACAAAAAATACAGCTAAAATGCTGAATTCACTGAGGAACATCCTAACGCTTTCACTTCCTCATTTTTAATTACTTTCTTTGTTGTTGGCCATCAAAGATAGAGTAACTATCATTACTAAATATATAGTTTAATTTGCTTTGAAATGTTTACATAGTGACGCCGCCAAGTTTACAGCATGGCGCAGCACCACTCTTACATTCTTTGGGGAGAACCCTCACCTATGTGGTTGAAATGCAGTCGTTATTTAGTTTGGAAATGTTTGTGGAAACATAAACACGGAAATTAGCTAGCCAGCAGAGACAATCACATTTGCTAAAGTTAACCCATCATCAGAATACATGTTACAAACTTATTTGCAGACAAAGGCTTCCTTTGCTTAGGTCGGCTTCCATCACTGAGAAATGCTTGCCACTCCCAGGCAGTACAGTAGGCAGTCAATGAGCCACACACACGCAAGAAAGAAACGTCTCAAATATTTTGGAAAAGCAAATTCAATAAGAAGGGCAGGGTCTTGGCAGATGCACACACTGTCACAAACAGCCAATGGATCATGATTCAGCAAGTAATGATTCAGTGTGGTTATTTAATGACATTTTCAAAGGGAAAACGCTACATATTGTACCTTAAATTAAATAAAACAGAACTAATATAATTTGGGATTACCAAAAAATTACTTTTGTCACCAATCCTTCTTACAATACATGATCAATTCAAATATCCACAAGAACATCCATATGACAATTTCCTGTATCTCAGGTTGTGAAGCTTGCACATGCGTGACTTGCTTATTACCAGAGGCATCTTGCGCTTCTAAACACAGTGGAAAAAACTGCTTGTCTCTCAGTGAAGCTGTTCCTCTGATTTGCCTACTTGACTTTGGAGGTCCATAACTCCCTCCCTGGTTGGCCCATCAGAATGTTGCTAAGTCAAAGTGGTAGTGTTTGGCAGTTACATCTGTACATCCTAGTGAAAAAACGAAAACATTTTTACAAAGGGTAGGGTGGTCAGATTCAAATCAAAAGACCTGGCGCCACAGCAATTCTCTCGGTTCACCCGCAAACTGGTGGACTTGGGAGGGTTTTTAATTAATAGTGGCATACCACTTTGTCCAAAATGAGCCACTGTTTAGGTGGTGTAATTAAACAATAACACATGAGAGGGTGTGCTATATCGTGGATATCAGAATGGCTGTGATGCGGTCACACGAGGTGCAGCCAAGTGCCATCGACCTCACAACTGTTCCAATATCTTAAATATAGCGCACCTTTGGGTGTTTTATTGCTTTTATACAACAGGTTTATACCGACAGCAACAATTCTGACTACAAGCAATGGTGCTAGTGGGTTTTATTCATGGTATATTGTATTGGTTTATGACCTCTGCCTATAAAACTAGTTAATACAACTATTACCGTAGTTAGGGACACAGGTTGGTTGATAGTTCTGGTATGCATGTTCTAATATGATTGGCATGGCAACCCAGTATACAAATCTCTACCTGGTTGGCTTATAAACTAGCTCGCTAACCAGTTTGGTTTTTGAGGAGTGTAGCAGCATAAGAATGACAAAAACAACCATGCATGATCCATTATTATCAAATTCCTTCCATTGGTCTAGAAACGTTTTAGTTGTTTTAATTTTTTTTTTTTTTAAATAAATGTAAAGCTACAATATCCTCTTTACTCTAAGAGACTGAATCTTTGACTGGTCCATTGTTGTACTGTATGCTCCATACTCCTGAACAATTATTGATGTTCATCACTTTATCGCCTTATTTCTATATGTCTTGTAGTGCTGCTGCTCTTTCTCACTTGTTGCTGACTGAACCACAGATTCTTTTAGGTTTCTTATTACTGTCTCTAGCCACACTTACCTGTTTCTCATCTGTTGCTTGTTGGTTTCTCGTTGCAGCTCAAACTCTCACAGCCCCTCACCCCCGAGCAGCTCAAATGCCTTCAGTCTGGTGAGCTCAGAGCAGGACAACCCCTCCACTAGTGGCTGCAGGTCAATACTGTTCTCCGAGCCCCACTCCTCTCCTAACCACAAACACTGCCAAGTTTCAAGACCAAGCTAGAGACACTGAATTAATGCAATCCATTTCAATGTGTTGTTATAAACCTGAATCCTATAATTTAATCCAGACCTCTATAGTAATTTGGTTTACCCCTTTATGATTATTTGGTACTGAACTGCAGAACTCTTAGAGTGGTGAATGCAGTCTGAGCTGCTGGTCAAACACACTTCTGTCTGTCATGTGCCCCCTGCAGTAGTGAACAGTCGGCCAAAGCCAAGACGCAAAAAGAGCTCTTGAAGACCCTCAAGGAGCTGAAGATGCACTTGCCATCGGAGAAGCGGAGCAAGGGCAAGGCCAGTACACTCAACACGCTCAAATATACCCTGCGCTGTGTCAAACAGGTCAAAGGTGAGATGCCCACATGCACACCATTACTGAAATGTGTCAGAAATGTATGCTTACATTCCATAGTTTTGATTGGAAATTGTGTCTCTCTTACAATTTTTTTTATTGATATTTGACTGGGTAATATACCATCATTGATGCAACATAATTGTGTTTACAAATGATGTTGAAATAATATCTGTGTGTGTGTGTGTCTGTGTCTGTGTCTGTGTCTGTGTGTTAATATGTGTGTTCTGTCCTGGCAGCCAATGAGGAGTACTACCAAATGCTGATGATCAACGACAGCCAGCCGCCAGGACTAGATGTATCCTCCTATACTATAGAGGAAATCAATAGCATCACATCTGAGTACACCCTCAAAAACAATGTAAGTACTTTATCAGATACACTGTAGGTACATCCACTTACACCCTAAAATACAGCGTACACACACTGCTTGATTAGACCTGGCATGAATTACTATGTGCAGTGTACATTTGAGTTGTGGAATCTTCTGTCTTCAGGATTGTCTGAGTAAAATTTCTTCTATATTTGAATTAAGTGTAATTTACTTTTCCAGTTTTGGGTAGAATGTGGGATTGGTTAGTCTGTCATTTTCTGGCTAGTATCTGGCTAGTTTCTGTTGAAAAGCACTTATTATTGTTTTGAATAGATTGGCCATCTGGCTGTGTTTCAAAGTGTTGATTGGTAGTTTGTGGGCTAATTACTGTCTGGAGGACTGCTGATAGTTTGGAGGGCCTTACACCTCTGCTAGGCAATCAGCAATTTATGAATTGATCTGACAGCGCCAGCTGTAGCGTCAGCCTCTTCTTCTCAGCCTCTTCTTCTCAGCCTCTTCTTCTCTGTGCACAAAGACAAGGTAGTCTATCTGTGGGAGTCAAGGGAGTCAATATGTGGAAGTCCATCGAGGAAGCACAGAGAAGGGCCACATGGCTGAGTATTTGTTTTTGGTATTGTTGTCATCAGTGCTAGCTATATTCCTTTTTTCTTTAGAATTCCTCAATCGAATGTTTTCTCCCTATCCCTGCTATTTCACCTTTCAGTAGGGTACTTAGACAAGGCACTCCACCTCGCCACAACAACCAATCCAATCTGGTGTACCCCACACACTCAAGATGTCTTGATCTCGCTGTTACCTGAGGACTCTGGAACTGCCAGTCAGCAGTCAGGAAAGCTGAGGCTCTTGCATCCTTTGCCTCCTTTAAATCGCTCCACTTCCTGGCTCTCATTGAGATATGGATCACATCAGTGAACACAGCCACTCCAGCAGTATTCTCCTTTGCCTATTCCTTTTCTCACATCCCTAGAATGTCTGATTGATGGGGTGGCACAAGGCTCCTCATCTCACCTAAGTGGTCATTTAATGTTCTTTCTCTCACATCTGTTCATTTCCTTATTTGAATTCCATGCTGTTTCTGTTACTTTCCCTGTCAAACCTCACATTTTGTTATCTATCGCCCCCCAGGTCAACTAGATGAGAGGGATGTCCTTCTCAGCTTCTTCCCTTAGGATGGCACAACGCTCACTCTCCTGGGTGACTTCAACATCAAATCAGAGAAGTTTCACTGTTCTGGATTTCTTAACTTTATCTCCTCATTTGACCTTACCCTGTCTCACTCTCCCCCGACTCATAAGACAGGCAATCAGTTTGACCTTGTCTTCACCAGATCCTGCTCCACCTCCAACCTTACTGTTACCCCTCTTCCAGTTTCTGACCATCACTTTGTGTCCTTCTCCCTTCCCTTTAAATCGATCCATTCAACCCTCTATCCCAACTCTCTCTCTTCCTCTGTTCTATCGTCCTTAACTGAAACCTTCTCCCTTTTGCCTACTGACGCTGCCTCCTCCATCCTCATATCCACTTTCTCGACATCTTTTGACTGTCCACTCTCCTCTAGGTCAGCAAGATCCTCTCCTCCCTCACCATGGCTGTCTGAATTCCTGCGAGCTAGTAGAACAGGCCTTCGAGCAGCTGAGAGGAAATGGAGGAAAACTGTCCATCCTGACGACCTAACATCACTCTCTCCTCCTGAAGTTCTCCTCCTCTGTGACTGCTGCCAAAGCCTCATTCTACTATTCTAAAATTCAAACGTCTGCCTCTGACCCAAAGAAACAGCTTTCCACATTCTCCTTACCCCTCAACCCACCTTCCCCTCCGCCTCCCTCCTCCCTCTCTGCAGATGACTTTGTCACCTACTTTGTAAAGAAGGCTGATGACATTAGCAGCTCTTTCACACAACCTTGTGCTGTCACTATTACCACTAGTAGATTTGGCTGTGGTTTACCATCTCTTTCCCCTCTCTCCCTTGATGATGTCCTAAAACTTGTCTCATCCAATTGGGCAAACACCTGCCCTCTCGATCCCATCCCCTCACCCCTTCTCCAATCCATCTCAAACAACATCCTTCCTTTCCTTACCACCCTCATCTATTCTTCCCTGACCACTGGCTCTGTCCCGGCTGCCTTTAAGACAGCCAGAGTCAAACCTCTTCTCAAGATACCATCGCTTGACCCATCTGTTGTCCAAAACTACAGACCAGTATCCCTTCTTTCATTCTTATCACAAACTCTTGAACATGCTATTTGTAACCGACTCATGCATTATCTCTTTCAGAACAATCTCCTTGACCGACATCAATCCGGCTTCAAGGCTGCTCACTCTACTGAGACTGCTCTCCTTGCTATCACGGAGATGCTAGCAGCTCCTATGTTCTCATTCTTCTGGACTTGCCTGCTGCATTTGACACAGTAAACCACCAGATCCTTCTCTCCAACCTCTCAGAGCTGGACATCTCAGGCTCTGCACTCTCCTGGTTTGTGTCCTACCTGGCCAATCACTCATGCCAGGTAACGTGGAGAGGGTCGCTGTCCACATCACGCACCCTCACCACTGGTGTCCCCTAGGGCTCTGTCCTAGGACCCTGTCCTAGGACCCTTATTGTTCTCTCTGTATACCAAATGATGGTCCCCTCCCTATCTTGACTCCTGGACTCGGCCCCAACCCTTCCATGGACCTAGCCCCTCGTCTCCACAGTCCCAACCCTTCCATGGACCTAGCCCCTCGTCTCCTCAGTCCCAACCCTTCCATGGACCTAGCCCCTCGTCTCCTCAGTCCCAACCCTTCCATGGACCTAGCCCCTCGTCTCCTCAGTCCCAACCCTTCCATGGACCTAGCCCCTCGTCTCCACAGTCCCAACCCTTCCATGGACCTAGCCCCTCGTCTCCTCAGTCCCAACCCTTCCATGGACCTAGCCCCTCGTCTCCTCGGCCCCAACCCTTCCATGGACCTAGCCCCTCGTCTCCACAGCCCCGACCCTTCCATGGACCTAGCCCCTCGTCTCCACAGCCCCGACCCTTCCATGGACCTAGCCCCTCGTCTCCACAGCCCCGACCCTTCCATGGACCTAGCCCCTCGTCTCCTCAGTCCCAACCCTTCCATGGACCTAGCCCCTCGTCTCCTTGGCCCCAACCCTTCCATGGACCTAGCCCCTCGTCTCCACAGCCCCGACCCTTCCATGGACCTAGCCCCTCGTCTCCTCAGTCCCAACCCTTCCACGGACCTAGCCCCTCGTCTCCTCAGTCCCAACCCTTCCACGGACCTAGCCCCTCGTCTCCTCAGTCCCAACCCTTCCACGGACCTAGCCCCTCGTCTCCTCGGCTCCTCTGGACCTCCCTCCTATCGACCTTGGACCAGCCCTCGACCATTCTCTTTTGAATTACGGATTACCCTACCTTGGTTATTATAATTCATTACTATTCCTTTTATTAAATACATCCACTAGGCTAAACGTTCCTACACCTCTTGTGACGTCTTTGGTTCCACCAGTTGTTCACTGCGTAACACATGACTTATAAAATGACCTCTGTGGCTCAGATGGCGCTAACAACGCTAACATCCCAACAACTGCTGGGACCATATATACTGGAAAAATGTATGCACTCACTGCAATGTAAGTTGTTTTGGATAAAAGCGTCAGCTAAATGGCATATATTATTATATACTGTATATACTATAAAAAGACACATACCTCATTCATGTACAGACGCATTGCCCTTGACGTACCGAGCATTAAACCTTAAGCTTCAAGAAATGTAGAAACTGACTGATGATTCCAAGAAAATTAAATAGTTTGCATGTTTCAATTATTATATTTTCTGTCCAATAGGATATTTTCGCTGTTGTGGTCTCACTGATCACGGGGAAGATTGTTTACATCTCGGACCAGGCAGCGACCATCTTGAACTGCGATCGGGACATGTTCACCAACGCCAAGTTTGTGGAGTTCCTGACTCCCCAGGATGTTAGTGTGTTCTACAGCTTCACCACACCCTACCGCCTGCCCTCTTGGAGTATGTGCACAGGAGCAGGTACCTACGACTCCTCCTTGCCTGCTTATTAACAATTTTGAACAGTTGACTCCTGGTACAGTATGTAATAGTTGCATAAGTTGGTGCATGCAAATAGTATGAATAGGATATTTGAATTTGGACTGGTGAAGCAGTGCACTTCAACTCTCATACCATTGTCTTACGACAGATGGAGTAATTCCTATGCAACACTCGGAGCCTCGACCATCCTGTCTTGTAGGACATGGAACCAATCTTCAGATCTGAAGAATAGAATGCAGCCGCAATGAAATAGATCCTAATTTGTGAGATTCATGCACCCTCCCATTGCTTTCTATGGGACTGCTGCTTATGTTACAAAACCATGAAAACTCAATATACATTGTTAGTTACTGTTGTTTGAAGTCACCTTTAGAATAATGTACATTTACCAAACACTTTATTAGTAATACTATACAAATACTGGGTAGGGCTCCCTTTGCTCTCAAAACAGCCTCAATTCTTCATGGTATTGATTCCACAAGATGTTGGAAACATTCCTTTGAAATTCTGGTCCATGATGACATGATTGCATCACGCAATTCCTGCAGATTTTTCAGGTTCACTTTCAAGCTGTGAATCTTCCGTTCTACCACATCCCAAAGGTGTTCTATTAGATTCAGATCTGGTGACTGGCAAGGCCACTGAAGAACACTGAACTCATTGTCATGTTCATGAAACCAGTTTGGGATGACTTTTGCTTTGTGACATGGTGCATTAACATGCTGGAAGTAACCATTAGAAGATGGGTAAATTGAGGCCATGAAGGGATGCACATGGTCAGCAACAATACTCAAATAGGCTGTGGCATTCAAGTGATGATTGATTGCTATTAACAGGCCCAAAGCGTGCCAAAAAAACATTCCCCACACCATTACACCACCTCCACCATGAGTTGTTGTTCCTAATAAAGTGTTTAGTGAGTGTATATGCACTGTTATGTTTGCACAGCTGTGGGTAAAGCACTGGTTTTGTTGACTGAGTTACTGAACAATCTATTCTAGTTTTCATGTACATTTCCAAATTAAATAACGGTCCTTTGATAATAAAGTCCTTTGCTAATTGTAAGGTCAAGTAACTAAGAAATTCGCTGAAGAAAAACATGAAAATAATTGACAGATTTATTGTTTCAGTTACGAGTAGTCTACGCATTGTAATCAAGTAATGATATGACAGTACATTTTAGCCAGGCTACTTTTGATCCCATGACAGTTTACAAGATACGAGACAGATCAGTGCAGACAGTCACGCTATTTGACATGAGACAGTGCTCTCATACGATATTGGTATGTAGATTTGGACTGGTAAACTGTAATGCAGCTTTCTCATATCGAGTCAACTGTACCCATAGTCGGGTGTAACATGTCAACAGCAAGCGTTTACTTGCATGATGGCAGCGCATCAGGCACATGCACTTATGGGTACATGGAGTATCCACACTGCCTCCCACACCCAACCTTCACACTCTGACACTTGGCTCTTGCATTTACAACCCTTTTAGTACACACACATACACACGAAAAAAACACCAGCATACACTCATATCCTGTTGAATATGTCTCTCTCTCTCCTCTCACAGAGTCGTCTCCAACAGAATTCATGCAGGAGAAATCCTTTTTTTGTCGTATCAGGTGAGTGACATTGAAAGGTTGACCTGTCTGATCAATTGTTTTCTGTTCAGTAATAAGAGTCTGCCTCATAGATAGGCAGAGAGGTGGAGAGAGGAAAGGGGTGAGGGGAGGGAGTCTGTTCCTCTCAGCTTTGGATGTCTGTCATCATCTAGTGGTCAGGACACAGCAAGCTGAGTAATATGGGTTGATTCTGTTCTTTGTAAACTTGAACTTGTTGACATCTTTTTCACAGTTAGGGCACTGTATAATACTGTATTATGTATTTTACATTGAAGAAAAGCCTTGTTGTGAGCATTGATTGTACCAACCCATGACAGTGTGAATGTAAGTGAAATTACTTGATGCTTTGTGTGTGATGTAGTGGGCAGAAGGAGCAAGAGGGGGACCTGCAGTACTACCCCTTTCGTATGACACCTTACCTGATGAAGGTGCAGGAGGCTGAGCTGGCAGAAGAACAGTTTTGCTGCCTACTACTGGCTGAGAGGGTACACTCTGGCTATGAGGGTAAGACACACACACACACACACACACAGTTATACACATTTATAAACACAATGTCAAAACAAACTCTCTCATAGCAATACTTGCCTGATTATAGTGGTCTCTCTCACGCAGATACAAAAGCATAGTACATTTACACCCTTTCACACACATTTCTCACACAAGTTCAATATGGTCATTTCTAAATGTTGGAAAACCCCTGAACCCTCACAGCCCCCAGAATTCCTCCAGACAAGCGCATCTTCACCACGACACACACACCCAACTGTGTGTTCCAGGATGTTGACGAGAGGTCAGTGTGTGTTTGAGGTGAACACAATCATACAAAACCCCAGTCATTTACCTCTGTTGACAGTATGCACAGGTTTTATTTTATTTTTTTAAAAATGTTTCTGTATATCTCTCTCAGTTTACGTATGTCTCTCTCATGTTATTGTGTGACTTTTTCCTATGTGTCGCTCAGGGCTGTTCCACTGTTGGGGTACCTCCCCCAGGACCTGATCGGTACTCCCGTTCTGCTGCACGTCCACCCCAGTGACCGGCCCCGCATGCTGGCCATTCACCGCAAGAGTGAGACTCTTTGATTGACAGATCTGATTGGTTGATTGGTATAATACTTTCAAAAAGACATATCCTAATAAAGTAAGTTTAGAAAAGATAAGCATCACTAATGATATACGTGTCCAAGAATTTTGAAGCAGAGGGGCTGGAGTCAATTCTTTTTGAAGTCAGATTGCTTAAAATGTGATTCAGGAACTGAAAAATCTTCATTGAGAGCAATGAGAGATTTTTTTATTCACAACTTGAATTTCTATTGTTCTACTGAGCTGGAATGAAGTGGACCCCAACCTTGCGAAGGAGCCAAGTCATACAAAGGAAGAAAGCCTCCAATTTATTATGCTATGTCTCACTTTCTCCCTCCCTTTGTCTCTTTTAAAGTTATGCAGTATGTGGGGCAGCCCATCGACCACTCCTCCATCCGATTCTGTGCGAGGAATGGAGAGTATGTTACCATAGATACCAGCTGGTCCAGCTTTGTCAACCCCTGGAGTCGCAAGGTGTCCTTTGTTATCGGGAGGCACAAAGTCTGCATGTGAGTAGTGACACACACACATTTACACACTCACACACTCACTCACACTGATATAATGTGTGTATTGACAGATCTGATTGGTTGATTGGTGTGTGTGTGTGTTTTGACAGATCTGATTGGTTGATTGGTATGTTTGTGTGTTGACAGATCTGATTGGGTGATTGTTATAATGCGTGTGTTGACAGATCTGATTGGTATGTGTTGACAGATTTGATTGGTATGTGTGTGTATTGACAGATCTGATTTGGTATGTGTTGACAGATCTGATTGGTTGATTGGAATGTGTTGACAGATCTGATTGGTTGATTGGTATGATGTTGCAGGGGTCCGGTGAATGAGGATGTGTTTGCAGCCCCCACCTTCACAGAGGGGAAGATCATGGACTCAGACATCCAGGAAATCACTGAGCAGATCCACAGACTCCTATTGCTGGTCAGCACTGACACACAAACACACACACACGTCAAGCCTTACCCCTCTGTGTTTCTATAACAACATCCCTGTCCCACTACAGCCTGTCCACAACCTGGGCTCCAGTGGTTACGGTAGTCATGGCAGCAATGGTTCCCATGAGCAACTCCTTGTCGTGGGATCGTCCAGTGAGAGTAATGGGAACGGGAACGGCAATGGGAATATGGCTGAGAAGGAGGGCAAAGCCAAGCAGGTGAGTTAAGACCAGGGGGTATTCCTCTCTATCTTCAACAATTGCCCCCTTCTCTGTCTATGACAAAAGGTCATGACCGGTTCTGTTTGAATAATTCCCTAGTGGATCCCTCCTTCCTGGCTCTAGGTAATCACTGACTTGACCAGGTTTGATTAGTGAAAGTGATTGAAACCCTGTTTCGCAGACAAGGAAACAATCAATTGGGATTCACTCACTCTGGTTATTTCTTTCTCCAGAGAACATTCCAGGAGATCTGTAAAGGGGTCCACATGTTGAAGAGTCAGGACCAGCAGGTCTGTCTGCCTTCTTCTTCTCCCTCTCCATCCCCATTGCCATCAAAACCTGAACAGAGGAGAAGCACAGAAAGTAAGTGGGACTGGGTACATTTATGTCTTTGTGTCTGTTTGTGTGTCTGTACTGTGGCCCTGACATGTTTCTCTCTCCAGCAGGAGCCCAGAGGAGTCCTGTGGTACGTCTCAGAGACTCAGTGCCCCCTCTGCTGGTGAAAGACAGTACTGCTGCCAGTGTGGAGGACCTCACCTGCAAAGACCAGACTGTCTACTCCTACCAGCAAATCAGCTGTCTGGACAGTGTCATCAGGTCAGAAATCTGTTTGTGCACAAAATGTTGTTTTTAGTGTGGGTGGATGTGTTAGTTAATCCCCCTCTCTCTTTACCAGGTACCTGGACAGTTGTAACATTCCCATCACAGTGAAGAGGAAATACCAGTCCTACTCCAACACCACATCCTCCAATTCAGACGATGACAAGAAGGGGTCTGAAAGCAGCATACAGGTTCCCCAAGGTAAACCTCAAATAGTCTTTTGGACTAAATCCTGAGGCATTCAGAATACTCTACTGCCAACTATTTAGTAGGCATTTTGTGTATGCCAGATTAAGAACGTTTCACAGGATGCGAAATACAGTATGATTGAAGTGATTGAAATGTCTGGATGGTCTACGAACTCAACCGAAATGTTAGGTATGATATCACTGTACACTCTTCTGAATAAAGATAGTGATTTCTAGCCAACAAGTCTGCAACTTTGCGCTGCACAGTTTCTATAGAGACAAGCAAGTTGTTTCCGGTCAGACAGAAATGTTTGAAGAAACATGGCGGCCAACATACCAATGACTGATGTTGTGGTGTTTAAAATCTGTTGTTTTCTCTACTATACTCATAACCCCAGTAATATATTTTGAGGTTGTTGATGTTGACATTTTTGTTCATACTGCAATTTCACATACTAAATAGGACCTACTAAACAATACGCAGTATGGTTAGTATATACTTTAAGTAGACAGGACGCAGATTGAGTATTCAGACACTCATTCATGTTACCAAGATTTTGTACTTGAATCATTGCCTCTCAACGTTCACTCTTATTTGGTCATGCTTAGTTGGTGTCTCGTGTTACTCTCCCCTCCAGACTCTCTGATGTTGGAAGCACAACCTGGCTTGTCCTCTATGAAGGCTCCTAAGAAGTCTCCCTCTGGCCCAGCCCCAGTGGTTGGAGGCCAACTGGCACCTCTGAACCTGCCCAGCAAGGCTGAGAGCGTGGTGTCCATCACCAGCCTGTGTAGCTACAGCAGCACCATTGTCCACGTTGGAGACAAGAAACCCCAGCCTGAGTCAGGTGAGTGCAGACAAACTCACTCACTCACATACAGGCACACATAGAACACTCATTCACAGGATCATAGAGCACAGTGAAACACACATACCTCTCTCATGCAGACATCTCAGCTTCACACTTCGAAACAAAATTCCTACACAGTGGCACACAATAATACACACAACTGTGTTTGTTTGGCTAATCTACAGCATTTGTTGGCAGTCAGTAATGATTATGATTGTTAGGTGACCATTACTTGCTCTTAGGCTGCATTGTGATTGCTTGTGACTTTGACTGACATCCACAGAGATCATTGAAGATGTGGCAGAGAGTTCCGCACACCCAGCACTACCCATCAGCATAGTGTCCCCGCCCACCCAGGAGAAGGAGGCCTATAAGTGGCTGGGTCTGACCAAGCAGGTGCTGGCGGCGCACACTCAGAAGGAGGAGCAAGCCTTCCTCACCCGCTGCCGAAAGCCCTGCTATGCCAGAACCTTCCAGAAGGACTGCTCTACCTACCTGCACAAACAGAGAGGCCAAGCCAACACTGCAGGTACGGAACCAGCATACCACTACAGCCACACACACACACACTTAAAGCTCATAGTGTATATGGTGCATATACAGTGTCCTGTGTAAGTAATGGGGCAGTGAAGCATTTTTTATGTTTTTGGCCCTGTACTCAAAAAGTTTGGATATGAAATCAAAGAATGACTATGAGGTTAAAGTATAGATTCTCAGTTTTTATTTGATGGCAATTGTGTACATATTGGTTTCACCATTTAGAAATGACAACACCTTTTATACATAGTGCCCCTATTTCAGGGCGCCAACATAACCAGTATAGAGCCAAAGGAGAAATAGTGCTTCACTGTCCCATTACTTATGCAGAGCACAGTAGATTAATGTGTAAATAGGTGAGCATGTTTGTAGCAAGTGTGAACATGTGCCACATGTTCTCCAGATCTCACATAAATGTAGGGAATTATGAGGTGTATTCAAGCGTAGAGAGTCCAGATACAGATACCTGTATTTTACTATTAGGTAACCCCAATAAGAAGGTTATTTGTATCTGCCTGACTTAATTCTTTTGCTGTGGAGCAATGTAAGGAGTAAGGAGTGACTTTGAGACAGCAGCTCCCTGGGGGGGTGTTGTATGAATGATCACTCCAAAACTTCCTAACGTGTGTGTGTGCGTGTGTGTGTGTGCGTGTGTGTGTGTGCGTGTGCGTGTGCGTGTGCGTGTGCGTGTGCGTGTGTGTGTGTGTGTGTGTGTGTGTGTGTGTGTGCGCATGCGCATGCCATCTCCCCTTAGAAGCATCCAGTGCCCAGGGTGCCACCAAACAGGGTGTGGTCAGGCCCGAACCCAACACCAAGAAAGGCGGCCGCAACAGGAAGTCCAAAAAACCTTGTATGAAGCGTCTTGATTCGTCTGACAGTGCTGACTCTCACCGCAAACCCCGCCCCCCACTCCAGGGCCTTAACCAGACGTCCTGGTCTCCCTCTGAAGCATCTCAGTCGGCCTTCTCTGTGCCCTACCCTGCCATGGTGCCAGGGTACTCACTGTCAGTGTACGCTACTGCCCCCACTGCTCCAGCCCAACCCCCCTGCTCTAACCCCTGCCTTGCAACAGGCCTCATGGAGACCCAGAGCAGCCAAGCTCCACCCACTGCCACTCCATACCCTGCCGCCATCGTCACTCCTGTGGTGGCATTGGTTTTACCCAATTACCTGTTCCCCCCAATGGGCCAGATGGGTGCAGCACCTAGACCACCTTTTTTCCCCGAGCAGCCCACCTGCCAGACCCAACCCGCCTACAGTACACAGCAGCCATTCCAAACTCAAGCCGCCTACACTACCCAGCAGCCTTTCCCTGCCCAAACACCCTACACCACCCAGCAGTCCTTCCAAGCACTTCAGGCAGCCTACACTACCCAGCAGCCCTTCCAAACTCAAGCCAATTACACGACTCAGCAGCCATTTCCTGCCCAAACACCCTATACAACTCAGCAGCCATTCCAAGTCCATCAGACAGCCTACACTACCCGGCAGCCTTTCCCTTCCCAGCCGTCCTTCCCGGTCCAGGCTCAGTTTGTCCCCCAGGCCCCCTATCCCACTCAGGCCTTCCCATATGGCCTCCCCACGGAGCCTCCCAAAACCCCTGCCATGGAGCCCCAAGAGGGGGCAGTGACCCGCTCCTCCACCCCCACCTCGGTGGGCCGGGAGCCAACCGTGTCCCCGCCACTGTTTGAGTCCCGCTGCAGCTCGCCCCTGCAGCTCAACCTGCTGCAGCTTGAGGAGACACAGCGCTCAGTGGAGAGGCAGGACAGCACAGTGCCCTCTGTAGGAGCACCAGGGAGCAGTGCTGCAGCAGCAACACAAGAGAAGACTGGTGCTGCCTCCAACCCTGAGCAGGACCTACAACAGGTGAGACTAAGTGCTAATGATACAACCTCACCCCTGATGGAATGCATTTTGTGTTTATGCCCAAAGGTTATAAATGTGTGTAAAGTTAAGATATAAGAATGTGAAACTAAAACATGCCCAAGCTTTCCACATATACAAGATGCATGTGTGTGGTGTCATAGGTGTGTATTAGAAGGTGTGTCTGTGCTGATGGTGATTGTGGTGTATCTCAGGTGGAGTCTCTGTGCGATGGGACCCACAGTGATGGCCACTCGTCCTCCAGTGACTTGTTGGAAATCCTGCTGCAGGAGGAGACGGGCTCGGCCACCTCGGGCTCCATGGGCTCTGGCAGCGGCTCAGGCTACAACGGCTGTGGCACCTCGGTCAGCGGCGTATCTGGCTGCAGGACTGGTCAGTACAAACCAGTGTAGTGCTCGGCTAGGTAACCCTTTGTCTACAACTCACACTACCCAACCAAGTACACCAGCAACTCAACCTACCTCATCTAAAGGTCTGAAGAGATCAGATGGTTGTGTGCAATGATGATGACTCCACCTTGGCCTCCAATGGGCTAAGCCAAAACAATTAATGTTTTATTGCTTACACTGGTTCCAATTTAGATCTGCAACTTCTGTAATAATAGACATTAGAAGAGGCTAGGGCTTATTTTTACATTACCACATCTTCATTTCCCTCTCTCAATGCTCGCATTTGTTATTTTCTGACCCCAGTCTGGTCTCTTTGCTCCCTTCCCCCTGTAGGGAGCAGTAACACCAGTAAGTACTTTGGCAGCGTGGATTCTCTGGAAAATGACCCCAAGGCCAAGGCACGGGCACAGGCAAAGGCGGAGTGTGAGGTGGGGCAGGGCCAAGGCCAGAGGGAAGGGGAACATTTCATCGAGTATGTGCTCCAGGAGCCCCTCAGGCTGCTCATGGCCAATGCCAACGAGAACGTCATGATGAATTATCAGATGCCTTCATGGTGAGTGAGTCACAGGCTGGTAGGCCTATAGCAGAATAATATCACTGCTACCCTGTTCTGTGATGAATTTTAAAGTGTAATATAAATGTCATTCAAAGTGTAATATTCATGAAATAATAATAATGGTACAATGACACAGGAGCTGACAGAGAATTGCTCTTTGCTGTGCAGGGATATACAGAAAATGCTGAGGGATGACAAGGAGAGGCTCAGACAGATGCAGAAGAGCCAGCCGCGCTTCTCCTCCGACCAGCGGAGGGAGTTAGTGGAAGAGCACCCCTGGATGAGGAGGGGGGTCTTGCCCAAAGCCATTGACATAAAGGTCAGTCACTCACCTCACACACAGGTGTGGGGGGGTTGAACCAATGTCTAAAAGAATGGACACATTGAAGTCTAACGATCCATTTCAATAGTAGTAGCATGTGTCGCTAATCTGCCAACAAAATGTGTACTTAACTTGTCCCCATTTTGGTATGTCCGCCCACAGAATGTGTACTTAACTTGTCCCCATTTTGGTATGTCCGCCCACAGAATGTGCTCAGTATTCGCTCTTGCTTAGTATAACGTAAGAAGAAAGTGTGAGCTAAAGGCAGCCTCAGACAGGCTTCTGCCAATCAAGCATGCGCACTAGGTTACCAAGACATGCAACCAATGCCAGCAACAGAGAAAAACAGGCAGAGCACATTATTCAGCTGATAAAACAATACCCCGTATAGAGGTTGGCTTTTATAGAGGTTGGCTAAAGCACATAAAGATAAAATGCAGTAACCTGAATGGGTAGCAATTATTGATCGCATTTATTATGCCTTGGCTGGCATAGGCGCTACCATATGACATCAGCACTTTATAGAAGTAAGAGAAATGCTTCTACCGTCCAATCTGGGCTGTAAAAAATGTAAGTTGGCCAAGGCGTGATTTTGTATATTTGAAAGTAATTGTAGAACATAAATGTCACACTGGAATCGGCCTCATGTGACGAGGAACAATACCAACTCTGCCATTGGTATTACATTGGGAATTGTCTTTTGGGGCAGAACTATAAGTAAGAACTACAACGTTACCGCGATTGGCCACTAGGTTTTGCTGCGTGCCCGCCAGACGGCTGATTGATCCCCTGGGTTGAACACATGTTTAATGTGTATGATAAAGACTGGTAATTGATGTGTGTGTGCGTGCATGTGTGCCCTTGGACCATGCAGATGTACCCTGGATTTAATAGTACAGTACATGCTTGGGTCCTCCATGCAAAAGGCCTGAGCTTGTACCTCGTCTATCAGTGTGACCACCTGTGGGCTCTCTGTGTATACATGTAGTGTATATTACCAGTGTTTGTTTTTGTCATCAGGAGTGTGTGTACTGTGAAGATGACACCTCGGCCCCTATAGAGGAGGACCTACCTGACATGGAAATGGGGGCTCAGGGAGTGGAAACCAACCAAGAGGGAAAGAGTCCCCAAACTCAGACAGAGAGGTCCTACGCTAGCCCAGACCATGTGTCCTAACACCTCCTGACCAGCAGAGGATGATGAAACACCACTCAGAATGGACCTTTACACAGTGTGAAGACATATACAAAAACACACACACACGCTCTCACTGTGGATGTGCACTGACTCTGAACAGCTGTGTGCTGAACTCACACAAACACTTTTTTCGCCCTGTCATTTGCAACGACCAACCAGAACTCTATTGCCAGGGTCTGATGACCAAGCTTCTCTAGAGTGCATGTGTGTAGGAGTGTGTGTGTGTGTAGGAGTGTGTGTGTGTGTAGGAGTGTGTGTTCACCAGAGGGCATGTGTGTGTTAGTGAAAGACCCCACATGATGATTGTGCACTACACACATATATAAACAGGTCTGAGGCCAACATGATTGGTTGACAACCTTTTCCCTTCCAGGAGTTCAGCTGTACCCCTGCCCCCCATACTGTATATGGCACAGGGGCAATCTTTTGATGGCAAACAAGACAACTTTTGATCAGCAAGTATTCAGACTGTGACATTCATATGTCCAGTTTCATATTTTTGCCATAAAGGCTACCCTTTATTTATTTATTTATTTTGTTTTATTTTATAATAAATACATGTTAGATGTTTTTGATAAACCACAGCCAAATAAGTGCATTCACCCAGACTCAATAAACACAAGCTTATTTCTTATTCTCATTTATTCCAGAATCGATCTCAGTCTGTGAGTGTCCTGTAGAACAGGCCTTGAACAGGCCTTGTGTTAGTGTCTTTAAGTTTCACCTAATAGAAATGTGGGCTTAGTTTTAGGAACTGGTTGGATGCCTAATTCACAAAGGCCGTTTTAGACCAGACATTCATCACAGTAGGTAACAATCTGCTGAGGATTCAATGAAAACTTCTGCATTGCCATCTAGCGTATTTCAATGCTATCATATGGACACACACAGAGGGCAAATATAGCAGATTTCTAATATCCATTTTACAGTCAGTCTGCTTATCATACAGAAGTTTTCTCTCTGCTAATGGTTCCAAAATACTGACCTCATGAATAACCG
Organism: Argentina silus; assembly: GCF_951799395.1. Classification (NCBI taxonomy): domain Eukaryota; kingdom Metazoa; phylum Chordata; class Actinopteri; order Argentiniformes; family Argentinidae; genus Argentina; species Argentina silus. The sequence continues at coordinate 35,018,396 of NC_139653.1, forward strand.
TTATTTTACAATGCACATTTGAAAAACATTTGTCACTGCCAGAGATGTTGTCTTTGTTGTCATTTTGTTTGTATAAGTGGCATTCTTAAATATCTATTATATTTTTGGGGTCCAAAAGTTGGACTTAAATCTCAGTCTTCAACCTCTACCTCTTCTATGTGAGAAGTTGGTTAGTGTTGTGGAATCCTGACATTATTATCTAACTTTGCTATAGTGTTATAAGTGATAAGGAAAGAGGTATTTTTCATGATTTTTCATGCTATCTATGGAAGGAATCAAAACTGAGTGTCACATCAGCACTGTATGAACAATCGATAGAGCGAACTATACCAGCCCTTTGTACGTGCAGTACAACCTTGGATGATTATAACCATACTAGTGTTATACAGTATACATACAGTAAATCGGAAACTGGGAACCATGCTAGCATTTTTGTTTTATTCTATAAAGTACTGACAACATTTCTCCCAAATTCCAAATAAAAATACAGTCATTTATAGCATTTATTTGCAGAAAATGACAACTGGTCAAAATAACAAAAAAGATGCAGTGTTTTCAGATCTTGAATAATGCAAAGAAAAGTTCATATTCATTTTTAAACAACACAATACTAATGTTTTAACTTAGGAAGAGTTCAGAAATCAATATTTGATTGTTTCACTTGCATTGAGAGCTCCTTTGATTGCATGTTGTGAGTTCACAACAAAAGCTTCCAAATGCAAATGCCACGAAGGAATAGCCCACACATGTCCATGAAACAGCTTTTGAGTCAATTGTCCAATTACTTTTGGTCCCTTGAAAAAGAGGGGGCTACATATAAAAGAGCTGTACTTACTAAACCCTTCCTTCAATGTGGATGTGAATACCCTCAAATCAAAGCTGAGAGTCTGCACTTTAAGCCCATATTCATATATAACTGTAACAAATGAATATGTTTTGGTAAACAGCTAAAATATCCGAACACTTTATTAGGAACACTAGACTAATATTGGGTAGGGCCTCCCTTTGCTCTTAAAACAGCTTCAATTCTTCATGGCATTGATTCCACAAGATGTTGGAAACATTCCTTTGAGATCCTGGTCCATGATGACATGATTGCATCATGCAATTCTTGCAGATTTTTCAGGTGCACTTTCAAGCTGTGAATCTCCCGTTCTACCACATCCCAAAGGTGTTCTATTGGATTCAGATCCGGTGACTGGGAAGGCCACTGAAGAACACTGAACTCATTGTCATGTTCATGAAACCAGTTTGAGACGACTTTTGCTTTGTGACATGGTGCATTATCATGCTGGAAGTAACAATTAGATGATGGGTAAATTGTGGCCATGAAGGGATGCACATGGTCAGCAGCAATACTCAAATAGGTGATTGATTGGTATTAACGGGCCCAAAGTGTGCCAAGAAAACATTCCCCACACCATTACACCACCTCCACCATGAGAAGGTGTACAGGTGTTCCTAATAAAGTGTTCATAGGGAACTGGAAGTTCCCCAGCAGTAATAGATATAAACTGTATTGGATATTGGGCTGTGAATGTATAAGAGGAAACTGAATGTATAGGAGGAAACTGAATGTATAAGAGGAAACTGAATGTATAAGAGGAAACTGAATGTATAAGAGGAAACTGAATGTATAAGAGGAAACTGAATGTATAGGAGGAAACTGAATGTATAAGAGGAAACTGAATGTATAAGAGGAAACTGAATGTATAGGAGGAAACTGAATGTATAAGAGGAAACTGAATGTATAAGAGGAAACTGAATGTATAGGAGGAAACTATTTGGACCAAGAGGATGGCTCGGTTTATTCTTTTTTCATTAATATATTTTTCTATTTTAATTTCTTGTCCGTTTTTGTCAGACGAGAGCATGTCACTGGTTTAATTATTGTGGTTGTGTTCTTTTTTTGTTATCATTTCCTGTATGTTTTATTGGCAAGAGCTTGAGTATCATTGGGACCTGCCTCTGAAAAAAACAAGTAATGATTAACCAGAATGGATGTACAGTATGTGGGGCTAAAAGCAATGAATGGGGTATAGAGTTTTGTACAGAGTTTCGAAGGAGTTTCTGCCTTGGTCTCCTGTCTCTTTCTCTGTTTTCGGTCCCTATAAGAATTAATGGACAGAGAGCCCTCAGCACCAGTATAAGTCTGTCTGTTTTTTTCTTTGTTATATTTTTTTGTGAAAAATATAAGATCACCCTTTCTATGACCCACATGTATGTTAAGGATTTTGTATTTATACTGGCTGGTATTAGGAACATCAGCTGGTAAAAGTGCAAGTCACAATGCACTACACCACCTGTGGGGCATGTATGCATTTATCAAACCTAAAACTTACTATTAACTCTAGGAATTAACTATGGGAGTGAGAGTAGTCCCTTTAAAGTCATGTACAATGCATTGGAGGCATGTGGATCATAGAAAGTACTTTTGTGCCAGCACCATATAATGGATGTGTATGGTGATGTATATTTCACATTACCACTGTGAGAACCTGTGGTATTTCAGCGTTTTTGTATGTGAGAAAATGTGTTGTGTGAGACATTCAGATGATATTATAATAAACATTTGCTATGAGTGAATCTCTGCTCACTTGTCACTTATATTTGCAAGCATCTAGCTTCTTTTTTTGTTTAATTATATTAATATAATATTGCAAAATAGAAGCTATTCAACAATATTCGTGTTGTTACAGTTGTTCTGGACTAGCTGCTAGAGAGGACTCGGAACGTGAGAATAAAGGCAGTATATGTAGCCCACTTTCGAGAGGGCTTTTCTTTGCTTTTCATCGAAGTGCATTGAAATGGTAATGATCTACCTAGTAGCCTACATTGGCCTCGTATGTCAATTAGGACAGGTGTGCAAATCTTATCTTGGTTTCTGTTATGCAGTATAGGCCATGGGCTTGTTTGAATTTAAAATGTTTTTTTTTGCATTTTATCTGTGCAGTTGGGCAATGAAGGGCAATTTTGAATGCAAGGCAGTGACAAAATGACGGCTATTGAAATCCTCAATGATACGTCATTTGAATTCCCTTTGAATAATCACCACATAACACAACCATCAACTAAACATATATGTGCAATCAATATTTCTCAAATGCCATAATGATTTATATCCTACCATATACTACACTTCGCGGCATATATGGCTTTTCCTGTCAGAAAAACATTCATGATTGGTCATGAAAAGTGCCTCACACAATGAAGGCTTTGCCATGTCATGCAGTCTGTGAGAAGTAACTGCGGCTCTAAAATGTGTGAACCTCGATCTCGGGACTCTTAAATCTCAATCAGCCGAGAAATCAGACAGATTTTATCCCCACCATGCAACAGGTATTGAAAGGCGCCGATCAGCACTGGTCGGCAACTGCTCAAAATCGATCTTTTCGAACACGGTCATAGACAGTTGAGAGGTGCCCAAGGATTGAGATCGTAGGGGATCCGTATCAATGCCATATGCTCCCGTCCAACGTTTGAATGCTCTCATACCAACTGGCACCGACCGCTAAACCTTTGACTCCGAATTAGAACGCACCGTCACGAATCCACAGCTGATGATGGCGAGACGTTAAAAGGAATATCGTAGCCTATATGACAGACATGGCATCATCATAAATTAAGACTTCGTGATGCGCCTTCGTGAAATGTCGATTCGATAACGCGCAGATGCACGCGTAAACTCATCAATCATGTCTTGCGTGTTGAGTGTTAAGGAGGAAAACTCGGGTAGCCTATGAATAAACCAAAGTAAGGATTTAGGAAGATGTATTTTTGATGAAGATTAGGCCTATGCGTGGCATCTCTGAGAAATGTTTGCTATGTCTTTGTGTTGGTGTAGCCTTATAGGCAACACGTCCGTCAAATGGTTGCATGCAGAACTAAAAGCTTTGATCATTGTATCCTCTTCCAATTCCACGTCTCGGCCGACTTTCGCACCTCGTTCGATTTGTAGCCAAGGACAGGTGTGAACTGCTTCAAGCCCCCTGCAACTCGCACAACGCTAATCCGGCTTGATAGCTATTTCTTCATCAAAAGCTGACAACAGTCTGTGATTTTTTAAATATATATATATATATATATATTGGAGACATTTGGAGATGATGATGATTAAGGCATATATACTATTTAAAGTCAGTATGTTGTACCATAAAGTGGTGGTGGTGGTTTATATTACCTTGGACAGGATCTCACATTCCTCTGGTGAATATGGCTATTGCACCTGACGTGTTACTAGTGACACTTGGTGGCGGCAGGGCCATCAGGGGTGCGACTTTAGCCAGCTATTTGCGTCGCTTTCAACCTCTGGCGGAACCATTTCATGTGCGCATCGGACGCACAGAGTGCCTTATATTTGGAGAGGGCGAGTAGAAAGTGAAGGTGTAAACTGATGATAACTTATTCAAAGTGAAGATACGATGGAATAGGCTACTAGTTATTATTTAAAAGTCCAAGACTATAGGCCTACACCGTTTTGTTTTAATAGGCCTATAATTGGTAGCCATTACAAGCTATAGCCTACTCTATGCAGTTCTTTTTGCCTATAATTGCACCATCAATGTTTGCTACAGGAAGATATCTAAAGGACACAGATGCAAATAGTTAGTAGCCTATAGATTGTTTTTTTGGTATTAGCTGGGTTATTTGTTGCAAAAGAGTGTTTGGCACTTGATCCTGGCTCCAAATTCTGAAAGTGTGCTCCATTGTGAATTTGGGAGGTACAGGTGAGGTGTGGCACTGTCTTTCATCATATTGTTTCAATGCGTTTGTTCTTTCTGACCATTGTATTCAACGCTTTCAGTGACCTAGTTTGCAGATATTCCCAGGCCACAAAGAGTGTCTTAAATTATATTTGTCTATCTGGATTGTCTGTTTGGTGTTTGGGGCAATGCAACAGGTCAGTGGGTCATCAAGTCATTCTAACATGGAAGGATTATAAGCCAATGAATTCTGTAGGCCTATATCAAGATGTAATATGTTAAACAAAAGATGCTGGTCATTCTTTTTGATGTTACAATAAGGGCACAAGGAGACATCCAAAAACAATTTTCATTAACTTATTTTATTAGTCAAATTGACATTTTAAGAACAAAACAGACTACAAATGATTACAGCGTCAAGTGGTTCGGTAATGATGTGCTTAAGCCTTTCTCTTTAATGAGGTTACTGGTCAAATAAACTACAAGCCTTAGAAGGAAGGGCCCCTTCTTAACGAATCACCAGTGATTTTTTTTTTGAAGCTCAGCCTATATTTTAGACATTGCTTAAGTCTGTTTTCTAAAAGAGCTTTATACGAATCCTCTATACATCTTATGATATTTACAAAAACAAGCAGTATTCCCCTATTTCCATTGGGCAATGAGAGTTAGTGAATTTTGGTGACAATATCCTTGCGCTCTCCAGGTCGTAGAGCGAATGGCACAACCTGGGTCTCAGGTAGACTCCAAACTATTCTAATAAATCCCAACGATGAGACGCGTGCCACTTATATGATACACTACCAGGGCCTCCACATGGATTTGGAGTAGGTGACAATGGGCATATTTTGGCCCTCCTGGTTCTCCAAAGCCTCGGTAGAGCTCTGGTTGTGCTCGCTGTCTGTCTCGTCCAAGTCAGAGCACAGGTCCTCGCTAGACGTAGGGGACGTGGCGGAGGAGAGGGCCGAGGAGGAGCCGCTGGATATACTCCTGCCTCCAGGCGAGGCTGGCGTAGCGCACAGCGCTTCGCCGGTCGGCCAAGTGCTCCCGTTGTTGCTGGAAGTGTCCGTTATTAAATCCATAAGCATGTCCTGGAAATGGTCCTCGTTCAAGGGCATACATTCCAACAGGTGGTTTAGGAGCTCCGCAGCCACCGTTGCATCTATCCCAGGACAGTTGGACACGAACATATGGACTTCGTGCATGCACTGGATGTAACCAGCTGCGAATCTCTCACTGGCCTCCCGGTTCATCGTGTCGGTCTCTGTGGACGAAAGGAAGAAAGGGAAATTAGAGTTATAACAAACTGATACAGGCGCACTCTTATAGAAGGCCTATCTGTGTGCTTCATTGCTTACCTTGAGAGCGGTTCTGAAGAATGTGTTCTACTCTTTTAACCGTCATCTCCAAAACCTCTGCATTCTCCATCTTCGACTGAAACTGCGGGGACAAGTAGAGGACAGTGGGTGTCATTGGTTTTCATGCTTTTCGACACAGAGAGGCTCCGTTTAGGACAATACGCGCAGCAGCGCAGGTGAGAATGTAGCGGGCGATGTGCGCCAAACTCACGTCTGTGTCTGCGAACAAGGTCCGGAGCTCCTGCAAACTCTCGTTGATGCGAGCACGCCTCTTCTTCTCCACCAGAGGTTTTCTCGCCTGTAATAACAGCCGATAAACATTGTGTAACAACGTAACAAATGCGTTACTAACGGTTCAGAGTGGCTGCAACAACGTTAAACCAAAGACGCCCATACCTTTCTGTCGCCTTTGTTAATACCGTAGTAGTCATCTTCATCCATGCCAAGTCCGTTCTCGCTGGGTCGAGACGAGGGGGCCATGTTGGTTTGAGCCCGAGCGGTACAGAGATCGCTGTTCGTATTCCACTACTATTTTTCCAATCCGTAAAAGAGGGCAGCTGGCAATCGGACCCGGTCAGAGAGAATCAATACACTACAGGCCAGTCGCCCTGTACTTATCGTGCAATCTTAACGAGAAGTGCTGCTGGCTCTGAGGGCTGTCGTAAGTATTTATAGGGGCTAATTTGCATATGAATGCAAGGTTTGTCTCCACCAGCCAGGGGACAACAGAGCGTACACCGTGAGAGCCAATCAGCGCTCGGCCCTTTGTCTCGGCCAGCCCTGGTGGATCTGTAGTGGTAATAATAATTTATATTTTGGGTTGAGTAACCGACAACAGCCTTTTTTTTGTACCACTTAGTAGGCTACATCCTTACGGTGTTTTCAATGTAGCCTATGTATCTCCGAATTTCCGATTTTGGATAATCCAATATTTGTAAGATCAGTGTGAACAGTGTTTTAGCAATGCACAGCAACAGCAGTGTATGAATGTGATGAGCTTTTCCATTATCTCTCCAAACTGATACACTCTAGGGAGAAAGTATGCTACCAATGTGTAGATTTACTGCGGTTTTAGTTGTAAGGCAGTTACAGTGTTAACATAGGCTACATATTTTCTGCTATCTGCGTTCTAGGTCTAATTGCTTTGTAGGCCTAATTGAATTATAGCCTAATGTGGAATAGAGATTGATCTTATTTCTGTAGGCTATGGAATCAGCCTACCTGAGTATTGTTGCTGAACATGTCCATCCCTTTATGACCACAGTGTACCCATCTTCTGATGGCTACTTCCAGCACGATAACGTGCCATGTCACAAAGCTCACATCATCTCAAACTGGTTTCTTGAACATGACAATGAGTTCACTGTACTCCAATGGCCTCCACAGTCACCAGATCTCAATCCAATAGAGCACCTTTGGGATGTGGTGGAACGGGAGATTCGCATCATGGATGTGCAGCCGACAAATCTGCAGCAATGATGCTATCATGTCAATATAGACCAAAATCCCTGAGGAATGTTTCCAGCACCTTGTTGAATTTCTGCCACAAAGAATTAAGGCAGTTCTGAAGGCAAAAGGGGGTCCAACCCGGTACTAGCAAGGTGTACCTAATAAAGTGGCCGGTGAGTGTATATCATATAATGGAATCATTAAATAGCCTAATATAATGTAATGAGTATATGTAATAAACATATTATTTTCATTACAACCACTCTGCATTATCCAAACACACAACTATTTTGGTAGTCTTGTTTTTTGCCCTACCTTGCCCTATTTTTCTTGTGTCACCCTTCATTGCTCTGAGGATTTTCTCTGCGCGGGTTCGCCGATGTAAGGCGATGCCTTCAGTTGGCAGCTGCTGGCGGCGGCCCCTTGGCCTAAACTGAATCAGCCGGGGGAATTAAGGGCCCTTCTCCAAAGAAAGCGACAGGTGTTAGCCTGCGCCTCGTTTGTTCTCTCCGTTGTTTAGTGACTTCTGATTTGTGTGCAACAGCTCTAGGCCTACAGTCCCTCTATGCAGTTCACCTCGCATAGTCCCTTCAAGCATAGTTTAGATATTTCTCAATGCCTGATATCATGTTTTACTTGAAGCGAACACATTCTGTCAACATCATTTACTTGGCCAGAAACGAATAGCTTCAGGCTTATGTTGAAGATTTGGACTTACTTTTTATCCATATGCCAAATATTCGTCTACATAAACTATAGTTTTTATTTGGCGCACAATTGTCTGTTTTTTTATGTACTGTACAAGTGCCCATCCCTTTGCCCTCGTTGCGTGTGTTGTGTTGTGCGTGAAGCGCATTGTCATGCAAATGCTCCACTACAATGGCGTATTTGTGTCTATTCGAAAATCAGAACGGGTCCCTGTCATTTTCTACATGCAGGTAAACAAAATGAGCCCATTAAGAATCTCTTTTACGCACGGTGTTTCCGCTACAGCGATAAGTCACCAGTAAAATATCTACAGCCGAAATAAAGGCAGTGTCCCGGGGCTTTGAAGTGGGGTGGAGAGGGGGGTTGGTTGGCACCTCGCCACCCCCACGCTTCGCTCCAGATCTCTCTTAATGGTCTGGACTGAGGAGAGAGCAGCTGTCTAGGTCCGCTTTTGTTCGGGAACTTACAGAGGAACCCAGCGCCCCTATCCTTCTTCGCCACTGCCCGGCTTTATTAGATCTACAGTATTGTAATTATTATGGGTTTATAGGCAACCATTAATTAAAAAAATTAATTATCCAAAATGTCACTTAATACGCAGTATTGAAACATTTGATCATGCATTTATATGTAAACAATACAGTAATTGTATAAGCACCTTCTCTTTTGTAATCTTTCAACAAGAACGAATCATGTTCACACTTACTAGGTAGGCCATTTCATTTCTAGAGGCCCTGTTCTGCTCATATCTGGACATTATTTGAGCCTATTGTTACCTTTTTAGGGTTTGTATAACTGTGTACACCAATTCCCAATTCCCACCCAGTAGGCAAGCAACGTCCATGATACAGTGTTGGGTAGTATACTCCACTACATGTCGGTCAACTATTAGTTAATTTACATGTTGCAGTAGCTTGGTGGTAATTAAAGTAAATTCAAATCTTATTAGTGTTTTCAGTTAGCCTACCTTTCAGTAGTTAACTACTTTGTGCCATGTAGTGGTGTAGTTAGCTACTGTCATTTCTCACTTTCCAAAAAAAAAAAAAAAAAACTAACTGACCAGCGTATTTCTCTTAAGCTTTAGTGTAGTTCAACTTCTTCCCTTGTAAAGTAATTGATAGCTTAGTCAAATACTTTTTCAGTGTGGCTTCCCCAACTCTGCTTGATACTAGCTGGTGTTATTAAACCACTTGTTCACAAAACATGTTTTTCAATGCACCTCTTTGTTATAATTTCATTTTAATTTCATAATAAACCTTGAAGTCCAATCCAGACCATCATTTCGTTAAATTTGGCAGGGTATGCTATTATGATTTACAACACTTTTAACGGCACTGTTGCTTTCTTAATATTCCATGTAATCTGATGAGCACTGATGGCAATCATTGTTTTGTTTTTTCTTTACAGTAACATGTTACATGCGGTTTCCTTTATAAACTACTTCTAAGTAGTTTATTTACTATATTATTCATTTATACATCATAATAAACCAACTAATTGGTTAAAATTATGCAAAATGATGTGGATGCACTCTTAATACTTTACAAATGTACAATAAAATGGTTATATATTTTATATTATAACCCTTAAGAAACCCTTTATATAAACGTAACCTTAAGTACATTTTAACTTATAATTCTATATGGATTGTCGACTCCAGACTCCAAAGGCAAACAAAAACTTGGAATATTGCATGAATGTTTTATTAATATTGGTTAATACAACAAAGAAAGAATATGTAGAAAAGCTATATGTGATGGATAAGAGCTCAGAAGCAATAAGTGTATCTTATAATTAAATAAATAAAGAAGTTAATACAATAAATATAAGAGAGATTAATAAGAGCCTTCTACAATGCAGGCTACAGAAAGTTGACTTCTGACAGGAAGTACTGAAAGGTCTGTAATATAGCACACCTAAATATGGAGCAAAATTGCCCCACACGTGTCTTTTGAGTAGCATATCTATAAGATACATAACAGAGGAGGGTCTAACATGGGAATCAAGAACACAACCAAGTCCACCAGTTCACCAGGGCCTCCACATGTCCAGCATGCCCAGGTGGGGGCTGCCGAGGAGGGGACTCCCTTGCAGAAGGAGAGGCCTATCCTGTGGTCCGAGGTGGCACAGGGGCCCCTCTCTCTGCATCTGCCTCCCATGTCTGGAGTTCCCTCTGAGGGATGTGGTAGGACCCCCTGGTCCCTGACTGGGTGGGGTGGCATCCTGCCTGGGGTTGGCCTGTAAGGGGTGCTCTTCGGTAGACCTGGGAAGGGATTTGAGCAGGTGATTGAGCAGGCGTGAGCCCAGTGTTTTGTCCATCCACTCGCAGGTGAGCAGCATGTTGTGGACCTCGTGCATGCACTGGATATAGCCTGTGCTGTACTTCTGCTGTGCCTCCAAGCCTAATGTTGGATCTGCTGTAGAGGGAAGGAGACAGTTGTTCAAACAAGTGTCATAGCACCACCTATTGGTGACAGCAGGGTAAGAATTGCACCCAAGGTCCCCAAGTGGTAATAATTGAGTTCATCTTTTACTGTCAAGAGGGAACATACTAAAAGTACATATTACTTTATTACTTCATAAACATGCGTTTTTTGTTTAAACACTGATAATACAACTGCTGGTAGTCTACTGACCCCAACTGCCTCCGGGATAGGCTATAGGGACAGCGGCACCTTATTTTATACTTGCTCATAGCCTATACGAGGTGGTTGAATCAAGTTAAAAAAAACTTACCACAGAATGTATTACTCTGAACGTTCTGTAGATGTTTCACTGTCATCTCTAAAATGTCGGCCTTTTCGAGTTTCGATTGCTGGTGAGAAAAATTGTGATGTTAGGTTGTAGGCTAAATTGTGTGTAGGCCTACTTTGATGGTGTTTAGTTAGATTAGTTAGACTTACGTCAAGTTTGAAAGCACCGACTACGGTTTCTTTCAGTTGGTCCAAACAATTGTTTATCCTTTCCCGTCGTTTCCTCTCAATCAGCGGCTTTCTCAGCTAAAGAGGATGAAAAGTAATACTCGGTTAATAGCCACCCACAACTGATGCGGAGATAGAGTCAAAAATAGATGCACCGCCCTGAACGACGTTTGAGCGTATCCAAAGAGAGACACCTGTTGAGCTTATATCCATCGGAACAACGGTAGTAGCCTACCTTTCTCTCCTCCTTAGCACTTGAATGTTTTCCCACGTTGTGCGCCATGGCAGAGGCGGTCATCTCTCCTGTTTCGCTCTGCGGTTGTAGAGAGTGGCTAGCCCTACTGAATCCTAGGTTGTCTTTAAGGCGCTCCGCGCGGCGCACCCCTCTTATTTATAGGGCAGAATTTGCATATGAATACGCGAGCTCTTTGGCTGAGGTATTTTCCCACACACGGGGTCGCTCCCAGCGGCCCGCTCCCATCAGTCAAGACTGACAGGTCACTGCTTCTTTTCAATAGCTGAGCTACCCGCCCTGAAAAAAAACAAGCGACAGATGTCCAGCCTGAAACCATGCATCCCCTACAAAACCTCGTTTCCTCGCTCTGGCTCTCCTCTCACAGCGCGTCACGTGACGCAAAGCGCGCGGGTCCCATCAGAATTGTCATTCCCAGCGACGAACAAGAGTGTGCAATTACCGTCCTTACACCAGGGACCCCCTTGTCCCCATTCATGTCAATGAACTGGGACAGTAGTATTACCTGAGAAAAGGCGAAACCTATCCCCTGAGGTCGCACCGAAAATACACGACGCCCAATGGCCCTCATTGATATCCGCCTGTAGGCCTGCTGATACTGTCAAGTGCTTGGGAAGTCGTAAAGATTTGGGGTTCGAGTGAAAGGTGAAATTCACTTGTGCACTTCTCACCACTTATTGAAAACGGAATTAAAGGCTATCAGATTAATTAGATTTGGAACTCACTAAACTTGAATGTATTCTTGAGGCTATACATCTGTTTTTATTATTATGTTTTCATAATTAGTTTATTAGTGTGTTTAGAATAGTTTGTTAGACAAATGTGGCCTGCTGAAACAAGTGTAATTTTTCATTATGAAGGGACAAGTGTTGAGTCATGACCCATCGGTTTTTAATGACGTTCATTTTTTGAGCTTTGAAATCAACGCCGATCTTGATTGGAGTGGGGTGAATAGGATTCGTGCCACATTCCGATACTCTTTTTTGCTCGACATTATCAATAAATTGCAGCAATGGTGCCCTAAGGCTAATACAGCACATTTGTTCCATGATATTTAGGCCTATAGGCCTATATGTAGCCTAACGGGGAAAAAACGTATTGAGGACGTACTTGAATTAGCCTAAACCAGAGTAGTGCTTGTAAAAAAAAAAGGTAAACATATGTTGTCAACTTCTGTAGGCTACTCACTGAGGCAGAGGGAGCAGATGTCAGGGTGACCACGCAGGCAGATGTCTCGCGCGCTGGCCCTTGCTTGCAGGGCCTGTTTGAATTGAGCCACGCGACTGCCAGGCGAATGCCTGAACGTGGGAAACTCCGCCGAACAATGGGCGGTATTCAGGCGAACCTAATCACCATGAAGAGTGTGATAACCCTGCGGAGAAGTGGACAGTCCGGGGATGAGGCGATCTCTGTGACGGTGAGCACTGGAGCAGGAGGTGGCTTCAGGGCATGTGCAGCGCTGACCGGTAGTTTGCTGGTGTGATTTGACCAGTGCCAATTTGTGTGGTCGATGCTGCCTCTATTGATGAGACTATTCATGCAGTAGGCTATACGGTAGGCCTACATTTCACCGTCAGTGGGGAGAGCCACAATGGACTGCTCACTCTGTGAAGGAGATTTTGTAGCTCATGAATTAAGGATTTATTGAGGCTCCAGAAAACCTTTTGGGGAGGGGGTAGGCTCATATTGCGCAACTAGAGACATCTGGCCACGCGACCTACGTGCAACCAGCCGCCTGTTGCTCGACACAAAGAAATGTGCTTCACATGCATTCTGGCCCAACGGAGACATCTCTGCGCAAACACCTGCAGAGCCTACTGTTTTCACAATTGGTGTGTAGACCTTTCAACAGCCTAGAAATATGGTTAATTTATGATGATTCAAGCTACACAATCTTATCTATCAAGCCCATTAATTGGGGTGTAAATTCCGAAATATCTTGTGGATGGGTGCCGTTGTAGGTGGCACAAAAGGTCAAAACAGCTCAGCTACTCGTTGCGGGAAGCGAGGCAGACGACATAGGGAAATCAGAGAGTCCGACATAAAAGCTCAACAAGTGAAGAGATGCTTGAACCCTTTCATAGGCGTTCTAGTTCTTTCTCTCTTACCATCTGGTCACGCGTCCCCGAAAGCATCACAGTAGCCCGCTCACGTCTTGGCTACTAATTAGGAGAAAGATAGCCTAATCAGTCGCATTGGGTTTATGTGGCACCCGTTTAACCGTAATTTAGGTTATTCCGGAGATAGCTAGTCTATAGGCTAATATCAAGGTAAATGATATGAACACACAAAATACAAAACAACAACAACAACAACAAAAACAACAACACACATCTAATTAGGCCTACGTTTTAACCACAAGTTGTCACTGGCAAAAGACAGTATGTGCACCCAGACACTTTCACAAGTAGCAAGAGATCAGTTTCTATGGGATTCACGCTACATTAATGGTTTTGTGTGGGTGTATCCTATAGACCTAGGCCTAGTTTATTGGAATTGATAACACATTAGTCCTATGTTGGGTGTAGCTTATCCATTGTTGTGTAGACCTACAAGCCAATTTTGAGCTGTGGCGTCATTATCCTGCAATGTGATGGCATAAAATCACCCTCACTCTCCTACAAAACATGACCTTGTACAATAAAGTATTTCTGGGCCCAACCAAGCTATTTAGTGGAACAATTCCTTTCTCTGGAGCTGTGAGAAATACTATAACCCAGTGATAACCCACAATGAGCGTTTCTCCTTGGAAAAGGCAAGAGGAAATTACTGAACCATACTTTGTTTAGACTTTTAATAAAGTGTAGGCCTATAGCAATGCTATTATACCTCTCATAACTGAAATGATCCCTGCAGAAACATCTGATAATCCACCTGAGTGATGGGAGTTTGTGTTGGTATGGCTTTGGGAAACAAGATGTCGTTGAAGAGGTCAGTCATTATCATGATCAGTGACATTACAAGCAATCATACAATATGTGTCCTTGCTTGCTCTGTGATGAATGGGAGTGAGACAGGGGAGAAAAGGGGTAGACAGTATACTTCTATCCAGCAGAGAGTGTGCAAAAGGGTAGTGGTGGGTATCTGTGAGGGGAGATACGGGATGTGGAATGAGAACGTACAGCATGCAGCTGCAGTGCAGGCTGAGAGGCTGGGGGTTGTGAGGTGGCTGAGCTTGGTGTAGCCACGCTATTATTAGCAGTGAGATTGCCCTACACCTCAGCATGTAAGAGTCAGTCATTATCATGATCACTAACATTACATACATAAACAATCATACAATATAACAGGAGAGTATAATACTATCGCCTCATCTTACCTCAGCCATAGGATCATCAACCAAATTAATCTCTAATAAAACACATCCTGATCCACATGCCATGCATCAACATGGAGTAAAACTACATGTCTCTAGATTACATCTTTTACATTACATTTACATTATAGACATTTAGCAGATGCCTTTATCCAAAGCGACTTACAACAAGTACAGTTGTCTAAGTAAGTGAATCATCTATACATCAGTAATCTGAACTAGACACATCAGGCAACTGTTTGAATGTAATATCCTGTTCTTCAGACTCTGGGAACCACAGATGATCAGTCAGTCAGTTGTATGATGATGATGATGATGATGATGATGATGATGATGAATATGACGATGATGATGATGGTGGTGGTGGTGGTCATCCTGTCTGATGAGGTATGGAAGTCAAGGGGAAATAGAAGAGGAGGAAGAGCAAGAGAGGTGGAGATTTTGCTTAATGTGCACATTTTTGTCATTGATTTTGCTTTCACCTCCGAAGAATGATTATTGCAAATATGATTGAGTGTTGACTCAGAAATTTGAGAGTATTTTTGGATTCAATGGTAATTTCTTTTAATGGTTGATACGGACATATCAGACATAGAATATGAATTGGGATTGAATTAGGCATTGTATGGCCTCAGTGTATTTTTGCACTCTCATATTGAGGTATGAGCGCCTCCTATGGACACAGGACCCGCTCGAGACGCTAGATCAGATGTGCTATTGCTATAGCATTGTACGACCAAGAGGAGCGGTAGAGACCGCTACATATTAGCGGAAATAGAAAAACATTGCAACGATAACCAGCCAGTATCTTAGTCACACACAGAAAGAACTAGGAAACGTAGGTCGCCATACAGCATTTCAAACAAGGGGAGGCGATAAGGAAAACAAAGGAGTTTCTAGGCCGGCGGGATATATTGTCTTTTGCAATCCAGACAAATCGGTGGAGGGAAAATATCGAGTTTGTAAGGTTTGATATTGTACTTACTTAATCTAATATCACATTAGCTCTCTACTTTGTGGCAAGCTAATGTTAGCCTGTCAGGCAGCGAGTTAGCGCGCTTGCTCTGTGAACAGGGAGAAAAGTGATAGACAGTAATACTTCTATCCAGGAGAGAGTGTGCAAAAGGGTAGTGGGGGGTATCTGAGGGGAGATGCGGGATGTGGAATGAGAACGTACAGCATGCAGCTGCAGTGCAGGCTGAGAGGCTGGAGGTTGTGAGGTGGCTGAGCTTGGTGTAGCCACGCTATTATTAGCACCGAGTGACAATGTGAGATTGTCAAAAGGTTTGGAATTTCCTCTAGTAAACCAATGCCCTACACATGGTGTAAGGCTAGAAGCAGAGAGGATGTATCTATGTTTGCTGAAACAGTGAAGGTTTGAAGATGCCGTAAAGGTGTACTTTGCTTTATGACCTGTGAGAGGCAGCAATACGCACACAAGCGTTTATCCTAACGGAAATGTATTATAAGAACAAGAACAAGAAGCAGAAGCAGCAGCAGCGTTTTCTGTGCGTCTGCGGAGCCGGAGGCCTGTCAAAGGAAGCGAATTGTTGCGTGCGCTCTGGCTGTTGAACACTTAGCTTATGTAGCCAGCTGTCGGTAAGCAGATACAGAATAACGTGGCTAGCTAGGTATGTGAATAGATAGATAGTTAGGCTTGTATGGTGAGGCCTCCTGTATGGACGCCTCAAATGAGTTGGCAGGCTGAGGGGCTGGTAAATATGATACGTTAGCAAGTTAGCTTGACTTATTTCTTCTTATTTGCTTCTTTCTGCTTTAACATTTACTTAGCAATATTAGTCAAGACTGACTATTATACTCCCCCCATCATCATCACACCCCCTATTTTGAGGCTCCATCCATAGCATGGATGGCGAGGGGCGGTGTTTGGTGTTCACGCACCTTTGTTTTCACTTGCTAAAACTAGCTAGTGAGATAATGTTGAAGCAGAGAAAGGTACCCTAGCAACGTACAGCATATGCCCCCTACGGAGAATGCTGTACGTTCTCATATGTGATTTTGCTTGCAAACCAGTTACAGGCAACAGTGAGTGTGGGTGAAACAAGAATATTATTGTGAAAGAAAGTCCTTGCCAAACAAGTTTGCCTGCTAGCCAACTAGAGAGAGAGGTTTTACAAGTCTAAAAAGTATCAACAATCTGTATATAAGTTCTTTAAGTAGGGTCAGTCAGTACACATTTAAAGTTGGATAAAGTTGTCAAGCTGATTGAGAGCGAATGGCCATAGGAATAAATAGGATCTCAGGCAAATTCGAGTACAGTTCAAGAAGTATAAATGGTTTGAAAAACATGTTTTCAAGCAACTCAAGGTACAAGTCTGGGCATTTAACATTGATTTGAAGTTAATAGGTTTAGCGTGTGCAAGTGGTGGTATCGGCATGAATATGTAAAGCTCAAAAAGTGTAAACAGTAACAAAATCTCAGTGGAAGTTCTTTAAGTGGAGTCAGTCTACACAGAGAGCGGTAGATAGGATGAGCCTTGGATTGCTCAGTGGAGTGGGTATATAGTCAAGTCTCGTTTAATTGTCATTACATTGAATACAATTATACAATGCAACGAAATGCCTGAGGCAGAGCAACTCTACAACATCAACAATAGAATGTAATAAGGATAATAGATCAAATGGGGGGGGGGGGGGGGGGGTGGCTGTTGTCCTTGATGATCTTCCTGGCCTTCCTCTTACATCTCTCAGAGTACATGGCGTGGACAGCAGGGAGCTCACGGCCCGTGATGGACTGGGACGTTTTTACCACCCTCTGTAAAGCCTTATGGTTGTGAGCTGTAAGGCTCAGTTGGTTGGTTAAGTAGTTGAGAGTGGTTTCAGTGGGGTAGAACTGGTTGCCAAGAGAGTGCATTGTTGTGTAATCATTCTAAGAATGTGTTCTGTACTGTATTAAAAAGTTCCATGGCAGTTACAGTAACAACAGTACTCTCAGAATGTTGGCCTAACTCAACATTCAGTTTTTATTTTTTTTAGTTACAAAAAGATGAAACTTAGGTGACTTGACTTTCAAAGTTGAATTGCCAATGATACCAAACCACATCAAAGAATCCAGCACACTCTCCTCTCTCACGCTTTTAATCTTTAACTATTTTTATTCTTGTTTTTACTGACTGCTTTTGTTTGACTTTATTTGATAAAAGTAAAACAAAAGCAGTCAGTGCAAAACACATGTGCAAAACACACAAAACACAAGAAACATAAATCTGCCTGTGAAACTATTAATTTAATGTGATTTAAATCAATGACATTTGTGGTTTTCAGTGTCTTTTTCTTCATTATGAAAAGAAAATAGCCTACACTTTCAGCATTTGGTCATTTTGTTACCGATTTGGTAATAGAATTACAATTTTTAATCACTTATTAATTAATAAACTAAATCGATATCAGTAAAAACACTACTACTATTTGGTAGGTCCACCTATACTATAAACTTACAGAAGCCACACCGTTTCCATAAAACAAAATATAATTGTTGATATTAGTTGACCAGGGTCTCTAGTTGTATATTAATGAGGTTTGATGTTTTTTTTCTTTAAAGACTTGTTCTATTAGATGTTTTCTTCAATGCTTTTCCATATGTTTGACCAGAAGTCAACGCCTTTGCTTATTCCTTATGATGGAAGATGGTTGAAAAATGTATTTCTGACATAGGGTTAGGGTTGACACCCAATTTGATATGCTATGATGAATTTCACATTTTCGTCCTCATGAGTCCTTTTACTCAGACCTGCCCCACTATCTTTCAGCATTTTCCTTTTGTCTTTAGATCTGTGTAGTCCATTTGATCTACAAGCAATATCTATACAGACCTTCTGTATTGACTTTTGAATCGTGAGTCAAATGCTGCCCTTTGTTGCACTCTGCCCCCCATCCATTCAGGTGGACTGTGCGCTGCCTGGTCCCCCCGGTAACTCGCCACCATGCCATTCCCCTTTGGCAAGTCCCACAAGTCACCGGCGGACATCGTCAAGAACCTAAAGGACAACATGACAGTGCTAGAGAAGCATGACATCTCCGACAAAAAGGCAGAGAAGGTATTAAGGAACCATTCTCCGTATCCATCCCTCCTCCCCCAACTGGACTAGCCACCTCCATAGAGACTTCTATTGAAGTCAAGAGACAGGGTCTTCTCAACACTCCTAGAGTTTGAACTGACCACAGTATAGAGTGGGGCAACTGTGCTTTGAGCTGTTACAAACGTGTTGCCTCAGTGCCCCCTCTGCTTAAAGGAGTACTGTACTATAGTAATTCTTGTGAATTTATTTGGTTGTCCGAGAAAAAAAATGTGGTTTAACATGAAATTCAAATACACTACTCAGGGCTCCAGACTAACTTTTTACATTGGTGGCACTGGTGCCACTAACTTTTTCATAATTTGGTCATAACCAAACATTTTCCCAAGGGTGATTGCGGCTCTGACCTTTCTTTTTAATAGATATATATGCTATATGAGTCACAGCACATGCAAAAAACTGCTTAAGCAATTTCTTTATTAACATTTCTTATAACACTTATACAATAAAACAGGAAGTCCCCCTGAGCTGGCACAACAGATGGCCAACACCTATACTGTGGCCTTCTTTCCTTTGTCCCTGGGTTAACCAGTCTGTTACACTTTCGCTGGCCCTCCAAGCTAGGCCCCTCAATATTGATTTGAATCAGGTCCTCCACTGTGTCTGTGTGGAGAGATGCTCTGACATCTGACTTGATCCTCTTCTGTGAAGAGAACCCCCTTTCACAGACAGCAGATGACACTGGGAGGACCAGCATGATGTGGACCAGGTGCAGGATGTTCTAAAAGAAGCATACAAGAACAGATTCAAAGTTGATGAGGGCTTCATTAAGTCAATATTGACAATATCATGTTTTAGAAATACCAGATATACCTTATAGTCAGAGCAGTATGACGTTTTGGTCATCCTCCAACTCCCAAAGGGACGGGTAGCTCTTGTCCATGAACATTCTGGAGATGAGCATTTTCATGGCCTCAAACTCCTCCTTTGCCATATCAGTGATGGCACCATTTCTGAAGTTAACAAGGGTTGGGGAGGAGGAGGGAAGCTATTTATTTTTAATTAAAACAGTTTGTAGTATTGATACAAGTAACATATTTATGTAGTCCACTAAGTCACCTTCTGAGGATAGTGATCCAACAGAAAGGTAAGGTCCTCAGCACCATGGTCTAGGAGCTGGTCTTTGTCCTCTAGCCAGGAGTCATGGTTGAAGATGTTGAAGCATCTCACTGCATTTGCTGTGGCAGATTATTTGGAGTCCTCACCTATCAGCAAAAGAAAGAGACAAATAAATAATTAATAATATGTCTATTAAAGTCAACATAATATTTTTGGATGTGTAATGGAGGTCTATCAATTATGTAACTTTACTTGCCTCGAAGGCTACAGAATGGGGTCTTCAGATGCTTAACAGTAGACTTTAGTGTTCCCTCCATTGCCCTCTGCAGTTTGGGGGCACTCTCGCTGATGGCCTCGTCTTCTGCCAGCTTTGAAGCTTCACCTCTAAGGGTGACTTCCTGAATGTACAGAATTAAAGCAGTTTAGTAGTGTCATTATATTTTCTTTGAAATCTAAGTTAACACAAAAAATATAAGAGTGTTACTTGAAACTTGGAAGACCGGCAGTTCACCCTCCTCTTGCTGTCTTCTCTCCTGTTGCGTAAGGGCTGTCTGGAACTGCCTTGCTGCCACTGCCTCTGCTCACCGCAAGATTTTCTATCCCACTAACAGCCTGTTAAAACAGTCACACATGTTCATCAGTCTGACAGATATGGCTGAAGACAGACACTGATGAAAGATGAAAATAGATAGAATTCCCTTACCTGAGGTAGGGTGATGACATTCCACTGCAGGAGAAGGCTGAACTTGCTAATTCCAACAAACAGGTCAGCATGGAAGTGAATGGAATCCTCCATTTTAAACCCAGATCAACCATATTCACAATCACAACAACTCAGATACACAGTCATCAAATCAAGTTAAAAATGAAGACACAAAATGATCCAAATACTCTCTGATTCCTTATTATAACAGTCAACTGACCATTTTGGCTCTTCCATTGACATCTGCATTTTGCAGAAGCTCCTGCCAAGTGGTCCATGTGGAAGTAGACTGCTGTGAACTGTCCATGGTCCTGAAAAGAAAGACCCTTCCCAAGTCTCAGGAACATGTCCAGGGTCCTGAAAACATGTGGAAGCCAGTGTTTTCCTTTCACGCCACTGGGGACATGCACTTTCACCCCCAGCTCCACTCCAAGGGCATTGAGCTCCCTCATACTTAGGGCTGAAATGGTAAATCCTCCATACCAAGTTGAGCATGTTGTAGACCTGGCCTATCATGGCATTGTCCCTTTGGACCGAGAGCAAAGCCAGTTCCAATCTGTAAAGATATATATTATTCATATATATTTTTACTTTCACTGGAAAATGCAATTCATTAATAGAATCCCCTTCCCCTCCTTATTTGACTAAAAAGATCATGCATGACACAGTATAGCACACAATGAGGAATACATGTCCTGACAGACTACGCAAACCGTTAACTGTGTGGCATACAGTGAAAGGGCACAATTAAGTACAAGAGCTATCACTCCCCCTTTGTACCCAAGACACTACAGCACGTCTGCCCCCATAGCCACAGTTCTTTCCAGCCAGTCCTCACACTGTGCCCGAGACCAGCAAATGCCTTCTTAGTGTCAGCATAGACTCCTACAATTAAAAATGACCTCATGGTTGTTTGTCTTTTATATTAGGTAGGCCTATCCAAATAAATCATATATAGATAGATAATAAAGTATAAAATACAGTGCTGCATGTTTTATTTTTGCTTAGCCTATAATGTAAATATACACTTACCAAACACTTTATTAGGAACACCTGTACACCTTGTCATGGTGGAGGTGGTGTAATGGTGTGGGGAATGTTTTCTTGGCACACTTTGGGCCCGTTAATACCAATCAATCATCGCTTGAATGCCACAGCCTGTTTCAGTATTGTGTTGCTGACCATGTGCATCCCTTCATGGCCACAATTTACCCATCTGCTAATGGCTACATCCAGCATGATAATGTACCATGTCACAAAGCAAAAGTCATCTCAAACTGGTTTCATGAACATGACAATGAGTTCAGTGTTCTTCAGTGGCCTTCCCAGTCAACGGATCTGAATCCAGTAGAATACGTTTGGGATGTGGTAGAACTGGAGATTCACAGCTTGAAAGTGCACCTGAAAAATCTGCAGGAATGGCGTGATGCAATCATGTCATCATGGACCAGAATCTCAAAGGAATGTTTCCAACATCTTGTGGAATCAATGCCACGCAGAATTGAGGCTGTTTTGAGAGCAAAGGGAGGCCCTACCCAGTATTAGTATAGTGTTCCTAATAAAGTACTCAGTGACTGCACTATTATATACACACCTTGTGCGTTGGCATGCTGCACTTCAACGTGGCCTATCAGGATGTTGGTGGGTCTTCCCTTGTGAATGATACACACATAAACAATCTCACATTATTTTGTTGATATGTCGGTGTCACCCTATCATGGAAGACAGGTAAGGCGACGCAGCAATTTGCGCACCGGTCTTCTTTTTCACGGTGTCCGCTATTGCTCCAATGAACTGGGCATATGCGGTGTCGTTGCTGTATGTTGGGTTTACAGACAATCCATTTTTCTTTTGAAGTAGTACTTGCGATTTATATTTGGTGAAAGGCAGTTCTTCCTTGGCGATGCTGTATGCTGTGTTAAATTGTATAGTCATCTGTCTCATCGTGAGATCTGTTGGCCGTTTCTTGCCGTTGAAACGCCGCTGGGAGGGTGGCAGTTCTACTGTTCACAGTCGTGTGCCTTTTGCTGTTATTATGAACTTTGAGAGTCTCATGCATGAATGTAATAGCTGCAGCTGCCTGCAACAGTTGTACCGCATTGTTTGCAGTAAACACAGTACATGTGCTTCATGTCTTTACCATACCTTAGCCAAGTGTATTCTTTAAGCCATTCGGGGCAAAGTTATAGCACTTTGCCTTTTTAGCTGTGGCTGCAATACCTCTGTCTCGGAATCGGTTGCTGGTGTTATTTCGGGCCATGGAGGCCTAACGTTAGTAGACCTTCCGAAAAACGACTTTATTGTAGTAAACAAAAAAAAGTGTTAAACAAACAAGAATATGTTTTATATTTTAGATTCTTCAAAGTAGCCACATTTTGCTTTGATGACCGCTTTGCACACTCTTGGCATTCTCTCAGTCAGCTTCATGAGGTAGTCACCTGGAATGGTTTTCCAACAGTCTTGAAGGAGTTCCCAGAGGTGCTGAGCATTGTGGTCATTGTCCTGTTGAAAAACAAATGATGGTTCCACATGCTGTGGTAGCCATGCTGGTTAAGTGTGCCTTGAATTTTGAATAAATCACCAACAGTGTCACCAGCAAAGCACCCCCACACCATCACACCTCCTCCTCCATGCTTCACAGTGAGAACCACACATGTAGAAACCATCCGCTCACCTTTTCTGCGTCTCACAAAGACACGGCGGGTGGAACCAAAATCAAATTTGGCCAAAGTACAGATTTCCACTAGTCTAATGTCCATTCCTTGTGTTTCTTGGCCCAAGCAATTCTCTTCTTCTTGTTCTTCCTCAGTAGTGGCTTCTTTGCAGCAATTCGACCATGAAGGCCTGATTCACGCAGTCTCCTCTGAACAGTTGATGTTGAGATGTGTCTGCTACTTGAACTCTGTGAAGCATTTATGTGGGCTCTAATCTGAGGTACTGTTAATTTGCAGTTTCTGAGGCTGGTAAACTGAACTTATCCTCTGCAGCAGAGGTAACTCTTGGTCTTCTTTTTGCTGGGGCGGTCCTCATGAGAGCCAGTTTCATCATAGCGATTGATGGTTTTCGCGACTGCACTTGAGGATACATTAAGTTCTTGAAATTTTCCGGATTGACTGACCTTCATGTCTTAAAGTAATGATAAACTGTCATCTATCTTTACTTAGTTGAGTGATTCTTGCCATAATATGGATTAGAACAGTAGTCAAATAGGGCTATTCACTGTATAGAACTGTGTACCAACCCTACCTCTGCACAACACAACTGATGGTCTCAAACACATTAAGAAGGCAAGAAATTCCACAAATTAACTCTTGACAAGGCACACCTGTTAATTGAAAACCATTCCAGGTGACTACCTCATGAATCTGATTGAGAGAATGCCAGAAGTGTGCAAAGCTGTCATCAAAGCAAAAGGTGGCTACTTTGAAGAATCTAAAATATAAAACATATTCTGGTTTGTTTAACACTTTTTTGTTCACTACATAATTCCATATGTGTTCTTTCATAGTTTTGATGTCTTCAGTATTAATCTCCAATGTAGAAAATAATAAAAAAATAAAGAAAAACCATTGAATGAGAAGGTGTGTCCAAACTTTTGACTGGTACTATATATATATATACACACGTTTTTTTTTCCCGCACTGGTGAGGCCAAAGAAAATGTTTAGTCGCACTGGGCCGATTATTGGTCGCACTTCTACTACAATTGCAGTTTATTTCTATGAGAGGCTAGCCTACCTTGTTTTGAGTTTTGCCCTAACAACGTAGATAGCTGAAGTAAGCATACTGAGTTAATTTTTTAAAGTAAATACAGTTAAATGTATGTCAGTTATGCCTAGGTCTTTATTACTAACAGAAACCAAACAAAATCGTGATAGCAGACAATATGCAAAAGCTGCTACAAGACCACACTTCATTTTGATAGGTTTTTGTGAAGAGAAGATCTGCAAGATCTCTGCACAGATTCGCTATTCTCCGCTATTCCCCCTAACAACAATCCACTGTAACATGAATTGGCGGGTGGTGTGTGGCCACTGCTCCAGTAGCCTACACACAGGGAGAAAATACATCAATCTCGCGCGTGCGCGCACCAACGTTTTATTGTCCAGCCTTAGTTTCGCAGTAATCTAAGTTTTATGTGGTCTGTCTGTGAAATCAGCAATTTATAGCACGATAACCATCATGCTACATTACACCTCCCTGGAGATGGGAAATAACATGGATACAAATTGTTTTAACGCTTCGTAAAGAATACCTGGCTAATTTTGCATGTGTGTGTATGTAGGCCACTGAGGAGGTGTCTAAGAGCCTGGTGGCCATGAAGGAGATTCTGTACGGCACCAATGAGAAGGAGCCTCAGACGGAGGCGGTGGCCCAGCTGGCCCAGGAGCTCTACAACAGCGGCCTCCTTAGCACCCTCATAGCAGACCTACAGCTCATCGACTTTGAGGTCTGTCTGTCCGTCTGTGTCTGTTTGTCTGTCTGTCTTTCTTGCGAAAGTAATGGGACAGTGATGGATTTTTTATTATTTTGCTTCTATACTCCAAACGTTTGTATTTTAAACAATTACCATGAGGTTAAAGTGGAGATTCTCAGCTTTTATTTGAGGGTATTTGTGTGCATATTGGTTTCATCATTTAGAAATGACAACACTTTTTATACATAGTCCCCCTATTTCAGGGCACCAAAGGTAATGGGATAATTAGCTTGACAGGTGTTACAGCTATATTAAGTCAGGTGTGTTCTGTCACCTCAATTAGTCCTTTGAGATAACTGAGAAATACGTGCATAGGAAGGATCAGGAAGGCCCACTATACAAACTCCCTATCTGACAGTACTGTAGACCCAGCTACATTTTGGAAAACTGTTAAATCTCTGAAACATAGTCCCACCCCCCCACTGCCCCATCAAATCATGACTGAAGCTGGTCCTATTACTGGCAAAAGGGAAATAGGTGATGCTTTTAATCAACATTTCTGGTGGATATATCTTTGAAATGTCAAATTCTACTCCTGCTATTGGCAAGCAGTCAGGTGATATGGCAGTACATAGTGTCGATTGGATCACATCGTAGTAGTTTGCTGGATAGTGGGCGTCAAAGGTTTTAGTTCACATACTTCACAATATTAAAAAGTCCACTGGGGCGAACTTACTGGATCCTGGTCTTCTACAAATTGCAGCACACCTTATTGTGACACTGCTGTCACATATATTTAACCTAACACCTATTTCTCTGGTCTCAATGTGACTCCCTGTTAAAATAAATATACGAAAAAAACAAAAAATCAGTATGTAGGTCCCTCCTAAAGACCTCCTCACCCCCACTACCTCCCTGTACTAATCCTAACCCTAGAGACCTCCTCACCCCCACTACCCCCCTTTTCTCCTGTTAAAAAAATAAAATAATAATCTTCTAGCATTGTGACTGCCAATGGCCCCTGGTCTGAGCATTGATTACTTTGCGTTATGATGACTGATGGATCGATGATTCACTTACTTAAACAAATGTATTTGCTGTAAGTCGCTTTGGATAAAGGCGTCTGCTATATGCCATAAATGTAAAAAATATAAAATAATGTATAAGAGAGCTGTCAATGTCTAGTATTAGTTCTAGGCTTTGCATTTGTCTTTGGAGTCTGCTATTGGTCTCTGTCAACATGAGGTCCAAAGAGGTGTCAATGAAAGTCAAGGAAGCCATTATTAATCTGAACAATCAGAAAAAAATATCAGAAACATAGCCAAAACCTTAGGTTTGCCAAAATCAACAGTTTGGAACATCATAAAAAAAAAGAATGGGCTGGTAGTGCATGTGTGTGTTGTTTCCTGTCCTTGTATGTGGGCATATGTATGAAATTCTTATGACTCAGACTACAATATGTTTGACTGGTAATGTGTGGTAGTTGGTTTCCCCAGGCTGAGTCCAAAAAAAATTACATTCACAGCCTTAAGTGTATTGGTGTCATTTTCACAAATCAGATGAGACATCTATCTTTCTGATCCCTACTGTGGGGATGCTGCATTGAAAAGTTATGGAGCTAATAGGCAAATCTGTTTCAGATCATAACTTGTATAAGGCAATTGCATTCAACCTTGAATAGTAACTTGTAGTAACCAAGACAGGATTCAGAAAACTTCAGCTTTGAATAATTGGCTTTTTGAAATCTAAACCCATGTGATTTTCATACCTCTTCAATCGTGTTGTTTTTGTCAACAGGGTAAAAAGGATGTGGCTCAGATCTTCAACAACATCCTGCGACGTCAGATAGGGACACGGACGCCCACGGTGGAGTACCTCTGCACCCAGCAGAATATCCTCTTCATGCTGCTCAAAGGGTGGGGGGGGTGTAAAAACTCAGGGTCCTATCATTATAAAAGACTAGTGTTTGTTTCTGTGACTGGTAATAAATGCATACCTTTTTCCTATTCCAATGTCCTCACAGGTACGAGTCTCCAGAGATTGCTCTAAATTGTGGGATCATGCTGAGAGAGTGTATTAGGCATGAACCGCTGGCCAAAATCACCCTGTGGTCGGAGCAGTTCTACGACTTCTTTAGATATGTGGAGATGTCCACATTTGACATTGCCTCAGACGCATTTGCCACTTTTAAAGTAAGTTGTCAAAAAGGCCACCATGTCTCAGAACTGAGATCTTGTACACAAGGATCTTCAATGTATTAGATACAGTTTTTGGTCACATTTATTTTTTTACAGTACAGTTTTCCCAATTGGTATTATGTGGTATTTACTAGGAAATAATTTGGTAACAAATTTGGTGCCTCTGCTTTGCGTAGCTTTTTCTGTGCTGCATGTGTTTGTTTATGCGTTCGAGTTTACATTGCAGCAATCTGGAGGAAGCTGATTTAAAGTCTGCTTTGACATTTTATCTATAACTGCCAACCTGAAAATAGCACTACAGTATCACATTTATGTTAGCTCTCAACTAAATGGCTCTTTAGGCATTCATCTGTTAACCTCACTGACGGAAATCCTTTGCAGAAAGTAGCTACAAAGGGGTTTTAACCCCTTTGAAATGAGTGACGCCTTGCAACAGGTCAAACCAATGAAATACCTCCCAAAAAACAGAATTCAGTTTTTCCTTCAGGTTTTCTTTAAAAAAAAATTAAATGTTGCAAGCTAGCATAGGCAACAACTCTGTCTCAAATAGTACTACCTTGTTGGAAAAAAGTGCACATAACAACAAGCATCCATTCTACAGGCATGTGGGGGAGGGTTCTTGGAATGTAACATTCAATGAAATTGTGAGCACATTCTCCCATCGCTCCGTCCAGTTCAATACAAGCCAGATCGGCTAATCTAAAATTCTCCAGACCTCTAAAGGAGGCGTGAGAACAACGTGATTTGGAGGTATGGCTACGTGAGACTAATTTGTTGGTAATCGTTTCTTTGAACAAGGAAGTGCCAAGCACCTTCAAAATCACTCAGGTTGGACATCCAGCAGGGGGCTGACGAAAACCTTACATTTTCTATGCACGGTTTTCAAATGGTGTGATCACAGCATAAGAATGGAGATTCTAAGCTCCACATACTGTACTGTAGAACCATTCCCTGTATTTCTACAACCTTTAGGGGCAGAATCACAGGACAGAGGAGGTTGTGTGGTGAAATTAATGGAAATCTTGTGAATAACTTGGTGAAACTTTGTGAACAACCTTTTCTAAGAATTGTTGAAAAAAAAGTATTGACATTAGGGATGTGCCAACCTCGCTAGACTTGTATCCGTACTTGTATCTGTTAATCTGTTAATTAGTATTCGTAATCGGATGATACTCGTGATCGGACAACCAGGAATAAGATTTAAATACTTAAACTGAAGGAGCGGGTGTTTTTTCAATCAGAACGCATATTAGTGAGCTGTCACTATTCCTCCTCACAAAATGCAGCAGGCACATTGCCCACATCTCCCATTTGTTTACAGACAGCTAAACAAAGTAGTTATTTTTAATGGAAAGGAGAGTACTTGGCACACTCCTAATGTATATAGTTCCATGTTTTTCTATGTTATAACACCTTTTAGTAGAAATTCCTATTTGTGTCAATTCATGTTCTCCTGATTTGACGTCTTATGAGTGAATCAATGAATCTATGGATTGATGAACATGCAAAATATACATTATTATATAACAATTTTATTTAATACGTCCCACATTATTCACGGATAAGTGCTGACGACCGACCCAAATTTTTGTATCACCACATCAGGATAGGTGAGCAAAAATAGCAATCAGAATAGGTGAGCAACAATAATGCAACATGCCACATGTGGTTAATGTGAATGGCAGAATTGATTTGAAAGTAAACCTTAATTATTTTGCAACGTTCGTGCATGCAATTTGGGGCTGGTGTAAGTGCCCAGTTTAAGCACTTACATAACACTTCTGAAAGACACAAACAAGTAATCCATAGGTTATTTCTTTGTAATTACCATTTTACCATGTCATTTCTATAGCTGTGCTCATTGATTTAAATGGCCTTTATGTTACTTTCCAGGATTTGCTCACGAGACACAAGATTCTGAGTGCAGAGTTTCTGGAGCAGCATTA
Organism: Argentina silus; assembly: GCF_951799395.1. NCBI lineage: Eukaryota > Metazoa > Chordata > Actinopteri > Argentiniformes > Argentinidae > Argentina > Argentina silus. Next base: position 35,047,520 of record NC_139653.1, read on the forward strand.
TGACAGGGTGAGTCCTCATTGTGCTGAAACTCAACCTAACAAGTGTACAACTTCCATTGTCTCACGTCAGATAGTGTCATGATTCCTCTGCACTGCACTGAAGACAATGAAAGATGTACACTTTCAGCACTTTTCATTAGTATTCAAAGATAAAAGATGTACATTGTCTTCTGACAGGTGGTGTTATTCCGTGAGCCGAGGGACAATGGATGGTTAGGAATGACACCATCTGTTGGAAAACAATGTCCATCTTTTCTCTTCAAATGCTTATTTCTCTGAAACTCAATCGGTCACATTTAGGTTGCTTTAGAACAAGCTCACTTTAGGAGGTCACTTTAGGACAAGCTAAGTTTATTTGTGTTTTACCTAGTTTGACAACTGAGGGATCATAACATAACTTTGAGAACCATTGAAAATCATCCTTAAATATGGAAATGAACAGGTTGCTGGCTCAGGCAAGTAGCAGTGCAGCAGTGAAGCTCTTCCTGGTGAACTCTGAGCATTTGGGACATGATGCTCTATTCTCAATGCAAAGCCCCTGTCAATCACTGTGGGAAGATCACACAAACTTGTCAGTGAGTTTACAAACAAGAAGCATACTTTTCTGAAACACAATGACATGTCTACTAACCCATTTTTTTTCTTCTTCCTCTCCAGTTCTTTAGCGAATATGAGAAGTTGCTCCACTCTGAGAACTACGTGACTAAAAGGCAGTCCCTCAAGGTAAGGGTTTGGGTCTTGATCTGGTCGTAGTAAGTTTTATGTAGCACAGTAGTTTTATAGATAGCTGTTGTCTCTGCTGTTGAGTTTCTGGAAATATCACCAACAAGTTGACCGATATAGCACCACCTTGTGGATGGTATGGGCTTTGAATATGCTTCTGCTGCACAATTTGTGTCCATGCTTAGTTTCTTCACTTTGTCTTGGGTAAACCCTAACAAGCTATTTAGATTGTTGCACATTTCTGTTTCTTAAAGGGGCCATGTAGTCGTTCTAATTTTAATTTCCAAACATCCCTGGGTATCTAAAAGGTCACTACGTTTTGGTAAGTTACTTTGACTCGTGCTTTGTAAAATTGTTAGCAATTGTACTAGTCTAATAAGTTAGCGAAAACTTTTTTTTTTTCTATTTTGCTAAATGAAACACTGCTAGATAAGATAGATAAGAACTTTTCAACTCCATCATTTTCTTACTGTTGTATTCTGAACAGTCTCTCTGCATTTTACCACACCATTTTAAATGGCCAGTTTTATCTAGTATTGGCTGTTATCTGTTACCTACCTGGAGCTGTCACTGTGTGCACTGCTAGTGCTGGCTAAAACAAGAGGAACGTAAAATGTAAACAAATGATACTATTGGTTTATTTGATTTGAGGTGTGCTTGGTTGTCATTGGTGATTTAAAATCAGATCCCCTGCTGACGCTATGATGGCCAATAATAGCCATGGAAAATGAGCTAGAATTCGAGGGACACTTTTTAAACTGCATATTAAGGGACAGTAAGCATACCTTTCACAATTTCACAGTGTTACTTCAACCTCAGAGTGCAAATACCATTTAAAACTGGAAAATCAGTTGTTGTTTTTTACTACATGGCCCCTTTAACTTGCAATATCTTGTGTTCCAGTTCTGTTTTCCCCTCTGTTCTCAAATTTATCACACAAACTATTTAATGAATATTAATATGGAATGTTGTTTCTCACTCTGAAACCATTTAGTTGCTTGGAGAGCTACTTCTAGACCGACACAACTTCACCATCATGACAAAATACATTAGCAAGCCAGAGAATCTCAAGTTGATGATGAACCTTCTTCGAGACAAAAGCCGCAACATCCAATTTGAGGCCTTCCATGTCTTCAAGGTAAGAAATTGTGAAAAAGATGAGACCCGAAAAACAGTAGATGATGCATTAGTGAATGTGTGTAGTTATATTATAAGATAAATGATTACAAAATATCACATAAGCATTATACATTGTACTATATGTGAAGTATTTAATGAATTGCATATGCATTCATTTTAAACATTTAGCAGAGTAACTGACAACAAGTGCTTTCAACTAAGGAGGTTGAAACAACCCCACTTGCAGCATTTCAACTGACATCCATTTCCTCTTCCACTAATTAGGTGTTTGTGGCCAACCCAAACAAGACTCAGCCCATCTTGGACATTCTGCTGAAAAACCAGACCAAACTCATTGAGTTCCTCAGCAAGTTCCAGAATGACAGAACAGAGGATGAACAGTTCAACGACGAAAAGACGTATCTGGTCAAACAGATCAGGGATCTGAAGAGGCCGGCCCCGCAGGAGGCCTGAGGGGGAGGAGCTCCCATTTGGATAATGGACTAATCAGCAGCTGCTCTTCTGGTTTTTGAACGTTTGAGGAAACATCCCCATATCAACTCATCTGGAAGTCTCCAGCTCCTCTGCTGTTCAACAGACACATTTATTTTCACCAGATTTTAATTTCTAGTTTTCCTTGAAACAAAAAAAAGAAGATAATAGATGGTGTTGCTTTCTTGCACATTAAGACCTGTGCTATGCAGACGTCCTTAAACACACACCCACACACATTGCTAGAATCAACATATACCTTGTGATAGAAAGGTACTAGCAGGTAAACATTGGGGTGGTGCTTGCATGCCTTGTTGAAATGTGACAGATCCATCACTGTACCCAGCGCTGGCTCAGATGACCTGCCCAGTCTGGCCCTATGTTACAGTGCCACAGACTTTGAAATGCACATACATTGCAGTACCAGCTACAGCTCTTATCTATGCCTTCATCTAATAAAGCAACAGTAATGCATTTTAAAAGGGGATAGGCCCTTAAATGGCATCACATGGAACCATGCAGCTACAGTGTGTTTTGACACAGCATAAGTGTATGGGGAAATGCTAGATATTAATTTGGTACAGCCTGAGTTGGGTTTCTTTTGTTTCCTGGGACAGTGTGAACATGTACATATGCCTTTTTTTGCTTTGAAGATTTTGTTGAACATTGACATGATTTTCATATATATATATATATATATATATATATATATATATATATATATATATATATACACACACACACATATACACACACACACACACACACACACACATTACCTTAAACATTGAGTTTTGGGTCAATTGCAATCAAATTCATTTTAAAACTGAAAAAATATATAACATTTGCATTTTGTACATAACTTTCCATCCAGCTCATGCTTAACTTACTGTATTAATAATTTGTACAGAGGAGGAATGTCACGGTGTAAGCCTGGGTCTCATAATCGTCTTTTTTAATTTACATTTGAGTATCTCACAGACGGCTAAAAACGTGCTGGGATGCAGAGCAGGAGGGGGAGCGAGCGCTAACAGAAACACAAAGACTGTGTTTGTGAACTTTGTGGGGTGCCTAGCAGCGCACATCTCCCAACTGGAATACAGGGGATTGGTGGGCATTTCAGGGAATAAGCATTTTCCCCCACTCAATCACTCTGGTATATTCTCATTTCACCGCTTTTCTGGTGATGTGGGCTGTGTTGTTACACCATATTTAGTAGGCAGGGGTGAACGTGCCATGATGTTAGCAACTTGGCACATTCTTCACTTTTTTCTCTTCCAGTTGGTCAGTGAATACATTGGGGATTTTGGATTGTTTACACAGTGAAATCTTACATACTGCTTAACTGATATGTTTACTTGCAGTGAAGGGCACGGTCAGAGTTGATCAAAGTGCTTTTACCCAGCACATCCATATCCCAACAGGCGTCTTATCAGCCAGTCTCATAGTGCAAACAATGAACAGTACTAAGCAACAAGCCCAGTATTCCTCAATGCACATTTAAATTGCATGTTGTTCTACTGGCTGCATGATACTCTACAAAATATGTTGTACTGGATTTTTTTTCAAATATAAAACACATTTTGAGATGAACTAATGTAATGATATGTCTGACACTGACTCTAGTTCCAGCACATGTGAGCGTGTGGGTGCATTCAGAAGTGTCAAAAGGCATGGGCCCTACAATCGAAACAATTGAAATAAAGGAATAAAACATTTTGAATAAATTAACATATGGTCAATTTTGTTTTATCTCTTCTAAATTATCTGTTATTATCTTAGTACAGAGTTTTAAGTTTGATCACTTTCTGGGAGAAAATTATTCCTGCACACATTTAACATTTAACAGTTATTTTTGCTTCTCTTCTTATAGACAGAATGTGATACTTAGAAATGGTACAGCATAATTATTACTCTCGTTTCTCTCTTTCACATAGGAGAGCACTCTTCACACCCCCTACTCTGACGCACCATTTATGCCCTGCTGCGAACATGGAGGGACATCTCATTCAAGGGTCTGTTCATAGAGTTGTAGCCCTTGAAAAGGCGCCTGCTATCTTTCCCATATTGCTTTTGTAAAAGCATAAGGGGCACCATGTAGGCAACTAGGGTGGGACTTCCTTTGAGCTCGGAAGGCATGAGCCAATTCGATTCAATTCGAAACTTCTTCAATAAGTTTATCTATAGATTGTAAAGGGCTTTCAGGTGCATGACGGCTTCGACTGCTGCCAATAAATTATTGACCCTGGAGACACTGGAGCCAAGTGATACATTCCAGCACTGCAGGTGACAGTGAATGACCAGCATTTGATTTATGCCCACTCAAATCACAAACGATGTAGAAAGTGTACTGTACTAAATGGCCCTCCACATATAATCACCACTCGTTTGGGGGAGTGCGCCCTCTTGTGTTTATAACTATGGGTCTGTCCCTTCAAATGGGATTAAAAATACGACAAACTTCCGGTAGCTTTTGACAAAACAGCAACATAGACCGATATACGACAGGGTATTATAGGTATCCAGCGAGGAGACTCTTCTTAATCTGTTTTTTGACAACAACAGCCATGGTGAAGATCACTTTCCAGTCCGTCGCGGGACAGAAAGTCGAGAAGGAGGAGCATGATGGCGACAAGACTGAAATCCTTATTCCCCATCCGATGGTAAACTACATGTCTGCTGTGTCTTGAAACATTATATCTCGCCTACCTGATTGCACATTGAGGTTCCTCAATTCGTAATAATGTAATGTGTGTTACTGGTGATGTTTTGTCACCCATGCCATGGTTGTCACGCGACATCTAGTCATTTATGTCTACCTGAACAGTACTGTGACTACTAATGGAAAGCCATCGCCTTTTGGTTGGAAACAAAACGACGATGCTGTGCGGTTCGCTAGCAAAAGCTCTTTGTCGACATGTCGGCACTCTGCCAAATACTGAACAATAGAGACCAACTGCTCAATCTATATATTTAAAACTATAGTAGTGTTTTTTCTTAGACAACAAAATCATCAATCCTCACATCAACAGCCCGAGAATCAAAGATAAGAGAATCAATGATGATCACTGTATTTCTCTCGCAAGCATGCTGTTTTGTGGATAAAAACGTATTAACCCTTTCCAAATGAGAACTGCAGAATAACAATAAATGTTAGCCAGGATGCAGACAAAATGGCAGATGCTGCACGTTTCCTGCTATGTAAGTTAATATTTCATAAGCATCACTAAGACATCGGCTGCGTGAGTCCTCAATTTCTGATTATCTGCTCTAGTAAAACTGAACTACAGTGCAACTAAAGCAGAGATTTGTATAAATTAGGCTATAGATTAAAGGGGCAATCTGATATTGGTGCATACATTTTTTGACTTTTAAATTAGGTAAATATTGCACATTTTGCACATTTAATTAGTGTAATGTTTACAACTGTATTGGGTAGTTATGTGGTTGCCAGAGTTTATCAGCTCTTGGGTAAATTGGCTCAGGCCATTGCAATCCATGTATGTATGTAGTAGACCTCAATGTGTCACACTTTTTCAGTCAGTGCAAGAGGACCTCTTTTCTCACTCAGCAGGGAGAAAGAACACAAGAATCTATCTGTCTCTGTGACACACACACACACAAGTGAGAATGAGGGGTAATCTAAAGGCTTATCTTCTCCCTTTCAACACAGGTTGTCATAACACCAAGGTTTTTCTTTCCTTACTTTTGCACCTACAATATCCACATAGTGGTACATATAAGGTAGAAAGGATATTCACTGATCAGTATGTTCATTCTTATAGAGAAGGCTACTATCATGTGCCTTGTGCCAACACATCACTCTGCCAATGCGCGAGTGTGTGGGAGACACAGATAGGTTGTGAGACTGGGGGCGGTGAGGATTAGTCACTATTTTGATAGTCCCACGCGCCATGTTACCAACTGCTTTGTCATTCTGTGAATCCACCCATTTTAGTAAGGAAATGGAAGCATTGATCTTGATCTTAATTGAAGTCTGTCATTTCACAACATTTGGCTGTAACCCCAGCTAGTACCTTACAGTCCACCCCATCCTGATATGGCCTTAGAATATTAAAGTCTGTTGTTAACTCAAGCGTGTGACAACGCAGGCTTTGAATATACTATTCAACATATGTTACGGTGGTCTTCTCAGAAGTGTGTGTGTGTGTGTGTGTGTGTGTGCGCGCACATGTGTGGTTTGTATGCTTCCATTGGTTTGTTTTGTAATGTGTGAACCTGTGTGTTTCTTATTCAGGATGAGGAGGAGTTGGTCCTGCCACTGCGTTCTAAGAGGTCTCCTCTGAACGGGCTGTGCTGTCTGACCTTTGGCCTGGTGGTCTTCATGTCTGGCCTGGTGCTAGCCTCCATCTATGTCTACCGCTACTACTTCATACCTCAGGTAGGACATATCTTCTGTGGCTGCTGTGGAATGTTTCTCTATCATCTAGATATTGTTTTCTGCCTCGCATCTTTATCATCACTCTTGACTAACTTGACTTGAACTTTCCAAACTTTCTGCATAGTACTGACATAAGTATAGTATAGTACTGACATAAATGAATTAATAAATGACAGCACATTGGTGATTTTCCAAAAAAAGTAAATGATTATGCTGTTACTGATGATACTGATAGCTGTGCTGATCTCTCTTCTGTGTGTATCCAGATCCCTGAAGAGAACCTGTTCCACTGCCGAGTTCTGTATGAGGACTCCGTGTACGCCCCCTTGCGTGGCCGCCAGGAGCTGGAGGAGAATGTCGGTATCTACATGAACGACAACTACGAGCAGATCAGCGTGCCTGTGCCCCACTTTGGGGGCAGCGACCCTGCTGATATTATCCATGACTTTCACAGGGTGAGGATTGGCACCCTGGCTGGTCTTAATCATTATCGTCATCAACACACTTGAACACACACACACACACACACACACACACACACTAGCAATAAGTTCCACCAGAATGAGACTGAGCTGGAATCATTTGAACAAGTTGAGTGCTCTTTTATCTAAGTCTCTCTTTCTATCTTAAGGGACTGACAGCCTACCACGACATCGCCCTTGACAAGTGCTATGTCATCGAACTCAACACCACCATCGTCATGCCCCCACGGAACCTCTGGGAACTGCTGATCAATGTTAAGGTAATGTATAGCTTGGCTCTCATTCTCTGATCTCTCTCTCCCTCTGTCTGATAGAGGAACAAAATCTTATTTTCCATATTCCCCCACCCCCCTCCATCTATCCCTCTGCAGAAGGGAACCTACCTGCCCCAGACCTATATCATCCAGGAGGAGATGGTGGTGACTGGGAAGGTGCACAACATGCGCCAGCTAGGTCCCTTCATCTACCGCCTCTGCAACAGCAAGGACACGTACCGTCTGAAGCGCCGCAGTACCCGCAGACGTGAGTTAGGGGATGGGGCACGGGGGCAAGATGTCCGGCATTTAGACTTAGTTGGAGAGTAAGGCCTGATTCTGTTTGGGCTGAGATTGTTTGGAGGGTTTGCTGGGGTTAGGGTTGTAAAGGCGATGGATATGGTTGGGCTAAAGTCATCTGAGGTTGCATTCAGGAGTTTGCAACGTACTGGGCTTGTTGATATAAATGTCATGAATAAGTGCTGACATGAACTATTACTCTATCTGTCTGTTTATCTATTATCTGTTGTCTAAGTCTATCTCTCTCTCCCCTTGACATGTAGGCATCAATAAACGTGCAGCGCATAACTGCCACCGCATCCGTCACTTTGAGAACACATTTGTGGTCGAGACGGTCATCTGTGACACAGCATAAACCTGGGGCTGTCTTCCACTCTACCCAAAGGCACAGCCACCTCTCCAGCCACTGTAGCCCCCCTGCCTCCCGTAGATGTACTTTGAATTATGTTTGAGTTGCACTTTAATATGGTTTTGTTTTGTCTCCTTTTTTGATAAGATTACTTTCTTTTTTTAAACCTGCTGTTCATTTTTGCATTTGACAAAAATTATTTTCCTTGTTTATAGCAATAACATTGATTGGATTCAAATTTTCCATGTAGCAGAAACATTCAGCCAATTATGAATTATATTATGAAGACTTTTTATCCACTTAAGTGAAATATGTGACGGCATCTGTTGTCAGGGGAGGCGACCATTTCCATGTGTTGTCAAGGTGACTTTTTTTCCCCTGCTCTTGAGATTACTGTGCCTCCTTGTAATACAACCTTATACAAAGGTATTAAACCTGCTTAAACCTTGTATAGCCCCCCCCTCTCCTCTGTGCACACTTCTCTTGCTCTTATGTCTGATGTCAGTCTCTGTCATTGCCTCCTCTTCACTTTTCCCCTTGCTTCTTTCTCTCCCTTGCTTTCTGTCTTTCACTGACCTCTCCATTCTTCTCTTTAGCTCAGTTACCCTATTATGGAACATATGCAAAATGGATGCATAGGTTCTTTACCAGTGTCACATCCGAGTGAAGTAGATCAACCAGGCATTAGTCTTTGCACGTGTGGGCCAATGCGAATATGTATGTGTGTTTACAGCAATCGTGTGCCCAAGACCTCTGCACTTGTGTATATTAAGTAAAATACTAGCCCTCAACTAGTGTTTCTACTCCTACTACTCACTACTCCTCAACAATTAAATTATTTTTGGGTTAGGGTTAGACCTTTCTTATCCGTTTGAAACCTTCAAAGAAATTTTCCTCATCCTTTTTGATGCCATCCCCTCTTTCTGTCAATCCACCTTCTCTCTTTTTGGGGAGGAGTATCTCCCTTTTTCGCACTCTCTTTATCAACGCTTCTGTGAATCATTTAAGAATTCTTTATTTTTTTGCCCCTGCATGTATGTTTCTCAATAATGAAAAACTGCACTCTTAGAATATTTTATAAGACCACGTTTAAAGCCTTAGTCCAGAGTCAGAGACTGGACTAAAGTAATTACTACTGAAAGGGATCTTATTATATCATATGTTAATCGATACCTTATATTTTGTCTGCTGGTGAAGTCTATCTGTGAATAAAGTAGTTAAAACACCTATTTTTATTTATTGTTGTATTGAATAATAATATTTCTGTCTGAAAACTGTGGTTATATTTAGTTACTGTATACACTCTAGTTAAATTGGACATTATCTACACTCACCGGCCACTTTATTAGGTACAACTTGCTAGTACCGGGTTGGACCCCCTTTTGCCTTCAGAACTGCCTTAATTCTTTGTGGCATAGATTCAACAAGGTGCTGGAAACATTCCTCAGAGATTTTGGTCCATATTGACATGATAGCATCATTGCTGCAGATTTGTCGGCTGCACATCCATGATGCGAATCTCCCATTCCACCACATCCCAAAGGTGCTCTATTGGATTGAGATCTGGTGACTGGAGGCCATTGGAGTACAGTGAACTCATTGTCATGTTCAAGAAACCAGTTTGAGATGATATGAGCTTTGTGACATGCCGCGTTATCATGCTGGAAGTAGCCATCAGAAGATGGGTACACTGTGGTCATAAAGGGATGGACATGGTCAGCAACAATACTCAGGTAAGCTGTGGCGTTTAAACAATGCTCAATTGGTACTAAGGGGCCCAAAGTGTGCCAAGAAAATATCCCCCAAAACATTAGATATTTGCGTTAACGAGCAGTTGAACAGGTGTACCTAATAAAGTGGCCGGTGAGTGTATGTCCTTAGTCTCTTTACCTCACTGTATGACACCATCCTTGCTTCAGTGTCCCTACTGACAGATTATGCTCTCATTTGTTTTAGTAGCCTAAACTGTAATCTGAAGTCAGGTAAAGTGTAAAAGCGGAGCATGATCACTGTGGGCTAAAGTGTAAAACCTACACATTCTCATAATCTGGCTTGTTTTGGAGCTTGTGTACCATGGAGCAAGTGCCTCAGTGGAATTCCCCTGTGTGACCTCATGAGACATAAAAAGAGGGGCAGAGGGCACTTGTTAGATCCTAGCTACTAACCTGCATTATACTACCCTTAACCCAGAAGAAGATGCTACCCTGAACCCAGAAGAAAACACTACCCTTAACCCAGAAGATGATGAGGAGAGGATGCCAGTTCAAACCAGACATACATGAATACAAATCTACACATATACACATCTCTAATCATATGCTGGATTAGAGTTATTCATGAAATGAAATGATCATATACAGCAACTATCAAACATTTTCCAGCCCTAGGTTAGGGTTAGGGCCTGATCATGATATGACATTCAGAGTTTCAGTGGCAATTGTGGGGGGACATGCAGCGTTCGGCCTGTAGAGGGAGCTACAGGACCGTGGCCGGGGTTGTGTCGGCGAGACTTTTGTTGCACACCTGCTGCGAATTAAGTCTCGCCGGCGAATGTTTAAGATGAGTGGGCTTCTGCCATTTCAGGAGGAGAGGTGAGCTGGGAACGGCGAGAGAGAGAGAGAGAGAGAGAGAGAGAGAGAGAGAGAGAGAGAGAGAGAGAGAGAGAGAGAGAGAGAGAGAGAGAGAGAGAGAGAGAGAGAGAGAGAGAGAGAGAGAGAGAGAGAGAGAGAGAACACGAACGAACCTACCTACGAACCTTGTGACGGGGCTGGAAAGCCACTTAAGAGGTTCACGAAAGACTTTATGAATAAACGGGAGCAATCCCTAATCCCTACACTGCGTCTGCCTCTGTGTATAAACGGACATTGTTACATTGGCGCCCAACCTGGGACACAGAAGAAGGCAAGATGGACGCGCTAACAGCGGCAATATCAAGGATAACGCTCGTCCTCGAGCAACAGACGGCCCTGCAGCAGACCCAGCAGGCGACACTGGAGGAGCTGACGGCGGCGAGGGTCGCGGACAGGGCCCTCCTCCAGGACTTCCCCAGGGCCGGCGGGCCGGCGCCGGGGACCGGAGCGGCACCAGGTCCCCCCAAGGTCCAGCTGCAGAAGATGGGGGACCTGGACGACCCAGAGGCGTTCCTCGCGGTGTTCGAGGGGACGGCGAGGATCTCGGGGTGGCCGGACCGAGAGTGGGCCTACCATCTGCTGCCCCTCCTGTCAGGGGAGGCGCAGCTCGCGGCCCACAGTTTGCCGGCGGCCGCCCAACGGGATTACCAGTCCCTGGCCCGGGCGATTCGGGACCGCCTGGGCCTGACACCGGAGGAGCGCCGGTTCCGGGCCATGACCATGGAGGAGGGGTGCCGGCCCTTCGCCTTCGCCCAGCGGCTGGGGGACAGCGCATGGCGGTGGCTGGACCCCGAGAACAACTCGGCGGTGGAGGTCGGGAACCGGGTGGTAATGGAGCAGTTCCTCGCGGGGCTCCCGGCCCGCACCGCCGCCTGGGTCCAGTACCACCGCCCCCAGGACCTAAAGACCGCCGTGGGTCTGGCCGAGGACCATCTCTCCCTCCCACCGCGGGGGCCACAACGACCAACCCCGGCCCCGCGGCAAGGGGGGGGGGCCAACGCCCAGGAGGAGCCGGGGGAGCAGAAGGAGAGAGGCCGGCGCCCGCCCCGAGAACGAGATGGCAGGAGCACGCCGATCCGGAACCAACCCCGGCCCCGCAGAGAGCAGGGGGTGTGTTGGCGGTGCGGACGGCCGGGCCACGTGCAGGCCGAGTGTCGGGCGATGGACGTGGGGGAGGTCGTCCGCATCGGCGACATACCGGGCCCTCCCCCCGGACCAGGAGCGGCGTATCGTATTCCGGTAAGGATACAACGTGATACGCACCAGGCGTTCTTGGATTCGGGCTGTATGCAGTCCATGATCCAGGAGCGCCTGGTTCGGCCGGGGGCACTGTTGAAGGCATCGAGGGTGCGGGTGAGGTGTGTGCATGGGGACATTCACGAATATCCGCTGGTCGCTATCGAAATTCATTTTGAGGGGAAAAACCATAGTGTACAGGCGGCGGTTAGCCCACGCCTCACGCATCCCCTGATTCTAGGTGTGGATTGGGAGGGGTTTCCTCAAGCGGTAAAGAGGGCTACCGGGATGCGTGCACGACAGCTAGGGAGGTGTGTGGCGTGTAATGTGCTCTGTGCCGAGGCGGCGCCTCGCGACACTGCCGGGGAGCCGGAGCCGGCGGGGGCGCCTCACCCCGAGACTCCCTCGCCGAACTATCCGCTGCTAGGCGACTTCCCCCTCGAGCAGTCTCGTGATGAGACCCTCAGATCAGCCTTTGACCAAGTGATAGCAATTGATGGTACTTTGATACGGCCAGACACAGTGCGCGCCCACCCCTATTTTGCGATTATCAGCGACAGGTTATATCGAGTAAGTCGTGACTCACATAGTCAGGAGGAAGTAACCTAGTTGCTGGTTCCCCGCAGCCGCCGCGAAATGGTCTTCCAGGCGGCTCATTTCAACCCCATGGCGGGCCATCTAGGGTATGACAAAACACTGCACCGTATAATGGCTCGATTTTATTGGCCGGGGATTCGGGCAGAGGTGCGTAGGTGGTGCGCGTCCTGTCGGGAATGTCAGTTAGTAAATCCCCCGGCCATCCCACGGGCCCCCTTGCGGCCCTTACCATTGGTCGAGAACCCATTCGACCGCATTGCGATGGATATTATCGGGCCATTTGAGCGGAGCACACAGGGTTATCGATTTGTGTTGGTCTTTATAGATTACGCCACCCGATACCCCGAGGCAATACCTCTGCGCAATATCTCTGCCAGGAGTGTAGTGCAAGCATTGTTTCAAGTCATCTCCCGCGTGGGAATCCCGAAAGAGATTCTCACCGATCAGGGCACTAATTTTATGTCACGCACCCTCAAGGAACTGTATGGCTTGTTGAACATCAAGGCGATTCGAACCAGTGTTTACCACCCGGCCACTGACGGCCTTTGTGAGCGGTTCAATCGGACCTTGAAGTCAATGATCCGGAAGTTTGTCCACGAGGATAGTCGGAATTGGCATAAATGGCTAGATCCCCTGTTGTTTGCGGTGCGGGAAGTTCCCCAAGCTTCCACCGGGTTTTCCCCGTTTGAATTACTCTACGGGCGTAAGCCCCGGGGTGTCCTAGACCTGTTTAAAGAAAATTGGGAGGAAGGGTCTAGCGACAGTAAGAGTGAGATCCAGTACGTCCTCGACTTGCGCACAAAGCTCCACGCCCTAGGGGCTATCTCACGTGAGCATTTGCTGCAAGCCCAGGAGCGTCAGAAACGCCTGTATGACAGGGGGTCTACCCTACGAGAGTTTACACCGGGAGACAAGGTGCTCGTACTGTTACCCACCTCCAGCACGAAATTACTCGCGAAGTGGCAAGGGCCGTTTGTGGTCACACGTCGCATGGGGGACGTGGATTATGAGGTTATACGCTCGGACCGGGGGGATAGCTTGCAGGTGTATCACGTCAATCTCCTAAAAAAATGGAACGACGTGGTCACTGTTGCTCTGGCTACGATAGTTCCAGAGAGAGAGGAGTTCGGTCCGGAAGTCCCAAAATCGAAAGGTAGCACTCCGGTCGATATAGATAACCATCTCTCTGCTAGCCAGGCCGCGGACGTTGCAGATTTGCAGCTTAAGTTCGCCGACATGTTCTCTCCCCTGCCCGGTCGGACTACGCTCATCGACCACCATATAGAAACGCAGCCGGGTTTAACGGTGCGCACGCGTCCCTATAGGTTGCCGGTGCACAAACGAGACGTTGTGTGCCGGGAGTTGGAAGCCATGCTGGAGCTGGGTGTGGTCGAGGAGTCCCGCAGTGATTGGTGTAGCCCCATCGTGCTTGTCAACAAGCCAGATGGGACTATACGGTTCTGTGTCGATTATAGACGGGTTAATGCGGTCTCCAAGTTCGATGCATATCCGATGCCCCGGGTCGACGAGCTCTTGGACCGGCTTGGTACGGCCAGGTACTTCACGACATTGGATTGCACGAAGGGATACTGGCAGATTCCACTCTCGCCGGTGTCCCGGGAGAAAACGGCATTCTCCACTCCGCTCGGGTTATTCCAGTTCACCGTGCTCCCTTTCGGGTTGTTCGGAGCCCCAGCCACTTTTCAGCGCCTCATGGACCGTATTCTGCGGCCGCACGCCGCCTATGCTGCGGCCTACCTAGATGACATTGTCATCCACAGTGACACCTGGCCGCAGCATGTGCGGAGTGTGGCTGCTGTTCTGCGGTCCCTGAGGCAGGCGGGGCTAACGGCCAAACCGAAAAAGTGCGTGATCGGGCGGAGGGAGATCCGGTATCTGGGGTACCACTTGGGACGGGGGGAGGTGCGACCACAGATTGAAAAGACTGCGGCCATCGCCGCCTCTCCCCGGCCCAAGACAAAGAAGGAGGTGAGGGCCTTCCTGGGGCTGGCGGGATATTACCGCCAGTTCGTACCTGGGTTTTCAGAGCTGGCCAGTCCCTTGACGGACCTCACCCGGAAGGGTGCCCCGGATCCGGTCCAATGGTCGGGCCAGTGCCAGGGGTCGTTCGAGGCCCTTAAGGGGGCTCTTTGTGGAGAAACGGTCCTGTATGCGCCTGATTTTAACCTCCCTTTCTCGGACGCGTCGGATAGAGGGCTGGGAGCAGTGCTGACCCAGCGCGTGGAGGGGGCCGACCGGCCGGTGCTGTACCTGAGCCGCAAGCTGTCGGAGAGGGAGGGCCGGTACAGCACCGTGGAGAAGGAGTGCCTGGCCATCAAGTGGGCGGTCGGCACCCTCCGCTACTACCTGCTGGGTCGCGCCTTCACCCTCTACTCCGACCATGCCCCCCTCCAGTGGCTCCACCGCATGAAGGATGTAAACGCGAGGATCACCCGGTGGTACCTCGCGTTGCAGCCCTTCAACTTTTCCGTCGTACACAGACCGGGGGCGCAGATGGTCGTGGCAGACTTCCTCTCCCGTGCAGGGGGGGGGGAGTAGGTCGTCGGCCGTCGGGTCCCCGGCCTGTGTCGGGCGGTGGGGGTATGTGGGGGGACATGCAGCGTTCGGCCTGTAGAGGGAGCTACAGGACCGTGGCCGGGGTTGTGTCGGCGAGACTTTTGTTGCACACCTGCTGCGAATTAAGTCTCGCCGGCGAATGTTTAAGATGAGTGGGCTTCTGCCATTTCAGGAGGAGAGGTGAGCTGGGAACGGCGAGAGAGAGAGAGAGAGAGAGAGAGAACACGAACGAACGAACGAACCTACCTACCTACGAACCTTGTGACGGGGCTGGAAAGCCACTTAAGAGGTTCACGAAAGACTTTATGAATAAACGGGAGCAATCCCTAATCCCTACACTGCGTCTGCCTCTGTGTATAAACGGACATTGTTACAGCAATATTTTCACTTGAAACCATCATTGTAACCTTAGCAATAGGAATACAGTAACAAGGGGTGCCTCCATTTGTGAGCTACATGCAGTAATATAGTGCTCCAAGGCCACATTGCATTATAACTTCAAATATGTATCCAAAATCAAAAATATGTGAAGTCTGAAATAGACAGGTTTTGAGATGTGGTGTACATGAACATTTCAATTTCCAAGGGAGATCAGGTTACACATTCAATATACAGAAATCACATGATAGTTCAGTGTGATTTCTTCATTTTGGTAAAAGAACACTCAATAATAGCCCCTATGGAACTGACCTTGTAAATGCTGTGATTGACTTAGCAATGAATCACCAAGATTTTCATCCCCCTCATTCACAGTACTAAAAGAAAAGTTGAATAGTAATAATGTGTTTGTATTTGTAATAATTTGTAAACTGGTGTATTTTGGGTACTTGGTAGCTTAATTTAGTGATGGATGAACAACGCTCAAAGCAGGATGAACAACACTCAAAGCAAAGATGAAATGCAACCCAATGTCTTATAATGTCTATTTTTTGGTTTTATCTGAATGTAAACTTTTGCAGTACATTTTTCATGCTAACGAAATCTGGAGTTATGGTAGTCATTTCCAATTCACGAATCACAAAAATAATAAAATGGTTCTGTTATGGATTTCAAATCATTGTTAGACTACACAGCTTAAACGGAAATTGGAAAGGTCCATGCGAAAAGTCTAGATTTAATTGTGATAGTTGTTTATTTCACCTTTATTTAAACAGACGTTGCCAGCAGAAAACTGGAATCAGTGAAGGAAGTTCGGGCTTTAAGTTCCTATCGTTAGTGGAGATATTAAGGAGTGAGTTAAGATAGAAGGACTTATAAATAAATGGGTATGACAACTCCCCCATTCCTTTACTTTTCCCAAATAATGGATTGAGCATATGCAAAATGGTATTGTTCTGTAATGGGATATCATGAAGTTACAGTAAATTAATCAAATCCGTGTATGGGTATGAAAAACGCTAATATAGCCATAACAATCACATGTATAGCCCTGTGTTTCCAGAAACAATGTCGGAACAGTTCCAGATCAAGTGTAAAATAAAGTGTGTTATTACCGTATGTCTCAAGGAACTGTCTATTTCACAAATCATGTTTCCACCCTTGATAAGGCAAAAAACACACCTACGGAATTGATGCAATCTCATATACGATTTTAATTGTATCATTCACTTATTTTTGTAAAGCGTATTTGGGTCTTAGAAAAGTGCTAGACTATATCGCCTACATTTGATGTATTATTATTATTATTATTATTATTATTATTATTAATGGCAAAATTATAGTCGATTAACAATAATAATAATAATACTAATACGCCCAAGATTAAGATAAGAGATTGTAAAATTGTAATCGAAAACCATCACACATTCACTCTTAGAGCAAACCTTTATAGTAAAAATGAACACCTGGAAACAATAAACCAATTTAACATACAGAAGACAATAGCAATATGTTTTCTTAATAAAAAAATGTGAAGAGAACAAATTACAACAGTAACATGAAATTCAACTGAATACATTTGTTTTCTTTCTACACACATTACATTGTGGCATATTTAGGTACATATTTAGATTTTCTACTTTCATGTGAGACCCCCACGTCTGAGCCCTCTTTCTTCTTCCAGAAATCATCTAAGGAGAACTAGTATAACAGTGGGTCTAGACAACAGTTGACAGTTGCCAGACAGACTGTTGCCATGGTAGACCACAATGTTGCAGCGTTGAGCGGCAGGCGCAGCCCCACAACACAGCCATATCAGAGGTTGTGTTATATCTTATTCCAAGTCATTTAGACAGTGGGATCTTTGATCTCAATCTCTTAAAGGAAAAGGTCTGTGTGACTAGGCCCAATGTCAGAGGTCCAAGAGTACGAATATAAAGAAACATGTAGATGAAGATGTAGTAGTTTTCCAAGTGCTTGGCCATTCACTTCTAATCTTTATGCGAAACAGATGCAACTTTGCTACCCTGGAGAGGGGACCTGGGTTTTCTGTTTCTCAGATAGCATTATAGACTCCTACACCGTCAATTGATTGCTATCTTCACCCTGACAGCTGTAAGATATGGTGTTTGAACCTGTTTGGCTTGGTTTATCCCTTATCATGTGATTGATGTTGCATGAAGATGGGTGATGCTTAGTCTGCATTTCCAAAGGCCTCTCTATGTTGTCACCTCTGGTGGAGAGCCTCCGCCTCTCCTTCTGGACAGACAGCAGGGTCTCCTCCAGGATGAGGTAGTAACAGATTCCATCCGTCAGGCAGTTTACACTACACACGCAAGTGCTGATGTGCACAACATCTCTCAGGGGGTCGATGATGTCATTGTCTGCCAAACTGTTCTTAGCCAGGAAGTAGATCAACGCCACGACGTGGTAGGGGATGAAGCAGAGCAGAAAGGTCACCAGGTTGCTCAGGACGATCTTCACTGACTTGTTGTCCCGCAGCTTCTTGTCCAGTGGGTTCCGCCGACGCATTTCCCTCAGTATTTGCATCACACACACTGAGAAGAACACCATGGCAACTGAACTGACTAAAAACACTGTCTCCATGAGGATGATGATCCACAACTTCTTCCAGGTATTACCTGAGAATCCCTGAAAGCAAACAGGGGTTGTGCTGTTGCCATCGTTGGTGCTGTTGGTGCTGCTGTGTAGGTCATAGACAGGAATGGTTCCAGCAAACACCAGCACCCAAACAGCCAAGCAGACCAAACTGGCTTTGCGAGGTGAGCGCAGACGCTTCATATTAAAAGGGAAGCGCAGGGAAACATAGCGGTCAGCTGCTATGCAAACTATCAGTATGATACTCCCATAGATGTTGACGAAGACCAGGCTCTCCAGGAAGGTGCAGAATTCCCTGCTCAGGTTCCAGGTGTTGTTGTAGGCGTACATCTTGAAGGGCAGAGAGAAGATGAGCAGGCTGTCGTTGATGACAAGGCTGATGAGGTATACTGTGGACTCAGTCCATCTGCGGATTCTGAAGAGCAGGAGCCACAGAGTGGCCAGGTTGAGGGGAAGGCCAACCACAAAGGTGGGGACGTAGACAATCCATTGGATAAGGCAGACTGCACTTCGACAAAGTGACATCTTCCTGCAGAGAGAGATTACACTCTTCACAATGGATTCAATCAATGTTCATTTTTTACTGTAGATTTTGCTTTTTATATAAGTCACAGGACAGACTTCATGACAGTCTGATGATGGACAACCAGAGAAAGATGAATGGAGATTATGTAACTGCAGGATAGAGGTAATAGGCTTATTGCAAAAGTTAAAGGAATACTCCGCTCAAAATAACATATGGCATGATTTCCCTCTTACCTTAGCTGTACCTTAGTGTAGTCTAGTGTAGTGTAGTCACCAGTGATGTAGTGAAGGGTAAACACACGCAAACGTTGTTTAGCTTACCCACCATTTACTCACCTTTTTTACCACTACATCCCTGCCATTCCCACAGACAGTTTGAGATACATATTTCGCTCACTTTGATATCTAGTATATTTTGTTTAGACTTTATTGCCAGGCCCCATTCAATCTGAGAACATGTCCATTATACTTTACAGTGAAACCAATTCAACTCTGTAAGGTGTTTTTGTTTGTTTTCAGAATGAATATGGCTACTATAGGGCACTACGTATCAATAACTGTCTGGGTTAATCAACTACAGCTAAGGTCAGTGGAAATTGTGTTGGGTTGTGTTTTGAGTGGAATACTATAATTCTATGGGTAGCCAGTTGTAGAGCACATGTGTTTGGTTCATAATGTATTTGATGGCACTTAGTCATAAGGATGACTATTTGGATGACTACTGCCATCTTGGATGACTACTGCCATCTTGTCACAATGCTCGGAAGAAGGATTACTTTTTTTCTTTGATTATTTTTTATTATTATTTACAGTAGAGAAACTGTACAGGGGGGTAGTGGGGACCATGATATCAGCCCTTGGGTTGTGTTCAAGTCTATTAAAATTAGTGTTGTGTGATTATGTTTTACTGTCATTAACTTGACTGTTTACTATGTCAATAGTTGACATAGAAACACTAATTGTCCAACAAGTACTCTTATGTGTTGCTTGCTTGTAAGGCATATTGCAAATGAGCATGTACATGCAATAAATGGTGTTTGTTTCCTTAAGGCTATACGCATTGTGTATAAGGCATCAGCTTGCAATAAATGGTGTTTATTTATTTTACTACGATTTCAGACAGGATAGTTTGCTTTAAAAATAAAAGTTTTTTTAAGTTCGAAACTTGTTTGCTTCTTACAAATGGGTTGATTGATGCTGTTGATGCCTGGCTTGATTTGACGACTAGGCTTTGACCTGTGTTTGGGGATGTTTCCGTGACTGTGATGCCTATCCATAGACATGTGTGCGTTTGAGAATAGTTTCAATGGGCCTATTCATTCTAAAACGTCATAGAATCAATGCAGAATTATCGTGGGGGAAATAGTAAAGGATTTACGAAATATTTTGTAATTTTTGAACGTATGATAGCCAAGGTCTACATTTTAAAAACACATTTTGGTCAACTAAAAATGGTGGGGAAATGCTCAAATGCTCAATTGGGACTCCATGGTCATGACCCTATATAAGATGTGAAACAACGCAGTAAACACTTACCTAATTCATTTGGTCCCGATTCAACTTGCACCGGACTTCTTGGCTTTGAATCCCTTGTTTTATGTAATATCCTATATCGCTCTCACATACAGCAAGCCAAGCAGCGTAAATTATTATTGTGACAAGCTTCCTCCACTGAAAATACAAAAACCGTTGGGCGCGCTCACACAAACCGCATTGGCACCTGCAGTCTTCTTATAGGCTCACTTTTGCATGGGCTGACTGAGGCCTAGGCTAAACAATGGACATACATTGGATTATAAAAGAGCCATGGGAAAGGGTGATCTTGGTGTGTGAATGACCAACCACATCTGCTTGGAGGTTACTTAAGCCCACATGGTTTCATTTCTGTTTCAGTTCTGTTTTTCAAAGACAGACACAAGCACATTTTATCACTAAGGGTTCTCAAAGAGGTGATGGGTGATGAGATCTGTTGTTGTCCTGAATTTCCCCCTGGGATAAATAAAGTTTCTATCTATCTATTTATCTATCTATCTAAACGCATGCTTGCGTGACAGAAGTAATAGTGAAATGTAATGTAATAGTGTTTCATGGAACACTAGAGGGCACCACTGCAACAGTGAGCAGTGACAATATCCAGGTTTTTCCTCATGACGGACACCAAAGTCATACTATTTACCCTACATGGTTTTTCAATTAGATGTTCAATAAAGACAGGCGATGTAGGTCATGACTGAAATATGACTCAGGTTTCAGCACCAGGAATTAAGATATTTGTAACATGTTACATTAATTGCACCTACAGTATGTAGTTGCGCTGTAATTACTCTGTAACAACATTGTACTTATATATTATTGTAACATAATAATTGCTTAATTGCCCCTGTACCTATGTAGTTGTAATTACATTGTACTAAACTAAACAAATACGTTTCAGAAGAAACTTTGTTTCTTATATGGGTAGTGAAAAAAGCTTAAGCCCACGCCACCCAGTTTTGCTTCCTTCTTGAAAAAAATAGTCAAAGAACGGATGTACCGAGTGGTGAGTGCTAGTCATTCGCGGAGATATTTGGGAAAGTAACACCAGATAAAGCTAGGAGAAATTCTCAATAAAATGTGTTGAAAAGTTCCAGGGGGTTATTTTTTTAGTATGGGTGAAATACTTTACAGGGTAGCCACATCACACTTCGAAGCTCTGTAGCTGAATGACATGTTATACGACACAGCACGTGGGAAATGAGGAGCTAAGAAAATATATGTACTGCCCAAAATACACATACTTTGACCTAAATCATTAGAATCATTGTGCAATAACATTGTGCAGCACAAGGATGTCATATATCAACAAAACATTGTAAAAAAAAAAAAAAAAAAAAAAAAAAAAGTTGATTTGGCCATGCAATGTTTGTCTACTGCTCCCATCATAGAGATATAACAGTTCAATATCTATGGCTCCCATACATTCCCTTAGATTTTTTCTTAGCATTGACTAAAGTTAGCTGAAGTTAGTAGTGGCTATTTGAACAACTCTGAACCAGGATTACATTGGACTACTTTCAGTGTAAGGAACCATTTGACTATACGGTGAAACAAAGTTAACTATCCTCTTAAGGATTGTAAAAGGGCTAAAAACTCCAGATACTTAACTTCAAGTGCAGTGTCATGCTTTTTGCAAGGCAAAGCACATCTAGCGATGAAGGCATGTCTCTTTGTTCCACCAGACTATTTACTATAACACCAGCCATACACAGTTAAGTACTGTACTTTTTGGCTTGCATGTCAATGCACAATATACAATCGTATGTTGTGATATTTCGTATTGTATTATCATGAATAAGAAAATGATAATGCCCAACCTGTGCGTGCATGCATGTGTGAAATCAGATGTGTTTGTTTCTACAGGAAGCAGGTAAGACATTGCTAGTAAGGTATAGTGGTTCCCTGAGTAACATGGATGTCAAATTCAAACTCAGTTTGAGGTTGTAGCTCAGATGCATTATGTGATTTCACTCTACAGACAACCACATCCTCACTTTTCACACATCCTGTCTGCACCACGTGGTAATAGAAATGATTGGTGTTAGAAATATAGTAAAAAGTCCATCTACAGTAGCTCATGCTAAAACCAAAACATTTCCCAAAGGTCTAAGCACTTAGAAGAAAAGGAACCATTTTTTCTAAAAACCTATACAACCTTTACAATTGTTGTACAGACATTTATGACATTTCAAGTTAAATCAGGAAATATATGATGCAGAAAATAGAAAGTCATACTGATGCTTCAATAGTAAACTGTTTTTAAACAACAGTAAAATTATTAAACAAAATTTTTTAAAAAGCTAGCAGTTCGATGTATTTCAACTTGAGTGAGTTTATTATCTGAACTTGGTTACAGTTGTACAAAGAAAGCTTGGTTCAAACAATTAGCACCCTTTTGTCGTAATCTATTCTGATTATTATAATATAATTATTTTCATTGTTATTTCATGGTTAGCTAAGTACAGTTTAATTGGCTGAAATTTGGCTAATCAACAGTTCAATTTAAAGTAAACCTTAGGGTAGTCTCTCTCTCTCTCACACACACACACACACACACACACACACACACACACACACACACACACACACACATATACTAAATGCTATAAAGACATGTTCTATCCTGGAGCACAGGTTAATGATCAACTACAGCAAGTGTCATATTATATTATCTGCCTTCAGGTGTGGAATTTTAACAGTGCCATTGAAAGGTTGATATATCCACTGCTAGGCTCAGATAACCACATGGTTTGAGTTTAAAATCAACACTCTTGACCTGTGAACTAGACAGGGCTTAGTGAGCGAGAGCCCAAAAATATGTTTCACTAGGTTATGCAATTCATCCTCAGTGAGGGACATTTTTGCATTCCACAAATGTCTCAGTGGAGCTCCAAAGAAATGCTCAATGAACAAAAACGTATTACGCCCTGAAACCCATCGTTGTTTTTTGTCAGTCTCTGTCAGTTCAGAAACAAAGCTGTTCAATATGCTGTTGACAAAGGGAGGATAAGGGCATGAAGTGCTGATAAGGGTACTATGTAAACATTCCTCTTTTGATTACTTGAAATAGGATACTTTACACTTTCTTTACTTTCTGTCTCTCTCTCTCTCTTTCACTATTTCTCTCTCCTTTACCTTCTACTGTCATCTCCCCACTTTCTCTCTATGCAAACACTCAGATACATACATCTGAAGGAATACCTTCCCCAGACCGCTGAGAGGAGTCAGCCTCATGACAGCTCTAAAATATTTGAGCTCATTGAATGACTTAGTGTCATTGGTCGGCAAGTTACAGTCATCGAACCTGTGATTCACACCGCAACGCCTGTCTGAGAGGAGTGTCAACGGGGTGAGTCTGGGAAAGGTGTGTCTCTGCTTTGCTCAATCCCATTGTCTTTTTCTCAATGTGACATGAGATTGTTTCTGTTGTTGAGACGTCATGATCAACCTACGTACATTGTGTTTCTATTATTACTGTTGATGCAAAAATCTGAGTGTCTTGTTTTCCCAGTGATATAACAACAGTTCTAGCAGGAGGATCAAGAAATAACCAGGGGTTATTCCTATGGAGTATCAGGCAGCTTCAGAAAGCTTGTATCCATTCTCAGCCTCTCCCCTACCTCCTTATTGTGTAATTGTGTTTGACCCCCTAGCCTCTCTACCCTGTTGGATTAGGGGGAGGGAGTTTGATGGCATGCACTCACTGCTCATATGATGAGGCCTCATTGAGTGCCTTCCCCAGCCTTATGTCATAAAGGAGTGCTCAACTCTCACTGCTGTGTGGATAAAGAGAGAACGAACTTTGATCTTTTCTTCATCAGCTGACTGGAGATAAGACAGCAGTGGAGAGCGGGTCAGAGCCATTGTCACCCACCACACAGGACAACACGCTACATGCTCAATTTGACAGCAGTTCAACAGGACATACAGGAAAAAAAGCAGGGGTACATGTCTCTGTTCTGAAGTGCAAATAATACAGAAGAATACACCACAGGGCGCACCGGTGAGCACATTGAAGATCTTGAGGGGAGGTATCTACAAAACAGGAGCCCTAAAGGAGGGATCACCATGCAGCTGAATTCCCTGGCACAGGTGAGTGGCTTTTCTTGTTCCCCAGCAGAGCAGAGGGAGGTGGGCAGACAGGTGAAGCCAGGCCGGGCTCAGGAATGCCTTTCAGGCCCCAAACAGTACAGGGTGGTGCATACAGAGAGAGAGAGAGAGAGAGAGAGAGAGAGAGGGAGGGAGGGAGAGGTGGAAGGGGAGAGCAAGAGAGTGAGAGTCATAAACACAATAATTACAGCTTAGGGAGAGAGAGGGGGCTGACTCTCACTGGCTCCACGGCTGTCTGGGTAACTAACAACACCCCTAGGCAGAAGGAGGAGGGAGATAGAGAGAGAGCGAAAGAGAGAGAGAGAGAGAGAGAGAGAGAGAGAGGGGCAGGTTCTGGTAGCTGCACAGTCGCTAACCTGTATGTGAGACACTGGTGTGTGTTGTTGTGTTACCTCAACGGGAGTTCATAATCCCAGATGGATTTTCTCCTGGATTCTGGCTAGTGTTTGACGGATTCTTGCCTCTCCTCTGCCCCAAAGCAACAACCCACTGGAACCCCACCACTCTAATCTGAGAGAGGTAGACGGAGCCTTTTGCCATGGCGATGACTGCCCTGTTTAGGGGCAAGTGGGGGCAGAAGACACGGGAGTCCCCAGAGAAGCGCCCAGCCGCCCTGGTGCAGGCCAGCCATGAGGAGGACGAGGATGAGGATGACCCTGATCATGGGACAGGGAGGGGTCACACCCCTATCCGTAGGAATTCCCGCTTTTACCGGTCGATGAGGAAGAAGAGGCTCCCCTCATCAGAACAGCCTGAATGTAAGAAGAAGAAAAAACACTTTTCCCTCCCTCTCAATATCACCAGAAAATGCTTCTTTGTCTGCCACAGGCCATAAACCAGGCATTCAGATTGTGAGAATCAATGGCATTTATTTTTTTCAGGTAGGATGGAATGTTGAGCCCTGTTATTCCACTGACATATATGTATCATGCAAGTGTCTTTGTATCCAACTTCACATCAGGCCCTAATTCAGGTTAACACTGTGAGCTGCTTGGGTATTTAGTCTCTATGGTCCCATTAATCCTGTTAAACCCTGACCTCTTTCCTTATATCACTCAGTCTGGGATATTATTGTTACGTGCTGTACCATAGACCAGTGAAGTGATTGTGTCGTTTGACAGAGAACACAGGCTTGGCAGCCCACCTACTGTAAAGATCAAACCAAATGAAACCTGAGGAACTGGTTCTATTGTTTTGAATGACCGAGTGAGGCCTGTTCTTTTGACCTGGAAAAATCTTGAGGTCAGAGAGGAGAGTAACTGATAGGTAACTACTGTACTATCCACCAATTTGTCAGTCATCTCCATACCATCATCTATTTATTTTCTCAACAAAAAAGTTCCATGAAGATGGATAAACAGAAATTCTTACTGAACTGCATTCTGTGCCAGTTGTATGCTAGTTTTCATCTCAACCACCAGTCTTTGCCACATAGTTAAACAATAATGCATTGTAAAACAATTCATAAAATACATGGGATCAATGTCGTTAAGTGTAATGAAAGACGAAGACATGATACTCTTAGATGATCTGGACATCAAAGACTGTCTCATCTCATATTTCCTCTGTAATTTATTTGATCTGGAAGCTCAAGGACAATAAAACAGGTGCTCAATGTTTAAACCAGTTATGGCTGGTTGTGACTTTTGGTTTTGATAACCTTATCTCAAGTGTTATAAAGTTATCTTTATCTTTCTTATTGCAGTTGCATAACAACTGTTGTTTAACTTTTTTGTTCCTCTGTGATCAAGTATTTGATCAACAAATTTTGAATCTGAAAAAGCATTGTCATGGCTTGAAGAGTTTAAAGTAAATACAGTGCCCTCCATAAGTAATGGAAAGAGGAAACATTTTGTCTTCTTTTAGCTCTATACTGTAACAGTTTGGATTTGAAATCAAACAATTACTATGGGGTCAAAGTAGAGATGATCAGCTTTAATTCAGTGTTTTTTTCTTTCAGATTGGTTTCACCATTTAGAAAGTACAACATTTTTTAAACATAGTCAGCCTATTTCAGGGCTCCAAAAGTATTGGAAAAAATCATATAATGTCCAAATTAAGCACTTATGTTTAGTATTTGGTTGACAATCCAATTTGCATGCAATAACTGCCTGAAGTCTGCGACCCATTGACCCCACCAGATGCTGGGTATATTCTCTGTTGATGCTCTGCCAGGCCTGTACTGCAGCCATCTTCTGTTGTTGATTGTTTTGAGGTCTTTTTGCCTTAAGTTCCCTCTTCAGAATATTACATGCATGTTCAATTAGATTTAAATCTGAAGATTGAATTGGCCAGTCAAGAACCTTCCACTTTCTGTCCCTGAAAAAATCCTGAGTTGCTATGGCAGTATGTTTTGGGTCATTGTCTTACTGTATGATGGAGCGCCAGCAGACAAGATGTTTCTATACACTTCAGAATACATTCTGCTGCTGCCATCAGCAGTAACATCCTCAATTAAGACAAGTTAACTAGTTCTAGTGGCAGCTATACATTCCCAAACCATAACACCCCCTTCTACCATGTTTCGCAGATGAGGTGGTATGCTGTAGATCTTGGGCATATCCTTTTTTCTCCAAACTTTCCACTTGCAATCACTCTGGCTATATGATAATATTAATTTCCCCAAGACCTTTTTTGCAGACTTTGTAGGTACCTTTTAGCAAACTGTAACCTGACCATCCTTTTTGAGGATAACTACAGGGGCTTGCAGTGAAGCCTCTGTAGTCCGGCTGGTGACATATTCCGCACATGGTAGTCTCTGACACATTCATGCTTACCTCCTGGAGAGTGTACCTGATCTGTGGGACAGTTTTTTTTAATTTTATTTTTTATTATGGTCATCCACTATAGAAGAGTTCCTTGGTCTACCAGCCCATTTGTGATTGCTGAGATCACCAATGTTTTTCTTTTTCATTTTAATGGTGTTCCAAACTGTTGATTGTGGCAAGCCTAAGGTTTTGGCTATGTTTCTGATATATTTTTTTCTGATTTGTCAGCCTAACAATGGCTTCCTTGACTTTCATTGACACCGCTTTGGTCCTCATGTTGACAGACACCATAGCAGACTCCAAAAGCAAACGCAAAGCCTAAAATCAATACTAGACATTGACTGCTCTCTTATGCCTGCACAAATGATGCGACGGAATACACCTGACGTACCAGGAACACCTGTCAAGCCAATTTTCCAATACTACTGGTTCCCTGAAATTGGGGAACTATGTATAAAAAGGGTTGTAATTTCGAAATGGTGAAACCAATCTGAAAAAATAAAACATTGAATTAAAGCTGAGAATCTCTACTTTAACATACAGTAATTGTTTGATTTCAAATTGATCCAAACTATTGGAGTATATAGCTTAAAGAAGACAAAATGCTTCCTCTTTCCAATACTTATGAAAGGCACTGTAGGTTGATGTTTGCAGTTTGTATAAGCCATAGAGATGGATCTATATCTATGGTACAACCAAGTAGTTTCCATTTGGCTGGTTGGATGGACTCGGAGTATATTGTGTGGATTATGTCTCGCAACTGTGCCCATCACACTTTAGGTAATAGAATGTGGATATATGTGTTAGCTAGGGGATTGATGGTGGAGGTGGAAGTCAGAGGATGGGCTTATTGTAATGCATGGAATGGAATGTGGAATGGTGTCAAACACGTGTTTGATACCATTTCTCATTCCATTCCATGAATTACAATAAGCCTGTCTTCCCCTGGCATTAGCTGTCTGCTGCTTTGAGTAGAGTTGGCTGTCCTCTTTGTCTGAACTGGCTGTTCTATAGCTATTGAGGTGTGAATGAGTCAACTAAACTCACTGTTCTGTTGGTACGATAAGTGGAACAACTGTTCAATGGGTTATATGAGTAAGAGTGTGGACGTGTGTTTGCAGCATTAAATTTTTGTCCTGGCTGGCATTGCATAACAACTCAATAGCAGACTTATGGGCAAGCGAGGCAATGTACACAGTTAATGCATAATATACCCAGCAGTCTGAAGGTACAATGTCTGTTTAGAAATAATTGTTTGTTACACATACCTGAACACGCATAGATCATCATAACAGGGGACTATTGAACACTGTGTGCCTATGATCTTACATCAGCAGGAAATGGTAGCCCTTTGCAACCTACTGTATACCAAAGTATATCATTACTGTACTGGTACTGTAGCAACTATCCCCAAATAAACAGAAAGTTTGTTGTTTATTGTTGAAGAACCGTTAGTTGGAAGGCTATGGTAGAATCAAAGTGATTTAAATTTCCTCTTTTCATTACCATATGCTGCCACACAACGATCTGAAAGGTGAAAGCAACATAGCTGAGGCCTATTGGGAGGCCTGCTAGATGGAGTTGTGGTCATGTTGCTCTTCCCTATAAATACCTAATTATAATAATATAAGGTCTATAATATCTTCTCTTGAATTATATCTTAACCTTCCCTGATATATGTTTTCATTTGAAAACAAATTAATTTGACAAATATTGTCTAGAGACCATGTTGCAACAGAAGTGAAGAACTCTCATGAGATGGACTGTATAATAAGGGGTGTGCAGCATGTTTATGACTATGGCTATGATTACAGCTTAGTTAATTCTCCTCTGTGATCATCTGTGACTCAGCCACCAGGAAGTAGTTGCCATCAAGTAGCCAGTGTTTATTTTTATTTTTTTTAAATTTTAGGGGTAGCTAGTGTTGCCCAATTGATTTGTGACCATACTGTATGTACTACCATACTCAACTATTGTTCTTGATGTCACTTCTGTTAAATTCAATTAGCACAGCTGTTTATGAAGAGCATACAGCTGACCGATAAAAATGTCATGGTGCTCATGTCACCTAACATAACACACCCACTACCAGTCACCTATCATAACACACCCACTACCGGTTGTCCAGACATGAGGGGTACATCAAGTGTTTGCAGGTTGAGACAGCAGTGTTAGTCCACCTCCCTTTAAGCTGTGTTAGATACAGCTTAAATGGAGGTGGAGAGGCTAATCAAACAGTGTATTAAAAGACTGAGGTAAAAACACTAAGGAGCACTTGGAGGAAAACACAGTTGTTCACATGTCTCTCTATGCAGTAATCTGCTGTAAAACACACCCTCTCAATCCCAGTCAGAAGGCTCCCCCCTACCAACACATTCTTTTGTATAAAGAGGGTTTCAAAGTCATTACTACACGTGTGTGTGTGTGTGTATGTGTGTGTGTGTGTGTGTGTGTATGTGTGTGGGTGCGTGTGTGTGTGTGTGTGTCTAAGTGTTGGAGAGAGAGGGAATGAGAGATAAAGAGACTGCATAGGACCTTTTAATTTCCTTGTACTTTCCTCTCTGTCCACTCACCCTTGTTCCTCCATACCTTATCCCACTTTTCCACTCTGTCTTTTTCTAGGCCCTGCAGTCTCTCCCAGGTCTGGCCCAGAGACCAACCCAGCTAGCAGGGCAGGTAACTCCCTCAGTGTCCCTGTGCTCCAGAAACCACCCCTATCGCCCCGGGCTCGACGGTGAGCCTCTATTGCCCAACCCAACCTGAAACTGTATATGCACACACCCATCCACAAACACGTGAACATACGCTCAAAGGCAAGGCCATGGACATATATGAAAATACACACACACACACGCACCCGCGCAAGCACACACACACACACACAAACATACACACACACACGCACACGCACACACACACACACACACACACACACACACACACACACACACACACATTTTGCTTAATGTTTAAGCTGCTGAATGTTTCTTCCTGTAATATTTAGTACACCAACCTCTCCACATCCACTCTGTTGCAGAGCTGTGTTGCCAAGCAACGGGGAGCCTATGAGCCCACGCGTGCCTCCTAGCGGGGCCTCATCCCCCGTTGGGGGGAGGAGAGGACAGGGGAGGGGGGCAGATGCATCTCCCGCCAACGGTCAATGCGGAGGATCTTCCGTTCTTGTTACTGCGGCTGAGGCAGGCTTCTACCGGACGCACGGAAGACACAGTGGAGACATGGAGAGCCTCTCGGAACGCACGGCCACAGCCTGCTCTGTACAAGAGCCTGGAGGGGACAAGCAGCACCAGGCAGCGGTGGCCGACGTAGACGCAGTCAAGTTCAGGTAAAAAAATACTAATGCCAGGAGAAATCACTGGGTTCTGCTTCTTTGAAGCTGGGTTCTAGAGATTTTCTTAGTAGTAGGGTGTGTTATAGGCACACAAGTACATTGTTTTCACTTTAGAATTGTTTATCACAAACGAATCAACTAGAAGGGATACATGATGATGATGATGATAATGATGATGAATAGACAGTCACATGGCACTTTAATGTTGGTACTTATTCATGACATGCTTTAGAGGGAGAGTGCTTTTAAGTGAGGGCTTTTAAAAGGGAGATACTCAGTGAACATCTTTGCGAGAGAGCGAGTGAGTGAGACAAAGATTGTGGAGATGGAGAGGGTTTTTTCAAAATCTTCATACTGCATTTCAACAAGTGTACCTGCAAAATAAGAGGCAATAATTTCTGCTCATTCTATTGAATCCTTCCAAAGACAAACTCAATCTCAATAGGAGTTACTGGTTTGACCCTTTGGGCTCAAACACATTTGTTTATCCTAACTTAAGCATGGGAATATGGCACATTGATCTTCAGGATGAAGATCTCTTTTTAAGGAAAATGTACATTTTTAAAGAACATTTAAGAATTCATGGCCAATCTGTTGGAATGTGCAAACTGTATCTATTAGTTGTTATGCACTGCCATGCAGCCCACTGTAGGTCAAATAAACCGAGCATTATAATTATGTATTTGTCCATTTTATTGTCATGCAATTTACAGGTTGAGGGGAACAGCATTGCTATTGATGTCAGGAAAGTCAATACTATTTTCTCTCCATTTTCCTCTTTGTACAGTATATCATTCTCCTCAATGTCCCTTTTTATTCTCAGGTTGGTGAGCAACGAGGAGAGCACATCACAGATAAAAATAGAAACCATCTGCCACAGCCTCAACATCGTTAAAAATATTGGTGAGAAAATATAGCCAATATTCTTATGCATTTCACAACATGAATATGTTAGTGAGGTAGAGGTTAACAAGGTGGATAACATATGCATTCCACCTACTCTACAGCCTCCAGACATAGCATATTCATTTTGTACACTCGCTTGCACATAGTGCTGTTAGACCACACTGATAACTCATCATAAGGCATGACCAAACAAAAAACAAGCTTGATAACATAGCCACATTTCTACTGAGTGGTGTTTATCACCAACTGACTCCTTGTTGTGTGTCTGTCAAGGTTGAATTCCTCTGAGAGTTGATTGTATTCTCTCGCAAGGCTATATTCTATAACCAGCAACTGGTTAGGGTATACTGTATAGATAATGGTACTAAGAGAAGAGCCAAAGTTCTGATTGCTGGCATGTGTACATAGACGGATGTCCTTAGAGACGCACACATTCATGGAATAACTGGAGAAAGTGCACCTTGACAACATGTTGGTCCAGGCACTACTCACTCTCTTTCCTCCTGTCTCAATCTCCCTCATTCTCTCTCTCTCCCTCTTATATAAGTGTCAGTCCAGACGCCCACCTAAGCAAGCTGTTGAATATGACTGAGGGGGCTTATGCAACAGGCTCCCACTGTACAAAATCACCTTGCCATCATCGAGAGGACAGAACACACACACACACACACACACACACACACACATATACAAACACACATGTTCTCCTCCAAAGCTAACTACATTCCTTATCAGAATGCAAACATTCAAACGTCTTTCTCCTGATACTGCCTGAAAGAGAGGCAAATGATAAATCCTTCAGCAATCCTAGCCCTCTAAATTAGGTGATTTTACCTGGCTATGGCATGCCTATACTTCAAATACTCCACAATGAAAGGATAGCACACAAATTTTCCCTCTGATTCTGTCTCTTTTGTCCCACCAGCCTTCCTATACCAGGAGTACAGGGACACGTCCAAGCAGCAGGAGATTGAGCAGCGGCGACAGCTTGAGGGGCTGGCACCACGGATCACAGCAGGGTCAGCGGTCACAGGGTCTGGACTGATGTCCCCACCCTCCCTACAGCTCCAGCTAAGGAACAGTGCCCGCTCTCTCAGTCTGTGGCAAAACCTGGAGGCTGTACAGCAGAGTGGCCTGCTGGCCCAGCTGCCCCAGAGAGAGGTCATCATACAGGAGGTGAGGGAGGGGTCCAATGTCATACTGGACAGTAAAGGGTTAAAGAGGTCATATAGCAGAAGGTGATAGAGTCATAATGTATGCTCTGGGTAAAAGTTTGCCTTTAGGTATAGATCAGCTCTAGGATCAGCTTATCGTCACCAAATCACAAAACTCTGGTTCATACCTGATCAAGGGGCTTGACACATAAATGAATGTTGGGATGTTGGAGTACAGTGGTCCTATGGAACAGTGGGTGAGACCTTATATACAGTGCCTATAGAAAGTCATCATACCCTGTGAAATCTTTACCTTTTGTCACATTACACCCTGGAAATTAAAATAAATCAAATCTAACTTTTTTGAGCTGTATGTACACATTATAACCCTCATCGTCAACGTGAAAGTAACATTTTTAAAAATTCTGGACAATTATTAAAAATTAATTAGTGAAATACCTGGTTTGGTTAAGTGATCAGCCCCTTAGAGTATACCATTATAAACTTGCTCAGGTGCAACCAATCAACTTCCAGATCAAACACCAGGCTAATTGCCCCCCACCTGACATCAATTGTAGTGGTTTTGATTACTTCAGAATAAAACCAGCTGTTTCTTGAGGATTCCACTACTAGAAGTGCATGGTTCTGCAAAGAATTCACCATGGTTGGAAAAGTACTTTCAAAAGGCCTCCGGGATAAAGTTGTAGGAAGGCAGGAAGTTAGGTGAAGGCTACAAAAAGATTTCGAAGGCTTTAGCTATCCCTCTGAGTACCGTTCAGAGCATCATTAAGAAGTGGAAGGCGTATGGCACCACCAACACCTTGCCTGGATCAGGCTGTCCGTCCAAACTGGATGACCGAGCCAGGAGGACATTGATCAGAGAAGCTACCAAGAGGCCAAAGGCAACTTTGAAGGACTTACAAGTCTTTATGGCTGGGACTGGTCTGTCTGTGCATGTGACAACAATCTCACAAGCTTTACACAAAGCTGGCCAGTATGGCAGGGTAGCAAGAAAGAAGCCTTTTCTGAAAAAGTGCCACACTCAGTCTCGTTTGTGCTATGCAAAAACACACCTGGAAGATTCTGTTGCCATGTGGAAAAAGGTTTTATGGTCAGACGAGACTAAGATTGAACTTTTTTGGCAAAAACCAAACACAGCACACCACCCAAAACACACCATACCTACTGTGAAGCATGGTGGTGGCAACATTATGTTGTGGGGATGTTTCTCTTCAGCAGGGACTGGGCAATTGGTCAGGATTGAAGGGAAAATGGATGCTGCCAAGTACACCCAAATTCTTGAGGACAACCTGCGTCCCTCTGCTAGACAGCTGAAGATGGGCAGGTCATTCACCTTCCAACACGACAACGATCCTAAACATACCGCCAAAAGAACAACGCAGTGGCTTAAGGATAGAAAGGTGAATGTTCTTGAGTGGCCAAGTCAGAGCCCTGACTTAAATCCGATAGAAAATCTGTTGATGGACTTGAAGAGAGCAGTCCATCGCCGCTCACCACGGAATTTGACAGAACTCGAATAATTCCGCAAGGTAGAATGGGCAAATATTCTCCAATCTAGGTGTGCAAACCTAGTAGAGACATATCCAAACAGATTGATGGCTGTAATTGCAGCAAAAGGTGGCTCTACAAAGTATTAAATCAGGGGACTGATGACTTTTTCAACCCTGTTATTCTTGTTTTTCATTTTGTATAAATTTTCAGAACTGTCGCCTTTTTTTTCATTAGTTTGATGTTGTATGACTAAATTTGTACATAAAGCTAGAAAAAGTTTTTTTTTTAATGGGTTTTGATTTCAGGCTGTACGACAAATATAGTAACTATTTCAAAGGGGTATGATGACTTTCTACAGGCACTGTATGTTGGATCTGTGACATATTTCTCATCTTATCCTTCTAGGCCATGTTTGAGCTGGTGACATCGGAGGCGTCATACTACAAGAGTCTGGAGGTGCTGGAGACGCACTTCCTGCGAAACCCTGTACTGGTCAACACCCTCAGCCAATCAGACATGCACTTCCTGTTCTCCAACATCGAGGAGGTGATGAAGGCCAGCGAAAGGTAAGAGAATTGAAGCATGTTGTTGTGTGTGTGCGTGTGTGTGTAGACTAAGCCTTTTCATTTTACATTATATATCACACTGTATGATTGTATAGCCACCCTGCTCATGATGTCACACTTCTTTAGGTTCCTGATGGACCTGGAGAACCGTATCGAGCAGTCCATTCAGATCTCAGAAGTGTGTGACATTGTCCACGACCACGCTGTCGCGCACTTCCAGGTTTTCATCACTTATGTCATCAACCAGGTGTACCAGGAGAAGAACTACCGACGCATATTGTGGGTCCCCCTCTTCCAATTTACTAAGCTCTCGATGCATTAGGTCAATAAGGATTGTGTTGTGGTTTATATGGTTGCCATCCAAATACCGTTCTAAACTCATCACAGATCAGGGTGTAGATATGATCAGTCCTCCCCCAGACATTCCCTGAATAAGCTATGTAGCCATGGATCGGGGGGTAGTAATACTGGCAGTATCTTCTTGCTCTGTAGACTATGTTCTATACTTAAAGTATATATGTGTGGATACATTGGAGGCTATTAAGACGTTCAGTACCACAGAAAGTAGCTGCCCATCAAGCAACGGAACAGAATAGATCCCTAAGTGAGAACCCTGAGAAATTATAACAATGCAACACCTCCACTTTGAATAACAGTCTGTTCAACTGTCTAGATGTGAATGACGCATACAGTACATCAGCCCTGTGTGTGAGTGTGTGTGCGTGTGTGTGTGCGTGTGCGTATGTCAGTCAGTCTGTATTTGTGTTTTTAATGGAGAACAGGGTTTTTATTGATTGTGATGGCTAAGTTGTGAGAGAGGGTGTGGTTGCTACCTAGATGTGCCTCAGCACTACATACCTGAGTGAGACACTGTGAGGTTCCCACGCATTACGTACTGGGAGCCTAGCCAGTAACCACACAGACAAACCCTTACTGGAAGAAAAAAAACCATCAGCCATTGTTCAAATCATAGCGTGTGTGTGTGTGTGTGTGAGTGTGTGAGTGAGTGTGTATGTGTTTGTTTTTTAATTAAAGTCACAAGACAAATAATCATTCATGTCCATCAGTGGATGCTCTAGATTCTAGAGTCTAGAATATCCTAAGCACACACACCACGTGGATAATCTTTCTACACCCATTATGAGTCTAACTACATGACAGGTGAAGAAAAAATACCATAACTTGACATCCGTAGGCCTGCATCATAAGACCTGGAAAGCGAACCCTATGACCTTGTGGCCTGGTGTTAGGTACTCCCCACTACATCATCTGCAATATTGTGTCACATGCTGAGCTGAAGTTGGTTCTCTCAAATGTTAGGTAGTCATCGTCAGAATAGCATTATGGTGAAACAACCTAGAACCTGTGTCTTCATGCTGTGAAATTTGGAAAGGGAGCAGCTGGTTTCCTCTCTGTGAGCAGTAGATTTCTCCCCAGGCTGGGAGATTCAGATTCTTAAGAGGTTTTCACTGCTGCTCATTCCTGGGCAGATTATTTACAGGCTACACATACCTACGTCAGAAGCAAAGACGATTGTTGCCCCCCCCCCCCTCTCAGTTTTATATGCAAAACCAGAGATTTTCTGTATTGATTTGAAAGAGGCTTTAGCAAAACTCACTTCTCATGCTTGGTGACATGGTGAGACAGTACTAAGCTTAGTTCGCTAACACTGTCAGTCTTGCTCGAGGGAGGGGGACCTCTGCTGGTCAGTTGGTTGAATTGCCAGGACAGAGTGTCTAAACAGGTGTTGTGGTTTCTATTAGGTCTTGCATGGCATGACTGTATCTTTGGCAATGTTTGAACTTGCCTAATTTACATTGGTGCGGTGTCTTGTTGCTCCAGATAGAAGTTCCCCTTAGGCACAGATCTAGGATCAGTTTACCCTACCTCCAATCTTCACCTTGCTAATGTACTATGGTAACAGCATGGTAATACAGTATTGTTGTTATCAGAGTAATATCAGCGTTACTACATGGGTATAGTTGCAGCTTAATTTAAAGTGTGTTTATACTGTGTGTTAACTGTGGTTTGTGTTGGTCCTGTCTCTCTGTGTTCGTTTGAGCATGCCTGTGTTCTGTCCAGACAGGGAAACCAGGCGTTCCGTGAAGCCATGGCTCAGCTGGAAAACCAGCCGCGCGTCCGAGGCCTCTCCTTCACCTCCTTCCTCATCCTCCCTTTCCAGAGGATCACACGGCTCAAGCTTCTGGTGCAGGTAAGAGGACCAACAGGGTCTGTTCCTTATTCCACTTGTATAATAAAAGCCTTCCACACCATTGTCATCAAGCCAAGTTTTATTTAAAGTGCATATACACTTTACAGGGAAAACAAATCCAAATTAAAACAGAAGATAGATAAACAACAAGCATAATAACAGAGATTTGACTTCAGGACATGATGCAGACATGAGGCAACACAGTGGGTGGGGATGGGGCGGGGGGGGGGTTCAAGACAGGACAGGGGCAAGACCAAGTTCACAGACAAGACATGGAATGCTAAACAGTAGGGAGGGCAGCGTTGGTAGGCAGTGTGGGGATCCAGCAGGAGGGACAACACAGGGGGGTGGCACAGGAGGCAGGCTTTAGACAGGAACACTAGAGCATGTAAGTGGCACAAGAGATGGTAGATAGGGGATGTGGTTTCTAGATCACTGGGTGGCCTTTTGGGTCAGGAATGCAGATGGAAGTGGTTGGACCTTGGACCGGTTGGACCCTGGACTGAGTGGGGGTGAGGGATGGGGGGCTCATGGGATAGTGAGAGAAGTGTGGAGTTAGTGTGGAATTTGTGGGAGTGTGAATGACAATACATGAATGATGAACACATAACTGGTCTACTGCTAGTCATAGCTGAGGCTAAATATGTGGGGTTTCAATCTAGATTATAAAAAATTCTGGACTGAACATGGAGTGGCAGGCTGTTCCAAAGGGAGGGGGCCCTCTAGGAGAAATACCTGCCCCCAGCTGTTTTCTTTGTAATTCTCTATGTGACACTATGTTAATACAATGTTGTTACGAGAGTAATAACAGTGTTACCACTAAGGTATAGGGGATACTTAATGTTAAGTGCTATGAAATCTTACAGAACATTCTGAAGAGGGCAGAGGAGAACTCAGAGAGGGAGGTCAACGCCATCAAGGCACATAAGCAGCTGGAACAGGTACTGTAAAAAAACCACACACACACACGCACCTAGACCTGGCATGGTTAAGTTGGGTTGGGGTCAGTACTGGGCTCGGGTACAATGAAGGAAGTGTTGGAGGTATAGTGGTTAGAGTTGGGCTCAGGCTCAGGGCATGGAGTGATGAAATATGAAGAAATAATTATGTCCTGTGTGGTGTCATGCCTCTCTACCTCGTAAGGAATGATGATGCTGATGAGTTTAATTGTACTTTTTGCCTAGAAAAGAATGTGGTTTTAATTGGAGCTGCATAGCCATATGGATAAATGTAGTGGTTAGGTTCTGAAACAGGTTCAGTAGCCATCTGTACTAATAATTTGCTTTACCTTGTCTCCATGAATTGTATTTATCTGCACACTGATCATCTATCTTATCTACAATACAGTATATTGATAGTTGTAACATACCATGTAGTACTAATACCACAGTGAGTTTGAGGATATGTATATGTATATCCTTAGGGTGTGTGTTTGTTCCTGTCTCAGATTGTAAAGGACTGCAATGAAGGGGTAAGGAAGATGAGTCGCACAGAGGAGCTGATCAGCATCGAGAAAACACTGGAGTTCAAATCTAAGGTAAACACAGTCACAATGGCAGATCTCACATGCTATATTCAAACAGTGAAACTGTCACAAAGACATAAAGTGAATTGGTCAGGGGGGTCATATGGTTATCTCAGTGACAGAGTATGTTATTATGATTACACATATGATCATTGCCCGTCTCAACAATCCCTGCTGAAAATCAGTTGACCAAAACTATACACTGAAACTGTATAAGCAAGCATTGTATGGGAACTGTTTCTTTTGAGAGTAAAAAGCAAACAAAAACATGTAATGACCCTATTTGAACTTGATATGACTCCTGAACTGGTGACCTGCGAACTCCCAGTCTGTGCCAGTCATTTCCCACTCGCGCTGGCTGCTGAAGAAGGGCGAAGTGCAGCAGATGTCCGGACCTAAGAGCACTAGGACCATGCGAAGCCGCAAGCTCTACCACCCTGTCTACTTGTTCCTCTTCAACAACCTGCTGCTTATCACCAAACGAAGCTCCAGGTCAGCCTTTGTCATCGTCTTAGGGTCACTAGTCCACAGACCCCCACATCTGGTATCACAGGGAACTGAACTCTTTGTGTAAAACCAGTCAATTATATTTTTTGGAGTGTGTGTTTGTGTTTGCGTAACCATCAGTGGGGAGAAGTTCCAGGTGCTGGACTCATGCACTCGGGCCATGTTGAGGACTGAGGATTTGGAGGACCAGGGCCAGATGCTGGCCAATGTGTTCAACCTGAAACTTTTAGAGAACCAGGAGGAGAGGACCGTCAACTACATGCTCAAGACCTCCAGCATGTGAGTTTGTTGAAAACATCCAACTAACAACTAACACCTACCTCACACTAGGGTCTTAAACCCACCCTGGTGTTTTTACCACACAGTATCAGCATTTTACATAGTACACCTAGTTACTGTAATACCAGTAATACATTTACATTTATGGCATTTAGCAGACGCCTTTATCCAAAGCGACTTACAACAAATACATTTGTTTAAGTAAGTGAATCATCTATCCATCAGTCATCTTAAGACAAAGTAATCAATGCTCAGACCAGGGGCCATAGGCAGTCATAATGCTAGAAGAAGGATTTTTTTTTTTCAGGAGAGAAACTTATACAGGGGGGTAGTGAGGGTGAAGAGGTCTTTAGGAGGGACCGTTAAAATGTAACCTGAAGAGATGGGTCTTCAATCTACATACCAATCTAGGTGTAAGATTGGTAGTGACTCTGCAGTCATGACAGCAGTGGGAAGCTCATTTCACCAGCGGGGCGCCAGGACAGTGAAAAGCCGTGACAGAGTAGTGCGGCTGCTGTATCCACGTAGAGGCGGTAGTGCCAGGCGGCCAGCCGAGGTGGAAGAGCGGAGTGATCGGGCAGGGGTTTGGGGGCTGACCATTGCTTGCAAGTAGGGAGGGGCTGACCATTGCTTGCAAGTAGGGAGGAGCTGTTCCCTTTCAGGGTCTTGAATCTGATGCAAGCTGCTACTGGGAGCCAGTGAATGGTGTGGAGGAAGGGCGTGACATGGGAGAATTTGGGGAGATTGAACACCAGACGGGCGGCAGCGTTCTGGATGAGCTGCAGAGGCCTGATGGTGGAGGGCGGGGAGACCGGCCAAGAGTGCGTTGCAGTAGTCAAGGCGAGAGATCAGAAGTGTTTGGACCAAAAGTTGTGCTGCTTCTCTGGTGAAGAATTGACCTATCCTTCTGATGTTATAGAGGAAGAATCTACAGGAGTGTGATGTTCGCCACACAGGATAAATGGTTGTCAATGATCACCCCAAGGTTTTTGGCTGTATGGGAGGAGGTCACAGTAGAGTTCTCTACTGTGATGGAGAAGTCTTGGAGAGGGCAGGCTTTCCCCGGGAGGAAGAGCAGCTCAGTCTTGTTAAGGTTGAGCTTGAGGTGGTGGGCTGACATCCAAGCAGAAATGTCTGCAAGACACGTAGAGAGTCAGAAGGGGGGAAAGAGAGAAATAGTTGAGTGTCATCTGCGTAGCTGTGGTAGGAGAAACCATGAGAGGAAATTACCGAGCCAAGAGATTTGGTATAAAGGGAGAAGGGTAAGGGCCCTAGGATAGAGCCCTGGGGGACCCCAGTGGTAAGGGTAACCTGGTAAGAGCGATCGGCCAGGGAGGATGCAAACCAGGAGAGTGTAGAGCCAGAGATGCCCAATTCTGAGAGGGTGGAGAGAAGGATTGGGTGGTTTACTGTGTCGAATGCAGCGGACAGGTCCAGAAGAATGAGAACAGAGGAGAGGGAGGAAGCTTGAGCAGAGTGGAGGGCCTCCGTGACAGCAAGACAACTATTACTGTCACATGTCAATGTTTTCCATGTAGCCTATCAGTTGTAAACAGTGTCCTATGTTTCTGTGCTGTTGACAGGAGTGATAAGCTCCGCTGGATTTGTGCTCTCACACCAAACAGACGCACACGCTTCATGTCCACTAGCGCACACCAACCAGGTGAGAAATTGTCAGTCACAGATGATGTCTTCACATAGTATTTACTCACAGCTGAATGTTATTTACTCACAGCTGAATATTATTCACTCACTGCTGAATGTATGGATACCTGTTCTAACAGGTGATAAGTAGAACTTATGTGCTATGCTGCTGTCTGTCTGTGTGTCAGACTCCCCCCAGGTGCAATGCATCCAGTCCTACTCATCTCAGGAACCAGATGAACTCTCCATCGAGATGGCTGACGTCCTCAACATCCTGGAGAGAACAGACGATGGTGAGACAAGACAACATGTCTGCTTGGAAATCTTATGGGAGGGAGCTTTGATGAGTTTCACCTGTCTAATGAGTTTCACCAGGCCTGTTATTACATATTTATCCCATGGCTCCCTTTTTTATGCTCTCGCTCTCTCCTGACCACATCCTCTCTCTCTGGCTACTCTTTCTATCTCTGTCTGCTCTCTCCCTCCCTTCCTCCCTCTCTTTCTCAGGTTGGATGATGGGTGAGAGGCTCCATGACGGTGAGAGGGGGTGGTTTCTCTGTAGGGTGGTGGAGGAGATCCAGAGCAAGGAAGTTCGGGCCCAGAACCTCCGAGAGTGCCAGCGGATCCACCAGGCTCAGGGAGGGGGGTCTTCGCTTGGGCCAAAGATGGCCTCCAGGGGCAGGCGCAGCCCAAAAGTCTCCAACTTTTTTGATACTTGGACAGATCAATCAGAGGAAGGGCAGTGAAGAGCGTGACGTTAACTGGAGTCACTGAGTGAAGCCCCTGGCAATCATCTTTATTGCACCAAATGGATCGGAGAATGTTATGATTCAAGCCTGGGGTTGCATTGGAGGAAAATGACATTGTGCGATTGCATAATTTCTTAATTTCTGCTCAGGTGGTTTGAATGCACCGGGGTTGGGGATCCCAGGCTGCCCTGATGAGTCCTGCTATCAGAGAATTTACACAAATTGTTTTCACCACTATTATAAACTTGCATGTCCTACAATATGAACTTCATGTGAAATTGTTGGCACTGACAGTCAAAGGCAACTGTAGAACAAGGCTCAGGAAGAGCAGCTATGCATGCAAAAAGAAAAGAGAACCACAGAAACAGTTTTCATGGGGAGGATCGCATGTGAATGTAATGTAATCACACCTCAACTGCATGGGTGTATTTTGTCTTTAATTTTTAAGCACTTCGCTCGAGAATCAAATCCCTGTGAACAATGACATGACAATCTACCTGTTTGAAAACAGCAAACACTCTATTCAAACTCTACATAAGCACAAAGGAAAAATTATAAAAAGGTAAATGGTATTGAATGGAAATTGACAATTAATGTTCCATGAATTTGTACATAGAACAATCAAATGACAACGTGCTCAGTAATGTTGGGCTGTGGGTAATCAAGTGGAGAAGAGCACTAAAGAATTGCAGGCTTTGCATATGCAGTGGACATGTGTTATTGGGCCAGTTCCTCTGCCAACATGGATATGTCACACATACTTGAGGCACAACCAGTCCAACGGCAAAAACCACCACACACCTGGAGCATCCGCAAAGAATGTACTCGTACACCGACAGCACCAGAATGGCATGCAGTGAAAGAACATTCATGCATGTGTTTGTGTGTATGAGTATGTGCACATGTGTATATTGTAATGTTTAATGTGTCAAAAAATTATAATGACTAAATAATTGTCCCATTTCATTTTCTAAGAACTTTAAGTAATTTATTGTCGATAAAAAAATAAACCTGAAACGCATTGCTTGTTTATTTTAATGATAACTGGTTTGACTGGTATCCCAGTTTAAGCACTGACATGGGTTTATCATGGTATTGCATAACTGATAATGTGATTTTGACCAGTCAAGAGAAGTATAATTAGTAACTCATAACCTTGTCTTGGAGACATAACATTAGACCATATTATCTCATAACAAGTCCAGGACTCTATTTATTTTACATATAGGCCGATAGTAGGGCATGCAACACTGCTTGAAATATATTCAAGGTCTTTAGACCCCCCAAATCTCTTGCTATTGTGTTCTCTATAAACGATCATTATGTACAATAAGAGTCATGCCCCAGAGATTAAAGCAACAAGTCAATAGAGATTTACCAATGATCTTTGAGAAACACTACAGCTCACCCTACTGTCCAATTAATGTAAGTGCAGGTCTCAACTACAATATTTTTCACCACACTCTTAATTCTATGTGTAACCTTTAAATGAAGCCAATGAGTTCATGAGTCACCAATATCTGAAAATTAAAAGCAATGTCTGTAGTTTTGGTTGAAATCAACTAATGCCATTACTTTTAGTATCACACATATTGCAACCTGTCTATTGTGAAGGGCCAAATGTAGGCCAACCCAACAATCACCCCATGTAATGTGGAGTGTCCCTACAGGGGCAAAACAGAATAAAACACAATGACACAACACACCGTCTGAAATCCAGCGCCTTATTGAAACATAAAAGTGGCCAAAGTGCATTTTTTTCGTGTCCATAATAATACACTAGACTGTGATCGTGTGAATACAAAATACAACGTGCCCTGCATTAATGCAGCAGTATTTCACCCAGCGAGTGAGCTGTACTGTTACCAGAGCGTGAAACCCGCGTCATTCGGTTTCTATTTTAGCCACTGTTTAAAATAGCCTTCGCATAACCAACACATCTCACCACAGGAAACAGTGTTTGTGTGTGGGAGCATACAAGACTGCATTTTCGCATGAGTGAGTGGGAATGTTTATTTGTAGGAGAGATATAGGGGGAGTGTTGTCTGAAGGTAGTGTCAGGGTTGGAGCTGGCGCAATGGTAGGATGGCTACAGAAGGGACCTCCGTTAAAGGCTTCTGCGGAACATTGAGCAGGTGATATGGAGTTTGTGTGGCTTAAAGTTAATTTTTTAAGTACTCTATAATCCATGGTTCAGATTTGTTCAAATAGCAACTACTAACTTCAGCTAACTTTAGCCACCACTAACATAAAAACAATTGGTGTGAATGGGATCAGTGGACAAAGTTCAACATTGCATGGACAAATCAACTAAAAAATGAACTGTCTGACTTGGTTGGTAGTTTCAATACTACTAATTTGGTCACAAATTAACTCCTCTACTGATCCCATTCACACCCATTCATTTTTGTTAGCAATGACTAAAGTTAGTAGTGGCTTTTTAAACAACTCTGAACCATGGATTACAGTTTCTCCTAGCCCATGGACTATTTGCAGGGTAAGGACCCATCTGACTATAAAAAATATAAAAAAATCTATCCCTGTAAAGGGCAATGTTTAAGTTAAGACAAAATCAGTATTGATTACCTTGTACCTACAGTAATGTATTTTTTAATATTTTGATTTGAGTTTTAATCAATTTGATCAGGCATTATATATCTACATCTATTATATATATATGTGTATATATATGTGTGTGTATATATATATGTGTGTGTATATATATACACACACACACACACTCACAAAACACTTTATTAGGAACATCTGTACACCTTCTCATGTTGGAGGTGGTGTAACGGTGTGGGGAATGTTTTCTTGGCACACTTTGGGCCTGTTAATACCAATC
Organism: Argentina silus; assembly: GCF_951799395.1. Lineage (NCBI taxonomy): Eukaryota > Metazoa > Chordata > Actinopteri > Argentiniformes > Argentinidae > Argentina > Argentina silus. The sequence continues at coordinate 35,091,868 of NC_139653.1, forward strand.
AATCATTGCTTGAATGCCACAGCCTATTTGAGTATTGTTGCTGACCATGTGCATCCTTTCATGGCCGCAATTTACCCATCTTCTAATGGCTACTTCCAGCATGATAATGCACCATGTCACAAAGCAAAAGTCATTGGTTTCATGAACATGAAACATGAACAATGAAATCCTTCTTTCACTGACTGATTGTTCATTGGGTAGTTGTCCCCTTTGAAGGACATCAAGCTGGCCAAATTTCTCTTGAAAAGTAATTTAATAGCAAGTAAAGGTAGTTAACGAGCCAATTTTGACATCCAAAATCCAGATTTGGAGGTAAAGTTAGAGATTTTTCGAAGGCACATTTGGCAAGCTTTATCAGACGAACATCAGAGGAACAATAAGAGTGAGTGAACAAAGGACTTTATTCCAAACTGTGGCTTGGCGGGGTCATTTTTATTTAATTTAATTTAATTTATTTTGATACATGTCTCAGACTCAATCTGTCCATAGGACTGTATAGAGGAAGATGCTATCTGGTAGACCAACACCTGCATCATGCTTTATCCTAGCTATACTTCTGTGGCCACTATACAAAATAGATTCACATACGACTAATCAGAGCAAGAGACCTAGATACTAGGCAGTAATAAAGCACTGTGCACTTCTTGCAGAGAAAAAGCGAGGTAGTGGGGCTGTAGCTAGCTGAATGGGTGCAGTGGGAGGCTAGGTTCAACCCCTCCGACCCGTCCGTCCAAAAGTGCATGTGAAAGTAGTATGTCAAACTGACCATGCTAGCTAATAATCACAAACCTTTTAGTCACAACTAAATTGCAAACACACAAACAAACACACAATGCATCTAGAAACGGTTTCTTTTATACAAAAAAAACAATGTGTATTTAATTAATAGTGTATATTAATATAATTAAAATAGTGACTCACTTTTTAGGCACACTCAAACCAGCAGACCAGCTGCCCAGCTAGCTAGCTAGCAAGTTTCAGGGGACACAATACAGTTTCCTTCATAAACGGACGGTGTCAGCCGACCACATCACCTCCTTACTTACTGCCAAAATCTCTAGCAGGGACATTTTTATGAGCAGACATCGGCTGATCTAATCTTGTCAATCGATGGCTGATGGAAGCATGTGTGGCTTGATGGCAAAATCAAAGATATTTGGACCATTAAACTGGATTAGTTAGCACGACAAAGGTAGGTTAAGGCTACAATATTGTAACGACCTTGTGTAAGGCCCGTTAGCAGCTCCTCTTGATCATGATTTGAGATCAACAATCTTGTCAATTGTGGCTAGTGATGGAAGATATTAGACTATATAAGGCCCATTTGGCTATTTAAAAATTGGTTATATTTGGACCATGTTTATTGTGGGATGCTAATTTACTTTGGATGATGGTATCAAGTGGATTACACTTTACACATCATGGCAGAAGGTAAGGCTTTCTATAAGTATAATGCAACTATAACCATTCTCTGGCGATCAATATGCTTTGGATCAAACAATGTTAATTCATTTCTAAAATCATTACAATTTGAGTTAACTTTGAATGAAGCACTAACATTTCTCACATTACCTAACTCTCATACTTTTATGATTACGTCAAGAATAAAGTCAGATGTAGTTGGCTAGAAGGATTCCCAATAAAGTTGATGATGAAATAAAGCCAGCAACCGAGAACCAATAGATTCTGCTGGATCTCTGCGTTCAAACACTCAGCTCCATGTAGTTAGCTTTCTGGCTTGCTAGGTAACTATAACACAATAATTATAATAATAGAATGTTACCTGGTAAAGTAACTTCTGGCCAGCTAGTTTTCAGCAGATGCAAGTCAGGTACCTAGCTGTACCACAGCTGCTCTGGCAGAAGCTATTGCGAATCAACAGTGATCAAATCTAACTAAGATCACTGGAAAACTTAGTTCACGATGCATGCTTATTGAGTGTTACTAAAATATTTAGTAAATAGTCACTATCAGTGAAGTGTGCATCACACAAAACATTGTTTGGGCTGCACGGGATGCAGTGAAGTCCTGTCTCCTAAACCTGCACTTAATCTTAATCCCATGCACGAAAACTCACTTTCTTACTCTTAAATTTCTTAAAATGGACTGTGTTTCTAGATTAGACAAGAGTTTGTTACACAGAAAGTCTGAGGAACCAAACGACGGCACACAGAGATGGTAGATGATGCCCGAAGGCGTATTTAATGATAAATAATAATAAGGGAAAGGGGAATGGGGACAACTGGAGGATCCAAAGAGAGTAGTCCAGGGTCGGCCCAGGCTCGGCAGGAGAGCGGGTAGTCAGACAGGCAGGTGGTCGGGCAGTTAGTCGGGTAGTCGAACAGGCAGGTGGTTGGGCAGGCAGGGAGGTCCAGTAATATGTAAGGGGCTAGGTCCGTGGAAGGGTCGCCAAGGGGAAACCAAGGAGGACGAGGTATCTGGATGGGGGCACAGGAGAACAGGTTGGGTTACGTGGAGGAAGACAAGGCACAAGGAATTTGCAATATACACAGGAGGGCTGAAGCGTCTGGAGGTCACGATTCACAAAGGTTACCGTAAGGCAGGCATGTCCAAAGTCTGGCCCGGGGACCAATCACGGCCCGCGGTCAGATTTCACACGGCCCGCAGCTTCGGTTTTATAATGTATTCTTTATGGCCTGCTAGGACTGTCAAACTGAATAAATAAATCATAAAAGGTTCAAAATGCAATTTCTCCTTTCACCGCATGGTGAACTCTAACTCTATGGCTCTGTGACCTTGCTGTGAACACTTCTCGCTAGTTTCTACCATGGCGCCTGTAAGTAAAAAGAGGAAAGTTGACAGTGAGGGCCGACGCTTCCAGGAGAGATGGGAATTACAATATTTTTTCACTGAAAATCGGAGCAATTGTGTTTGTCTAATTTGTCAAGAGGCTGTTACCATGTTTAAGGAATTCAATGTAAAGAGACACTCCCAGACAAAACATGCTAACGCATACGACAAGCTAACAGGGAGTGAGCACTCTGAAAAAGTGAAGCAACTCCAAGCTGCTTTGGCCTCACAACAGCGATTCTTCACGCGGCCCTGTGAGTCAAATGAAAACGTCACCAAAGCAAGCTACGAAGTGGCCATGTTAATTGCCAAATATGGCAAACCTTTCACAGAGGGTACGTTTTTTATCAAAGACTGTGTCATGAAAATTGTGGAGAACATTTGCCCCGAGAAGAAGCAAGAATTTGCTAATGTTTGCCTGGCTCATAACACTGTGGCACGGAGAATAGAGGACATATCATCAGATATTCAGAGACAATTTGGGGACAGGGGAGTGACTTTTGATTATTTTTCATTAGCCTGCGATGAAAGCACAGATGCACTGCGCAGCTACTGATTTTTTTGAGAGGAGTTGACGATGACATGAACATAACAGAGGACCTGCTTGACCTCCAAAGCCTTAAAGGCCAAACAAGAGGAACAGATTTATTAGTTTCTGTTTGTACAGCTGTTGACGATATGAAACTACCATGGAGTAAAGTTAGTGGGATTATTACCGATGGTACGCCTGCCATGGTTGGTGAACGAAGTGGATTGTCCACATTGATCTGCAACAAAGTCAGCGAAGAAGGAGGTAACGCTATTATACTCCACTGTATAATTCACCAGCAGGCTCTCTGCGCAAAACATCTCAAATTTGATCATGTTATGAAACCTGTGGTAAAGGCAATCAATTCTATTCGCTCTGCCTGACTTCCAGGCTGAATACGGAGATGTAGTATATCACAACGATGTGGAGTGGCTCAGTCGGGGGTCCGCACTGCAGCGATTTTTCTCTCTCAGAGAAGAAATTGGACATTTTTTTGGCTGAAAAGGGACAACCGATGCAAGAACTGTCAGATACTGTATGGCTGGCAGATTTGGCTTTTTTGGTTGACATTATGAAGCATCTGAATGCGCTGAACGTTAGCCTCCAAGGACAAGACGCAGTGGTATATGCGCACATTAAGGCCTTTGGAATCAAGCTGTAACTTTTCCAAAGACACTTGTCACAAATGGAACCCTGCACATTACCCAGCTTTGCAAGAGGTCCTGGACAGTTTTCTACAGGACAACATCGGTGCGCAAACGAAGAGGTATGCAACAGCCATCGCATCTCTTTCTGTGGAGTTTAACGAACGCTTTCGGGATTTTGCAGCTATTGAAAAGGACATGTTGCTTTTGTCTTCTCCCTTCTGTACCCCGATGATGCCCCGCCACAGCTGCAGCTGGAGCTCATTGAGCTGCAGTGTGACAATGAGTGGCGCGGCAGACACCAGCAGCTTTCTCTTGTTGACAAGAGTCATATCTTTTAAACTTAAATGTTAACAGACTTTGCATTACTCATAATAAGTCGTGTTTAAAATGAACATGAGGTTAAGATTTTTATCAACTAAATGGAAGTTTAAGGTATTCCATACAGTTTGTTCTATGTTATCTGACTCCAGATGTGAAAGAAAGGCAGAATTGTTTTTTTTTTAGATTTGTTCACGCCTGAGTGGCTTACATTTGGTTCCATTGCAATTAAAAAAATGATAATTGTGACAAAGAAAATAAATTAGGTATAGAACAGTGCATTTGTATGTAACTTTTATTGTAAAAAAAAAAAATGTCAGAAGGGACCATTGGCCCCCGGGCATCTTCACATTATGAAATCTGGCCCTCTTTAAAAAAAAGTTTGGACACCCCTGACTTACAGTGTCCCCATGTTATTTGCAGACAAACCTTGTGCATGTTCATACTGTACTCAGTCTATCATTTAGTAGTGTTGATCACCAACCATGTGGTTTACAGCTATACGCTTGGTAAAGCCAGGCTGGTCATCTACAGTCAATAACTTTAGTATAGTATAGTGTCCATGTTGTGTTAGAGGGTTCATAGTCATAACATGCAGTCCCCCAGGTTAATATGATTTCTATTTATACTGTATTTGCTAATTCAGTCATAAAGTTGATCATGATGTGAACTGTTTGTTTCTCTCCACAGTGGATGTGACTCCAGACCTTGATACTGCATTCAGAGACCATATTCGTTGTTTTCTTCTCTGCTACATTTGAAAAGAAGTGTGTACATTTTTATTGGAAGTGTGTGTGTGTGTGTGTGTGTGTGTGTGTGTGTGTGTGTGTGTGTGTGTGTGTGTGTGTGTCTGTGTGTGTCTGTGTGTGTCTGTGTGTGTGAGAAAGAGAGAGAGAGAGAGAGAGACACTGGGGCTTCCTTGGGGTTAGGGCTGAATCAAATGTGTTACTACCCATATTTTCATTGGGGTTTACCCATAGGGATTCTGTTCTGGAGGGGAGGGGAGGAGAGAGAGAGAGAAAGAGGGAGAAATTTGAGGTGAGAAATAGAGCACAAACAGCTGCTTTTTGAGGTGTTTGGCTCAACAATAAAACTGAGTTGTTTGTCTAATGTCAACAGTGTGTATATGAGCGTCTTATTATCTCTCACTTCCCTTTTTCTGTTATTTTCCTCAGATTGAAAGTTTTTGAACAAGAATTAAGAAAAATTATTACATTAAAACAGCTTACCGTCATTCTTGGTTTTGCCATTATTTGTCACAAAAAAACAAATGGCAAATATGTACACAGACCGAAATTAAACTTTGCATTATGCTATTATGGCGGTGGTGTGAAATATTCCCTCTGCAGGGAGGAGAGAGGAAGGCAGGCGTCCATTAAAGCCAACACTGTCAATCTTCCCCAACACTCATCATTTGAACATCTCATTGTCAAACTCTCTGGTCCGCGGCCACTCATTATTGTGACTACCCCCCACCCAGACCATCAGCTGTATTTCTCCCTGAACTGTCTTCCCAACTCACCACTGTCTGCGCCATGTCAGCAAATGTGCTCCTTCTGGGTGATTTTAACATCCACATTGACTCCCCAGGCTCCACTTTGGCTACTGATTTCCTCTCACTACTGGACTGCCTGGATATCAAACAACATGTCACCTTCTCGACCCATAGCAAAGGACACAGACTCGAATTAGTTTGCTCCACTGGCCTGACCCCTCTCAATCTCACTGATCTATTACTTCCCATCTCTGATCACAAAGCTGTTTGGTTTGAGGTCCCTGCCCAAACTTACAAGGAAAAAGCTCAACGCTCCATCACATTCCGAAACATAAAACACATAAATAATAATGACCTCACTAACCTGATCAGCACCTGCCCTTCCCCCAGCACTCACACAACTACTGATAACATAGTTATTCATTACAACACCTGTCTCTCCTCCACCCTGGATGCACTAGCCCCTCTCAAGACACGCACTGTTACGTTTTCTCACTCTGCCTCCTGGTTCACCCCTGAACTCCGCCGATTAAAAACCGCAGAACATCGCTTTGAGCGGTTGGTTAAAAAAACTGTCTCAACAGTCTACTCCCAAGCATACTCTGAACACCTCACTCTCTATAAAAATGCCCTCTGAGCTGCCAGAAGCTCCCACGACTCAAACATTATCAATAATGAGAGGAGCAACTCCAAGATCCTTTTCTCCACCGTTAAACACCTGCTTCAACTCTCTTGACAATATTTCCCCTGACCTGTGCAATAATTTATTGAAAAATTTCCAGACAAAAATCGACAATATCCATAAAGAGCTGCTACTTCCCCACACCCATAATGCCGTGGATCACCACCCCCACTGGCTCCCACTCAAAACCAGTCTCTCTGCCTCCATCCCAATGTCTGAGGCATCCATAATCAAAGTCATCAATGCATCTAAATCTTCCACCTGCAAATTGGACCGTTTGCTTACCAGTCTGTTCAAAGTTGCCCTCCCTGCCCTCTCCCCACTGATAACCCGGACAATCAACTCATCCCTGATGTCCAGCTCTGTTTTACTCTCTCTCAAAATGGCTGCTATCACACCAATACTCAAAAAGCCTGGTACAGATCACAACAATCTCAATCATTTTCGCCCCATTTCAAATCTCCCATTTCTCTCCAAAGTTCTAGAACGTGTGGTCGCACCCCAACTTCACCCAGCTGTATATCTCATCCAAGCCCACTGCCCCCCTGCCCCCAACCTCCCTCATCAACTTCCTCCATGATATCAAGGCCTCTAACTTTCTGAAACTCAACGGCAATAAAACAGAAGTCATGGTCATCGGCTCAAAAACCACCTTGTCAAAAGCAACCAGTAGCCCTGTCATACACATTGATGGATACCCAGTTTCCCTGTCAACACAAGTTAAAAGCCTCAGCATTTCACTGGACCGCACCCTTTCTTTCGAACCCCACATCAAGAACATCACACGCACTGAATTTCTGCACCTCTCACTCCAGTGCTGAAACTTTAATCCACGCATTTGTCACCTGACTGGACTACTGTAACGGTTTACTCTCAGGACTACCCTCCAAGCTCATCAATAAACTACAAATCATCCAAAACTCAGCAGCACGAATCCTCACCAGCACCAAATACAATGACCACATCACTCCCATTCTCATGCAACTACACTGGTTACCGGTCCAATACCACATTGACTTTAAGATCCTCCTGCTCACATACGAAGCCCTTCACTCCCTTGCACCCCCCTACCTCTCCGATCTACTACAAGAATACACCCCTACCCGCACTCTTCACTCCTCCTCAGCCGGCCTTCTCTCCATCCCTCCAACCTGAATCAGCAAATTGGGCGCGCAAGCTTTCAGACTCTGGAACTCTCTCCCCCAGCACATCAAACATACGGACACACTGCATTCATTAAAAAAACTGCTCAAAACACACCTGTTCACCATGACCTACAACTGACACTTCTCACCTCCTGAAAACTGCCACTCACTATTCCCTGTTTTTATGCTGTACATGTCCTATTGCTGTTTGCCAACTACTGTTTCATACCCCGTCTTGTTGTTTTATACCCTGTATTTGTATGCTGTTCATGTCTTGTTGTTGCTGTTTTGTCCTTAGTTATTATGTTTCAACATGTTGCATGTCTTTTTTTATCTCCTTGATTATAACAGTGCTTTTATTGCACTTTTAATATATTTTTAGTTTACTGTAAGGTGACCTTGGGTGTCCAGAAAGGCCTAACCCTAACCCTAACCCTAACCCTAACCCTGCATGACAGATTGAGGAGTTACTCATATCATCAAGTTATCATGGTAGGAACGATCCCAGCATTCATGGTAGAAACGATCCCAGCATTCATAACTTTTACTGTGTTTTATGAAAAGAAAACCAGTTATCGATACAAAGTAAAAACAAACAAACAAGAAAATAAAAGAATAGTAAAAACTATCTGTAACTCCACAATTTTAGAATCTTTGTAAACATTGCGCAGATGGTGAATGCATCTATTCATGTGTGTACAGACGTGCAGTGCCATATTCTCTTGGTCTAACAGTAGATGCTGTATGATGATGGTGTTGATTATTGCTTTGCTGTTGTAGGAAGAGGAGGAGCAAGAGGAGGTGGAGGGAGCTGTTCATGTTTCTCAAAGGTTGTTTGTACAGTACTGGTCTTACTCTTTGTAATATGGAAAAAGAAGCAATGTCAGGAACAAGTAAAAGGCAATAAATACGTACGTATTATGATCAGAAAAAAATAGGTAATCTGTGCCTGTTTCATCTTTGTTGACAGGGGGACAAATGTTTGGTTTGTATCCTAGTCCGATTCTATTTACACTCACTGAGCACTTTATAAGGAACACCATACTAATACTGGTTAGGGCCTCCCTTTGCTCTCAAAAACAGCCTCAATTCCTCCCCACACCGTTACACCACCTCCACCATGAGAAGGTGTACAGGTGTTTCTAATAAAGTGTCTGGTGAGTAGATATTATTGTTTTAACAGTCTTTTTAATTTCCATCCATCTTCCTCTTTTAAAGCCCCCTCCAAAAAAAATCCATATGCTATAATTTCAAGGGGCCAGGAGGTTTTCCTGGCCAGGTCACATGGTCAGGAAAAACTCCAGGCCCCAGTTTATGCCTGGAACCATTGAAGTTCTAAACAGAGACTCAGCGAGCCCAGAGGTATCCATGCTTACCGTAGTCAGAATAATAGTCCCGTATAACAGCAACCTGACAGAGCAGTGACTATGACAACACAAGTCCTCTTACTCAAAACGTTGTGTTTCAAAAACGTTTGTTACGGAAGTTTCCGCTGCTCTCCCATGTTAGTACACACTCAAAATGAACCTATAGAATATAGATATTCCTATACAAGTGTTTAGTATACAGATATATACATGTTGACAGACTGTATTTACAGACATGGTGAGGGTGTTGTCATGGTGAGGGTGTGTCTCAGGTGCAGCTCTCTGCTTATGACAGTTGTTTCTAACTGCCCTTCTCTCTCCTCCCTCCATAGAGGACTTACCTGAACCCCCCACCCCCCCCTTCTCCCCCATCACTCCCCCAGGTCCCCTCCTGCCCTCCTCTCTCCTCCCTCCATTGTGGAGTTATCTGAGCCCACCATCACTACCCCAGGTACTCTCCTGACCTCCCCTTCTTCTCCAGGTACAGAGCCCTGTGGACAGGACCTGACCTTTACTCTGACCTGTAGACCCCACGGTCGTCATAGCACCAGCACAAACAGTAGGCTTTTCCCTAATGTATAGGCGCCCCCTGTTGGTGGTTTAGGAGTATAACAGCTGTTTGGTCATCCTGAGATAGTAGTGTTCTCTGCTCCCCTCTAGTGGATGGAAGAGAGAACAACAACACTACTGGATTTCAGTCACTGCTCTGCTTGTACATAAGACAGACCAGTGGACCACTCTGACTCTGAAGGCGAAGTACATTGTAAGTACAGCTTCCCACCCCACAATCATTCATCTCTATAAACAGTTGGTTCTTCTATCCACTTCACTGCTGTGCTGCATCACTCCTGGTCCGGAGAATCCTGGTAACTATTTACACACATGGACTCTGATGATGGACGGTTATGTCCACTGTGTGTTTGTACAAGGCTCTAATCATTCATCAATATGCATTGTACAATATTTACATGTCACCCTCAATAAGGCAACAGAAAAGCTTTACAGTTTCAACATGACACATGATTATAGACATCAATAGGTTGAATTACAGTAAAGAATCATACAACAGTCATTCACTCCACTAAGTGTCCAGCCCAACTAGTCACATGACCAGCCCAACTAGTCACATCCGTGTCCTTGTCCCCTGTATCTCTACTATCTACAACCGAGTGACTCTCTGATCATCTGATCACCATTATCTCTGATGGTGATTCTCCCACCAGTAGCTCTCACAGTGATCAATACATTGACTCTCTCCACAGAATTCATGACAATGAGCAGGTCAAGTGCCATCAGACGACAATTTTGCCTCGAAAATATCACTAATATTTCAGACAAACCACCGCCATATTAGCATAATGCAAAGTTTAATTTCGGTCTGTGTACGTTTTTGCCATTCGTTTTTTTGTGACAAATAATGACAACCAAGAATGACAGTTAGTTCTTTTAATTTTTTATTAAGCACCAGATCTGCAACATACAGGCAACATGGGTTCAAACTCTCTCATATGAATGGGCTGTCATATGACATGATATAATATAGTATGGTGTAGTGAGGTAGTATAGAGTGTGGGGTGTGCTGGGGTGGTTGGTGAGTGAGGGGTAGTGTGTGAGTGTGGTGTATAATTGGGGTAGTGTGTGGGGTTAATGGGGTAGAGTGTGGGGTTAATGGGGTAGTGTGTGAGTGAGGTGTATAATTGGGGTAGTGTGTGGGGTTAATGGGGTAGTATGTGGGGTTAATGGGGTAGTGTGTGAGTGAGGTGTAGAAAGTGTGGGGTACACTCTTGGAAACAAAGGTTCTTCATTTGTATAAACAAAGGGATGTTGGAAAGGCAGGAGGAACAGGAAAACATATGAAGATGAAGAAGAGAACCATGACTGGTCAGAAGAGGAAAGACGGAGATGCTGTAGATGGTGGTGGCGGGGGGCGGCATCTTTAATCTTCAAATACGTTCAATCTGAGGAAAATAACAGAAAAAGGGAAGTGAGAGATAATAGGACGCTCACATACAGACTGTTGACATTAGACAAACAACTTCACGTTCAACTACACGTCTGTTTGAAATGTGCATCCTACTACTAACTCCTCTTCCCTGTGTGCTCTATTTCTCACCTCAACTTTCTTTTTTGCCAAATTGTCATTTTTCGATCAGGAAACATGGCCGCCTCTGGGTCATCTTGCAGGTCCTCTGCAAAATGTTCCCCACCCGCCATTCCTTCAAGCCTCCGCTCTCTCTTTTTCGAGGCCCACTTCTCATATCGGTCCACCTCCTTTTGTTTCTTGGCACCTTTCTTCTGGGCCTTTTCGTCCTGGAACTTATTCCAGCTGTCCTCTGCCTTCTGCCTCTTCTCCTCCATCTCTAAGAGGTCCTCCCTCTTCTCCTGCTCTCTTTGGGCACGGGTGCGCAGCGTGTGTGTGGCCATTGAAGCCACGCCCCCAGCCATGGCACCTGACAGAGAGAAGGACAATATCCAATAGTACTAAGTTTAGAATAAAATAGAACAGTCAGATATACATATCGAACAAAACATTTACAGTAACTGACTTGTTTTTTCAGAGAGGAAGTCCTTACCGTTGATGTACACCTCGTGCCCCTCCTCCTTCTCTCTCTTGAAGGTCCTATCAATCTTCCGGAGGTTGCGCTCCTTCATCTTCTGGTTAACCCAGTTGAACGCTCTTCTCCGGAAGCTCTTGTCTTTCTTCGGTTCCTCTGCCTCCATTTCAGTCTGTTGTTCATCTCTCTCCTTCTCAAGTGTTTTCTTTTTTTCATCCTCCATTTGTCTTGCCATGTTGTATTGCTCTTCCAACTGTTTCACCAGTGCGTACTGTTGCTCCTCCTCTTTCTGGATTCTCTCTCTCTCTAACTCTTTTTCTTTTTCTTTTTCTAGCTCTTTTCTCTCTTTCTTCTGCTGTTTAGCAACCTTCTTCTTCTCCTCCTCCTCCTCCCTTAGTTTTGTCTCCTCTCTCTCCCTCTCTATTTTTTGTTCTTGTTCTCTCTGTCTATCAATCTCTCTTTGTTTTGCCTCCTCTCTCCTCCTCTCAATGAGTTGTTGTTGTTTCTCTTTCTGTATTTTCTCTCTTTTCTGTTTCTCCTCCTCTCTCTGCATTCTCTCTCTCTCTAAGTGTTTTTGCTTTTCTTGCTCCATCTCTCTTTTTTTGTCCTCAGCCTGCTTTTCGGCTTTCTTCCTTTCCTCCTCCTCTCTCTGTCTTGCATCCTCTATCTTCCTTTCCATTTCTTGTTCCTCCTCTCTCTGCTTTTTTGTTCGAGCAATCTCTTTTTGTTTTTCTTCCTCTTCCTTCTCTTTCTCTTTTTCTGTCTGGATTCTCACTTCCTCTAACTTTCTTCTCCTCTCCCTTTCAATTTCTCTCATTTCTCCAACCATCCGTTGTTTTGCAGCCTTGTTCCTCTCCTCCTCATTTTCTCTTGTCTCTATTTGTGTTACCTCATTTCTCTTCTCTTTCTGTTCCTCCTCCTCTCTCTGGTTTCTCACTCTCTCTAACTGTTTTAGTTTTTCTTTCTCCACCTCTCTTTTCTGTTTTTCAGCTTCATTCTTCCCCTCCTCTTTCTGTCTTTCCTCTTCTTTCTCCTTTTCTTTCTGGATTCTTGCTTGCTCTACATTTATTCTCCTCTCTCTTTCAATTTCTCTCATTTCTCCAGCCATCCGTTGTTTTGCAGCCTTCTTTTCCTCTTCATCATTTGGTTCAGCCTCCTCTATCTTTCTCTCGTTTCCTTTTTCTAATTGTGTTTCTCGTTTCAATCTATCAATCTCTCTTTGTTTTACCTCCCTTTCCATCTCCTTCTGTTTTGCCTGCTCCCTCTGGCTTATCTCTCCCTCCACCTGCTTTTTTGGGACAGTCGTCTCCTCTTCCTCTCCTTGAATTGCAAAATATTTCTTCCACTCCATCTCAAATTCTTTTTCTGTTTCTCTTTCTAAATGCTTCTGAAATTCCCTCTGTCTTTCCTCCTCTCTCCTGATCTTTTTCTGCATCTCAGTTTCAGCTTGTTTCTTCCCTCTATCTCCCTCTAGTATTCTCTCTCTTTTGACATCCATTTTGCTTGCTCTACTGTACTGAGTGTCCATTTTTGTCTCTGAAGTACTTTTTCCCTCCTCTCCATGTCTCTTCTCTGTATCATCTGCAATCAAGTCCATTATCCAAGCCTTCTTGGCTGTTTGATTTCTCTGTCTTCCAGCAGGCAACTGTCCATTATCTCTCTCTATCTCTATTTTTGCTTTTTTCACATTTAGTTCTTTGTGTATCTCAGAAGCTGTCTTTCTATCAATCTCTCTTTGTCCACCCTCCCTCCGCCCCATCTTCTGCTTTTCCTCGACTATCTGGATAGAATCCCCCACTGTCAGTTTCTGTCCCTGTTGTATTCTCTCATTGTGTCTCTCCACCTCTTTCTGTTTTGTTTCTTCATCGAACACAAACAAGTCGTCTACACGTGCCTTCCTTTGGGCTAGATTTCTCTGTCCCTGAGGAGACAACTCTCCTTCCTTCTCTTTTTCCATCTCACTTTGATCTTCCTCTATCTGTTGTTTTGGAATCTTTCTTCTCCCTGCCACCACTCCCGTTCCCTCCATCTTTATATTATTCTGTTCATCAACATTCTGAATCTTCTTTTCATCACCTGCAAACAAGTCCACCATCCATCCCTTATTTTCTGGAAGATTTCTCTGTCTTCTAATCGGCACCTGTCCTTCCCTTTCTTCCTCCATCTCTCTATTTTTCTCCACCATCTGTTTGGTCCCTTCATTCCTCTTCTCATCCTCTTCCTCTCTCTTTCCCTCCATCTTCATTTCCTTCCCTAGTTCTCCTTTAATCTCAGAAGTGGTCCTTCTATGCGTCTCTCTTTGTCCTGCCTCCCTCCGCCCCATCTTCTGCTTTTCCTCGACTATCTGGATAGAATCCCCCACTGTCAGTTTCTGTCCCTGTTGTATTCTCTCATTGTGTCTCTCCACCTCTTTCTGTTTCGTTTCCTTCATCGAACACAAACAAGTCGTCTACACGTGCCTTCCTTTGGGCTAGATTTCTCTGTCCATGAGGAGACAACTCTCCTTCCTTCTCTTTTTCCATCTCACTTTGATCTTCCTCTATCTGTTGTTTTGGAACCTTTCTTCTCCCTGCCACCACTCCCGTTCCCTCCATCTTTATATTATTCTGTTCATCAACATTCTGAATCTTCTTTTCATCACCTGCAAACAAGTCCAACATCCATCCCTTATTTTCTGGAAGATTTCTCTGTCTTCTAATCGGCACCTGTCCTTCCCTTTCTTCCCCCATCTCTCTATTTTTCTCCACCATCTGTTTGGTCCCTTCATTCCTCATCTCATCCTCTTCCTCTCTCTTTCCTCCATCTTCATTTCCTTCCCTAGTTCTCCTTTAATCTCAGAAGCAGTCCTTCTATGCGTCTCTCTTTGTCCCTCCTCTTTCGGACTCTCCATCTTTTTCTCATCCTGCATCTGGACAATGTCCCTTACTGTCAGTGTCTGTCTCTGTCTTATTTTATCATTGCATTTTTCCACCTCTTTCTGTCTCTTCTCGTCATCCTCTGCAGACAAGATATCTATCCACACCTTCTTTTCTTCTGGATGTTTCTGTCCATTAGTACACAACTGTGGTTTGTGTTCCACATTCATCTCTCCTCTCCCTTCATTGATGATATCCTTTCGTCCCACTTTTCTATTCTGCTCCTTCCACTTTCTCTCAATCTCAACTTCTTGTCTCTCTGAATTGTTCTTTCTGTCAGACTCTGTCTGTCCTTCTTTTTCCTCCTCCATCTGATTCTCTGTCTCTGCATGGGTTGTCCCCCTCTCTCTTTTCTTTTGTTTCTGTTTCTCCACATGAAGAACATGTTGCTCTTCCTTTCCCAGATGGTCCTCTCTTATCATTGACCTCACCAGATCTTCAAGTGTGTCAATCTTCCTCTGCTTTTCCTTCGTCTCTGTCTCCGCTGCCCTTGCCTGATCTTGGAGTATTTTCATGTCTCGTTGCAGCTTCATGACTCCCTTCATTTCTTTATTCTTTTTCTTTGGCTCCCTCTCCATTTCGGTGTCACTGTCTTCCTCACTCTTTTTTGAACATGTGAACATATGAACATGTGAATGGCTCATGAAGACAACTAGCAGCACACTGTCCTTACAGAAAATCACACACCATTGGATCTGTCTCATTAGACTTGAAGGGGCAATCTGGGATTGCTCCCTGCATAATTCATTTTTTTTACCATAAAACTTCCAATAAGTCTCCAATTGTATTTAACCTTTATTTTAGCAGGGAGTCCCTTTGAGACCAAGGTCTCAGTTTACAACCATACATAATACAAACACAAAATTACAACATTCGAAAACACAATCAAGAAAAACAAACACATTTTTCAACAAAGAAGTCCTCAATGAAAACTTTAAACTGCCCTCAAAACCTTAAACTGAAACGTTCTCTGCAGATTGTTCCAGCAGTTCTCTGCACCACAACTAAAACCCAATTCGGTGGAGACCCGAGGAACCTCAAGAGTTAACCAACTCTGAGAACGAGTTAGGTATAACAATCAGGCCCTTAGAACACTTCATATATAGATGAGGACCATCAACAGTGGTAATATTGATGTAATAATAGTAGAACTGTAGTTTATTGTAATTTACTCTCACCTGTAAAAAGGGAAAACGCTTTTTGTTTTCCTCAAAATGGTCGTCCAGATCCTTAGAAATATGTGCAATACGTGCCTCTACTGCAAGGTCCACTTGATATTGCTGCTCCCTCTTTCTTTAGGGTAAGTAATCTTTGTTATTCCTGAGAGACTATTATCTTAGCACCAGGCAATAGAAGTATACTTTACACAAGTAAAACAAATAAAGAAGCTCTACAGAGTAGCAACACAGCGACAGGCACAGCGGTCATGGATACATTCAGGTCAATCATGGATGAATTATTTCATCTTCCTTCCAAAATTCTAAATTCTAAATCATTGACTAAATCAAGCATTAGACTAAATTGCATTTCCATTGGAGATGGCTGATCTTTTCATAATACAGTAACCTATATATTCTATATTTCTGTGTGTGGTTCATCCCTTACCTTTCATTAGCCATTGAAAATGTCAATTGCTCCAAAACATGAAATCTGTGTGCAAAAGCGCTGTGAAATTCAGTCCAAGGATCCTCCTTTTGCGTGGACATTTTTCCTGTCAGCCTTGAATAAAAAAGAATCAGGGCATCACATTATGTCTAGAAATTGAGATTTTGTAGTAAAGATGTCTTAGAACAGCAAGCATCTTTACATTAAATGCAAAACAGTAGATTGATATCCATAAAATGTCACTCAATTTTCAGTCCGCCAAAGACCATTAGCTCTCACTCCTCTTTAATCTACCCAGGCAGAACCAAGACCACTACCCTTTAATCTACCCAGACAGAACCAAGACCACTACCCTTTAACCTACCCAGACAGAACAAAGACCACTGCCCTTTAACCTACCCAGACAGAACCAAGACCACTACCCTTTAACCTACCCAGACAGAACCAAGACCACTATCCTTTAACCTACCCAGACAGAACCAAGGCTACTACCCTTAAACCTACCCAGACAGAACCAAGACCACTACCCTTTAACCTACCCAGACAGAACCAAGACTACTACCCTTCTAACCGATCTTTAACCAACCCAGACAAAACCAAGGCCACTACCCCTCCAACCGGTCTTTACCTACTCAGAGAGAGCCAAGACCACTACCTCTCCAACCGGTCTTTACCTACCCAGACAGAACCAAGGCTACTGCCCCTCCAACCAGTCTTTACCTACCCAGACAGAGCCAAGACCACTCCCCCTCCAACCGGTCTATACCTACCCAGACAGAACCAAGGCTACTACCCCTCCAACCGGTCTTTACCTACCCAGACAGAACCAAGGCTACTACCCCTCCAACCGGTCTTTACCTACCCAGACAGAGCCAAGACCACTACCCCTCCAACCGGTCTTTACCTACCCAGACAGAACCAAGGCTACTACCCCTCCAACCAGTCTTTACCTACCCAGACAGAGCCAAGACCACTACCCCTCCAACCGGTCTTTACCTACCCAGACAGAACCAAGGCCGCTAAACCTCTAACCGGTCTCTGCCTAATAGGGAAGTCAAGTCATACTTTAAAGATATTTAACTGATCTAAATCCACGGTAATACATTGTGGATGTACTGTACATTGTCTATGCTGACTGTGTTTACTAAATGTTGTGTTGATGCCTGATATGACACATTGTGTTTCTGTACCTCTGTGTTGTGATGTCTGTCTGTCTTGTTCTGTACAGCAACTGTTCTGTATTGACTTGTGTGTTTGTAATGTGTCCCTGTACCTCTGTGCTGTGTCTGTCTGTCTTGTTGTCAAGTGTTTAGTTATTGACTACAATTTAAATAAACAGTTTGCAAGGCATAGTATATATACAGCTTAGTAAATTGTATACACTGCATTGATGAACAGCAAGTATCTTTACAGTTCATTTATATACGTTAAACTTCACTCAATTGTCAGTCTGCACACCATGCAACAGCATACTTCAAGCCAATATCTTCATAAAGATTCAATGCTGTAATATATAATCTGCTTGTCAATGTATTTATCAGAAATGAGGAGAGTAAAACATACCTTGCCAGCAATGCTGGTCTTTGTCTGTCAGTCAATCTCAATTATTTTCTTAACCAAGGCCAAGACGGGCTGCATACAGTACAACTGCTAGAATAATAGAGATAGGACATATAATATATAATATTGAACGTCTGGAAAATTTCGTCATCTGTGATGTCATAACCCATTGTTACATAGGCCTACAGACACGCCGTGTCTTACCGCGACTCAAATCATACATGCCAAACCATTTTTATTTAATGCGTCAGTATTGTTATAATAGTAATAATAATAATTATAATAATAATTATAATAATAATGTATTTATTTTGTATAGCGCTTTTCTCAGTCCTCAAACACACTACATTCCATGGAGAAAAAATAGATAGATAAATAAAAAGTGAAACAAAAGCACAGTCAGTAAAAACAACAATACAGACGGACTAAAGATTTAAAGCAAGTTTAAAAAGATGGTTGTTAAATGTGTTGGTGATATGTTGACAGACGGCTGCATAATAAATGGAAAGATTCTAATAAGTCTCGACAAGTAGTTGGACAATTGTTGGCCCATGTCGGCATGTACCGCTAGAGGGCGCGGCGGAGGTGATGGACAGTTCGCTGTGGGCTCGAGTTGCCGTTGTGTCCTTAGTTGGCAGTTGAGACTCAGGCGACACTGAGGACAGCCAGCTCACCCTTTTTACCTTCTATTACTCTTTCAGGTTAGTGAAATGTCAACAAACACCTCGACGTTTAGACTAGGCCCAAACGGTAGCTAACCCCAATATGTAGATGGTTTTAAATGTATTTGGAATGATTGATTGAGGCTGGCATGTAGAGTTCACCAGCTAAGCTAGCTCGGCTAACCGTTGGCATGGCTAACTAGCGAGTGAAAACCGAGTGGGTTTGATGCCAATATTTTCATGAGATGTCACATTTGGAGTCAAAGGTAAATGTGATCACATAAGAGATACACATACATTGTTATGTGTATCTTTACCGATACCGTCAAGTATAAATGTCAGATACGCTCGTCCAGAAACAGAACAGCCGTGATTACAGATGAACTAAAGAGAGGGAACACGTCCTTGAAACTGACCTCTGTAGAAGGATATGATCCTAGGTTTTACAAATGCTTTATTGAGACCAAGTACCGCGAAGACCCGGTACAATGACGATACGTAAAGGTGTTGTTGTTGGTTAAGGCATAACCTTGAATGACTTGTACAGTACCTATTTTCCTCTTCCTAAATCTATGTTCATAACCTCACACCAGTACATCAACTCCAGTCTGTCTTTGTGTGTGTAGCTGTAGGAACCCAGCCAGTGATCTCCATTGAGGGACGCAGAGAGGGAGGGACGGGTCTGCTGTGTGAATCTAAAGGCTGGCACCCTGAGCCTGAGATGGTGTGGCTGGACAGTGAAGCAGTCCCTCTCTCTGCTGGGTCTCCAGAGACACACAGGGACTCTATAAGAGGACTCCACACAGTCAAACTACATGTAATTGTACATAGTAACATTTGATATCCTTTTGTTTGAAAGTACTGTTTTTCTTCTGGGTGACATCTAACAAAATCAACCTTGTTTACTTGGTACAAGGTTGAAGTCGATTTAGAATGATTCATGTTTCAGGTGAGCTGTTCGACCGTGGATGGTTGTCTTTGGTGTTTCTGTCATTGTCATTGGATTACCTCTGGCGCATCTACTTCCTGATGAAAGGATGTCGAGCGGAAGGTGAAGTCACATGATGATTTGAAGGTTTATTCATTTGGCAGTGAGTGTTTGTTAGTGTTGTTTATACAGAATGGTAGCATGTGTGCTATGCTCTGGTTCATCTCAGTCCATTTCCATTTAACCACATTTACATTTTAGTCATTTAGCAGATTCTCTTATCCAGAGTGACTTACAATTCAGTACATTTGTATAAAGTAACAAAATCAACTATACATACAGAATATGTGCCACAAGCAGTCAGAGTGCAGTCCAGGTTAGCCTCATTGAGATCAAATCCCTTTAACAAGAGAGGCCTGGCCCTGATTCCTGTATGGTCTTCAGGTCATTGAACACTCTCACTGTAAAGGCCCACACCATAGTGGCAGCCAGTAACAGCTTATGGCAGCATATAGAAATATGAAAAGAAGATCAGTGAACAACACACTTTGTCCAGTTGGTCTTTTTCGGTCACTATTGTTAATGAGTAAGTTGTTTCACTAGACCTCTACAGAGGCACTGTACACTGAACCTACTCATACTGGCATGCTGGAGAAAGTTGCATAAGAGAAGGATTTTCTTGGAGAGACGACAGTCTTCTGGTGTCCATTTTCCTGATGTGTCTTTTCTTTTAATTTACAGCTGACCTCATTCAGGAGCTGGGTAAGTAGCACCTTCAACTAATCATAACAGTATGCTGCAGCTTCTGGTGTCCATGTTTATGATGTTCTAACTGTCTTTCATCTGTTCTTCATGTCAGTTCAACTCATTCAGGAGCTGGGTAAGTAGCACCTTCAACTAGTTACCACAGTATGCTTTATCTTCTGGTGTCCATGTTTATGATGCTCATCTGTTCTTCATATGTACAGATATGCTCAAGATGATGCAGGGTAAGTAGCACCGTAGTAGCTAGCTTCCTGATGTTCTCACTGGATTTCATGTATTTGTCACAACAGATGATGTCATTAAGCGTCAGGGTACATATTGTCTTTTAACTTTGTCTAAGATGTTGTCATTGACTTCTATTCATCTGTTTGTCTACAGATCATCTTTCTAATCAGCTGGGTGAGTAGTCCAAGAGTGTATTATCATATGTGATAGCTTCTTGTACAGAGCTTCATTGACTTGATCATGAAGATTTATATTTAAAGCCATAGAATTAGATTGTATCTGTCATATAATATAACAGTACCCATTTAAAAACAAACAATGTACTGTATGAAACTCTATAAGGTAAAATATGTATTTCTGGTTTTGGTGTCATTGATGGTGTGATGTTAGATTTCATAATGCATTGTCTGAAATGACCGAACAATTCAGTACTAAAATATCAACGAATGAGAAGCTTTTGCTTTTGTTCCATCTGTGATGGCAACACGCTCATGAAGTATTCATTTATACTCGTATAGACGCGGCTTTTCTGTTTTGTTTTTTTGTACTCAAAGATTTTATGAACATGGGAGGGAATCCAGGTAAATCAAATTCACTGAATTGGAATTGTATAAACCAAATCAAATAAATCATCTTGGAAAGCAGGGACACATTTCATTTACATTGTCCCCATGTTACAATTTCTGGTATTCAACATTTGTGCATGTTGATATTTGCAGACAACACTTGTGCATGTTCATACTGAATTTGACACATTGTTTCTCTATATTTCAGATTTTGAAACAGTCAGACAACATGCAGTTCAGTGTGTGTTCCTCTCCATTCAGAGTCTAACATGGATACTAGCAGGGAGGGAGAGTGTCCTGGTTGTCTGTTCACCCCTGGTTAGCCCTTCTCTGCTGGGACCGCTGCCTCAAGGTAGCCTCGCGCTGAAACACCTACGCTATAGTAGACTACAACACAGCTGCGCTCTTCAGCCTGTGCTCTCCAGCCAGTTGTGAGTTTCATCTGGATCAAGCTCATCCTGCTTCACTGCACTCTTTGTCATCTTGTGGATCAAAATGCAACTATGGATTACTCTCTCCTCACCCTCAGTACTAATTTGGCCCTCCGACACTCCGCCGCTGAGTTACAATTGCTACATCTCCGCTCATTGAACTACCGAACGCCCCCAGCACCTCCGGTTCCCACCCTGACTCAATTCATTTCAGTTATGTGCCAAGCAATGAGATACCCTGCAGTATATCCTCTATCCTATCACTACTTGGTCGATTGGGATTCCAAAAATCATTCAAAGCGGGGTAGGTTTTAACTCGTGTTGACAGGGAAATGTGTATGACAGGGGTACAGGGTGGTTTTTGAGCCGATGACAATGACTTCTGTTTTATTGCCGTTGAGTTTCAGAAAGTTAGAGGCCATCCAGGTCTTGATATCATGGAGGCAGTTGATGAGGGAGGTTGGGGGCAGGGGGGCAGTGGGCTTGGATGAGATATAAAGCTGGGTGTCGTTGGCGTAACATTGAAAATTGATGTGGTGGTAACACATAATTCGGCCAAAGGGGAGAAGATGTATGACGGACAAAAGAGGACGCAGCACTGACCCCTGGGGGACACCCTATCAATCTTCCGGAGGTTGCGCTCCTTGATCTTCTAGTTAGCCCAGTTGAATGCTCTTCTCCGGATGCTCTTGTCTTTCTTCCCAATGGGACTCCCCTGAAGATCACCCTCCTTAATCTCCACTTCTTCCTCCTTACTATCAATTTCTCTTTGTCTTTCTTCCTCTTCTGTCTTCATCTGTTCCTGTCTCGGGTAACAAACATTTGAGAAAGTATTGTTTTTTCACGGTAAATTTTGTGTTACTTGGAGCTAAAAGCTACACATTCCCCAGCAGGCTGTAGTGGCTTGTCTCCTTTTGGGGGGGCTGGTCAGTTTGTTGTATTGGCATCTCAGTTATCTTTTCATAATACGGTAACCCATATATACTATATTTCTATGTGTGGTTCATCCCTTACCTTTCATCAGCCATTGAAAAAGTCATTTTCTCCAAAACATTATATCTGTGTACAAAATTGCTGTAAAATGCATTCCAAGGATCCTCCTTTGGCACAAACATTTTTCCTGTCATCCTTGAATAAAAAAGTATCACATTATGTCTAGAAATGGAGATGTGTTTTTGTAGTAAAGATGTCTTAGAAGAGCAAGCATCTTTACATTGAACTCATTGTCAGCACTGACCCCTGGGGGACACCCTGTGTAACTGCAGCTAGCCTGGACTGATGATGTTTGACCTGAACAAACTGTTGTCTCTGGGAAGGCGTAACTTCTCATAGCGGTCCACCTCCTTTTGTCTCTTGGCACCTTTCTTCTGGGCCTTTTCTTCCTGGAACTTATTGCAGTTGTCCTCTGCCTTCTGTCTCTTCTCCTCCGTCTTCCAAGAGGTCCTCCCTCTTCTCCTGTTCTCTCTGGGCACGGGTGATCAGCTGGTTTGTGGCCATTAAGGCCACGCCCCCAGCCATGTTGCCTAACAGAGAAGAGGACAATATCCAATTGTACTAAGTTTAAAATAGAATAGAACAGTCAGATATACATATCTAACAAAACATTTACAGTAACTGACTTGTTTTTTCAAACAAATTGCAAATTGTCTGGCCTTACCGTTGATGTACACCTCGTGCCCCTCCTCCTTCTCTCTCTTGAAGGTCCTATCAATCTTCCGGAGGTTGCGCTCCTTGATCTTCTAGTTAGCCCAGTTGAATGCTCTTCTCCGGATGCTCTTGTCTTTCTTCCCAATGGGACTCCCCTGAAGATCACCCTCCTTAATCTCCACTTCTTCCTCCTTACTATCAATTTCTCTTTGTCTTTCTTCCTCTTCTGTCTTCATCTGTTCCTGTCTCGGGTAACAAACATTTGAGAAAGTATTGTTTTTTCACTGTAAATTTTGTGTTACTTGGAGCTAAAAGCTACACATTCCCCAGCAGGCTGTAGTGGCTTGTCTCCTTTTGGGGGGGCTGGTCAGTTTGTTGTATTGGCATCTCAGTTATCTTTTCATAATACGGTAACCCATATATACTATATTGTGTGTGGTTCATCCCTTACCTTTCATCAGCCATTGAAAAAGTCATTTTCTCCAAAACATTATATCTGTGTACAAAATTGCTGTAAAATGCATTCCAAGGATCCTCCTTTGGCACAAACATTTTTCCTGTCATCCTTGAATAAAAAAGTATCACTTTATGTCTAGAAACGGAGATGTGTTTTTGTAGTAAAGATGTCTTAGAAGAGCAAGCATCTTTACATTGAACTCATTGTCAGCACTGACCCCTGGGGGACACCCTGTGTTACTGCAGCTAGCCTGGACTGATGATGTTTGACCTGAACAAACTGTTGTCTCTGGGAAGGCCACTGAAGAACACTGAACTCATTGTCATGTTCATAAAACCAGTTTGAGACGACTTTTGCTTTGTGACATGGTGCATTATCATGCTGGAAGTAGCCATTAGAAGATGGGTAAAAGACGGAGATGCTGTAGATGGTGGCGGGGGGGGGGCCTGGGGCATCTTCAATCCTCAAATACGTTCAATCTGAGGAAAATACCAGTAAAAGGGAAGTAAGAGATAATAGGATGCCCACATACATACTGTTGACATTAGACAACTTTTTTTATTTTATTTTTTTATTGTTGAGCCAAACACCTCAAAGAGCAGCTGTTTCATACTCTGAGCAGTATCACAAACAGTCTTGGTCACATTTTATATAAATTAAAGAACACGTCTGTTTGAAATGTGTATCTTACTACTAACTTGTCTTCCCTGTGTGCTCTATTTCTCACCTCAACTTCACCTCAATTTCTCACCTCAACTTCAATCTTTTCTGCCAAATCGTCATCTTCCGCTTTGGAAACATGGCCGCCTCTGGGTCATCTTGCATGTCTTCTGCAAAATGTTCCCCACCCGCCATCGTAGCGGTCCACCTCCTTTTGTCTCTTGGCACCTTTCTTCTGGGCCTTTAATTTTTATTTTATTTTTTACAAAGTATTGTTTTTTCACTGCAAATTTTGTGATTTGTGCTGACAGCTTCGTAAAATAAGTCCCAAATGCAAATAGTCCCTTCTGTCATTTGTTTTGTCCTTGGGTATTGATGTCAGAGTATTGCTCACTTTGTCAGGTTGCATTGTGCTACCTTTGTTCTGCAGGTGTTTTCATGCAGTGCATTTCCTTTGTGTTACTTGGAGCTAAAAGCTACACATTCCCCAGCAGGCTGTAGTGGCTTGTCTCCTTTTGGGGGGGCTGGTCAATTTGTTGTTTTGGCTTATTATTTTGGTTTGTTGTTTTTGTGTATATCCGCGTGGTTGAGAGCAGTTGACTCGGGAACACCTCTGTAGCATGGGTAGGGGCAGTTTGCTCTCATCCTTGCAAGCGGGCTTTGGGTGTATAAGTACCCGCCACCAGTATATACATGAAGACTAGGGTATAGTTAGTTAGATTTGGATAGGCAGTATAGGGGGAAAAGCTCCTTATTCCTTACTTTGGATAATGCACTACATGAAGGGCACCTTGTAGATCTGGGTGTCAATGTAAAGGTTTGTTTTGTTTTTAGTGTTTAGGAGTAGGCCAATTGACAAATTTGGAGATTGAAGATTTCATTCAGGCCCCATGTGAAATGTTGCTAGACTTATATACTAAGGAGCAACTGTTGAAAGTTGCAGACCACTATGAAATTGAAGTATCTGGTTGTGATAAACATCTAAAATACAGTGCCAAAGCCATTAGAAGGCCAAATTAGTTGAAATGGGGGGGTCCTCTCTGGCGAAATGGAGGTTTGCCCACCCAGTCTGCCTGTGGAGGTTAACGTTAGCCCACAAGGTTTGACTTTTAAGCAACAGAAGGACTTAATATTGTTGCAAACGGAACAAGTTCAAATGAAATTGGAGTTGACACAAGAACAGGAGAAGGTAAAGTGTGAAGCAGAACGTGAAAAAAACTAATTGAGCGATTGAGGATGGAGTTGCAGCAGTACAAATTGTGTCTGATAAAATATGGTAATCTTTCAGAGGAAAGTCAAGCCTCGTCAAATGTCTCTGATGCACCAAGGTTTGATGTGTCTGTCAGCTTGCATTTAGTATCCAAATGTAGTAAACATGATCCCGATACATTCTTTGCATTGTTCGAACGTGTTGCTGACTCTAGGAACTGGCTTGACTCTGAACGCACTCTGTTGCTACAGTGTGTGTTGAGTGGCAAAGCCCAGGAAGCTTATTCTGCCCTTAGTCCTGCAGAATGTCAAGTTCACGCAACAGTTCAAACTGCAGTCCTGAGAGCTTATGAGTTAGTCCCAGAAGCGTACAGCCAAAAATTCAGAACCTGGAGGAAAGGCGATAGGACAACCCTGTGGAATTTTCTCGGGTAATACAAGGTCATTTTAATCGTTGGTGTACAGCCGCTAACATTAAAACTCTCGACTGTTATCTGAATAACTCGATAGTTTGTGAGCAGTTTAAAGACTTTGTTCCAAACCGCATTGCGACATATACCAGTGAACACAAAGTCTGCACAGCTTCAGAAGCTGCGGTTCTGGCTGATGAATACATCTTGACCCACAAAGGGAGGTTTGGTGGGCGTAGTTATGGTGATGCTGATCACTGGGACAGTCCGACAGTCAGTTTCACACTCGCTCAAAATTTGCTGGCCTGGGAGCCGAAAATGTCTCAAACTGAAAGTTTGATCGCGGTGTAGGTGGAAAATCAGATGCTAACCAATCGTGTCACTGTTGTCAAGGCAAGGGACATTGGAGAAATGAGTGTCCTTCTCTTAGAGGTAAAAGTAGAGCTAATGTGAAGTCCATAACCTTGTCAGCATCGGTTACGCAAACACTAAGCCCCACGTCTTCCTCTTTATGATGTCAGCAGCAAAAGTCTGTCAGTGAACTTGATTGTCCTGTTGATGTGGACTTTGCGCCGTTCATTACTGAGGGTTGTGTGTCACTTGTAGGAGAAGACAAAAACTTTCCAGTTAAAATACTATGAGACAAAGGTGCTTCAGAGTCCTTTATTTTGGGATCTGTGCTTCTTTTTAATTTAAATATGTTTTTTAGGGCTTTTCTGCTTTATTGGGATAGAGACTGTAGTGATTGACAGGAAGGATGGGAGAGAGAGGAGGGATGACATGCAAGATAAGTTGAGGGTCGGAATCGAACCAGGAACCTTGCGATTACGTGGTAAGCGCATTAGTGTGCTACGCCACTAAGCGCCCCTGGGGATCTGTGCTTCTTTTCTCTGCATATTCCAATACAGGAGATGGTGTTCTGGTTCAAAGAATAGGCTTAACGACTTTGAATGTTCCTTTGCACAAGGTCATGCTTTCCTCAGACTTAGTTCAGGGTGAAGTGGCTCTTGGGGTTCGTCCTTCTTTGCCTGTGGAAGGTGTAGCTATCATCTTGGGTAATAATCTGGCGTGTGTGGCGTGATGTAACTCCACCCCTTGTAGTAACTTCCTCACCATCTCTTTCAGAGAAACCAGATGAGAGCGCAGAGAGTTTTCCTGAAGTGTTTACTGCCTGTGCAGTGACTCGCTCATTGAGTGAAGCCCAATCTGAGCAGTCTGTCCCCAGCCCTGTGCTGTCTGATTCCTCGGTGGTACCTGAAGTGGGTAAAGTAGATGAACACACGATTCCTCAGTTGACTTTGCCTACTTCTGTGTCTCGTTGTGAGTTGATAAATGAACAGAGAGCTGATCCAACTCTAAAAGAGTTATTTGATAAAGTTCTTCCCACTGGTGTCATTAGCAGTGTTGCCTCTGGTTACGTCCTGCAAGACAATGTACTTGTGAGAAAATGGTTTCCTCATGATGAACAGTTGGTAGGAGATGCTATTTTTCAAATAGTGGTGCCATCAAAGTTCAGAAACACTGTTTTGCTCACTCCTGATCCGGAGAATCCTGGTAACTATCTACACACATGGACTCTGATGATGGACGGTTATGTCCACTGTGTGTTGGTACAAGGCTCTAATCATTCATCAATATGCATTTTACAATATTTACATGTCAACCTCAATAAGGCAACAGAAAAGCTTTACAGTTTCAACATGACACATGATTATAGACATCAATAGGTTGAATTACAGTAAAGAATCATACAACAGTCATTCACTCCACTAAGTGTCCAGCCCAACTAGTCACATGACCAGCCCAACTAGTCACATCCGTGTCCTTGTCCCCTGTATCTCTACTATCTACAACCGAGTGACTCTCTGATCATCTGATCACCATTATCTCTGATGGTGATTCTCCCACCAGTAGCTCTCACAGTGATCAATACATTGACTCTCTCCACAGAATTCATGACAATGAGCAGGTCAAGTGCCATCAGATGACAATTTTGCCTCGAAAATATCACAAATATTTCAGACAAACCACCGCCATATTAGCATAATGCAAAGTTTAATTTCGGTCTGTGTACGTTTTTGCCATTCGTTTTTTTGTGACAAATAATGACAACCAAGAATGACAGTTAGTTCTTTTAATTTTTTATTAAGCACCAGATCTGCAACATACAGGCAACATGGGTTCAAACTCTCTCATATGAATGGGCTGTCATATGACATGATATAATATAGTATGGTGTAGTGAGGTAGTATAGAGTGTGGGGCGTGCTGGGGTGGTTGGTGAGTGAGGGGTAGTGTGTGAGTGTGGTGTAAAATTGGGGTAGTGTGTGGGGTATAATTGGGGTAGTGTGTGGGGTTAATGGGGTAGAGTGTGGGGTTAATGGGGTAGTGTGTGAGTGAGGTGTATAATTGGGGTAGTGTGTGGGGTATAATTGGGGTAGTGTGTGGGGTTGATGGGGTAGAGTGTGGGGTTAATGGGGTAGTGTGTGAGTGAGGTGTAGAAAGGTCTTTTGAGTTCCATTTAGAACCCTCTGTGGACAGAGGGAGAGGCCCGGGTGTAGGGGTTTGGAGAGGAATAAACAAAGGGATCTTGGAAAAGCAGGAGGACCAGGAAAACATATGAAGATGAAGAACGACAACCATGACTGATCAGAAGAGGAAAGATGGAGATGCTGTAGATGGTGGTGGCGGGGGGCGGCATCTTTAATCTTCAAATGCGTTCAATCTGAGGAAAATAACAGAAAAAGGGAAGTGAGAGATAATAGGACGCTCACATACAGACTGTTGACATTGGACAAACAACTTCACGTTCAACTACACGTCTGTTTGAAATGTGTATCCTACTACTAACTCCTCTTCCCTGTGTGCTTTATTTCTCACCTCAACTTTCTTTTTTGCCAAATTGTCATTTTTCGATCAGGAAACATGGCCGCCTCTGGGTCATCTTGCAGGTCCTCTGCAAAATGTTCCCCACCCGCCATCCATTCAAGCCTCCGCTCTCTCTTTTTCGAGGCCCACTTCTCATATCGGTCCACCTCCTTCTGCCTCATGGCACCTTTCTTCTGGGCCTTTTCGTCCTGGAACTTATTCCAGCTGTCCTCTGCCTTCTGCCTCTTCTCCTCCGTCTTCAAGAGGTCCTCCCTCTTCTCCTGCTCTCTCTGGGCACGGGTGACCAGCTGGTTTGTGACCATTGAGGCCGTGCCCCCAAACGTGGTACCTGACAGAGAAAAGGACAATATCCAATGGTACTGAGTTTAGAATAGAATAGAACATTAAGATATATAGACATATCTAACAAAACATTTCCAGTAACTGACTGTTTTTTCAGAGAAATTGCTAATTGTCTGGCCTTACCGTTGCAGTACACCTCATGCCCCTCCTCCTTCTCTCTCTTGAAGGTCCTATCAATCTTCCGGAGGTTGCGCTCCTTGATCTTCTGGTTAGCCCAGTTGAACGCTCTTCTCCGGAAGCTCTTGTCTTTCTTCGGTTCCTCTGCCTCCATTTCAGTCTGTTGTTCATCTCTCTCCTTCTCTAGTGTTTTCTTTTTTTCATCCTCCATTTGTCTTGCCATGTTGTATTGCTCTTCCAACTGTTTCACCAGTGCGTACTGTTGCTCCTCCTCTTTCTGGATTCTCTCTCTCTCTAACTCTTTTTCTTTTTCTAGCTCTTTTCTCTCTTTCTTCTGCT
Source organism: Argentina silus (assembly GCF_951799395.1). Classification (NCBI taxonomy): domain Eukaryota; kingdom Metazoa; phylum Chordata; class Actinopteri; order Argentiniformes; family Argentinidae; genus Argentina; species Argentina silus. The sequence goes on from NC_139653.1 coordinate 35,121,143, forward strand.
GTTTAGCAACCTTCTTCTTCTCCTCCTCCTCCTCCCTTAGTTTTGTCTCCTCTCTCTCCCTCTCTATTTTTTGTTCTTGTTCTCTCTGTCTATCAATCTCTCTTTGTTTTGCCTCCTCTCTCCTCTCATTGAGTTGTTGTTGTTTCTCTTTCTGTATTTTCTCTCTTTTCTGTTTCTCCTCCTCTCTGCATTCTCTCTCTCTCCAACTGTTTTAGCTTTTCTTGCTCCATCTCTCTTTTTTTGTCCTCAGCCTGCTTTTCGGCTTTCTTCCTTTCCTCCTCCTCTCTCTGTCTTGCATCCTCTCTCTTCCTTTCCATTTCTTGTTCCTCCTCTCTCTGCTTTTTTGTTCTAGCAATCTCTTTTTGTTTTTCTTCCTCTTCCTCTTCTTTCTCCTTTTCTTTCTGGATTCTTGCTTGCTCTACATTTATTCTCCTCTCTCTTTCAATTTCTCTCATTTCTCCAGCCATCCGTTGTTTTGCAGCCTTCTTTTCCTCTTCATCATTTGGTCCAATCTCCTCTTTCTTTCTCTCCTTTCCTTTTTCTAATTGTGTTTCTCGTTTCAATCTATCAATCTCTCTTTGTTTTACCTCCCTTTCCATCTCCTTCTGTTTTGCCTGCTCCCTCTGGCTTATCTCTCCCTCCACCTGCTTTTTTGGGACAGTCATCTCCTCTTCCTCTCCTTGCATTGCTTCATGTTTCTTCCACTCCAACTCAAATTCTTTTTCTGTTTCTCTTTCTAAATACTTCTGAAATTCCCACCGTCTTTCCTCCTCTCTCCTGATCTTTTTCTGCATCTCAGTTTCAGCTTGTTTCTTCCCTCTATCTCCCTCTAGTATTCTCTCTCTTTTGACATCCATTTTGCTTGCTCTACTGTACTGAGTGTCCATTTTTGTCTCTGAAGTACTTTTTCTCTCTGCCGCTTTCTGGATAGCATCTTTTACTGTCTCAGTGTGACTCTCCTCCTCTCCATGTCTCTTCTCTGTATCATCTGCAATCAAGTCCATTATCCAAGCCTTCTTGACGGTTTGATTTCTCTGTCTTCCAGCAGGCAGCTGTCCATTATCTCTCTCCATCTCTATTTTTGCTTTTTTCACATTTAGTTCTTTGTGTATCTCAGAAGCTGTCTTTCTGTCAATCTCTCTTTGTCCTGCCTCCCTCCGCCCCATCTTCTGCTTTTCCTCGACTATCTGGATAGAATCCCCCACTGTCAGTTTCTGTCCCTGTTGTATTCTCTCATTGTGTCTCTCCACCTCTTTCTGTTTCGTTTCTTCATCACACACAAACAAGTCGTCTACACGTGCCTTCCTTTGGGCTAGATTTCTCTGTCCATGAGGAGACAACTCTCCTTCCTTCTCTTTTTCCATCTCACTTTGATCTTCCTCTATCTGTTGTTTTGGAATCTTTCTTCTCCCTGCCACCACTCCCGTTCCCTCCATCTTTATATTATTCTGTTCATCAACATTCTGAATCTTCTTTTCATCACCTGCAAACAAGTCCACCATCCATCCCTTATTTTCTGGAAGATTTCTCTGTCTTCTAATCGGCACCTGTCCTTCCCTTTCTTCCCCCATCTCTCTATTTTTCTCCACTATCTGTTTGGTCCCTTCATTCCTCTTCTCATCCTCTTCCTCTCTCTTTCCCTCCATCTTCATTTCCTTCCCTAGTTCTCCTTTAATCTCAGAAGCGGTCCTTCTATGCGCCTCTCTTTGTCCTCCGTCCCTCCGCCCCATCTTCTGCTTTTCCTCGACTATCTGGATAGAATCCCCCACTGTCAGTTTCTGTCCCTGTTGTATTCTCTCATTGTGTCTCTCCACCTCTTTCTGTTTCGTTTCTTCATCAAACACAAACAAGTCGTCTACACGTGCCTTCCTTTGGGCTAGATTTCTCTGTCCATGAGGAGACAACTCTCCTTCCTTCTCTTTTCCCATCTCACTTTGATCTTCCTCTATCTGTTGTTTTGGAATCTTTCTTCTCCCTGCCACCACTCCCGTTCCCTCCATCTTTATATTATTCTGTTCATCAACATTCTGAATCTTCTTTTCATCACCTGCAAACAAGTCCACCATCCATCCCTTATTTTCTGGAAGATTTCTCTGTCTTCTAATCGGCACCTGTCCTTCCCTTTCTTCCCCCATCTCTCTATTTTTCTCCACCATCTGTTTGGTCCCTTCATTCCTCTTCTCATCCTCTTCCTCTCTCTTTCCCTCCATCTTCATTTCCTTCCCTAGTTCTCCTTTAATCTCAGAAGCGGTCCTTCTATGCGTCTCTCTTTGTCCTCCGTCCCTCCGCCCCATCTTCTGCTTTTCCTCGACTATCTGGATAGAATCCCCCACTGTCAGTTTCTGTCCCTGTTGTATTCTCTCATTGTGTCTCTCCACCTCTTTCTGTTTCGTTTCTTCATCAAACACAAACAAGTCGTCTACACGTGCCTTCCTTTGGGCTAGATTTCTCTGTCCATGAGGAGACAACTCTCCTTCCTTCTCTTTTCCCATCTCACTTTGATCTTCCTCTATCTGTTGTTTTGGAATCTTTCTTCTCCCTGCCACCACTCCCGTTCCCTCCATCTTTATATTATTCTGTTCATCAACATTCTGAATCTTCTTTTCATCACCTGCAAACAAGTCCACCATCCATCCCTTATTTTCTGGAAGATTTCTCTGTCTTCTAATCGGCACCTGTCCTTCCCTTTCTTCCCCCATCTCTCTATTTTTCTCCACCATCTGTTTGGTCCCTTCATTCCTCTTCTCATCCTCTTCCTCTCTCTTTCCCTCCATCTTCATTTCCTTCCCTAGTTCTCCTTTAATCTCAGAAGCGGTCCTTCTATGCGTCTCTCTTTGTCCTCCGTCCCTCCGCCCCATCTTCTGCTTTTCCTCGACTATCTGGATAGAATCCCCCACTGTCAGTTTCTGTCCCTGTTGTATTCTCTCATTGTGTCTCTCCACCTCTTTCTGTTTCGTTTCTTCATCAAACACAAACAAGTCGTCTACACGTGCCTTCCTTTGGGCTAGATTTCTCTGTCCATGAGGAGACAACTCTCCTTCCTTCTCTTTTTCCATCTCACTTTGATCTTCCTCTATCTGTTGTTTTGGAATCTTTCTTCTCCCTGCCACCACTCCCGTTCCCTCCATCTTTATATTATTCTCTTCATCAACATTCTGAATCTTCTTTTCATCACCTGCAAACAAGTCCACCATCCATCCCTTATTTTCTGGAAGATTTCTCTGTCTTCTAATCGGCACCTGTCCTTCCCTTTCTTCCCCCATCTCTCTATTTTTCTCCACCATCTGTTTGGTCCCTTCATTCCTCTTCTCATCCTCTTCCTCTCTCTTTCCCTCCATCTTCATTTCCTCCCCTAGTTCTCCTTTAATCTCAGAAGCGGTCCTTCTATGCGTCTCTCTTTGTCCCTCCTCTTTCAGACTCTCCATCTTTTTCTCATCCTGCATCTGGACAATGTCCCTTACTGTCAGTGTCTGTCTCTGTCTTATTTTATCATTGCGTTTTTCCACCTCTTTCTGTCTCTTCTCGTCATCCTCTGCAGACAAGATATCTATCCACCCCTTCTTTTCTTCTGGATGTTTCTGTCCATTAGTACACAACTGTGGTTTATGTTCCACATTCATCTCTCCTCTCCCTTCATTGATGATATCCTTTCGTCCCACTTTTCTATTCTGCTCCTTCCACTTTCTCTCAATCTCAACTTCTTGTCTCTCTGAATTGTTCTTTCTGTCAGACTCTGTCTGTCCTCCTTCTTTTTCCTCCTCCATCTGATTCTCTGTCTCTGCATGGGTTGTCCCCCTCTCTCTTTTCTTTTGGTTCTGTTTCTCCACATGAAGAACATGTTGCTCTTCCTTTCCCAGTTGGTCCTCTCTTATCATTGACCTCACCAGATCTTCAAGTGTGTCAATCTTCCTCTGCTTTTCCTTCGTCTCTGTCTCCGCTGCCCTTGCCTGATCTTGGAGTATTTTTATGTCTCGTTGCAGCTTCATGACTCCCTTCATTTCTTTATTCTTTTTCTTTGGCTCCCTCTCCATTTCGGTGTCACTGTCTTCCTCACTCTTTTTTGAACATGTGAACATATGAACATGTGAATGGCTCATAAAGACAACTAGCAGCACACTGTCCTTACAGACAATAACACACCACTGGATCTGTCTCATTAGACTTGAAGGGGCAATCTGGGATTGCTCCCTGCATAATTCATTTTTTTACCATAAAACTTCCAATAAGTCTCCAATTGTATTTAACCTTTATTTTAGCAGGGAGTCCCTTTGAGACCAAGGTCTCAGTTTACAACCAAACATAATACAAACACAAAATTACAACATTCGAAAACACAATCAAGAAAAACAAACACATTTTTCAACAAAGAAGTCCTCAATGAAAACTTTAAACTGCCCTCAAAACCTTAAACTGAAACGTTCTCTGCAGATTGTTCCAGCAGTTCTCTGCACCACAACTAAAACCCAATTCGGTGGAGACCCGAGGAACCTCAAGAGTTAACCAACTCTGAGAACAAGTTAGGTATAACAATCAGGCCCTTAGAACACTTCATATATAGATGAGGACCATCAACAGTGGTAATATTGATGTAATAATAGTAGAACTGTAGTTTATTGTAATTTACTCTCACCTGTAAAAAGGGAAAACGCTTTTTGTTTTCCTCAAAATGGTCGTGCAGATCCTTAGAAATATGTGCAATACGTGCCTCTACTGCAAGGTCCACTTGATATTGCTGCTCCCTCTTTCTTTAGGGTAAATAATCTTTGTTATTCCTGAGAGACTATTATCTTAGCACCAGGCAATAGAAGTATACTTTACACAAGTAAAACAAATAAAGAAGCTCTAACAGAGTAGCAACACAGCGACAGGCACAGCGGTCATGGATACATTCAGGTCAATCATGGATACTGTTATGGAAAATACATTCATAGAACTATTTTCAGGTTATACACTTTCATATGACTGATACAACTTGTGTAACTACTGTGATGACATTTTCTCTTGCCACTCCTCTAAAGTTCTATAGCCATTGTTCTGAGAAGCACTGTATGATTTACCATATGAACAGCGGTGATCTCTGAGGGGGTGGTAGGAGAGAGCAATAGTGGGGGGACAGGCGCATCCTGTCGATAGGTGTGAAATGTTGAACGGCGATTAATCAATAAGAAAGTCTCCCCATTGTTCATTCTTTCCCGCCCTTTCTCACGTAAGCACAGGCCCATCAGCCGATAGCCTTGGCGGCGCCTGTATCATGTTTAAACTGTATAAAAGACGAACCTGATCATTGTCTCTTTAGACTTGTGCTGAACGAACCCCGGTTCTACGCTGGGCTGCTGTTACGCTCTTGTCTCTTGTTTGCAAGCAATAAATACCGGACTCATATATTGTGGCTACTCAGGACTTGTTTCTTGATTCTTACCTCCGAAGAGCTAAAGTACAGAGTGGTAAATCCTAGACTTCCACCACAATACATTCTCTCATCTTCCTTCCAAAATTCTAAATTCTAAATCATTGACGAAATCAAGCATTAGACTAAATTGCATTTCCATTGGAGATGGCTGATCTTTTCATAATACGGTAACCTATATATACTATATTTCTGTGTGTGGTTCATCCCTTACCTTTCATCAGCCATTGAAAATGTCAATTGCTCCAAAACATGAAATCTGCGTGCAAAAACGCTGTGAAATTCAGTCCAAGGATCCTCCTTTTGCGTGGACATTTTTCCTGTCAGCCTTGAATAAAAAAGAATCAGGGCATCACATTATGTCTAGAAATTGAGATTTTGTAGTAAAGATGTCTTAGAACAGCAAGCATCTTTACATTAAATGCAAAACAGTAGATTGATATCCATAAAATGTCACTCAAGTTTCAGTCCGCCAAAGACCATTAGCTCTCACTCCTCTTTAACCTACCCAGACAGAACCAAGACCACTACCCTTTAACCTACCCAGACAGAACCAAGACCACTACCCTTTAACCTACCCAGACAGAACCATGGCTACTACCCTTTAACCTACCCAGACAGAACCAAGACCACTACCCTTTAACCTACCCAGACAGAACCAAGACCACTACCCTTTAACCTACCCAGACAGAACCAAGACCACTACCCTTTAACCTACCCAGACAGAACCAAGACCACTAACCTTTAACCTACCCAGACAGAACCAAGGCTACTACCCTTTAACCTACCCAGACAGAACCAAGGCTACTACCCTTTAACCTACCCAGACAGAACCAAGACCACTACCCTTTAACCTACCCAGACAGAACCAAGACCACTATCCTTTAACCTACCCAGACAGAACCAAGGCTACTACCCTTTAACCTACCCAGACAGAACCAAGACCACTACCCTTTAACCTACCCAGACAGAACCAAGACTACTACCCTTCTAACCGATCTTTAACCAACCCAGACAAAACCAAGACCACTACCCCTCCAACCGGTCTTTACCTACTCAGACAGAGCCAAGACCACTACCTCTCCAACCGGTCTTTACCTACCCAGACAGAACCAAGGCTACTGCCCTTCCAACCGGTCTTTACCTACCCAGACAGAGCCAAGACCACTACCCCTCCAACCGGTCTTTACCTACCCAGACAGAGCTAAGGCCACTACCCCTCCAACCGGTCTTTACCTACCCAGACAGAACCAAGGCCACTAAACCTCTAACCGGTCTCTGCTTAATAGGGAAGTCAAGTCATACTTTAAAGATATTTAACTGATCTAAATCCACGGTAATACATTGTGGATGTACTGTACATTGTCTATGCTGACTGTGTTTACTAAATGTTGTGTTGTTGCCTGATATGACACATTGTGTTTCTGTACCTCTGTGTTGTGATGTCTGTCTTGTGCTGTACAGTAACTGTTCTGTATTGACTTGTGTGTTTGTAATGTGTCCCTGTACCTCTGTGCTGTGTCTGTCTGTCTTGTTGTCAAGTGTTTAGTTATTGACTACAATTTAAATAAACAGTTCGCAAGGCATAGTATATATACAGCTTAGTAAATTGTATACACTGCATTGATGAACAGCAAGTATCTTTACAGTTCATTTATATACGTTAAACTTCACTCAACTGTCAGTCTGCACACCATGCAACAGCATACTTCAAGCCAATATCTTCATAAAGATTCAATGCTGTAATATATAATCTGCTTGTCAATGTATTTATCAGAAATGAGGAGAGTAAAACATACCTTGCCAGCAATGCTGGTCTTTGTCTGTCAGTCAATCTCTGTACCAATTATTTTCTTAGCCAAGGCCAAGACGGCCTGCATACAGTACAACTGCTAGAATAATAGAGATAGGACATCTATGGATATAATATTAAACGTCTGGAAAAACTCGTCATCTGTGATGTCATAACCCATTGTTACATAGACCAACAGACACGCCGTGTCTTACCGCGACTCAAATCATACATGCCAAATCATTCTTATTTAATGTGTCAGTATTGTTATAATAATAATAATAATAATAATAATAATAATAATAATAATGTATTTATTTTGTATAGCGCTTTTCTCAGTCCTCAAACACACTACATTCCATGGAGAAAAAATAGATAGATAAATAAAAAGTGAAACAAAAGCACAGTCAGTAAAAACAACAATACAGACGGACTAAAGATTTAAAGCAAGTTTAAAAAGATGGTTGTTAAATGTGTTGGTGATATGTTGACAGACGGCTGCATAATAAATAGAAAGATTGTAATAAGTCTCGACAAGTAGTTGGACAATTGTTGGCCCAAGTCGGCATGTACCGCTAGAGGGCGCGGCGGAGGTGATGGACAGTTCGCTGTGGGCTCGAGTTGCCGTTGTGTCCTTAGTTGGCAGTTGAGACTCAGGCGACACTGAGGACAGCCAGCTCACCCTTTTTACCTTCTATTACTCTTTCAGGTTAGTGAAATGTCAACAAACACCTCGACGTTTAGAGTAGGCCCATACGGTAGCTAACCCCAATATGTAGATGGTGTTAAATGTATTTGGAATGATTAGGAAAATTGTGCTTCTGAAAAATCCTGCGATCACGCACATGCGCACAGGGCAGTCCACGCGCACAGGGCATGTCCCCAACTCATTAATTTTCAATTGGCCGAACCTAAATAAATGTCATCTAAAGATATTCACGTATTTTATATTACACACATTAAAAACACTATGACCCAGCTACTTACCCAGCTCCTGAATGAGGTCCGCTGTAAATCAAAAGAAAAGACACATCAGGAAAATGGACACCAGAAGACTGTCTCCAAGAAAATCCTTCTCTTATGCAACTTTCTCCAGCATGCCAGTATGAATAGGTTCAGTGTACAGTGCCTCTGTAGAGGTCTAGTGAAACAACTTACTCATTAACAATAGTGACCGAAAAAGACCAACTGGACAAAGTGTGTTGTTCACTGATCTTCTTTTCATATTTCTATATGCTGCCATAAGCTGTTGCTGGCTGCCACTCTGGTGTGGGCCTTTACAGTGAGAGTGTTCAATGACCTGAAGGCCATACAGGAATCTTGTTAAAGGGATTTGATCTCAATGAGGCTAACCTGGACTGCACTCTGACTGCTTGTGGCACATATTCTGTATGTATAGTTGATTTAGTTACTTTAGACAAATGTACTGAATTGTAAGTCACTCTGGATAAGAGAGTCTGCTAAATGACTAAAATGTAAATGTGGTTAAATGGAAATGGACTGAGATGAACCAGAGCATAGCACACATGCTAGCATTCTGTATAAACAACACTAACAAACACTTACTGCCAAATGAATGAACCACCAAATCATCTAAATTATTCAAATGGAGATGTAGTCAAATGGAAGTTCACTAAGATGACCACTACTGACCTCGCTGCTGGTTGAGGTCACCTATGAGCAGAGTAAAAGACAGAGAAATGTCTTCAGTATAAACATTTCAAAGTTTAGACCAGAGCTTGAAAAATGACTACCATTCTGTATAAACAACACTGACAAACACTCACTGCCAAATGAATAAACCTTCAAATCATCATGTGACTTCACCTTCCGCTCAACATCCTTTCACCAGGAAGTAGATGGCCAGAGGTAATCCAATGACAATGACAGAAACACCAAAGACAACCATCCATGGGTTGGTGCGGTCAAACAGCTCACCTGAAACATAAATCATTCTAAATCGACTTCAACCTTGTACCAAGTAAACAAGGTTGATTTTGTTAGATGTCACCCAGAAGGAAAAAAAAACAGTACTTTCAAACAAAAGGATATCAAATTTTACTATGTACAATGACAGGTAGTTTGACTGTGTGGAGTCCTCTTATAGAGTCCCTGTGTGTCTCTGGAGACCCAGCAGAGAGAGGGACTGCTTCACTGTCCAGCCACACCATCTCAGGCTCAGGGTGCCAGCCTTTAGATTCACACAGCAGACCCGTCCCTCCCTCTCTGCGTCCCTCAATGGAGATCACTGGCTGGGTTCCTACAGCTACACACACAAAGACAGACTGGAGCTGAAGTACTGGTGTGAGGTTATGAACATAGATTTAGGAAGAGGAAAATAGGTACTGTACAAGTCATTCAAGGTTATGCCTTAACCAACAACAACACCTTTACGTATCGTCATTGTACCGGGTCTTCGCGGTACTTGGTCTCAATAAAGCATTTGTGTACCGAGGTCAGTTTCAAGGACGTGTTCCCTCTCTTTAGTTCATCTGTAATCACGGCTGTTCTGTTTCTGGACAAGCGTATCTGACATTTATACTTGACGGTATCGGTAAAGATACACATAATAATGTATGTGTATCTCTTATGTGATCACATTTACCTTTGACTCCAAATGTGACATCTCATGAAAATATTGGCATCAAACCCACTCGGTTTTCACTCGCTAGTTAGCCATGCCAACGGTTAGCCAAGCTAGCTTAGCTGGTGAACTCTACATGCCAGCCTCAATCAATCATTCCAAATACATTTAACACCATCTACATATTGGGGTTAGCTACCGTATGGGCCTAGTCTAAACGTCGAGGTGTTTGTTGACATTTCACTAACCTGAAAGAGTAATAGAAGGTAAAAAGGGTGAGCTGGCTGTCCTCAGTGTCGCCTGAGTCTCAACTGCCAACTAAGGACACAACGGCAACTCGAGCCCACAGCGAACTGTCCATCACCTCCGCACGCCCTCTAGCGGTACATGCCGACATGGGCCAACAATTGTCCAACTACTTGTCGAGACTTATTACAATCTTTCTATTTATTATGCAGCCGTCTGTCAACATATCACCAACACATTTAACAACCATCTTTTTAAACTTGCTTTAAATCTTTAGTCCGTCTGTATTGTTGTTTTTACTGACTGTGCTTTTGTTTCACTTTTTATTTATCTATCTATTTTTTCTCCATGGAATGTAGTGTGTTTGAGGACTGAGAAAAGCGCTATACAAAATAAATACATTATTATTATTATTATTATTATTATTATTATTATTATTATTATTATTATTATTATAACAATACTGACGCATTAAATAAGAATGATTTGGCATGTATGATTTGAGTCGCGGTAAGACACGGCGTGTCTGTAGGTCTATGTAACAATGGGTTATGACATCACAGATGACGAGTTTTTCCAGACGTTCAATATTATATCCATAGATGTCCTATCTCTATTATTCTAGCAGTTGTACTGTATGCAGGCCGTCTTGGCCTTGGCTAAGAAAATAATTGGTACAGAGATTGACTGACAGACAAAGACCAGCATTGCTGGCAAGGTATGTTTTACTCTCCTCATTTCTGATAAATACATTGACAAGCAGATTATATATTACAGCATTGAATCTTTATGAAGATATTGGCTTGAAGTATGCTGTTGCATGGTGTGCAGACTGACAGTTGAGTGAAGTTTAACGTATATAAATGAACTGTAAAGATACTTGCTGTTCATCAATGCAGTGTATACAATTTACTAAGCTGTATATATACTATGCCTTGCGAACTGTACAATTTAAATTGTAGTCAATAACTAAACACTTGACAACAAGACAGACAGACACAGCACAGAGGTACAGGGACACATTACAAACACACAAGTCAATACAGAACAGTTACTGTACAGCACAAGACAGACATCACAACACAGAGGTACAGAAACACAATGTGTCATATCAGGCAACAACACAACATTTAGTAAACACAGTCAGCATAGACAATGTACAGTACATCCACAATGTATTACCGTGGATTTAGATCAGTTAAATATCTTTAAAGTATGACTTGACTTCCCTATTAGGCAGAGACCGGTTAGAGGTTTAGTGGCCTTGGTTCTGTCTGGGTAGGTAAAGACCGGTAGGAGGGGTAGTGGCCTTAGCTCTGTCTGGGTAGGTAAAGACCGGTTGGAGGGGTAGTGGTCTTGGCTCTGTCTGGGTAGGTAAAGACCGGTTGGAAGGGCAGTAGCCTTGGTTCTGTCTGGGTAGGTAAAGACCGGTTGGAGAGGTAGTGGTCTTGGCTCTGTCTGAGTAGGTAAAGACCGGTTGGAGGGGTAGTGGTCTTGGTTTTGTCTGGGTTGGTTAAAGATCGGTTAGAAGGGTAGTAGTCTTGGTTCTGTCTGGGTAGGTTAAAGGGTAGTGGTCTTGGTTCTGTCTGGGTAGGTTAAAGGGTAGTAGCCTTGGTTCTGTCTGGATAGGTTAAAGGGTAGTGGTCTTGGTTCTGTCTGGGTAGGTTAAAGGGTAGTAGCCTTGGTTCTGTCTGGGTAGGTTAAAGGATAGTGGTCTTGGTTCTGTCTGGGTAGGTTAAAGGGTAGTGGTCTTGGTTCTGTCTGGGTAGGTTAAAGGGTAGTAGCCTTGGTTCTGTCTGGGTAGGTTAAAGGGTAGTGGTCTTGGTTCTGTCTGGGTAGGTTAAAGGGTAGTGGTCTTGGTTCTGTCTGGGTAGGTTAAAGAGGAGTGAGAGCTAATGGTCTTTGGCGGACTGAAACTTGAGTGACATTTTATGGATATCAATCTACTGTTTTGCATTTAATGTAAAGATGCTTGCTGTTCTAAGACATCTTTACTACAAAATCTCAATTTCTAGACATAATGTGATGCCCTGATTCTTTTTTATTCAAGGCTGACAGGAAAAATGTCCACGCAAAAGGAGGATCCTTGGACTGAATTTCACAGCGTTTTTGCACGCAGATTTCATGTTTTGGAGCAATTGACATTTTCAATGGCTGATGAAAGGTAAGGGATGAACCACACACAGAAATATAGTATATATAGGTTACTGTATTATGAAAAGATCAGCCATCTCCAATGGAAATGCAATTTAGTCTAATGCTTGATTTCGTCAATGATTTAGAATTTAGAATTTTGGAAGGAAGATGAGAGGATGTATCCATGATTGACCTGAATGTATCCATGACCGCTGTGCCTGTCGCTGTGTTGCTACTCTGTTAGAGCTTCTTTATTTGTTTTACTTGTGTAAAGTATACTTCTATTGCCTGGTGCTAAGATAATAGTCTCTCAGGAATAACAAAGATTATTTACCCTAAAGAAAGAGGGAGCAGCAATATCAAGTGGACCTTGCAGTAGAGGCACGTATTGCACATATTTCTAAGGATCTGCACGACCATTTTGAGGAAAACAAAAAGCGTTTTCCCTTTTTACAGGTGAGAGTAAATTACAATAAACTACAGTTCTACTATTATTACATCAATATTACCACTGTTGATGGTCCTCATCTATATATGAAGTGTTCTAAGGGCCTGATTGTTATACCTAACTTGTTCTCAGAGTTGGTTAACTCTTGAGGTTCCTCGGGTCTCCACCGAATTGGGTTTTAGTTGTGGTGCAGAGAACTGCTAGAACAATCTGCAGAGAACGTTTCAGTTTAAGGTTTTGAGGGCAGTTTAAAGTTTTCATTGAGGACTTCTTTGTTGAAAAATGTGTTTGTTTTTCTTGATTGTGTTTTCGAATGTTGTAATTTTGTGTTTGTATTATGTATGGTTGTAAACTGAGACCTTGGTCTCAAAGGGACTCCCTGCTAAAATAAAGGTTAAATACAATTGGAGACTTATTGGAAGTTTGATGGTAAAAAAATGAATTATGCAGGGAGCAATCCCAGATTGCCCCTTCAAGTCTAATGAGACAGATCCAGTGGTGTGTTATTGTCTGTAAGGACAGTGTGCTGCTAGTTGTCTTTATGAGCCATTCACATGTTCATATGTTCACATGTTCAAAAAAGAGTGAGGAAGACAGTGACACCGAAATGGAGAGGGAGCCAAAGAAAAAGAATAAAGAAATGAAGGGAGTCATGAAGCTGCAACGAGACATAAAAATACTCCAAGATCAGGCAAGGGCAGCGGAGACAGAGACAAAGGAAAAGCAGAGGAAGATTGACACACTTGAAGATCTGGTGAGGTCAATGATAAGAGAGGACCAACTGGGAAAGGAAGAGCAACATGTTCTTCACGTGGAGAAACAGAAACAAAAGAAAAGAGAGAGGGGGACAACCCATGCAGAGACAGAGAATCAGATGGAGGAGGAAAAAGAAGGACAGACAGAGTCTGACAAAAAGAACAATTCAGAGAGACAAGAAGTTGAGATTGAGAGAAAGTGGAAGGAGCAGAATAGAAAAGTGGGACGAAAGGATATCATCAATGAAGGGAGAGGAGAGATGAATGTGGAACATAAACCACAGTTGTGTACTAATGGACAGAAACATCCAGAAGAAAAGAAGGGGTGGATAGATATCTTGTCTGTAGAGGATGACGAGAAGAGACAGAAAGAGGTGGAAAAACGCAATGATAAAATAAGACAGAGACAGACACTGACAGTAAGGGACATTATCCAGATGCACGATGAGAAAAAGGTGGAGAGTCCGAAAGAGGAGGGACAAAGAGAGACGCATAGAAGGACCGCTTCTGAGATTAAAGGAGAACTAGGGAAGGAAATGAAGATGGAGGGAAAGAGAGAGGAAGAGGATGAGAAGAGGAATGAAGGGACCAAACAGATGGTGGAGAAAAATAGAGAGATGGGGGAAGGAAGGGAAGGACAGGTGCCGATTAGAAGACAGAGAAATCTTCCAGAAAATAAGGGATGGATGGTGGACTTGTTTGCAGGTGATGAAAAGAAGATTCAGAATGTTGATGAACAGAATAATATAAAGATGGAGGGAACGGGAGTGGTGGCAGGGAGAAGAAAGGTTCCAAAACAACAGATAGAGGAAGATCAAAGTGAGATGGAAAAAGAGAAGGAAGGAGAGTTGTCTCCTCATGGACAGAGAAATCTAGCCCAAAGGAAGGCACGTGTAGACGACTTGTTTGTGTTCGATGAAGAAACGAAACAGAAAGAGGTGGAGAGACACAATGAGAGAATACAACAGGGACAGAAACTGACAGTGGGGGATTCTATCCAGATAGTCGAGGAAAAGCAGAAGATGGGGCGGAGGGACGGAGGACAAAGAGAGACGCATAGAAGGACCGCTTCTGAGATTAAAGGAGAACTAGGGAAGGAAATGAAGATGGAGGGAAAGAGAGAGGAAGAGGATGAGAAGAGGAATGAAGGGACCAAACAGATAGTGGAGAAAAATAGAGAGATGGGGGAAGAAAGGGAAGGACAGGTGCCGATTAGAAGACAGAGAAATCTTCCAGAAAATAAGGGATGGATGGTGGACTTGTTTGCAGGTGATGAAAAGAAGATTCAGAATGTTGATGAACAGAATAATATAAAGATGGAGGGAACGGGAGTGGTGGCAGGGAGAAGAAAGATTCCAAAACAACAGATAGAGGAAGATCAAAGTGAGATGGAAAAAGAGAAGGAAGGAGAGTTGTCTCCTCATGGACAGAGAAATCTAGCCCAAAGGAAGGCACGTGTAGACGACTTGTTTGTGTATGATGAAGAAACGAAACAGAAAGAGGTGGAGAGACACAATGAGAGAATACAACAGGGACAGAAACTGACAGTGGGGGATTCTATCCAGATAGTTGAGGAAAAGCAGAAGATGGGGCGGAGGGAGGCAGGACAAAGAGAGATTGACAGAAAGACAGCTTCTGAGATACACAAAGAACTAAATGTGAAAAAAGCAAAAATAGAGATGGAGAGAGATAATGGACAGCTGCCTGCTGGAAGACAGAGAAATCAAACCGTCAAGAAGGCTTGGATAATGGACTTGATTGCAGATGATACAGAGAAGAGACATGGAGAGGAGGAGAGTCACACTGAGACAGTAAAAGATGCTATCCAGAAAGCGGCAGAGAGAAAAAGTACTTCAGAGACAAAAATGGACACTCAGTACAGTAGAGCAAGCAAAATGGATGTCAAAAGAGAGAGAATACTAGAGGGAGATAGAGGGAAGAAACAAGCTGAAACTGAGATGCAGAAAAAGATCAGGAGAGAGGAGGAAAGACGGTGGGAATTTCAGAAGTATTTAGAAAGAGAAACAGAAAAAGAATTTGAGTTGGAGTGGAAGAAACATGAAGCAATGCAAGGAGAGGAAGAGGAGATGACTGTCCCAAAAAAGCAGGTGGAGGGAGAGATAAGCCAGAGGGAGCAGGCAAAACAGAAGGAGATGGAAAGGGAGGTAAAACAAAGAGAGATTGATAGATTGAAACGAGAAACACAATTAGAAAAAGGAAAGGAGAGAAAGAAAGAGGAGATTGGACCAAATGATGAAGATGAAAAGAAGGCTGCAAAACAACGGATGGCTGGAGAAATGAGAGAAATTGAAAGAGAGAGGAGAATAAATGTAGAGCAAGCAAGAATCCAGAAAGAAAAGGAGAAAGAAGAGGAAGAGGAAGAAAAACAAAAAGAGATTGCTAGAACAAAAAAGCAGAGAGAGGAGGAACAAGAAATGGAAAGGAAGAGAGAGGATGCAAGACAGAGAGAGGAGGAGGAAAGGAAGAAAGCCGAAAAGCAGGCTGAGGACAAAAAAAGAGAGATGGAGCAAGAAAAGCAAAAATATTTGGAGAGAGAGAGAATGCAGAGAGAGGAGGAGAAACAGAAAAGAAAGAAAATACAGAAAGAGAAACAACAACAACTCAATGAGAGGAGAGAGGAGGCAAAACAAAGAGAGATTGATAGACAGAGAGAACAAGAACAAAAAATAGAGAGGGAAAGAGAGGAGACAAAACTAAGGGAGGAGGAGGAGGAGAAGAAGAAGGTTGCTAAACAGCAGAAGAAAGAGAGAAAAGAGCTAGAAAAAGAAAAAGAAAAAGAGTTAGAGAGAGAGAGAATCCAGAAAGAGGAGGAGCAACAGTACGCACTGGTGAAACAGTTGGAAGAGCAATACAACATGGCAAGACAAATGGAGGATGAAAAAAAGAAAACACTAGAGAAGGAGAGAGATGAACAACAGACTGAAATGGAGGCAGAGGAACCGAAGAAAGACAAGAGCTTCCGGAGAAGAGCGTTCAACTGGGCTAACCAGAAGATCAAGGAGCGCAACCTCCGGAAAATTGATAGGACCTTCAAGAGAGAGAAGGAGGAGGGGCATGAGGTGTACTGCAACGGTAAGGCCAGACAATTAGCAATTTCTCTGAAAAAACTGTCAGTTACTGGAAATGTTTTGTTAGATATGTCTATATATCTTAATGTTCTATTCTATTCTAAACTCAGTACCATTGGATATTGTCCTTTTCTCTGTCAGGTACCACGTTTGGGGGCACGGCCTCAATGGTCACAAACCAGCTGGTCACCCGTGCCCAGAGAGAGCAGGAGAAGAGGGAGGACCTCTTGAAGACGGAGGAGAAGAGGCAGAAGGCAGAGGACAGCTGGAATAAGTTCCAGGACGAAAAGGCCCAGAAGAAAGGTGCCATGAGGCAGAAGGAGGTGGACCGATATGAGAAGTGGGCCTCGAAAAAGAGAGAGCGGAGGCTTGAATGGATGGCGGGTGGGGAACATTTTGCAGAGGACCTGCAAGATGACCCAGAGGCGGCCATGTTTCCTGATCGAAAAATGACAATTTGGCAAAAAAGAAAGTTGAGGTGAGAAATAAAGCACACAGGGAAGAGGAGTTAGTAGTAGGATACACATTTCAAACAGACGTGTAGTTGAACGTGAAGTTGTTTGTCCAATGTCAACAGTCTGTATGTGAGCGTCCTATTATCTCTCACTTCCCTTTTTCTGTTATTTTCCTCAGATTGAACGCATTTGAAGATTAAAGATGCCGCCCCCCGCCACCACCATCTACAGCATCTCCATCTTTCCTCTTCTGATCAGTCATGGTTGTCGTTCTTCATCTTCATATGTTTTCCTGGTCCTCCTGCTTTTCCAAGATCCCTTTGTTTATTCCTCTCCAAACCCCTACACCCGGGCCTCTCCCTCTGTCCACAGAGGGTTCTAAATGGAACTCAAAAGACCTTTCTACACCTCACTCACACACTACCCCATTAACCCCACACTCTACCCCATTAACCCCACACACTACCCCAATTATACCCCACACACTACCCCAATTTTACACCACACTCACACACTACCCCTCACTCACCAACCACCCCAGCACGCCCCACACTCTATAACTACCTCACTACACCATACTATATTATATCATGTCATATGACAGCCCATTCATATGAGAGAGTTTGAACCCATGTTGCCTGTATGTTGCAGATCTGGTGCTTAATAAAAAATTAAAAGAACTAACTGTCATTCTTGGTTGTCATTATTTGTCACAAAAAAACTAATGGCAAAAACGTACACAGACCGAAATTAAACTTTGCATTATGCTAATATGGCAGTGGTTTGTCTGAAATATTAGTGACATTTTCGAGGCAAAATTGTCATCTGATGGCACTTGACCTGCTCATTGTCATGAATTCTGTGGAGAGAGTCAATGTATTGATCACTGTAAGAGCTACTGGTGGGAGAATCACCATCAGAGATAATGGTGATCAGATGATCAGAGAGTCACTCGGTTGTAGATAGTAGAGATACAGGGGACAAGGACACGGATGTGACTAGTTGGGCTGGTCATGTGACTAGTTGGGCTGGACACTTAGTGGAGTGAATGACTGTTGTATGATTCTTTACTGTAATTCAACCTATTGATGTCTATAATCATGTGTCATGTTGAAACTGTAAAGCTTTTGTAAAATGCATATTGATGAATGATTAGAGCCTTGTACCAACACACAGTGGACATAACCGTCCATCATCAGAGTCCATGTGTGTAGATAGTTACCAGGATTCTCCGGATCAGGAGTGATGCAGCACAGCAGTGAAGTGGATAGAAGAACCAACTGTTTATAGAGATGCATGATTGTGGGGTGGGAAGCTGTACTTACAATGTACTTCACCTTCAAAGTCAGAGTCCGAGTAGTCCAGCTCTGATGTGGTTCTTATAAGGGGAGTGCATGTACTGGTCTGTCTTGTGTACAAGCAGAGCAGTGACTGAAACCCAGTAGTGTTGTAGTTCTCTTTTCCATCCACTAGAGGGGAGCAGAGAACACTACTATCTCAGGATGACAAACAGCTGTTATACTCCTAAACCACCAACAGGGGGTGCCTATACATTAGTCAAAAGCCTACTGTTTGTGCTGGTGCTATGACAACCGTGGGGTCTACAGGTCATAGTAAAGGTCAGGTCCTGTCCACAGGGTTCTGTACCTGGAGAAGAAGGGGAGGTCAGGAGAGGACCTGGGGCAGTGATGGTGGGCTCAGATAACTCCACAATGGAGGGAGGAGAGAGTAGGGCAGGAGGGGACCTGGGGGAGTGATGGTGGAGAAGGGGGGGGGGGGGGGGGGGTTCAGGTAAGTCCTCTATGTAGGGAGGAGAGAGGAGGGCAGTTAGAAACAATTGTCATAAGCAGAGAGCTGCACCTGAGACACACCCTCACCATGACAACACCCTCACCATGTCTGAAAATACAGTCTGTCAGCATGTATATATCTGTATACTAAACACTTGTATAGGAATATCTATATTCTATAGGTTCATTTTGAGTGTGTACTAACATGGGAGAGCAGCGGAAACTTCCATAACAAACGTTTTTGAAACACAACGTTTTGAGTAAGAGGACTTGTGTTGTCATAGTCACTGCTCTGTCAGGTTGCTGTTATACGGGACTATCGTTCCATCCGACTACGGTAAGCATGGATACCTCTGGGCTCGCTGAGTCTCTGTTTAGAACTTCAATGGTTCCAGGCATAAACTGGGGCCTGGAGTTTTTCCTGACCATGTGACCTGGCCAGCAAAACCTCCTGGCCTCTTGAAAATACGAGTCTCTCACGTGGACACGCCTCTCCAATGGACTCACGGGCGCCATCCCACTTCTGACACCAATGTAGCGAACGGCGGGGTAGAGTAGCTTGCCTTAAGCGGGTATCGAACTCGCAACCTTCTGCTTACAAACCGGCTGCGCTAGCCACAACACCAAGAGAGTTAACTCCCTTGGCAGAGCTGCTAATGGGCCTTACACAGGGTCGGTACAATATGGATTTTTTTGGAGGGGGCTTTAAAAGAGGAAGATGGAGGGAAATTAAAAAGACTGTTAAAACAATAATATCTACTCACCAGACACTTTATTTGGAACATCTGTACACCTTCTCATGGTGGAGGTGGTGTAATGGTGTGGGGAATGTTTTCTTGGCACACTTTGGGCCCATTAATACCAATCAATCATCGCTTGAATGTCACAGCCTATTTGAGTATTGTTGCTGACCATGGGCATCCCTACATGGCCACAATTCAAGATTCAAGATTCTTTATTTGTCACGTGCATACAAGTATACAGTGAAATGCAAAAGTGACAGTGCCACAGAGTAGTGCAACAATAAGTTTTAAAATAGAATAAAATAAAATAGAAGTACGAAAGAATATAAACAGTATAAGCAGTATAAACAGTGGTGAAGCAATGTACGCAATGGAATGGCAATATACAATGGCAATGACAGGTTGACAGTATGATAATTACAGTGGAGGATGAGTCTGCAATGGGTAATTATGTTTGCCTGACCGCAGCAGCTGGAACAGTCCGTTTTTCGGGTGGTGAGGGTCCTTCATTATCCTGTAGGCTCTGGTCCTACACCTCCTGGTGTACAGGACATGGAGAGGGGGGGTTGGAGCTCCATGTTGCCAGCCAGGATGCTCTCCACAGCTCCAGAGTAGAAGGACTGAAGGATCCTCCGGGAGGTCAGTTTCAAGGACGTGTTCCCTCTCTTTAGTTCATCTGTAATCACAGCTGTTCTGTTTCTGGACGAGCGTATCTGACATTTATACTTGACGGTATCGGTAAAGATACACATAATTTATGACAACTGGCTATAAACCAAGGTTACACACCTCTGGTTTCCATATTGATATAGGCCAAGTTTTGGTATTAAATGATGCTGCATAACAGACGTCACTCACAAAATATTATTCACAAATTCATTAGGCTATAGGCCTACAGCTGCATTCCTAGCTAGACTGAAAAGTTACCAGAACCTGAAGTGTTTATTTGACTATCAGCTTTGCATTGATTTCTCAAAATATTATTCCCAAATTCATTATGCCTACGGCGTTAGGGGCTACAGCGACACTATTGCTTGAAGGAGGGGCGGGACAAACACATCTCACAAGATGGCGGCTACTTCAGTTGAAATTGAGGACATCTAAATACACACTCTTTGTATGACAGACTTTCTAAATGTATTTTATGCCCTCTTACTAGCAAGCTACTCTGTTACTAGCATAGCAATGCCTACCTAGTTGGTGTTAACATATCGCTGCTAGCGTACGGAGCACCCAGACACAGCCCTGTGCTCAGCATTTAACCAAGAACAGCTCACTGCGGACACTCCTAGCTCTCCACTTTGCTCCCTATTATGACATCACCTCGAAACTCCTAAACAATAGTTTAGTCAATTTGGACAATCAGCGTAACTTCCTAATCTGTATGGCAAGACCAATCATTCACCCAAGTTTAATCAAAATTGTCCAAGTGGTGTCAGAGAAAAAGCTTGTGACGTGCATTTTTGCTGGCTTTGCTCTGTCCTTGGCACGTGCTTAAGAGCAATCACGTATAAGCAGTTGAGTCCAAATTCTGTACGCACTCAGTTGGGTTTAGAGGACATGACTGCTGAGCTAGCTAGAGCAAAAGCCCCAACAATTTTAACCATGTTTTTAAAGCTATACAGTTTTTAAAGCTATACAGTGTAGTTTTACAATTACACTTTGTAACCAATGGCATAAAACAAGCACGAACTAACAGGCATTTAGAAGTGGCATTCTTTAATAATCAACGACTACATAATTCATTTAAAAGTGGTTGCGTCAATTCCAGATTGCCCCTTTTTAAAAAGGGGCAATCTGTAATTCAAAGAAAGCCAGGTCAATGCCACTTGAACAGCTGAGGGACGGGGCTGTAGACATGCAAGGTCAGACAGCGATGGATGTGAAGCGTCCATGAGATCAAGATGACTAAACACACTCCAACTACGCAGTAAACATGGTAAAACTGAGTTCTGATGAGGTAAGACAGTTGAACAAAGCCCATGAGGCATTTATAAAGTTATAGCCAAGAATAAATGGCTATACATAATTCATTTAAAAGTCCCAAAAATTATGCAACAGACACAGATTGCCTCTTTAAGCACATTTTATTTTCCTTTCCTCTTTGTTTTGGGAGTGGGGGAAGTTGAAGTCACCCAGGTCCCAGCATTGCTGCTGGGACCTGGTGGGTAGCACAGAGCCCTTCTACCCAGAAAAACAGACATTTAGCTTGATTTGACTACCATGGTATTGGTCAAAATTACTTCATAACTGAATGTGTATCCAATTTCACAAGCAGGCAAGTCATAAAAATACTGACCTTGTCATCATAGCAGCTTTCACCTGTAAGATCAGAAACCACATGTGTTATTAGAAGCACATATATACATATTACACAAGTTATTATTATGTAATCATTTTATTTGTCATCTCAGATTTAAAATCTCTTTTGTAAGAGAGACTTGTTAAGTGCAAAGGCATAGTTCATGCAAGGGCTTCATACAAGACTGAGAATATGGTAGAGCAAGATCCAATCACGCAAGTCAATCATTTCAGGATGAAGTTAGCCAGCCAACTCAAACACACATGAAGCTCTAGCTAGATTCTCTATTTGACTAAGAAAGTCACACTTGAATAGGAGAGTTGTGGAGCAAATTAATCACTTCAAGTCTATACAGACATATAAATAAAGTACTGATTCACTCCTGTACTCCCTCACTCTTCAGTAATCATGCATACAATGTCGGTGTCTTCATAGGCCTCATCTACACTAAAATCAGACTTGTTATCCTGGTATGATCAGATCCGTGTCCACACCTGGTATTACAAAGTCTCAGTTCAAATGTTCAGCTGCATGCGCCTTCTGTGGCCAGACTGGGACTAGAAATACAATCCACTGCGTTTGTCCCGTGTAAATAAAGGTGAAATGAAAATGTGAGTGCGAGGTGGTCAGCTGAAACAGGGCCAACAACGGAACACAACCTCCACACACGTAGACCTCCACAGTCATAAGCAACAAGACATAAGCAACAAGTGTAGACCGGGCCATGGAGACAGAGGCCACTCAACAGCCTCTGTCCCTCCAGACTGAGAGGTCTACACGCGGGACACTGGAGCAGGGGATGAGCCTACTACTGCCAGGCTTGACACTGAAGGGGTCAGCGGGAACGCTGGTGATGCCAGTGTTGTCACAGATGATCCGGTTCAGAGAGGCAGTGCTCAGGGCTGCCCTCTGTCTGGCGGTGAAGACTCCTGGGCTCTCATACCACAGTCTGGGGAGGAGCAAAGTGAAAGAGATTCACATATAGTACAGACATGCACTCAAAATAGACACCAGGGAAGGCAGACATCGGAGGACTGGCTCATTGTAAGGTGTGGAAGGAACACTGATTACCATTCCTCGTTCCATTCATTACAATGAACCAGTCCTCCGATTTCTACCTCCACCAGCCTTCCTTGACTGACACACACACACAGCACCCCCCAAACACACACGCACCTGTCTCCCTCACGGATCCTCTGGAACTGGGTGGCGATGAGACAAGCGAAGAGAGGCCCCACGCGCCCCCCCTGTACAAAGGGCTCAGCCACGCCCCCTAGCCACACGTCAATGTTGGCCGGCGTGCCGTAGAGCTGCAGCAGTCTGTGGGCCAGGCTTGGGTTGTTCAGAACCTGCGCCAGCTCAACGTGGTTCCTAGGTGCAGGGAGCCCACAGAACTTGTGCCATGCATTGTAGGCTTGGGTGAAAAGGGAAGGAAAAGACTGGCTCAGTGAGGTGAACTGAAAAGCGCTGGTAAAGTAAACGTCACCGGAGACACCGAAACCACATCCGTGTTGCAGCGCTGCACGCCTGTTCTCAGCTATATTAGTGACTAGCCACTTTTGTCCTAGCACACTTGTCCCGATTATGACATTACATTTAAAGTCACATTCAACAATCTAGCTAAAATGGTCTCCTGTGGAGCATTCCATACAAGCTTGCCATGTTCGTCCCTAGATATCTTCATCGTGGCAACCTGATAATTCCGATACAAACGTTCCAATTGTTCATGCCACAGAAAACCAATGTTTACGTATGGTTGACCATGTGAATTACAAATTGCGTGATAGTCAGGCAGTATTAGGCATTAACTTCGAGTGATTAAGGTTAGGATAAGTTGTCAGGGAAGGCATTAGCAAATATGAGCATAAGCAACAAGAATTAACACAAAAGAAAATGTGAAGTAGTGTCCTAAGCGCAATTTGAACCAGCGACGTTCGGGTTGGTGACCCCTTAGGGTAGTAATGGCTCTCTCCTTCTTTAGTGTTTTCTTTTTTTCATCCTCCATTTGTCTTGCCATGTTGTATTGCTCTTCCAACTGTTTCACCAGTGCGTACTGTTGCTCCTCCTCTTTCTGGATTCTCTCTCTCTCTAACTCTTTTTCTTTTTCTAGCTCTTTTCTCTCTTTCTTCTGCTGTTTAGCAACCTTCTTCTTCTCCTCCTCCTCCTCCCTTAGTTTTGTCTCCTCTCTCTCCCTCTCTATTTTTTGTTCTTGTTCTCTCTGTCTATCAATCTCTCTTTGTTTTGCCTCCTCTCTCCTCCTCTCAATGAGTTGTTGTTTCTCTTTCTGTATTTTCTCCCTTTTCTGTTTCTGCTCCTCTCTCTGGTTTCTCACTCTCTCTAACTGTTTTAGTTTTTCTTTCTCCACCTCTCTTTTCTGTTTTTCAGCTTCATTCTTCCCCTCCTCTTTCTGTCTTTCCTCTTCTTTCTCCTTTTCTTTCTGGATTCTTGCTTGTTCTACATTTATTCTCCTCTCTCTTTCAATTTCTCTCATTTCTCCAGCCATCCGTTGTTTTGTAGCCTTCTTCTTTTCCTCTTCATCATTTGGTTCAGTCTCCTCTATCTTTCTCTCCTTTCCTTTTTCTAATTGTGTTTCTCGTTTAAATCTATCAATCTCTCTTTGTTTTACCTCCCTTTCCATCTCCTTCTGTTTTGCCTGCTCCCTCTGGCTTATCTCTCCCTCCACCTGCTTCCTCTCCTTGAATTGCAAAATATTTCTTCCACTCCATCTCAAATTCTTTTTCTGTTTCTCTTTCTAAATGCTTCTGAAATTCCCTCTGTCTTTCCTCCTCTCTCCTGATCTGTTTCTGCATCTCAGTTTCAGCTTGTTTCTTCCCTCTATCTCCCTCTAGTATTCTCTCTCTTTTGACATCCATTTTGCTTGCTCTACTGTACTGAGTGTCCATTTTTGTCTCTGAAGTACTTTTTCCCTCCTCTCCATGTCTCTTCTCTGTATCATCTGCAATCAAGTCCATTATCCAAGCCTTCTTGGCTGTTTGATTTCTCTGTCTTCCAGCAGGCAACTGTCCATTATCTCTCTCTATCTCTATTTTTGCTTTTTTCACATTTAGTTCTTTGTGTATCTCAGAAGCTGTCTTTCTATCAATCTCTCTTTGTCCTCCCTCCCTCCGCCCCATCTTCTGCTTTTCCTGGACTATCTGGATAGAATCCCCCACTGTCAGTTTCTGTCCCTGTTGTATTCTCTCATTGTGTCTCTCCACCTCTTCCTGTTTCGTTTCTTCATCGAACACAAACAAGTCGTCTACACGTGCCTTCCTTTGGGCTAGATTTCTCTGTCCATGAGGAGACAACTCTCCTTCCTTCTCTTTTTCCATCTCACTTTGATCTTCCTCTATCTGTTGTTTTGGAACCTTTCTTCTCCCTGCCACCACTCCCGTTCCCTCCATCTTTATATAATTCTGTTCATCAACATTCTGAATCATCTTTTCATCACCTGCAAACAAGTCCACCATCCATCCCTTATTTTCTGGAAGATTTCTCTGTCTTCTAATCGGCACCTGTCCTTCCCTTTCTTCCCCCATCTCTCTATTCTTCTCCACCATCTGTTTGGTCCCTTCATTCCTCTTCTCATCCTCTTCCTCTCTCTTTCCCTCCATCTTCATTTCCTTCCCTAGTTCTCCTTTAATCTCAGAAGCTGTCTTTCTATCAATCTCTCTTTGTCCTCTCTCCCTCCGCCCCATCTTCTGCTTTTCCTCAACTATCTGGATAGAATCCCCCACTGTCAGTTTCTGTCCCTGTTGTATTCTCTCATTGTGTCTCTCCACCTCTTTCTGTTTCGTTTCTTCATCGAACACAAACAAGTCGTCTACACGTGCCTTCCTTTGGGCTAGATTTCTCTGTCCATGAGGAGACAACTCTCCTTCCTTCTCTTTTTCCATCTCACTTTGATCTTCCTCTATCTGTTGTTTTGGAACCTTTCTTCTCCCTGCCACCTCTCCCGTTCCCTCTATCTTTCTATTCTTCTGTTCATCAACATTCTGAATCTTCTTTTCATCACCTGCAAACAAGTCCACCATCCATCCCTTATTTTCTGGAAGATTTCTCTGTCTTCTAATCGGCACCTGTCCTTCCCTTTCTTCCCCCATCTCTCTATTTTTCTCCACCATCTGTTTGGTCCCTTCATTCCTCTTCTCATCCTCTTCCTCTCTCTTTCCCTCCATCTTCATTTCCTTCCCTAGTTCTCCTTTAATCTCAGAAGCGGTCCTTCTATGCGTCTCTCTTTGTCCCTCCTCTTTCGGACTCTCCATCTTTTTCTCATCCTGCATCTGGATAATGTCCCTTACTGTCAGTGTCTGTCTCTGTCTTATTTTATCATTGCGTTTTTCCACCTCTTTCTGTCTCTTCTCGTCATCCTCTACAGACAAGATATCTATCCACCCCTTCTTTTCTTCTGGATGTTTCTGTCCATTAGTACACAACTGTGGTTTGTGTTCCACATTCATCTCTCCTCTCCCTTCATTGATGATATCCTTTCGTCCCACTTTTCTATTCTGCTCCTTCCACTTTCTCTCAATCTCAACTTCTTGTCTCTCTGAATTGTTCTTTCTGTCAGACTCTGTCTGTCCTTCTTTTTCCTCCTCCATCTGATTCTCTGTCTCTGCATGGGTTGTCCCCCTCTCTCTTTTCTTTTGTTTCTGTTTCTCCACATGAAGAACATGTTGCTCTTCCTTTCCCAGTTGGTCCTCTCTTATCATTGACCTCACCAGATCTTCAAGTGTGTCAATCTTCCTCTGCTTTTCCTTCGTCTCTGTCTCCGCTGCCCTTGCCTGATCTTGGAGTATTTTTATGTCTTGTTGCAGCTTCATGACTCCCTTCATTTCTTTATTCTTTTTCTTTGGCTCCCTCTCCATTTCGGTGTCACTGTCTTCCTCACTCTTTTTTGAACATGTGAACATATGAACATGTGAATGGCTCATGAAGACAACTAGCAGCACACTGTCCTTACAGACAATAACACATCATTGGATCTGTCTCATTAGACTTGAAGGGGCAATCTGGGATTGCTCCCTGCATAATTCATTTTTTTACCATAAAACTTCCAATAAGTCTCCAATTGTATTTAACCCTTCCTAAATCTATGTTCATAACCTCACACCAGTACTTCAACTCCAGTCTGTCTTTGTGTGTGTAGCTGTAGGAACCCAGCCAGTGATCTCCATTGAGGGACGCAGAGAGGGAGGGACGGGTCTGCTGTGTGAATCTAAAGGCTGGCACCCTGAGCCTGAGATGGTGTGGCTGGACAGTGAAGCAGTCCCCTCTCTCTGCTGGGTCTCCAGAGACACACAGGGACTCTATAAGAGGACTCCACACAGTCAAACTACCTGTCATTGTACATAGTAAAATTTGATATCCTTTTGTTTGAAAGTACTGTTTTTTTTTCCTTCTGGGTGACATCTAACAAAATCAACCTTGTTTACTTGGTACAAGGTTGAAGTCGATTTAGAATGATTCATGTTTCAGGTGAGCTGTTTGACCGCACCAACCCATGGATGGTTGTCTTTGGTGTTTCTGTCATTGTCATTGGATTACCTCTGGCCATCTACTTCCTGGTGAAAGGATGTCGAGCGGAAGGTGAAGTCACATGATAATTTGAAGGTTTATTCATTTGGCAGTGAGTGTTTGTCAGTGTTGTTTATACAGAATGGTAGTCATTTTTCAAGCTCTGGTCTAAACTTTGAAATGTTTATACTGAAGACATTTCTCTGTCTTTTACTCTGCTCATAGGTGACCTCAACCAGCAGCGGGGTCAGTAGTGGCTATATCACCTTAGTCAACTTCCATTTGACCACATCTCCATTTGAATAATTTTGATGATTTGGTGGTTCATTCATTTGGCAGTAAGTGTTTGTTAGTGTTGTTTATACAGAATGCTAGCATGTGTGGTATGCTCTGGTTCATCTCAGTCCATTTCCATTTAACCACATTTACATTTGAGTCATTTAGCAGACTCTCTTATCCAGAGTGACTTACAATTCAGTACATTTGTCTAAAGTAACTAAATCAACTATACATACAGAATATGTGCCACAAGCAGTCAGAGTGCAGTCCAGGTTAGCCTCATTGAGATCAAATCCCTTTAACAAGATTCCTGTATGGCCTTCAGGTCATTGAACACTCTCACTGTAAAGGCCCACACCAGAGTGGCAGCCAGCAACAGCTTATGGCAGCATATAGAAATATGAAAAGAAGATCAGTGAACAACACACTTTGTCCAGTTGGTCTTTTTCGGTCACTATTGTTAATGAGTAAGTTGTTTCACTAGACCTCTACAGAGGCACTGTACACTGAACCTATTCATACTGGCATGCTGGAGAAAGTTGCATAAGAGAAGGATTTTCTTGGAGACAGTCTTCTGGTGTCCATTTTCCTGATGTGTCTTTTCTTTTGATTTACAGCGGACCTCATTCAGGAGCTGGGTAAGTAGCTGGGTCATAGTGTTTTTAATGTGTGTAATATAAAATACGTGAATATCTTTAGATGACATTTATTTAGGTTCGGCCAATTGAAAATTAATGAGTTGGGGACATGCCCTGTGCGCGTGGACTGCCCTGTGCGCGTGGACTGCCCTGTGCGCGTGGACTGCCCTGTGCGCGTGGACTGCCCTGTGCGCATGTGCGTGATCGCAGGATTTTTCAGAAGCACAATTTTCCTCTTTCGCTCTTCGGCATGCGGCTGGTGAATGGCGCTGGAAATTCGTAGGTTTGCTATTTTCTTAGATTTAAAAAAAAAAATGCGTCTTGTTCTTAAACAACATGTATCGCTTGAGTGAAATATGTGCAGCAGCTAAGCGAGCTAACCTTGCTACCGAGTTTACCTGACCTGAGATGCACTTTAGCAAGCTAGATACAGACGACCTGGCTTTTTGGTTTAAACATGTATTCATGCACAGCCCATTAAACTATATTGGTCTGTATTTCTTTTCTTTTTTTTTTACTGAAATTCGGAATCACGCCAAACGCAAATTGAAAGAACGCCTGTTTACTTTGCCAGCTATAGAATTTGACTAACAAGCTAGCTAATTTTCTGTTAGCTAGCTAGCCTACATGACTAGCAGATACACGCGGTGCTTAAGTTGTCCCTTTCATACACGTGGTAACCTGTCGCTTGTCTTCTGCACACAATGCTTTAAGTCAACAAGTGTTGGTTTTCGAATTGGCAGTCACCCTCTCTGCACTCAAAATTCAACTAAATTATAATTTAACTAGGTTTGCCGACTTTAATATTGAGACTATATTGAGTTATCTGTAAACTGTGTAACAGTTTATTCCCTGATTCTCTATATGTGGTATGTGTGGGGGGTGTCCAAGGATGGCTCAATTTTAATTTGCATTTACCTCCTGTTTAACAGTTTGATGAGCAGTAACCAAGCCACTGTGTCAACCTCCTAGTGATAGTAAGTACTTCTTGCTCAATGCTCATATAATTTGAATGCATCTATTGTAAATTTGTAAAAGTTTATTTAAATCGTAGTCAATAACTAAACACTTGACAACAAGACAGACACAGCACAGAGATACAGGGACACATTACAGGGACACATTACAAACACACAAATCAATACAGAACAGTTACTGTACAGCACAAGACAGACAGACACAACACAGAGGTACAGAAACACAATGTGTCATATCAGGCAACAAGACAACATTTAGTAAACACAGTCAGCATAGACAATGTCCAGTACATCCACAATGTATTACTGTGGATTTAGATCAGTTAAATATCTTAAACCTCAGTATGACTCGACTTCCCTATTAGGCAGAGACCGGTTAGAGGGGTAGTGGTCTTGGCTCTGTCTAGGTAGGTAAAGACCGGTTAGAGGGGTAGTGGTCTTGGCTCTGTCTGGGTAGGTAAAGACCGGTTAGAGGGGTAGTGGCCTTGGCTCTGTCTGGGTAGGTAAAGACCGGTTAGAGGGGTAGTGGTCTTGGCTCTGTCTGGGTAGGTTAAAGGGTAGCATTCTTGGTTCTGTCTGGGTAGGTTAAAGAGGTTTGAGAGCTAATGGTCTTTGGCGGACTGAAACTTGAGTGACATTTTATGGATATCAATCTACTGTTTTGCATTTAATGTAAAGATGCTTGCTCTTCTAAGACATCTTTACTACAAAAACACGGAAGAAAGACAAGAGCATCCGGAGAAGAGCATTCAACTGGGCTAACTAGAAGATCAAGGAGCGCAACCTCCGGAAGATTGATAGGACCTTCAAGAGAGAGAAGGAGGAGGGGCATGAGGTGTACTTCAACGGTAAGGCCAGACAATTAGCAATTTCGCTGAAAAAAACAGTCAGTTACTGTAAATGTTTTGTTAGATATGTCTATCTTAATGTTCTATTCTATTCTAAACTCAGTACCATTGGATATTGTCCTTTTCTCTGTCAGGTACCACGTTTGGGGGCACGGCCTCAATGGTCACAAACCAGCTGATCACCCGTGCCCAGAGAGAGCAGGAGAAGAGGGAGGACCTCTTGAAGACGGAGGAGAAGAGGCAGAAGGCAGAGGACAGCTGCAATAAGTTCCAGGACGAAAAGGCCCAGAAGAAAGGTGCCATGAGGCAGAAGGAGGTGGACCGATATGAGAAGTGGGCCTCGAAAAAGCGAGAGCGGAGGCTTGAATGGATGGCGGGTGGGGAACATTTTGCAGAGGACCTGCAAGATGACCCAGAGGCGGCCATGTTTCCTGATCGAAAAATGACAATTTGGCAAAAAAGAAAGTTGAGGTGAGAAATAAAGCACACAGGGAAGAGGAGTTAGTAGTAGGATACACATTTCAAACAGACGTGTAGTTGAACGTGAAGTTGTTTGTCCAATGTCAACAGTCTGTATGTGAGCGTCCTATTATCTCTCACTTCCCTTTTTCAGTTATTTTCCTCAGATTGAATGTATTTGAAGATTAAAGATGCCGCCCCCCGCCACCACCATCTACAGCATCTCCATCTTTCCTCTTCTGATCAGTCATGGTTGTCGTTCTTCATCTTCATATGTTTTCCTGGTCCTCCTGCTTTTCCAAGATCCCTTTGTTTATTCCTCTCCAAACCCCTACTCCCGGGCCTCTCCCTCTGTCCACAGAGGGTTCTAAATGGAACTCAAAAGACCTTTACTCTGAACCAACAAGGGATCTTCAAAGGGTTCTCCTATAGGGACAAATGAAGAACCTTTTTTTCTAAGAGTGTACCCCGCACTTTCTACACCTCACTCACACACTACCCCATTAACCCCACACTCTACCCCATTAACCCCACACTCTACCCCATTAACCCCACACACTACCCCATTAACCCCACACTCTACCCCATTAACCCCACCCTCTATAACTACCTCACTACGCCATACTCTATTATATCATGTCATATGACAGCCCATTCATATGAGAGAGTTTGAACCCATCAAGAAAATGTTGCCTGTATGTTGCAGATCTGGTGCTTAATAAAAAAATAAAAACAACTCTCATTTGTGGTTGTCATTATTTGTCACAAAAAAAACGAATGGCAAAAACGTACACAGACCGAAATTAAACTTTGCATTATGCTAATATGGAGGTGGTTTGTCTGAAATGTTAGTGACATTTTCGAGGCAAAATTGTCATCTGATGGCACTTGACCTGCTCATTGTCATGAATTATGTCATGTGACTAGTTGGGCTGGTCATGTGACTAGTTGGGCTGGACACTTAGTGGAGTGAATGACTGTTGTATGATTCTTTACTGTAATTCAACCTATTGATGTCTATAATCATGTGTCATGTTGAAACTGTAAAGCTTTTCTGTTGCCTTATTGAGGGTGACATGTAAATATTGTAAAATGCATATTGATGAATGATTAGAGCCTTGTACCAACACACAGGAGGACCAGGAGTGATGCAGCACAGCAGTGAAGTGGATAGAAGAACCAACTGTTTATAGAGATGAATTATTGTGGGGTGTGAAGCTGTACTTACAATGTACTTCACCTTCAGAGTCAGAGTCCGAGTAGTCCAGCTCTGATGTGGTTCTTATAAGGGGAGTGCATGTACTGGTCTGTCTTGTGTACAAGCAGAGCAGTGACTGAAACCCAGTAGTGTTGTAGTTCTCTCTTCCATCCACTAGAGGGGAGCAGAGAACACTACTATCTCAGGATGACCAAACAGCTGTTATACTCCTAAACCACCAACAAGGGGCGCCTATACATTAGTCAAAAGCCTACTGTTTGTGCTGGTGCTACGACAACCGTGGGGTCTACAGGTCATCGTAAAGGTCAGGTCCTGTCCACTGGGCTCTGTACCTGGAGAAGAAGGGGAGGTCAGGAGGGGACCTGGGGCACTGATGGTGGGCTCAGACATTGGGATGGAGGCAGAGAGACTGGTTTTGAGTGGGGGCGGTGATCCACAGCATTATGGGTGTGGGGAAGTAGCAGCTCTTTATGGATATTGTAGATTTTTGTCTGGAAATATTTCAAGAAATTATTGCACAGGTCATGGGAAATATTGGCAAGTTGAAGCAGGTGTTTAACGGTGGAGAAAAGGATCTTGGAGTTGCTCCTCTCATTATTGATCATGTTTGAGTAGTGGGAGCTTCTGGCAGCTGAGAGGGCATTTTTATAGAGAGTGAGGTGTTCAGAGTATGCTTGGGAGTAGACTGTTGAGCCAGTTTTTTTAACCAACCGTTCAAAGCGATGTCCTGCGGTTTTTAATAGGCGGAGTTCAGGGTTGAACCAGGAGGCATGGGAAAATGTAACAGTGTGTGTCTTGAGAGGGGCTAGTGCATCCAGGGTGGAGGAGAGACAGGTGTTGTAATGAATAACTATGTTATCAGTAGTTGTGTGAGTGCTGGGGGAAGGGCAGGTGCTGATCAGGTTAATGAGGTCATTATTATTTATGTGTTTTATGTTTCGGAATGTGATGGAGTGTTGAGCTTTTTCCTTGTAAGTTTGGGCAGGGACCTCAAACCAAACAGCTTTGTGATCGGAGATGGGAAGTAATAGATCAGTGAGATTGAGAGGGGTCAGGCCAGTGGAGCAAACTAAATCGAGTCTGTGTCCTTTGCTATGGGTCGAGAAGGTGACATGTTGTTTGATATCCAGGCAGTCCAGTAGTGAGAGGAAATCAGTAGCCAAAGTGGAGCCTGGGGAGTCAATGTGGATGTTAAAATCACCCAGAAGGAGCACATTTGCTGACATGGCGCAGACAGTGGTGAGTAGGGAAGCCAGTTCAGGAAGAAATACAGTTTGACAATGAGATGTTCAAATGATGAGTGTTGGGGAAGATTGACAGTGTTGGCTTTAATGGACGCCTGCCCTCCTCTCTCCTCCCTGCATAGGGAATATTTCAGACACACCACCGCCATAATAGCATAATGCAGAGTTTAATTTCGGTCTGTGTACATGTAACAGGGTCCTTGACACAGGGGCGGACTCGGTAGGTATGGTAAGGGTAAGAGGTTCCCGTTTATTAACACTTTGGTTCTGGACGCCTCCTTCTTTGCTGCCAAATCGTCATCTGCCGCTTTGGAAACCTGGCCGCCGCCGCCGCCTCCTCCTGCTCTCTCTGGGCATGGGTGCCCCCAGCCATGGCGCCTGACAGTGAAGAGGACAATATCCAATAGTACTAAGTTTAGAATAGAATAGAACAGTCAGATATACATATCTAACAAAACATTTACAGTAACTGACTTGTTTTTTCAGGTGCACCACAACTAAAACCCAATTCGGTGGAGACCCGAGGAACCTCAAGAGTTAACCAACTCTGAGAACGAGTGACAGGCACAGCGGTCATGGATAAATTCAGGTCAATCATGGATACATTCTCTCATCTTCCTTCTAAAATTCTAAATTCTAAATCATTGACTAAATCTAGCATTAGACTAAATTGCATTTCCATTGGAGATGGCTTATCTTTTCATAATACGGTAACCTATATATACTATATTTCTATGTGTGGTTCATCCCTTATCAGCCATTCAAAGTCATTTTCTCCAAAACATTCTATCTGTGTAAAATGCTGTAAAATGCATTCCAAGGATCCTCCTTTGGTGCGAACATTTTTCCTGTCATCCTTGAATAAAAAAGTATCACATTATGTCTAGAAATGGAGATGTGTTTTTGTAGTAAAGATGTCTTATAAGAGCAAGCATCTTTACATTAACCTTTAAGAACGTAGTTTTTTTTTTTACCATTGTATTCAACTGGGTGGGTTTTTTTAGGCCGTTTCACGAGTGTTCTATAGTAGCATTCTATAGTCATTGTTAGAGCAGCCGACTGGGGATATGCAGAGCTAGCATGGACTGATTTGCTGTCTTTTCAATTTAATCATTAATTTTCATCCAAAATATGTTACAATATTTGTTTAGCAAGCCTACTAATTAACAAGTGGTTCTGTCAAGACAGTATGACATCATGGTAATGTTAGAAATTATTTTTTATAAAAACAGTTGCATTATAATGCTCAATAGCAGACGAGTAAATAAAGCTATTCAGTTCTTTATTTAGGGTGATTACATTTACTAATTGTATTTGATATTCCATATGCAAATCAATTGAATTAATATGTTTTTTAATCATCTGAAATCTACTAATGTGATGGCCTGTTCATAAATGAGATGAATCAAGCATTAGTTCCATGGTACGTTGGATTAATACATGAAGGAGATAAGGGTCAGGTCATCAAGATAGATGCTGCAACACACACATAACACAAGAATGATGTAATGGAAAAATATTAGGTTAGGAAAGGACAAACTCGTCCCCCAGAGGGAACGGACCGGCGATATCTCTACCTGGAACGGATCGTGTGTCGGGGGCTGGGACCAGCCTAAAACACCAACGAGAGGAGAGCCAAGTCTAAACCGCGGCTCCTCCCCAACCAAATAGCCAATCATAATCATTCTGTTTACTGTAAAATGCTTTGTTTGACATATTGAATGTATCCATTTTTGGAAGGTTGGTTACAGATTAACAGCTTGCTGACTGTGATTTTCTTCGCCAAAAGTGGTCCTTGTACAAGTCTAGAATTTTGACATATAAATAAATAGCTAAAAGTAAGAAGTAGTTTGTCTTCTCCTTCAAATAAAGAACACGTTTTCCCACAAATTTGGTGACGTCCCGACGTGATTTGAAGAGAAGAAATTGGACCGACGGCGAAGTCCGGGAGACGGAAGCCAGACGGAGTTGTTTTCTTGTAACCCCTCACCACTCAGAGGCGCGCCAAAAACAAAAAGGTAAGCAGAAACCTGTTGTTATGAACCGAATTCTGCATAGTTAACTTTGAATACTGTAGACTGTGAGTGTGGAGGAGGTAAGAGTAAACCAACTACCAAATTTATAAATCTATGTATACGTAATGAAACCGTTAATGAAAATTTAACAATCAAAGCAATATATGTCAGAATTCTATTGTTCAGGGTTAAAGTCCCTGTAAATTGTTTGTTTTAGGTTCAAGTCCTTTCAGGTTAAAGTCCTGATAAATGGGTTAGAGGCCCTCAGGGTTAAAGTCCCTGTACATTTTTTGTTTTAGGTTCAAGTCCTTTCAGGTTAAAGTCCTGATAAATGGGTTAGAGGCCCTCAGGGTTAAAGTCCCTGTACATTTTTTGTTTTAGGTTCAAGTCCTTTCAGGTTAAAGTCCTGATAAATGGGTTAGAGGCCCTCAGGGTTAAAGTCCCTGTAAATGTTTTGTTTTAGGTTCAAGTCCTTTCAGGTTAAAGTCCTGATAAATGGGTTAGAGGCCCTCAGGGTTAAAGTCCCTGTAAATGTTTTGTTTTAGGTTCAAGTCCTTTCAGGTTAAAGTCCTGATAAATGGGTTAGAGGCCCTCAGGGTTAAAGTCCCTGTAAATTTTATTTGTTGTGTGTTAGATTTAATCTTGTTATGAGTGGAGAGCGTATGGGACCAGGTTGTGTGAGTAAGTAAAGCATTGAAGCTGAGGGAGGTGAGAGCGTTTGGAGAGTAATTGTGTTTGAAGGTAAAAGAAAGTGACATACTGATGAAAACATGTTGGTGTAAACTGTTATAGAAATTGTGCGAGAGTTGTTGTTGTCTCTAGTAGTTGTTGACTCTACTGTTGTTGTGGTTGTTCAGTAAGTGGGAGGCCGGCCCCACCCTGAAAAGTTTTCTTTGTCTCGTTACTTCCTTAAAGCAGAGCAACTAGTGTTTTGGCTTCATCTAGTGTTCAAGTTCAGCTTTATTGATTAGCTCCATTTAATGTTCATGTTTAGCAATTATTGATTAGCTCCAACTAGTGTTCATGTTCAGTAATTAATGATTAAGCTCCATTTAATGTTTATGTTCAGCAATTACTGATTAGCTGCATATAGTGTTCAAGTTTTGGAACTACTGCTTGACCCCATCTATACAGGCCGCAGATTGACACTAATTTGATTAAAATCAAAATTCATCCACACATGACCAGCATGGTGGAAAACTATGTGACAGAATGTGACACATGCAATGACCACGACCCAAAGATGGTCTACAAGTGCCCAATGGGAAAGTTCCCAGTACCAGACGCACCATTCAAGGACATCAGATATGGGTGCAGACAACAGAGTGAAAGGCTACGAATACCTACTAGTAATGGTGGATAGGTTCACTAAATGGGTGGAAGCCACTCCCTGTAAAAAGAGACAGCCAGCACTGAAGTAAAATGGCTAAGGGATGAACTCATTCCCAACCAGTATGCCACGACACCAGATTGACATGGCTAGATGCACTTCCCCTAGCACTGATGTCGATGAGGAACTCACCAAACAGCAAAACACATCTAATGCCCAATGAGTTGTTGACAGGTCGCTCAAATGCCAGGTCCTCCAAGAGATGGAGGCCACCTGCCGTCCTTAGACATTTGGCAAATAAATTGCAATGACTACATGAATGCATTGACTAACTTGTCTCAAGTTTTGTCTAACCAGGTACGGCAGGTGGAGGCAGAGCCTGAGACCGCAACACCCAAGACTCCTGTGGTAAAGGTTTAGTTCATACCTTAAGGGGTGTGAAAGGAGGGGTTTTTTTAGATTTTTTTAAAATAAAAAACAGCTTATTTTTGGTTCACACCTTAAAAGGTGTGAAAGGAGGGTTTTGTTAGAAATTATTTTTATAAAAACAGTTGCATTATAATGCTCAATAGCAGACGAGTAAATAAAGCTATTCAGTTCTTTATTTAGGGTAATTACATTTACTAATTGTATTTGATATTCCATATGCAAATCAATTGAATTAATATGTTTTTTAATCATCTGAAATTTACTAATGTGATGGCCTGTTGATAAATGAGATGAATCAAGCATTAATTCCATGGTATGTTGGATTAATACATGAAGGAGATAAGGGACAGGTCATCAAGATAGATGCTGCAACACACACATAACACAAGAATGATGTAATGGAAAAATATTAGGTTAGGAAAGGACAAATCAGAGTAGGTGTATGTTTTCTTCAGCAGGTCAACTCGTCCCCCAGAGGGAACGGACCGGCGATATCTCTATCTGGAACGGATCGTGTGTCGGGGGCTGGGACCAGCCTAAAACACCAACGAGAGGAGAGCCAAGTCTAAACCGCGGCTCCTCCCCAACCAAATAGCCAATCATAATCATTCTGTTTACTGTAAAATGCTTTGTTTGACATATTGAATGTATCCATTTTTGGAAGGTTGGTTACAGCTTAACAGCTTGCTGACTGTGATTTTCTTCGCCAAAAGTGGTCCTTGTACAAGTCTAGAATTTTGACATACAAATAAATAGCTAAAAGTAATAAGTAGTTTGTCTTCTCCTTCAAATAAAGAACACGTTTTCCCACAGTAACAATGTAACGTGTACTGATTATTGCCTCAAAGAGAGACACTGAGAGGACGGCTGCACATGAATTTGTCCTTACCTCAGTCAGATTTCTCACCCAACAAATGTTTGTCGCCGACTATTCCCCCCTTCACATGGTCCATGGATTTTACAAATGGTAAGTGAACTTATTTATACATCAAATAGTAGAAAACATCAGAGTTGTAATTTATACCAATCGATGTTTTATGCCTAGACTTTACATAGCGTTAGCCTATAGCCCCTGCCTGTTCACGGTGTATTCAAGACAAAACAACAGGATTTGTTGACAAATTGGTATCTGTAGTCTGAGTTAGTACCCTATATCTATTTCAGAGCTTGGTGGAAAAGCAGGTTTAGTTCAGGTTTAGTTCATACCTTAAGGGGTGTGAAAGGAGGGTTTTTTTTAGATTTTTTTAAAATAAAAAACAGCTTATTTTTGGTTCACACCTTAAAAGGTATTCAAGATGGCGGCGCGCATGCATCGCGACGCTCAGTGTCTCTCCAGAGTTTGCGAACTAGTAGTTATTTGCTTGTTTATCTTAAGTATTCTCGCTAAAAACAGTTTAGCGTACATATCGTACAGCCGACAAGAACTTCTGGACATCGGTTCCGGCACTCCAGTCATCTTTATCGACGATATACCCGATATACCCGAGATTAGCAAAACAGCGGGTCCAGCTAACTCCGCTACACCGACCGGAAGAGGCCCCAGACCGGCTCGGAAAAGAAAACACAGGCGAGGGAGCCGAGGTGGGCTGAGAGCTAGGCTGAAGCTAACCCCACACCGACTCTCACTACCTAGCCTTTTCCTTGCTAATGTTCGTTCCCTGGCAAACAAGATGGATGAACTGCGGCTGCGGATCACCACCCACAAATGGATTATGGACTGTAACATCATGGTTTTCACTGAAACCTGGCTCAACAGCGAGGTTCCCGACAACGCTATCGAGCTAGCAGGGCGCTGCGTTCTCCGAGCAGACAGAACAGCAGGCGACTCCGGTAAGACCAGAGGTGGAGGTTTGTGCATTTATGTTAACAAGACGTGGTGCACGGACACTACCATCACCGAGAGTCACTGCTCAGCTAACCTGGAGTTTCTCATGGTTAAGTGTAGACCTTTCTATCTGCCCAGAGAGTTCACGTCTACTGTTATCGCGGCAGCCTATATCCCCCCGGATGCTAATGCTAAGATTGCTATGAAAGAACTGCATGCTGCCATTAGCAAACAACAGACTCTGCATCCCGAGGCAGCCTTCATTGTCGCGGGTGACTTCAATCACTCCAACCTAAAGACTGTACTGCCCAAATTCCACCGAAATGTCTCATGCCCCACCAGAGGAGACAGGACATTGGACCAAGTATACACCAGCATGGCTGAGGCGTACAAAGCCGTTCCCCTCCCCCACCTAGGTCAATCAGACCACCTCTCATTGTTCCTACTGCCCAAGTACTCAGCACTCATCAAACGAGTGAAACCTACAGTGAGGACAGTCAAGGTCTGGCCAGAGGGAGCTGACTCAGCGCTCCAGCAGCGTTTTGGAAACACTGACTGGGGTGTGTTTGCCACTCAGGCCACCCACGACTCCCACACGGACATTGATTCATATGCCTCATCTGTTTTGGACTACATCAATTCCAACATCAGCAGTGTCACCACACTCAAGCGGATCACCACTTTCCCTAATCAGAAGCCATGGATGAACAGTGAGGTCCGACTCCTGCTGAAGGCACGCGACATTGCCTTCAGATCAGGGGATGCTCGGGCCTATAGCTCATCCAGGGCTAATCTGCAGAGGGGCATCAAAAAGGCCAAGCACAACCACAAGCTGAGGATAGAGGATCACTTCAGAAACAACTCTGACCCCCGACGCATGTGGCAGGGCATCCAGGCCATCACAGACTACAAAACAACTAACACCTCACCCCTCTCCGTTGACGCCTCCCTCCCTGATGAGCTGAACCACTTCTACGGCCGCTTTGACAGGGACAACAAGGAGGTGGCCATCAAGGCTGTGCTCCCTGCGGATCACCAGCCCCTCACTCTATCTCCCACCGACGTGTGTGCGGCACTGAGCAGGACTAACGCACGCAAGGCTGCTGGTCCTGATGGGATTCCCGGACGCGTCCTCAGGGCCTGCGCTGTGCAGCTGACTAAGGTTTGGACTGACATATTCAACCTGTCCCTAGCCCAAGCAGCTGTCCCCGCGTGCTTCAAAACCACCTCCATCGTGCCGGTGCCAAAACACTCCACTGCAACGAGCTTAAATGACTTCCGACCAGTGGCACTCACGCCCATCATCATGAAGTGCTTCGAGAGGCTGGTCCTAGCCCAACTCAAGACCTGCCTACCACCCACACTGGACCCCTTTCAATTCGCCTACCGGCAGAACAGGAGTACAGAGGATGCCATTTCGACGGCACTTCACTCCGCCCTGTCCCACCTCGACAAGACTAACTCTTATGTGAGAATGCTGTTTATTGACTTCAGCTCAGCATTCAACACCATCATCCCCTCCAAACTGATCTCCAAACTCAGGCAACTGGGCATCAACCCCTCCCTCTGCAACTGGATTCTAGACTTCCTGACCAACAGGCCGCAGTCTGTTAGGCTTCACAACCACACCTCCTCAACCCTCATCCTGAACACCGGCGTTCCACAAGGCTGTGTGCTGAGCCCCCTCCTTTACTCCCTCTTCACCTACGACTGCACACCTGTACATGGCTCAAACACCATTGTTAAGTTTGCAGACGACACAACGGTGATCGGTCTCATCAGCAACAACGATGAGTCGGCCTACAGGGAGGAGGTACAGCACCTAACAGTGTGGTGCAACGACAATAACCTGGCTCTCAACACCAAGAAGACCAAAGAACTCATTGTGGACTTCAGGAAGTCTAAAGCTGGAGCACACACCCCCATCCTCATCAACGAGACTGAGGTGGAGCGAGTCACCAGCTTCAAGTTTCTGGGTGTCCACATCTCTGAGGACCTCTCCTGGACCCTCAACACCTCCACCCTGATAAAGAAGGCTCACCAGCGTCTCTTCTTCCTGAGGAGACTAAAGAAGGTCCATCTGTCTCCTCAGATCCTGGTGAATTTCTACCACTGCACCATCGAGAGTATCCTTACCTACTGTGTCACAGTATGGTATGGCAACTGCTCGGCATCGGACCGGAAAGCACTGCAGAGGGTGGTGAAAACTGCCCAACGCATCACCGGTTCCTCACTC
Organism: Argentina silus; assembly: GCF_951799395.1. Taxonomy (NCBI): domain Eukaryota; kingdom Metazoa; phylum Chordata; class Actinopteri; order Argentiniformes; family Argentinidae; genus Argentina; species Argentina silus. The sequence continues at coordinate 35,161,906 of NC_139653.1, forward strand.
CCCTCCATCGAGGCTGTCCAGGGCAAACGATGCTTGCGTAAGGCACGCAGCATCGTCAAGGACATCTCTCACCCCAACCATAGACTTTTCACCCCACTCCCCTCCGGGAGGCGCTACAGGTCTCTCCGCACCCGAACCAGTAGGTTCAGAGGCAGCTTCTTCCCTGCGGCTGTCACCCTACTGAACTCGAACACTGCACCGACCTGACAACCTACTACCCCTGCAACCCCCCCCCCCCCCCCCCCCGGACAATTGCACTATTGCACTATTACTCCCCTCCCCTCCCCTGCTCTTACTCATACCACTGCTCTTCTGTACATACCTGTCCATACTGTTCATACTGCACATAATGCACATATCCTTATATTTTCTTTAATACTACTGCACATACTGTACATACCTGTTTATACTGTTTATACGGCATTCCATATTCATATTTATATTTATTCTGCTATCTACCTCATGCTACTGTTAATACATATATACTGCTAGACTGCATTACCCATACAGCTCATATGCTGCTACACTGTTCATACTGTAACTATTTATTCTGCTATAATGCTACTGTACTCATATACTGCTATACTGCACTGCTATATTATACTGCACTACTACTGATCATATATTGCACTACCTGCAAACACTGTTCATTGCACTTTCTGCTATTTTGCACTTCTGGTTAGACGCTAACTGCATTTCGTTGTCTCTGTACTTGTACTCTGCACAATGACAATAAAGTTGAATCTAATCTAATCTAATCTAAAACACACTCCTAAAAATAAACGTGAATTTCATATTCCATCTATTCAGTAAACAAGCCCACAGCCAGGCAGATGATGAGGTAGTCCACTTTTTTAATTATCTGAATAAGGCTTGAAGTGTTAGCCTGTTTTGACTGCACAGATAATATCACATAGCCTACGTATCAGAATTTTACTTTGTGTAGGTTGTCAATCTCAGATAGACTCAGTTTAAATTTTGGGAAAAAAGGTAAATGGCAAAAAAGTAATGTCTGAAACTGTGAGTGTTAAGATTTTTAATCCAAATCATTTGCGTGCATGTGAACTATGCATATGAACTGAACAAATGAAAACATTATGATAATTGCACTCTTATTGATAATGATGAATGACAAAGAGTTTCAGAAAACATTAGTATTTTCAACAGCAAAATATTTCATTCATGGACCCATAACTATTGGTAGGATCAAGATGCAAATAATGACATACTGGAACAAAAACAATAGAATGAGTTTTGATTTGTGTACTTTGAATAGCAGATTTCTTGAATTAAATTATACTTTTATGTCTTTTCCAGACAGGAACAGTCAGAAGTGCTTGAGGGTGTGGTATTCCTCAAAGCAGGAAGTCACGCACAGTGGTACGTCACAGGGGACACACATGTACTTTGTGGCCTGCCGCAGCTGTGGACGCCTGGTTGTTGTCTGGCACAGTGTTGCCAACTCCTCAGTAAGGAAAGTAGCTATTGACTGTCCTAAAAGTCGCTAGAAGTCACTAAATGACATCATTGCCTAATTTGCATAATATCTCATTTGCATGTAATTGTAATGGACGCTGTAGGAGAGAGGAATAACGTCGTGGGAGAGACAAAAAGTGAGTGCTTTTTACCACACTCATCTGGCTGAATAATCTCTCGACTTCAGCATTCAAGTGTGGCAAGGACAACACAGACACAGCAGCCATGGCAAGTTCCTGAAACAGGTTGATATCAGCTGCATCCCTGAACTTCCAAATCTCATTCCAGAAGCCCACTGTGTTTTTTGTTTCATTCCACTTATTAAGATGGATGGTACGCCATTGCTGGACAATCTTGTCTATCTCTGCAGGAGAGTAGCCAAGGAGCTTGGCTATTTTTTCTATTTCTCCCAGACTCTTGTTGTGCTTTAGAGTTTCCTCTACATTGAAAACTGACATGTACTGCAATGCTTCGATGTTGTCCGGCAGTCTCACCCTCAACTCGTTAGTGAGGGAGATGGTGAAGGCAACACACCGCTTTTGGACATTGTTCTTGTCCTCAGGCGCAAGGTGGAGCTCAGCTGCCTTTGACTCAAAAATTGATGTATCCATCAATTGGCTCTTTGAGTACACCAATATTTGCCAGTGGATTCAGCACCCTGCTTCTCACAGACTTTATCAGGCTAACCAAGCTGTCAAGAAGTTTAACAGGATCTACCTGCTCTCCCTCAAAAGCCTTGATGGCCAACTGTACCTCACCCAGCACTGACTTAAAAAAAAGTCAGATCCAAGATGTTTTGAGGATCACTGTACATGGAGTAGAAAACCTATGCTTCCCCAATGTGATCACATGCTAGCATGGAACAGTGTTCAGCAATAGCTAATGCCATGGTGGCTTCAGCCTTTTTCAATTTAGTCAATTTATTTTATTTTTTTACTCATTAATGGCAGCTTGCTTTGGGTGGAACTGTTATAAGGCTTTGCCTTTTGAATATGTTTTTGAGTTGTCATGTGTTTTTTTTATATCACAAAGTTTGGCGTAGAAATCAGCCTTACGATACATGCAGTATGCCCGTGTATCATCTCCAATAAACGGCTTCAACCAGCCTTTGATTTCAGGGTTTGATCCCCACTCCTTTCTGTATTTTTGAGCGTACAGTTTAGACATGATGAGCTAGCTAGCTAGATGTTTAGCTTATGTCAAAGAGAGGCACACACACAGTGGACGAGGTGAGTAAGTGACTGAGGCTGTGTGAGTCAAATGTAGTAATTTATTTTAGTGTGACAGTGAAGAAACATTTACATTTACATCCTGCTCTGTAAGCCAGGGCGGGATCAGTGGCGGCTTTGCGCACGCGCAATTCATTTGCAGTGTGGACGCGGAGTGGTGTGGGTCTCCTCTCTGCTCTGACTGCAGCTGGGACTGCTGCGTGAGGCTACTGTGAGACTGACCGCCTGTGAGTGCTTTGGGACGGGGGAGGGGCTCACGGCAGCACCCGCTACTCGTTGAGGACAGTAACTGCAGAGCGATACGTGCTTTCACGTCAGAGTCTCCAAAACACCAGAAAAGTCTCCAAAACACCAGCTAGATTTGTCGCTAGTCGCTTTTGACAAAAAAAGTCGCTAAGAGGATTTGGAAAGTCGCCAGATTTAGGGAGAAAGTCGCCAAGTTGGCAACACTGGTCTGGCAGACCCTGCAACGGCGCCTTGTTGTCCAGCGTTGGACGTCCACCACAGGAAGGCCTTCTGGCAGTGTGGAATTCCTCAATCAACTGTTGCGCCAAGTTCTCCCTGAACCTAGCATATGTCATCTCCTCTCGTGTGAGCTGACGGTGGACCACATAGCTGTTGAATACAGCCACATCCAACACATAAACAAAGAGCTTTTTGTACCATTTGAAGGTTTTCCGCGCACACTCAACAAAGGTGTTGCGTCTGTCCAAATTGTCCACAGGGCCCATATTTTTGTTGTAATCCCGCACACAGAGGGGTTTGATGACACTTTCCCCTGTGGCATAGTTGACTTTGCCAGTCGGTACCATGCCCTCACAATGCACAGTGGACAAAGTATGGACGTCCCGCTTATCGTGCCATTTTGTGGCCAGAATTTCCCCGTTGTTGAAAGACTCAACCTCACCCTTCTGCATTTTGTCCCTAAATTTTGGCATTCCTTTCCTGTTCGACCTCACTGTACCACAGGCACCCGTTCCATGTCGTTGTAGATGGGAAAAAAGGGAAGGGCTGCTATACCAATTATCTATGTACAAAACATGGCCCTTGCCAAGAAAAGGCTTCATCAATGCATGCACTACTGACCCTGACATTCCCAGACCCCTGATTGTGGTGACATCAGTTGATTTCCCTGTATATATTATGAGGTCCTGGACATATCCCGTTGTTACATCACATAATACAAACAAGTTTGATGCCAAAGCGATGACGTTTTGATGGTATAAACTGTTTAAAGGACAGCCTTCCTTTCCACTTCACCATTGACTCATCAATGCATACATTTTGGTGGGGATAAAAAATTTGATTAAAAGCCTGAATAATTGGGTTAAAAACCGAACTGATTTTCTGGAGGGGGTCAGTAGACGTTGTAGGCGTGAAATGCAGGGCTCTCATTAGCAGGAGGAAGCGGTCCTGGGAGAAGATGGTACCAAAGAAGGGGGTCGATAGCATTGGATTGGTGGTAAAGTAGTCTCTAACATTCTGTTTTTTCACGAGACCCATGAGAAAAAGTATAGAGAAAAAGACATACAACTCTGCCACAGTTGTATCCACCCATTTAGCTAGCTTCCCAGCATTATTGAAACGTTCCCTCAGTGACTGGGCATAGCAGTTTGTTTCAGTCACTATAGACTGAATAGTGGAGGGGGTGATAAACATTTTGAAGCATTCTGCATCTGTGCTATTTCCTGGCTGCCTCCTTAACCCTGACAACCCCCTTGAAAACCTGATGGCCTTTGGCCTGAAGTCTCCCTTCCTCCAAGAAAACACCTCACTGTCCTCTGGCTCTGGCGCTTCAAGGGCCGTCAGGTTCTCTGGCAGCTCCTCATCGTCCGATGACTGCTCGTCTGGTTCAACTTCATTTAGCGCAGGTTCGTCAGCAGCATCTTCAGCATCCACGTCCAAAAATATCTCCCTTATTTCCTCGTCGGTAAGCTGACGTCTTTTTGTTCGCCCGGACATGTTCCCTTTCTATACTTTATTCTACGTTTTTATTATTACCTGAGATTACGTTCGCTACTTGTGTTTATTCTGTATCACTGAATGAATGAATGAGATGCCGGGTATGTGACAGCCGCTATGTGTTTCAAACTGTGGATGCGCTGATATTGCGCAAATAAAGTTGCAATTATAATGGGACAAGTTGGAGGTGTCTGCGCAGTTATTGTGCATGAATGATACGGAGGATGTAGCGAGTGACGTTTACCGAGCCCTCAGTTTTTGCCATGCATAGTCGAGTATCACACAAGCATAACACAAACTAGACCAAGTAAACAAAATGATAACGACAAGATCATATGGAGAGAGTCAATTATTGACGGAAGGAGAACAATGTTAGCTTGTGTTAGCAATCGAGCCATAGTGCTAGCCCACACAGGGCCATTGTTGCGCTGCGATTGGAATACTCAGGTAGCTACATTCTAAACACACCCGTGTGACGGTACGCTTTTATGGAAAAGCAGGGGCCATCACATCAGTGTGACACTACATTCTTAAAGGTTAAACTCATTGTCAGCACTGACCCCTGGGGGACACCCTGTGTAACTGCAGCTAGCCTGGACTGATGATGTTTGACCTGAACAAACTGTTGTCTCTGGGAAGGCCTTTTCCTCCTGGAACTTATTGCAGCTGTCCTCTGCCTTCTGTCTCTTCTCCTCCGTCTTCCAAGAGGTCCTCCCTCTTCTCCTGCTCTCTCTGGGCACGGGTGATCAGCTGGTTTGTGGCCATTGAGGCCACGCCCCCAGCCATATTGCCTAACAGAGAAGAGGACAATATCCAATTGTACTAAGTTTAAAATAGAATAGAACAGTCAGATATACATATCTAACAAAACATTTACAGTAACTGACTTGTTTTTTCAGACAAATTGCTAATTGTCTGGCCTTACCGTTGATGTACACCTTGTGCCCCTCCTCCTTCTCTCTCTTGAAGGTCCTATCAATCTTCCGGAGGTCGCGCTCCTTGATCTTCTAGTTAGCCCAGTTGAATGCTCTTCTCTGGATGCTCTTGTCTATCTTCTGTGTTTTTGATGTAAAGATGTCTTAGAAGAGCAAGCATCTTTACATTAAATGCAAAACAGTAGATTGAGATCCATAAAATGTCACTCAAGTTTCAGTCCGCCAAAGACCATTAGCTCTCAAACCTCTTTAACCTACCCAGACAGAACCAAGAACGCTACCCTTTGACCTACCCAGACAGAGCCAAGACCACTACCCCTCTAACCGGTCTTTACCTATCCAGACAGATCCAAGGCTACTACCCCTCCAACCAGTCTTTACCTACCCAGACAGAGCCAAGACCACTACCCCTCTAACCGGTCTTTACCTACCCAGACAGAACCAAGGCTACTTACCCCTCTAACCGGTCTTTACCTACCCAGACAGAGCCAAGGCCACGGCCACTACCCCTCTAACCGGTCTTTACCTACCCAGACAGAACCAAGGCTACTTACCCCTCCAACCGGTCTTTACCTACCCAGACAGAGCCAAGACCACTACCCCTCTAACCGGTCTCTGCCTAATAGGGAAGTCGAGTCATACTGAGGTTTAAGATATTTAACTGATCTTAATCCACGGTAATACATTGTGGATGTACTGTACATTGTCTATGCTGACTGTGTTTACTAAATGTTGTCTTGTTGCCTGATATGACACATTGTGTTTCTGTACCTCTGTGTTGTGTCTGTCTGTCTTGTGCTGTACAGTAACTGTTCTGTATTGACTTGTGTGTTTGTAATGTGTCCCTGTACCTCTGTGCTGTGTCTGTCTGTCTTGTTGTCAAATGTTTAGTTATTGACTACGATTTAAATAAACTTTTACAAATTTACAATAGATGCATTCAAATTATATGAGCATTGAGCAAGAAGTACTTACTATCACTAGGAGGTTGACACAGTGGCTTGGTTACTGCTCATCAAACTGTTAAACAGGAGGTAAATGCAAATTAAAATTGAGCCATCCTTGGACACCCCCCACACATACCACATATAGAGAATCAGGGAATAAACTGTTACACAGTTTACAGATAACTCAATATAGTCTCAATATTAAAGTCGGCAAACCTAGTTAAATTATAATTTAGTTGAATTTTGAGTGCAGAGAGGGTGACTGCCAATTCGAAAACCAACACTTGTTGACTTAAAGCATTGTGTGCAGAAGACAAGCGACAGGTTACCACGTGCATGAAAGGGACAACTTAAGCACCGCGTGTATCTGCTAGTCATGTAGGCTAGCTAGCTAGCAGAAAATTAGCTAGCTTGTTAGTCAAATTCTATAGCTGGCAAAGTAAACAGGCGTTCTTTCAATTTGCGCTTGGCGTGATTCCGAATTTCAGTAAAAAATAAATAAAAATACAGACCAATATAGTTTAATGGGGGCTGTGCATGAATACATGTTTAAACAAAAAAGCCAGGTCGTCTGTATCTAGCTTGCTAAAGTGCATCTCAGATCAGGTAAACTCGGTAGCAAGGTTAGCTCGCTTACCTGCTGCACATATTTCACTCAAGCGATACATTTTTTTTTTTTAAATCTAAGAAAATAGCAAACCTACGAATTTCCAGCGCCATTCACCAGCCGCATGCCGAAGAGCGAAAGAGGAAAATTGTGCTTCTGAAAAATCCTGCGATCACGCACATGCGCACAGGGCAGTCCACGCGCACAGGGCAGTCCACGCGCACAGGGTCCCCAACTCATTAATTTTCAATTGGCCGAACCTAAATAAATGTCATCTAAAGATATTCACGTATTTTATATTACACACATTAAAAACACTATGACCCAGCTACTTACCCAGCTCCTGAATGAGGTCCGCTGTAAATCAAAAGAAAAGACACATCAGGAAAATGGACACCAGAAGACTGTCTCCAAGAAAATCCTTCTCTTATGCAACTTTCTCCAGCATGCCAGTATGAATAGGTTCAGTGTACAGTGCCTCTGTAGAGGTCTAGTGAAACAACTTACTCATTAACAATAGTGACCGAAAAAGACCAACTGGACAAAGTGTGTTGTTCACTGATCTTCTTTTCATATTTCTATATGCTGCCATAAGCTGTTACTGGCTGCCACTCTGGTGTGGGCCTTTACAGTGAGAGTGTTCAATGACCTGAAGGCCATACAGGAATCTTGTTAAAGGGATTTGATCTCAGTGAGGCTAACCTGGACTGCACTCTGACTGCTTGTGGCACATATTCTGTATGTATAGTTGATTTAGTTACTTTAGACAAATGTACTGAATTGTAAGTCACTCTGGATAAGAGAGTCTGCTAAATGACTAAAATGTTAATGTGGTTAAATGGAAATGGACTGAGATGAACCAGAGCATAGCACACATGCTAGCATTCTGTATAAACAACACTAACAAACACTTACTGCCAAATGAATGAACCACCAAATCATATAAATTATTCAAATGGAGATGTGGTCAAATGGAAGTTGACTAAGGTGATATAGCCACTACTGACCCCGCTGCTGGTTGAGGTCACCTATGAGCAGAGTAAAAGACAGAGAAATGTCTTCAGTATAAACATTTCAAAGTTTAGACCAGAGCTTGAAAAATGACTACCATTCTGTATAAACAACACTGACAAACACTCACTGCCAAATGAATAAACCTTCAAATTATCATGTGACTTCACCTTCCGCTCGACATCCTTTCACCAGGAAGTAGATGGCCAGAGGTAATCCAATGACAATGACAGAAACACCAAAGACAACCATCCATGGGTTGGTGCGGTCAAACAGCTCACCTGAAACATGAATCATTCTAAATCGACTTCAGCCTTGTACCAAGTAAACAAGGTTGATTTTGTTAGATGTCACCCAGAAGGGAAAAAAAAACAGTACTTTCAAACAAAAGGATATCAAATTTTACTATGTACAATGACAGGTAGTTTGACTGTGTGGAGTCCTCTTATAGAGTCCCTGTGTGTCTCTGGAGACCCAGCAGAGAGAGGGACTGCTTCACTGTCCAGCCACACCATCTCAGGCTCAGGGTGCCAGCCTTTAGATTCACACAGCAGACCCGTCCCTCCCTCTCTGCGTCCCTCAATGGAGATCACTGGCTGGGATCCTACAGCTACACACACAAAGACAGACTGGAGCTGAAGTACTGGTGTGAGGTTATGAACATAGATTTAGGAAGAGGAAAATAGGTACTGTACAAGTCATTCAAGGTTATGCCTTAACCAACAACAACACCTTTACGTATCGTCATTGTACCGGGTCTTCGCGGTACTTGGTCTCAATAAAGCATTTGTAAAACCTAGGATCATATCCTTGTACCGAGGTCAGTTTCAAGGACGTGTTCCCTCTCTTTAGTTCATCTGTAATCACGGCTGTTCTGTTTCTGGACAAGCGTATCTGACATTTATACTTGACGGTATCGGTAAAGATACACATAATAATGTATGTGTATCTCTTATGTGATCACATTTACCTTTGACTCCAAATGTGACATCTCATGAAAATATTGGCATCAAACCCACTCGGTTTTCACTCGCTAGTTGCCAACGGTTAGCCGAGCTAGCTTAGCTGGTGAACTCTACATGCCAGCCTCAATCAATCATTCCAAATACATTTAACACCATCTACATATTGGGGTTAGCTACCGTTTGGGCCTAGTCTAAACGTCGAGGTGTTTGTTGACATTTCACTAACCTGAAAGAGTAATAGAAGGTAAAAAGGGTGAGCTGGCTGTCCTCAGTGTCGCCTGAGTCTCAACTGCCAACTAAGGACACAACGGCAACTCGAGCCCACAGCGAACTGTCAGCGAACCTCCGCCGCGCCCTCTAGCGGTACATGCCGACATGGGCCAACAATTGTCCAACTACTTGTCGAGACTTATTAGAATCTTTCCATTTATTATGCAGCCGTCTGTCAACATATCACCAACACATTTAACAACCATCTTTTTAAACTTGCTTTAAATCTTTAGTCCGTCTGTATTGTTGTTTTTACTGACTGTGCTTTTGTTTCACTTTTTATTTATCTATCTATTTTTTCTCCATGGAATGTAGTGTGTTTGAGGACTGAGAAAAGCGCTATACAAAATAAATACATTATTATTATAATTATTATTATAATTATTATTATTACAATTATAACAATACTGACGCATTAAATAAAAATGGTTTGGCATGTATGATTTGAGTCGCGGTAAGACACGGCGTGTCTGTAGGCCTATGTAACAATGGGTTATGACATCACAGATGACGAGTTTTTCCAGACGTTCAATATTATATCCATAGATGTCCTATCTCTATTATTCTAGCAGTTGTACTGTATGCAGCCCGTCTTGGCCTTGGCTAAGAAAATAATTGGTACAGAGATTGACTGACAGACAAAGACCAGCATTGCTGGCAAGGTATGTTTTACTCTCCTCATTTCTGATAAATACATTGACAAGCAGATTATATATTACAGCATTGAATCTTTATGAAGATATTGGCTTGAAGTATGCTGTTGCATGGTGTGCAGACTGACAGTTGAGTGAAGTTTAACATATATAAATGAACTGTAAAGATACTTGCTGTTCATCAATGCAGTGTATACAATTTACTAAGCTGTATATATACTATGCCTTGCAAACTGTTTATTTAAATTGTAGTCAATAACTAAACACTTGACAACAAGACAGACAGACACAGCACAGAGGTACAGGGACACATTACAAACACACAAGTCAATACAGAACAGTTGCTGTACAGAACAAGACAGACAGACATCACAACACAGAGGTACAGAAACACAATGTGTCATATCAGGCAACAACACAACATTTAGTAAACACAGTCAGCATAGACAATGTACAGTACATCCACAATGTTTTACCGTGGATTTAGATCAGTTAAATATCTTTAAAGTATGACTTGACTTCCCTATTAGGCAGAGACCGGTTAGAGGTTTAGCGGCCTTGGTTCTGTCTGGGTAGGTAAAGACCGGTTGGAGAGGTAGTGGTCTTGGCTCTGTCTGAGTAGGTAAAGACCGGTTGGAGGGGTAGTGGCCTTGGTTTATGTCTGGGTTGGTTAAAGATCGGTTAGAAGGGTAGTAGTCTTGGTTCTGTCTGGGTAGGTTAAAGGGTAGTAGCCTTGGTTCTGTCTGGGTAGGTTAAAGGATAGTGGTCTTGGTTCTGTCTGGGTAGGTTAAAGGGTAGTGGTCTTGGTTCTGTCTGGGTAGGTTAAAGGGTAGTGGTCTTTGTTCTGTCTGGGTAGGTTAAAGGGTAGTGGTCTTGGTTCTGTCTGGGTAGGTTAAAGGGTAGTGGTCTTGGTTCTGCCTGGGTAGATTAAAGAGGAGTGAGAGCTAATGGTCTTTGGCGGACTGAAACTTGAGTGACATTTTATGGATATCAATCTACTGTTTTGCATTTAATGTAAAGATGCTTGCTGTTCTAAGACATCTTTACTACAAAATCTCAATTTCTAGACATAATGTGATGCCCTGATTCTTTTTTACTCAAGGCTGACAGGAAAAATGTCCACGCAAAAGGAGGATCCTTGGACTGAATTTCACAGCGCTTTTGCACACAGATTTCATGTTTTGGAGCAATTGACATTTTCAATGGCTAATGAAAGGTAAGGGATGAACCACACACAGAAATATAGTATATATAGGTTACTGTATTATGAAAAGATCAGCCATCTCCAATGGAAATGCAATTTAGTCTAATGCTTGATTTAGTCAATGATTTAGAATTTAGAATTTTGGAAGGAAGATGAAATAATTTATCCATGATTGACCTGAATGTATCCATGACCGCTGTGCCTGTCGCTGTGTTGCTACTCTGTAGAGCTTCTTTATTTGTTTTACTTGTGTAAAGTATACTTCTATTGCCTGGTGATGAGATAATAGTCTCTCAGGAATAACAAAGATTATTTACCCTAAAGAAAGAGGGAGCAGCAATATCAAGTGGACCTTGCAGTAGAGGCACGTATTGCACATATTTCTAAGGATCTGGACGACCATTTTGAGGAAAACAAAAAGCGTTTTCCCTTTTTACAGGTGAGAGTAAATTACAATAAACTACAGTTCTACTATTATTACATCAATATTACCACTGTTGATGGTCCTCATCTATATATGAAGTGTTCTAAGGGCCTGATTGTTATACCTAACTCGTTCTCAGAGTTGGTTAACTCTTGAGGTTCCTCGGGTCTCCACCGAATTGGGTTTTAGTTGTGGTGCAGAGAACTGCTGGAACAATCTGCAGAGAACGTTTCAGTTTAAGGTTTTGAGGGCAGTTTAAAGTTTTCATTGAGGACTTCTTTGTTGAAAAATGTGTTTGTTTTTCTTGATTGTGTTTTCGAATGTTGTAATTTTGTGTTTGTATTATGTATGGTTGTAAACTGAGACCTTGGTCTCAAAGGGACTCCCTGCTAAAATAAAGGTTAAATACAATTGGAGACTTATTGGAAGTTTTATGGTAAAAAAAATGAATTATGCAGGGAGCAATCCCAGATTGCCCCTTCAAGTCTAATGAGACAGATCCAATGGTGTGTGATTTTCTGTAAGGACAGTGTGCTGCTAGTTGTCTTCATGAGCCATTCACATGTTCATATGTTCACATGTTCAAAAAAGAGTGAGGAAGACAGTGACACCGAAATGGAGAGGGAGCCAAAGAAAAAGAATAAAGAAATGAAGGGAGTCATGAAGCTGCAACGAGACATGAAAATACTCCAAGATCAGGCAAGGGCAGCGGAGACAGAGACGAAGGAAAAGCAGAGGAAGATTGACACACTTGAAGATCTGGTGAGGTCAATGATAAGAGAGGACCATCTGGGAAAGGAAGAGCAACATGTTCTTCATGTGGAGAAACAGAAACAAAAGAAAAGAGAGAGGGGGACAACCCATGCAGAGACAGAGAATCAGATGGAGGAGGAAAAAGAAGGACAGACAGAGTCTGACAGAAAGAACAATTCAGAGAGACAAGAAGTTGAGATTGAGAGAAAGTGGAAGGAGCAGAATAGAAAAGTGGGACGAAAGGATATCATCAATGAAGGGAGAGGAGAGATGAATGTGAAACATAAACCACAGTTGTGTACTAATGGACAGAAACATCCAGAAGAAAAGAAGGGGTGGATAGATATCTTGTCTGCAGAGGATGACGAGAAGAGACAGAAAGAGGTGGAAAAACGCAATGATAAAATAAGACAGAGACAGACACTGACAGTAAGGGACATTATCCAGATGCAGGATGAGAAAAAGATGGAGAGTCCGAAAGAGGAGGGACAAAGAGAGACGCATAGAAGGACCGCTTCTGAGATTAAAGGAGAACTAGGGAAGGAAATGAAGATGGAGGGAAAGAGAGAGGAAGAGGATGAGAAGAGGAATGAAGGGACCAAACAGATGGTGGAGAAAAATAGAGAGATGGGGGAAGAAAGGGAAGGACAGGTGCCGATTAGAAGACAGAGAAATCTTCCAGAAAATAAGGGATGGATGGTGGACTTGTTTGCAGGTGATGAAAAGAAGATTCGGAATGTTGATGAACAGAATAATATAAAGATGGAGGGAACGGGAGTGGTGGCAGGGAGAAGAAAGGTTCCAAAACAACAGATAGAGGAAGATCAAAGTGAGATGGAAAAAGAGAAGGAAGGAGAGTTGTCTCCTCATGGACAGAGAAATCTAGCCCAAAGGAAGGCACGTGTAGACGACTTGTTTGTGTATGATGAAGAAATGAAACAGAAAGAGGTGGAGAGACACAATGAGAGAATACAACAGGGACAGGAACTGACAGTGGGGGATTCTATCCAGATAGTCGAGGAAAAGCAGAAGATGGGGCGGAGGGACGGAGGACAAAGAGAGACGCATAGAAGGACCACTTCTGAGATTAAAGGAGAACTAGGGAAGGAAATGAAGATGGAGGGAAAGAGAGAGGAAGAGGATGAGAAGAGGAATGAAGGGACCAAACAGATGGTGGAGAAAAATAGAGAGATGGGGGAAGAAAAGGAAGGACAGGTGCCGATTAGAAGACAGAGAAATCTTCCAGAAAATAAGGGATGGATGGTGGACTTGTTTGCAGGTGATGAAAAGAAGATTCAGAATGTTGATGAACAGAATAATATAAAGATGGAGGGAACGGGAGTGGTGGCAGGGAGAAGAAAGATTCCAAAACAACAGATAGAGGAAGATCAAAGTGAGATGGATAAAGAGAAGGAAGGAGAGTTGTCTCCTCATGGACAGAGAAATCTAGCCCAAAGGAAGGCACGTGTAGACGACTTGTTTGTGTTCGATGAAGAAACGAAACAGAAAGAGGTGGAGAGACACAATGAGAGAATACAACAGGGACAGAAACTGACAGTGGGGGATTCTATCCAGATAGTCGAGGAAAAGCAGAAGATGGGGCGGAGGGACAGAGGACAAAGAGAGACGCATAGAAGGACCGCTTCTGAGATTAAAGGAGAACTAGGGAAGGAAATGAAGATGGAGGGAAAGAGAGAGAAAGAGGATGAGAAGAGGAATGAAGGGACCAAACAGATGGTGGAGAAAAATAGAGAGATGGGGGAAGAAAGGGAAGGACAGGTGCCGATTAGAAGACAGAGAAATCTTCCAGAAAATAAGGGATGGATGGTGGACTTGTTTGCAGGTGATGAAAAGAAGATTCAGAATGTTGATGAACAGAATAATATAAAGATGGAGGGAACGGGAGTGGTGGCAGGGAGAAGAAAGATTCCAAAACAACAGATAGAGGAAGATCAAAGTGAGATGGAAAAAGAGAAGGAAGGAGAGTTGTCTCCTCATGGACAGAGAAATCTAGCCCAAAGGAAGGCACGTGTAGACAACTTGTTTGTGTTCGATGAAGAAACGAAACAGAAAGAGGTGGAGAGACACAATGAGAGAATACAACAGGGACAGAAACTGACAATGAAGGATTCTATCCAGACAGTCGAGGAAAAGCAGAAGATGGGGCGGAGGGAGGCAGGACAAAGAGAGACGCATAGAAGGACCGCTTCTGAGATTAAAGGAGAACTAGGGAAGGAAATGAAGATGGAGGGAAAGAGAGAGGAAGAGGATGAGAAGAGGAATGAAGGGACCAAACAGATGGTGGAGAAAAATAGAGAGATGGAGGAAGAAAGGGAAGGACAGGTGCCGATTAGAAGACAGAGAAATCTTCCAGAAAATAAGGGATGGATGGTGGACTTGTTTGCAGGTGAAGAAAAGAAGATTCAGAATGTTGATGAACAGAATATAAAGATGGAGGGAACGGGAGTGGTGGCAGGGAGAAGAAAGATTCCAAAACAACAGATAGAGGAAGATCAAAGTGAGATGGAAAAAGAGAAGGAAGGAGAGTTGTCTCCTCATGGACAGAGAAATCTAGCCCAAAGGAAGGCACGTGTAGACGACTTGTTTGTGTATGATGAAGAAACGAAACAGAAAGAGGTGGAGAGACACAATGAGAGAATACAACAGGGACAGAAACTGACAGTGGGGGATTCTATCCAGATAGTCGAGGAAAAGCAGAAGATGGGGCGGAGGGAGGGAGGACAAAGAGAGATTGATAGAAAGACAGCTTCTGAGATACACAAAGAACTAAATGTGAAAAAAGCAAAAATAGAGATAGACAGAGATAATGGACAGTTGCCTGCTGGAAGACAGAGAAATCAAACAGCCAAGAAGGCTTGGATAATGGACTTGATTGCAGATGATACAGAGAAGAGACATGGAGAGGAGGAGAGTCACACTGAGACAGTAAAAGATGCTATCCAGAAAGCGGCAGAGAGAAAAAGTACTTCAGAGACAAAAATGGACACTCAGTACAGTAGAGCAAGCAAAATGGATGTCAAAAGAGAGAGAATACTAGAGGGAGATAGAGGGAAGAAACAAGCTGAAACTGAGATGCAGAAAAAGATCAGGAGAGAGGAGGAAAGACGGTGGGAATTTCAGAAGTATTTAGAAAGAGAAACAGAAAAAGAATTTGAGTTGGAGTGGAAGAAACATGAAGCAATGCAAGGAGAGGAAGAGGAGATGACTGTCCCAAAAAAGCAGGTGGAGGGAGAGATAAGCCAGAGGGAGCAGGCAAAACAGAAGGAGATGGAAAGGGAGGTAAAACAAAGAGAGATTGATAGATTGAAACGAGAAACACAATTAGAAAAAGGAAAGGAGAGAAAGAAAGAGGAGATTGGACCAAATGATGAAGAGGAAAAGAAGGCTGCAAAACAACGGATGGCTGGAGAAATGAGAGAAATTGAAAGAGAGAGGAGAATAAATGTAGAGCAAGCAAGAATCCAGAAAGAAAAGGAGAAAGAAGAGGAAAGACAGAAAGAGGAGGGGAAGAATGAAGCTGAAAAACAGAAAAGAGAGGTGGAGAAAGAAAAACTAAAACAGTTAGAGAGAGTGAGAAACCAGAGAGAGGAGGAGGAACAGAAAGAGAGGAGAAATGAGGTAACACAAATAGAGACAAGAGAAAATGAGGAGGAGAGGAACAAGGCTGCAAAACAACGGATGGTTGGAGAAATGAGAGAAATTGAAAGGGAGAGGAGAAGAAAGTTAGAGGAAGTGAGAATCCAGACAGAAAAAGAGAAAGAGAAGGAAGAGGAAGAAAAACAAAAAGAGATTGCTCGAACAAAAAAGCAGAGAGAGGAGGAACAAGAAATGGAAAGGAAGAGAGAGGATGCAAGACAGAGAGAGGAGGAGGAAAGGAAGAAAGCCGAAAAGCAGGCTGAGGACAAAAAAAGAGAGATGGAGCAAGAAAAGCAAAAACACTTAGAGAGAGAGAGAATGCAGAGAGAGGAGGAGAAACAGAAAAGGGAGAAAATACAGAAAGAGAAACAACAACAACTCATTGAGAGGAGGAGAGAGGAGGCAAAACAAAGAGAGATTGATAGACAGAGAGAACAAGAACAAAAAATAGAGAGGGAGAGAGAGGAGACAAAACTAAGGGAGGAGGAGGAGGAGAAGAAGAAGGTTGCTAAACAGCAGAAGAAAGAGAGAAAAGAGCTAGAAAAAGAAAAAGAAAAAGAGTTAGAGAGAGAGAGAATCCAGAAAGAGGAGGAGCAACAGTACGCACTGGTGAAACAGTTGGAAGAGCAATACAACATGGCAAGACAAATGGAGGATGAAAAAAAGAAAACACTAAAGAAGGAGAGAGATGAACAACAGACTGAAATGGAGGCAGAGGAACCGAAGAAAGACAAGAGCTTCCGGAGAAGAGCGTTCAACTGGGTTAACCAGAAGATGAAGGAGCGCAACCTCCGGAAGATTGATAGGACCTTCAAGAGAGAGAAGGAGGAGGGGCACGAGGTGTACATCAACGGTAAGGCCTTCCTCTCTGAAAAAACAAGTCAGTTACTGTAAATGTTTTGTTCGATATGTATATCTGACTGTTCTATTTTATTCTAAACTTAGTACTAAGTTTGTCCTTCTCTCTGTCAGGTGCCATGGCTGGGGGCGTGGCTTCAATGGCCACACACACGCTGCGCACCCGTGCCCAGAGAGAGCAGGAGAAGAGGGAGGAGCTCTTAGAGATGGAGGAGAAGAGGCAGAAGGTAGAGGAAAGCTGGAATAAGTTCCAGGACGAAAAGGCCCAGAAGAAAGGTGCCAAGAAACAAAAGGAGGTTGACCGATATGAGAAGTGGGCCTCGAAAAAGAGAGAGCGGAGGCTTGAAGGAATGGCGGGTGGGGAACATTTTGCAGAGGACCTGCAAGATGACCCAGAGGCGGCCATGTTTCCTGATCAAAAAATGACAATTTGGCAAAAAAGAAAGTTGAGGTGAGAAATAAAGCACACAGGGAAGAGGAGTTAGTAGTAGGATACACATTTCAAACAGACGTGTAGTTGAACGTGAAGTTGTTTGTCTAATGTCAACAGTCTGTATGTGAGCGTCCTATTATCTCTCACTTCCCTTTTTCTGTTATTTTCCTCAGATTGAACGTATTTGAAGATTAAAGATGCCGCCCCCCGCCACCACCATCTACAGCATCTCCATCTTTCCTCTTCTGATCAGTCATGGTTGTCGTTCTTCATCTTCCTATGTTTTCCTGGTCTTCCTGCTTTTCCAAGATCCCTTTGTTTATTCCTCTCCAAACCCCTACTCCCGGGCCTCTCCCTCTTTCCACAGAGGGTTCTAAATGGAACTCAAAAGACCTTTACTCTGAACCAACAAGGGATCTTCAAAGGGTTCTCCTATAGGGACAAATGAAGAACCTTTTTTTCTAAGAGTGTACCCCGCACTTTCTACACCTCACTCACACACTACCCCATTAACCCCACACTCTACCCCATTAACCCCACACTCTACCCCATTAACCCCACACACTACCCCATTAACCCCACACTCTATAACTACCTCACTACGCCATACTCTATTATATCATGTCATATGACAGCCCATTCATATGAGAGAGTTTGAACCCATCAAGAAAATGTTGCCTGTATGTTGCAGATCTGGTGCTTAATAAAAAAATAAAAGAACTAACTGTCATTCTTGGTTGTCATTATTTGTCACAAAAAAACGAATGGCAAAAACGCACACAGACCGAAATTAAACTTTGCATTATGCTAATATGGCGGTGGTTTGTCTGAAATGTTAGTGACATTTTCGAGGCATCTGATGGCACTTGACCTGCTCATTGTCATGAATTATGTCATGTGACTAGTTGGGCTGGTCATGTGACTAGTTGGGCTGGACACTTAGTGGAGTGAATGACTGTTGTATGATTCTTTACTGTAATTCCACCTATTGATGTCTATAATCATGTGTCATGCTGAAATTGTAAAGCTTTTCTGTTGCCTTATTGAGGGTGACATGTAAATATTGTAAAATGCATATTGATGAATGATTAGAGCCTTGTACCAACACACAGTGGACATAACCATCCATCATCAGAGTCCATGTGTGTAGATAATTACCAGGATTCTCCGGACCAGGAGTGATGCAGCACAGCAGTGAAGTGGATAGAAGAACCAACTGTTTATAGAGATGAATGATTGTGGGGTGTGAAGCTGTACTTACAATGTACTTCACCTTCAGAGTCAGAGTCCGAGTAGTCCAGCTCTGATGTGGTTCTTATAAGGGGAGTGCATGTACTGGTCTGTCTTGTGTACAAGCAGAGCAGTGACTGAAACCCAGTAGTGTTGTAGTTCTCTCTTCCATCCACTAGAGGGGAGCAGAGAACACTACTATCTCAGGATGACCAAACAGCTGTTATACTCCTAAACCACCAACAAGGGGCGCCTATACATTAGTCAAAAGCCTACTGTTTGTGCTGGTGCTACGACAACCGTGGGGTCTACAGGTCATCGTAAAGGTCAGGTCCTGTCCACTGGGCTCTGTACCTGGAGAAGAAGGGGAGGTCAGGAGGGGACCTGGGGCACTGATGGTGGGCTCAGACATTGGGATGGAGGCAGAGAGACTGGTTTTGAGTGGGGGCGGTGATCCACAGCATTATGGGTGTGGGGGAAGTAGCAGCTCTTTATGGATATTGTCGATTTTTGTCTGGAAATATTTCAAGAAATTATTGCACAGGTCAGGGGAAATATTGTCAAGTTGAAGCAGGTGTTTAACGGTGGAGAAAAGGATCTTGGAGTTGCTCCTCTCATTATTGATCATGTTTGAGTAGTGGGAGCTTCTGGCAGCTGAGAGGGCATTTTTATAGAGAGTGAGGTGTTCAGAGTATGCTTGGGAGTAGACTGTTGAGCCAGTTTTTTTAACCAACCGCTCAAAGCGATGTCCTGCGGTTTTTAATAGGCGGAGTTCAGGGGAGAACCAGGAGGCATAGTGAGAAAATGTAACAGTGCGTGTCTTGAGAGGGGCTAGTGCATCCAGGGTGGAGGAGAGACAGGTGTTGTAATGAATAACTATGTTATCAGTAGTTGTGTGAGTGCTGGGGGAAGGGCAGGTGCTGATCAGGTTAGTGAGGTCATTATTATTTATGTGTTTTGTTTCGGAATGTGATGGAGCGTTGAGCTTTTTCCTTGTAAGTTTGGGCAGGAACCTCAAACCAAACAGCTTTGTGATCAGAGATGGGAAGTAATAGATCAGTGAGATTGAGAGGGGTCAGGCCAGTGGAGCAAACTAAATCGAGTCTGTGTCCTTTGCTATGGGTCGAGAAGGTGACATGTTGTTTGATATCCAGGCAGTCCAGTAGTGAGAGGAAATCAGTAGCCAAAGTGGAGCCTGGGGAGTCAATGTGGATGTTAAAATCACCCAGAAGGAGCACATTTGCTGACATGGCGCAGACAGTGGTGAGTTGGGAAGCCAGTTCAGGGAGAAATACAGTTTGACAATGAGATGTTCAAATGATGAGTGTTGGGGAAGATTGACAGTGTTGGCTTTAATGGACGCCTGCCCTCCTCTCTCCTCCCTGCATAGGGAATATTTCAGACACACCACCGCCATAATAGCATAATGCAGAGTTTAATTTCGGTCTGTGTACATGTAACAGGGTCCTTGACACAGGGGCGGACTCGGTAGGTATGGTAAGGGTAAGAGGTTCCCATTTATTAACACTTTGGTTCTGGCCGCCTCCTTCTTTGCTGCCAAATCGTCATCTGCCGCTTTGGAAACCTGGCCGCCGCCGCCGCCTCCTCCTGCTCTCTCTGGGCATGGGTGCCCCCAGCCATGGCGCCTGACAGAGAAGAGGACAATATCCAATAGTACTAAGTTTAGAATAGAATAGAACAGTCAGATATACATATCTAACAAAACATTTACAGTAACTGACTTGTTTTATCAGGTGCACCACAACTAAAACCCAATTCGGTGGAGACCTAAGGAACCTCAAGAGTTAACCAACTCTGAGAACGAGTGACAGGCACAGCGGTCATGGATAAATTCAGGTCAATCATGGATACATTCTCTCATCTTCCTTCTAAAATTATGAATTCTAAATCATTGACTAAATCTAGCATTAGACTAAATTGCATTTCCATTGGAGATGGCTTATCTTTTCATAATACGGTAACCTATATATACTATATTTCTATGTGTGGTTCATCCCTTATCAGCCATTCAAAGTCATTTTCTCCAAAACATTCTATCTGTGTAAAATGCTGTAAAATGCATTCCAAGGATCCTCCTTTGGTGCGAACATTTTTCCTGTCATCCTTGAATAAAAAAGTATCACATTATGTCTAGAAATGGAGATGTGTTTTTGTAGTAAAGATGTCTTATAAGAGCAAGCATCTTTACATTAACCTTTAAGAACGTAGTTTTTTTTTTTTACCATTGTATTCAACTGGGTGGGTTTTTTTAGGCCGTTTCACGAGTGTTCTATAGTAGCATTCTATAGTCATTGTTAGAGCAGCCGACTGGGGATATGCAGAGCTAGCATGGACTGATTTGCTGTCTTTTCAATTTAATCATTAATTTTCATCCAAAATATGTTACAATATTTGTTTAGCAAGCCTACTAATTAACAAGTGGTTCTGTCAAGACAGTATGACATCATGGTAATGTTAGAAATTATTTTTATAAAAACAATTGCATTATAATGCTCAATAGCAGACGAGTAAATAAAGCTATTCAGTTCTTTATTTAGGGTGATTACATTTACTAATTGTATTTGATATTCCATATGCAAATCAATTGAATTAATATGTTTTTTAATCATCTGAAATTTACTAATGTGATGGCCTGTTGATAAATGAGATGAATCAAGCATTAGTTCCATGGTACGTTGGATTAATACATGAAGAGGTTAGGGTCAGGTCATCAAGATAGATGCTGCAACACACACATAACACAAGAATGATGTAATGGAAAAATATTAGGTTAGGAAAGGACAAACTCGTCCCCCAGAGGGAACGGACCGGCGATATCTCTACCTGGAACGGATCGTGTGTCGGGGGCTGGGACCAGCCTAAAATACCAACGAGAGGAGAGCCAAGTCTAAAACCGCGGCTCCTCCCCAACCAAATAGCCAATCATAATCATTCTGTTTACTGTAAAATGCTTTGTTTGACATATTGAATGTATCCATTTTTGGAAGGTTGGTTACAGATTAACAGCTTGCTGACTGTGATTTTCTTCGCCAAAAGTGGTCCTTGTACAAGTCTAGAATTTTGACATATAAATAAATAGCTAAAAGTAAGAAGTAGTTTGTCTTCTCCTTCAAATAAAGAACACGTTTTCCCACAAATTTGGTGACGTCCCGACGTGATTTGAAGAGAAGAAATTGGACCGAATTGAACCGACGGCGAAGTCCGGGAGACGGAAGCCAGACGGAGTTGTTTTCTTGTAACCCCTCACCACTCAGAGGCGCGCCAAAAACAAAAAGGTAAGCAGAAACCTGTTGTTATGAACCGAATTCTGCATAGTTAACTTTGAATACTGTAGACTGTGAGTGTGGAGGAGGTAAGAGTAAACCAACTACCAAATTTATAAATCTATGTATACGTAATGAAACCGTTAATGAAAATTTAACAATCAAAGCAATATATGTCAGAATTCTATTGTTCAGGGTTAAAGTCCCTGTAAATTGTTTGTTTTAGGTTCAAGTCCTTTCAGGTTAAAGTCCTGATAAATGGGTTAGAGGCCCTCAGGGTTAAAGTCCCCGTACATTTTTTGTTTTAGGTTCAAGTCCTTTCAGGTTAAAGTCCTGATAAATGGGTTAGAGGCCCTCAGGGTTAAAGTCCCTGTACATTTTTTGTTTTAGGTTCAAGTCCTTTCAGGTTAAAGTCCTGATAAATGGGTTAGAGGCCCTCAGGGTTAAAGTCCCTGTAAATGTTTTGTTTTAGGTTCAAGTCCTTTCAGGTTAAAGTCCTGATAAATGGGTTAGAGGCCCTCAGGGTTAAAGTCCCTGTAAATTTTTTGTTTTAGGTTCAAGTCCATTCAGGTTAAAGTCCTGATAAATTATATTTGTTGTGTGTTAGATTTAATCTTGTTATGAGTGGAGAGCGTATGGGACCAGGTTGTGTGAGTAAGTAAAGCATTGAAGCTGAGGGAGGTGAGAGCGTTTGGAGAGTAATTGTGTTTGAAGGTAAAAGAAAGTGACATACTGATGAAAACATGTTGGTGTAAACTGTTATAGAAATTGTGCGAGAGTTGTTGTTGTCTCTAGTAGTTGTTGACTCTACTGTTGTTGTGGTTGTTCAGTAAGTGGGAGGCCGGCCCCACCCTGAAAAGTTTTCTTTGTCTAGTTACTTCCTTAAAGCAGAGCAACTAGTGTTTTGGCTTCATCTAGTGTTCAAGTTCAGCTTTATTGATTAGCTCCATTTAATGTTCATGTTTAGCAATTATTGATTAGCTCCAACTAGTGTTCATGTTCAGTAATTAATGATTAAGCTCCATTTAACGTTTATGTTCAGCAATTACTGATTAGCTGCATATAGTGTTCAAGTTTTGGAACTACTGCTTGAGCCCATCTATACAGGCCGCTGATTGACACTAATTTGATTAAAATCAAAATTCATCCACACATGACCAGCATGGTGGAAAACTATGTGACAGAATGTGACACATGCAATGACCACGACCCAAAGATGGTCTACAAGTGCCCAATGGGAAAGTTCCCAGTACCAGACGCACCATTCAAGGACATCAGATATGGGTGCAGACAACAGAGTGAAAGGCTACAAATACCTACTAGTAATGGTGGATAGGTTCACTAAATGGGTGGAAGCCACTCCCTGTAAAAAGAGACAGCCAGCACTGAAGTAAAATGGCTAAGGGATGAACTCATTCCCAACCAGTATGCCACGACACCAGATTGACATGGCTAGATGCACTTCCCCTAGCACTGATGTCGATGAGGAACTCACCAAACAGCAAAACACATCTAATGCCCAATGAGTTGTTGACAGGTCGCTCAAATGCCAGGTCCTCCAAGAGATGGAGGCCACCTGCCGTCCTTAGACATTTGGCAAATAAATTGCAATGACTACATGAATGCATTGACTAACTTGTCTCGAGTTTTGTCTAACCAGATACGGCAGGTGGAGGCAGAGCCTGAGACCGCAACACCCAAGACTCCTGTGGTAAAGGTTTAGTTCACACCTTAAGGGGTGTGAAAGGAGGGTTTTGTTAGAAATTATTTTTTATAAAAACAGTTGCATTATAATGCTCAATAGCAGGCGAGTAAATAAAGCTATTCAGTTCTTTATTTAGGGTGATTACATTTACTAATTGTATTTGATATTCCATATGCAAATCAATTGAATTAATATGTTTTTTAATCATCTGAAATTTACTAATGTGATGGCCTGTTGATAAAGGAAATGAATCAAGCATTAGTTCCATGGTACGTTGGATTAATACATGAAGGAGATAAGGGTCAGGTCATCAAGATAGATGCTGCAACACACACATAACACAAGAATGATGTAATGGAAAAATATTAGGTTAGGAAAGGACAAATCAGAGTAGGTGTATGTTTTCTTCAGCAGGTCAACTCGTCCCCCAGAGGGAACGGACCGGCGATATCTCTATCTGGAACGGATCGTGTGTCGGGGGCTGGGACCAGCCTAAAACACCAACGAGAGGAGAGCCAAGTCTAAACCGCGGCTCCTCCCCAACCAAATAGCCAATCATAATCATTCTGTTTACTGTAAAATGCTTTGTTTGACATATTGAATGTATCCATTTTTGGAAGGTTGGTTACAGCTTAACAGCTTGCTGACTGTGATTTTCTTCGCCAAAAGTGGTCCTTGTACAAGTCTAGAATTTTGACATACAAATAAATAGCTAAAAGTAATAAGTAGTTTGTCTTCTCCTTCAAATAAAGAACACGTTTTCCCACAGTAACAACGTAACGTGTACTGATTATTGCCTCAAAGAGAGACACTGAGAGGACGGCTGCACATGAATTTGTCCTTACCTCAGTCAGATTTCTCACCCAACAAATGTTTGTCGCCGACTATTCCCCCCTTCACATGGTCCATGGATTTTACAAATGGTAAGTGAACTTATTTATACATCAAATAGTAGAAAACATCAGAGTTGTAATTTATACCAATCGATGTTTTATGCCTAGACTTTACATAGCGTTAGCCTATAGCCCTATAGGATTTGTTGACAAATTGGTATCTGTAAAGTAGTCTGAGTTAGTACCCTATATCTATTTCAGAGCTTGGTGGAAAACACACTCCTAAAAATAAACGGGAATTTCATATCCCATCTATTCAGTAAACAAGCCCACAGCCAGGCAGATGATGAGGTAGTCCACTTTTTTAATTATCTGAATAAGGCTTGAAGTGTTAGCCTGTTTTGACTGCACAGATAATATCACATAGCCTACGTATCAGAATTTTACTTTGTGTAGGTTGTCAATCTCAGATAGACTCAGTTTAAATTTTGGGAAAAAAGGTAAATGGCAAAAAAGTAATGTCTGAAACTGTGAGTGTTAAGATTTTTAATCCAAATCATTTGCGTGCATGTGAACTATGCATATGAACTGAACAAATGAAAACATTATGATAATTGCACTCTTATTGATAATGATGAATGACAAAGAGTTTCAGAAAACATTAGTATTTTCAACAGCAAAATATTTCATTCATGGACCCATAACTATTGGTAGGATCAAGATGCAAATAATGACATACTGGAACAAAAACAATAGAATGAGTTTTGATTTGTGTACTTTGAATAGCAGATTTCTTGAATTAAATTATACTTTTATGTCTTTTCCAGACAGGAACAGTCAGAAGTGCTTGAGGGTGTGGTATTCCTCAAAGCAGGAAGTCACGCACAGTGGTACGTCACAGGGGACACACATGTACTTTGTGGCCTGCCGCAGCTGTGGACGCCTGGTTGTTGTCTGGCACAGTGTTGCCAACTCCTCAGTAAGGAAAGTAGCTATTGACTGTCCTAAAAGTCGCTAGAAGTCACTAAATGACATCATTGCCTAATTTGCATAATATCTCATTTGCATGTAATTGTAATGGACGCTGTAGGAGAGAGGAATAACGTCGTGGGAGAGACAAAAAGTGAGTGCTTTTTACCACACTCATCTGGCTGAATAATCTCTCGACTTCAGCATTCAAGTGTGGCAAGGACAACACAGACACAGCAGCCATGGCAAGTTCCTGAAACAGGTTGATATCAGCTGCATCCCTGAACTTCCAAATCTCATTCCAGAAGCCCACTGTGTTTTTTGTTTCATTCCACTTATTAAGATGGATGGTACGCCATTGCTGGACAATCTTGTCTATCTCTGCAGGAGAGTAGCCAAGGAGCTTGGCTATTTTTTCTATTTCTCCCAGACTCTTGTTGTGCTTTAGAGTTTCCTCTACATTGAAAACTGACATGTACTGCAATGCTTCGATGTTGTCCGGCAGTCTCACCCTCAACTCGTTAGTGAGGGAGATGGTGAAGGCAACACACCGCTTTTGGACATTGTTCTTGTCCTCAGGCGCAAGGTGGAGCTCAGCTGCCTTTGACTCAAAAATTGATGTATCCATCAATTGGCTCTTTGAGTACACCAATATTTGCCAGTGGATTCAGCACCCTGCTTCTCACAGACTTTATCAGGCTAACCAAGCTGTCAAGAAGTTTAACAGGATCTACCTGCTCTCCCTCAAAAGCCTTGATGGCCAACTGTACCTCACCCAGCACTGACTTAAAAAAAAGTCAGATCCAAGATGTTTTGAGGATCACTGTACATGGAGTAGAAAACCTATGCTTCCCCAATGTGATCACATGCTAGCATGGAACAGTGTTCAGCAATAGCTAATGCCATGGTGGCTTCAGCCTTTTTCAATTTAGTCAATTTATTTTATTTTTTTACTCATTAATGGCAGCTTGATTTGGGTGGAACTGTTATAAGGCTTTGCCTTTTGAATATGTTTTTGAGTTGTCATGTGTTTTTTTTTATATCACAAAGTTTGGCGTAGAAATCAGCCTTACGATACATGCAGTATGCCCGTGTATCATCTCCAATAAACGGCTTCAACCAGCCTTTGATTTCAGGGTTTGATCCCCACTCCTTTCTGTATTTTTGAGCGTACAGTTTAGACATGATGAGCTAGCTAGCTAGATGTTTAGCTTATGTCACAGAGAGGCACACACACAGTGGACGAGGTGAGTAAGTGACTGAGGCTGTGTGAGTCAAATGTAGTAATTTATTTTAGTGTGACAGTGAAGAAACATTTACATTTACATCCTGCTCTGTAAGCCAGGGCGGGATCAGTGGCGGCTTTGCGCACGCGCAATTCATTTGCAGTGTGGACGCGGAGTGGTGTGGGTCTCCTCTCTGCTCTGACTGCAGCTGGGACTGCTGCGTGAGGCTACTGTGAGACTGACCGCCTGTGAGTGCTTTGGGACGGGGGAGGGGCTCACGGCAGCACCCGCTACTCGTTGAGGACAGTAACTGCAGAGCGATACGTGCTTTCACGTCAGAGTCTCCAAAACACCAGAAAAGTCTCCAAAACACCAGCTAGATTTGTCGCTAGTCGCTTTTGACAAAAAAAGTCGCTAAGAGGATTTGGAAAGTCGCCAGATTTAGCGAGAAAGTCGCCAAGTTGGCAACACTGGTCTGGCAGACCCTGCAACGGCGCCTTGTTGTCCAGCGTTGGACGTCCACCACAGGAAGGCCTTCTGGCAGTGTGGAATTCCTCAATCAACTGTTGCGCCAAGTTCTCCCTGAACCTAGCATATGTCATCTCCTCTCGTGTGAGCTGACGGTGGACCACATAGCTATCCAACACATAAACAAAGAGCTTTTTGTACCATTTGAAGGTTTTCCGCGCACACTCAACAAAGGTGTTGCGTCTGTCCAAATTGTCCACAGGGCCCATATTTTTGTTGTAATCCCGCACACAGAGGGGTTTGATGACACTTTCCCCTGTGGCATAGTTGACTTTGCCAGTCGGTACCATGCCCTCACAATGCACAGTGGACAAAGTATGGACGTCCCGCTTATCGTGCCATTTTGTGGCCAGAATTTCCCCGTTGTTGAAAGACTCAACCTCACCCTTCTGCATTTTGTCCCTAAATTTTGGCATTCCTTTCCTGTTCGACCTCACTGTACCACAGGCACCCGTTCCATGTCGTTGTAGATGGGAAAAAAGGGAAGGGCTGCTATACCAATTATCTATGTACAAAACATGGCCCTTGCCAAGAAAAGGCTTCATCAATGCATGCACTACTGACCCTGACATTCCCAGACCCCTGATTGTGGTGACATCAGTTGATTTCCCTGTATATATTATGAGGTCCTGGACATATCCCGTTGTTACATCACATAATACAAACAAGTTTGATGCCAAAGCGATGACGTTTTGATGGTATAAACTGTTTAAAGGACAGCCTTCCTTTCCACTTCACCATTGACTCATCAATGCATACATTTTGGTGGGGATAAAAAATTTGATTAAAAGCCTGAATAATTGGGTTAAAAACCGAACTGATTTTCTGGAGGGGGTCAGTAGACGTTGTAGGCGTGAAATGCAGGGCTCTCATTAGCAGGAGGAAGCGGTCCTGGGAGAAGATGGTACCAAAGAAGGGGGTCGATAGCATTGGATTGGTGGTAAAGTAGTCTCTAACATTCTGTTTTTTCACGAGACCCATGAGAAAAAGTATAGAGAAAAAGACATACAACTCTGCCACAGTTGTATCCACCCATTTAGCTAGCTTCCCAGCATTATTGAAACGTTCCCTCAGTGACTGGGCATAGCAGTTTGTTTCAGTCACTATAGACTGAATAGTGGAGGGGGTGATAAACATTTTGAAGCATTCTGCATCTGTGCTATTTCCTGGCTGCCTCCTTAACCCTGACAACCCCCTTGAAAACCTGATGGCCTTTGGCCTGAAGTCTCCCTTCCTCCAAGAAAACACCTCACTGTCCTCTGGCTCTGGCGCTTCAAGGGCCGTCAGGTTCTCTGGCAGCTCCTCATCGTCCGATGACTGCTCGTCTGGTTCAACTTCATTTAGCGCAGGTTCGTCAGCAGCATCTTCAGCATCCACGTCCAAAAATATCTCCCTTATTTCCTCGTCGGTAAGCTGACGTCTTTTTGTTCGCCCGGACATGTTCCCTTTCTATACTTTATTCTACGTTTTTATTATTACCTGAGATTACGTTCGCTACTTGTGTTTATTCTGTATCACTGAATGAATGAATGAGATGCCGGGTATGTGACAGCCGCTATGTGTTTCAAACTGTGGATGCGCTGATATTGCGCAAATAAAGTTGCAATTATAATGGGACAAGTTGGAGGTGTCTGCGCAGTTATTGTGCATGAATGATACGGAGGATGTAGCGAGTGACGTTTACCGAGCCCTCAGTTTTTGCCATGCATAGTCGAGTATCACACAAGCATAACACAAACTAGACCAAGTAAACAAAATGATAACGACAAGATCATATGGAGAGAGTCAATTATTGACGGAAGGAGAACAATGTTAGCTTGTGTTAGCAATCGAGCCATAGTGCTAGCCCACACAGGGCCATTGTTGCGCTGCGATTGGAATACTCAGGTAGCTACATTCTAAACACACCCGTGTGACGGTACGCTTTTATGGAAAAGCAGGGGCCATCACATCAGTGTGACGCTACATTCTTAAAGGTTAAACTCATTGTCAGCACTGACCCCTGGGGGACACCCTGTGTAACTGCAGCTAGCCTGGACTGATGATGTTTGACCTGAACAAACTGTTGTCTCTGGGAAGGCCTTTTCCTCCTGGAACTTATTGCAGCTGTCCTCTGCCTTCTGTCTCTTCTCCTCCGTCTTCCAAGAGGTCCTCCCTCTTCTCCTGCTCTCTCTGGGCACGGGTGATCAGCTGGTTTGTGGCCATTGAGGCCACGCCCCCAGCCATATTGCCTAACAGAGAAGAGGACAATATCCAATTGTACTAAGTTTAAAATAGAATAGAACAGTCAGATATACATATCTAACAAAACATTTACAGTAACTGACTTGTTTTTTCAGACAAATTGCTAATTGTCTGGCCTTACCGTTGATGTACACCTTGTGCCCCTCCTCCTTCTCCCTCTTGAAGGTCCTATCAATCTTCCGGAGGTCGCGCTCCTTGATCTTCTAGTTAGCCCAGTTGAATGCTCTTCTCTGGATGCTCTTGTCTATCTTCTGTGTTTTTGATGTAAAGATGTCTTAGAAGAGCAAGCATCTTTACATTAAATGCAAAACAGTAGATTGAGATCCATAAAATGTCACTCAAGTTTCAGTCCGCCAAAGACCATTAGCTCTCAAACCTCTTTAACCTACCCAGACAGAACCAAGAACGCTACCCTTTGACCTACCCAGACAGAGCCAAGACCACTACCCCTCTAACCGGTCTTTACCTATCCAGACAGATCCAAGGCTACTACCCCTCCAACCAGTCTTTACCTACCCAGACAGAGCCAAGACCACTACCCCTCTAACCGGTCTTTACCTACCCAGACAGAACCAAGGCTACTTACCCCTCTAACCGGTCTTTACCTACCCAGACAGAGCCAAGGCCACGGCCACTACCCCTCTAACCGGTCTTTACCTACCCAGACAGAACCAAGGCTACTTACCCCTCCAACCGGTCTTTACCTACCCAGACAGAGCCAAGACCACTACCCCTCTAACCGGTCTCTGCCTAATAGGGAAGTCGAGTCATACTGAGGTTTAAGATATTTAACTGATCTTAATCCACGGTAATACATTGTGGATGTACTGTACATTGTCTATGCTGACTGTGTTTACTAAATGTTGTCTTGTTGCCTGATATGACACATTGTGTTTCTGTACCTCTGTGTTGTGTCTGTCTGTCTTGTGCTGTACAGTAACTGTTCTGTATTGACTTGTGTGTTTGTAATGTGTCCCTGTACCTCTGTGCTGTGTCTGTCTGTCTTGTTGTCAAATGTTTAGTTATTGACTACGATTTAAATAAACTTTTACAAATTTACAATAGATGCATTCAAATTATATGAGCATTGAGCAAGAAGTACTTACTATCACTAGGAGGTTGACACAGTGGCTTGGTTACTGCTCATCAAACTGTTAAACAGGAGGTAAATGCAAATTAAAATTGAGCCATCCTTGGACACCCCCCACACATACCACATATAGAGAATCAGGGAATAAACTGTTACACAGTTTACAGATAACTCAATATAGTCTCAATATTAAAGTCGGCAAACCTAGTTAAATTATAATTTAGTTGAATTTTGAGTGCAGAGAGGGTGACTGCCAATTCGAAAACCAACACTTGTTGACTTAAAGCATTGTGTGCAGAAGACAAGCGACAGGTTACCACGTGCATGAAAGGGACAACTTAAGCACCGCGTGTATCTGCTAGTCATGTAGGCTAGCTAGCTAGCAGAAAATTAGCTAGCTTGTTAGTCAAATTCTATAGCTGGCAAAGTAAACAGGCGTTCTTTCAATTTGCGCTTGGCGTGATTCCGAATTTCAGTAAAAAATAAATAAAAATACAGACCAATATAGTTTAATGGGGGCTGTGCATGAATACATGTTTAAACAAAAAAGCCAGGTCGTCTGTATCTAGCTTGCTAAAGTGCATCTCAGATCAGGTAAACTCGGTAGCAAGGTTAGCTCGCTTACCTGCTGCACATATTTCACTCAAGCGATACATTTTTTTTTTTTAAATCTAAGAAAATAGCAAACCTACGAATTTCCAGCGCCATTCACCAGCCGCATGCCGAAGAGCGAAAGAGGAAAATTGTGCTTCTGAAAAATCCTGCGATCACGCACATGCGCACAGGGCAGTCCACGCGCACAGGGCAGTCCACGCGCACAGGGTCCCCAACTCATTAATTTTCAATTGGCCGAACCTAAATAAATGTCATCTAAAGATATTCACGTATTTTATATTACACACATTAAAAACACTATGACCCAGCTACTTACCCAGCTCCTGAATGAGGTCCGCTGTAAATCAAAAGAAAAGACACATCAGGAAAATGGACACCAGAAGACTGTCTCCAAGAAAATCCTTCTCTTATGCAACTTTCTCCAGCATGCCAGTATGAATAGGTTCAGTGTACAGTGCCTCTGTAGAGGTCTAGTGAAACAACTTACTCATTAACAATAGTGACCGAAAAAGACCAACTGGACAAAGTGTGTTGTTCACTGATCTTCTTTTCATATTTCTATATGCTGCCATAAGCTGTTGCTGGCTGCCACTCTGGTGTGGGCCTTCACAGTGAGAGTGTTCAATGACCTGAAGGCCATACAGGAATCTTGTTAAAGGGATTTGATCTCAGTGAGGCTAACCTGGACTGCACTCTGACTGCTTGTGGCACATATTCTGTATGTATAGTTGATTTAGTTACTTTAGACAAATGTACTGAATTGTAAGTCACTCTGGATAAGAGAGTCTGCTAAATGACTAAAATGTTAATGTGGTTAAATGGAAATGGACTGAGATGAACCAGAGCATAGCACACATGCTAGCATTCTGTATAAACAACACTAACAAACACTTACTGCCAAATGAATGAACCACCAAATCATATAAATTATTCAAATGGAGATGTGGTCAAATGGAAGTTGACTAAGGTGATATAGCCACTACTGACCCCGCTGCTGGTTGAGGTCACCTATGAGCAGAGTAAAAGACAGAGAAATGTCTTCAGTATAAACATTTCAAAGTTTAGACCAGAGCTTGAAAAATGACTACCATTCTGTATAAACAACACTGACAAACACTCACTGCCAAATGAATAAACCTTCAAATTATCATGTGACTTCACCTTCCGCTCGACATCCTTTCACCAGGAAGTAGATGGCCAGAGGTAATCCAATGACAATGACAGAAACACCAAAGACAACCATCCATGGGTTGGTGCGGTCAAACAGCTCACCTGAAACATGAATCATTCTAAATCGACTTCAGCCTTGTACCAAGTAAACAAGGTTGATTTTGTTAGATGTCACCCAGAAGGGAAAAAAAAACAGTACTTTCAAACAAAAGGATATCAAATTTTACTATGTACAATGACAGGTAGTTTGACTGTGTGGAGTCCTCTTATAGAGTCCCTGTGTGTCTCTGGAGACCCAGCAGAGAGAGGGACTGCTTCACTGTCCAGCCACACCATCTCAGGCTCAGGGTGCCAGCCTTTAGATTCACACAGCAGACCCGTCCCTCCCTCTCTGCGTCCCTCAATGGAGATCACTGGCTGGGATCCTACAGCTACACACACAAAGACAGACTGGAGCTGAAGTACTGGTGTGAGGTTATGAACATAGATTTAGGAAGAGGAAAATAGGTACTGTACAAGTCATTCAAGGTTATGCCTTAACCAACAACAACACCTTTACGTATCGTCATTGTACCGGGTCTTCGCGGTACTTGGTCTCAATAAAGCATTTGTAAAACCTAGGATCATATCCTTGTACCGAGGTCAGTTTCAAGGACGTGTTCCCTCTCTTTAGTTCATCTGTAATCACGGCTGTTCTGTTTCTGGACAAGCGTATCTGACATTTATACTTGACGGTATCGGTAAAGATACACATAATAATGTATGTGTATCTCTTATATGATCACATTTACCTTTGACTCCAAATGTGACATCTCATGAAAATATTGGCATCAAACCCACTCGGTTTTCACTCGCTAGTTAGCCATGCCAACGGTTAGCCGAGCTAGCTTAGCTGGTGAACTCTACATGCCAGCCTCAATCAATCATTCCAAATACATTTAACACCATCTACATATTGGGGTTAGCTACCGTTTGGGCCTAGTCTAAACGTCGAGGTGTTTGTTGACATTTCACTAACCTGAAAGAGTAATAGAAGGTAAAAAGGGTGAGCTGGCTGTCCTCAGTGTCGCCTGAGTCTCAACTGCCAACTAAGGACACAACGGCAACTCGAGCCCACAGCGAACTGTCAGCGAACCTCCGCCGCGCCCTCTAGCGGTACATGCCGACATGGGCCAACAATTGTCCAACTACTTGTCGAGACTTATTAGAATCTTTCCATTTATTATGCAGCCGTCTGTCAACATATCACCAACACATTTAACAACCATCTTTTTAAACTTGCTTTAAATCTTTAGTCCGTCTGTATTGTTGTTTTTACTGACTGTGCTTTTGTTTCACTTTTTATTTATCTATCTATTTTTTCTCCATGGAATGTAGTGTGTTTGAGGACTGAGAAAAGCGCTATACAAAATAAATACATTATTATTATAATTATTATTATAATTATTATTATTACAATTATAACAATACTGACGCATTAAATAAAAATGGTTTGGCATGTATGATTTGAGTCGCGGTAAGACACGGCGTGTCTGTAGGCCTATGTAACAATGGGTTATGACATCACAGATGACGAGTTTTTCCAGACGTTCAATATTATATCCATAGATGTCCTATCTCTATTATTCTAGCAGTTGTACTGTATGCAGCCCGTCTTGGCCTTGGCTAAGAAAATAATTGGTACAGAGATTGACTGACAGACAAAGACCAGCATTGCTGGCAAGGTATGTTTTACTCTCCTCATTTCTGATAAATACATTGACAAGCAGATTATATATTACAGCATTGAATCTTTATGAAGATATTGGCTTGAAGTATGCTGTTGCATGGTGTGCAGACTGACAGTTGAGTGAAGTTTAACATATATAAATGAACTGTAAAGATACTTGCTGTTCATCAATGCAGTGTATACAATTTACTAAGCTGTATATATACTATGCCTTGCAAACTGTTTATTTAAATTGTAGTCAATAACTAAACACTTGACAACAAGACAGACAGACACAGCACAGAGGTACAGGGACACATTACAAACACACAAGTCAATACAGAACAGTTGCTGTACAGAACAAGACAGACAGACATCACAACACAGAGGTACAGAAACACAATGTGTCATATCAGGCAACAACACAACATTTAGTAAACACAGTCAGCATAGACAATGTACAGTACATCCACAATGTTTTACCGTGGATTTAGATCAGTTAAATATCTTTAAAGTATGACTTGACTTCCCTATTAGGCAGAGACCGGTTAGAGGTTTAGCGGCCTTGGTTCTGTCTGGGTAGGTAAAGACCGGTTGGAGAGGTAGTGGTCTTGGCTCTGTCTGAGTAGGTAAAGACCGGTTGGAGGGGTAGTGGCCTTGGTTTATGTCTGGGTTGGTTAAAGATCGGTTAGAAGGGTAGTAGTCTTGGTTCTGTCTGGGTAGGTTAAAGGGTAGTAGCCTTGGTTCTGTCTGGGTAGGTTAAAGGATAGTGGTCTTGGTTCTGTCTGGGTAGGTTAAAGGGTAGTGGTCTTGGTTCTGTCTGGGTAGGTTAAAGGGTAGTGGTCTTTGTTCTGTCTGGGTAGGTTAAAGGGTAGTGGTCTTGGTTCTGTCTGGGTAGGTTAAAGGGTAGTGGTCTTGGTTCTGCCTGGGTAGATTAAAGAGGAGTGAGAGCTAATGGTCTTTGGCGGACTGAAACTTGAGTGACATTTTATGGATATCAATCTACTGTTTTGCATTTAATGTAAAGATGCTTGCTGTTCTAAGACATCTTTACTACAAAATCTCAATTTCTAGACATAATGTGATGCCCTGATTCTTTTTTACTCAAGGCTGACAGGAAAAATGTCCACGCAAAAGGAGGATCCTTGGACTGAATTTCACAGCGCTTTTGCACACAGATTTCATGTTTTGGAGCAATTGACATTTTCAATGGCTAATGAAAGGTAAGGGATGAACCACACACAGAAATATAGTATATATAGGTTACTGTATTATGAAAAGATCAGCCATCTCCAATGGAAATGCAATTTAGTCTAATGCTTGATTTAGTCAATGATTTAGAATTTAGAATTTTGGAAGGAAGATGAAATAATTTATCCATGATTGACCTGAATGTATCCATGACCGCTGTGCCTGTCGCTGTGTTGCTACTCTGTAGAGCTTCTTTATTTGTTTTACTTGTGTAAAGTATACTTCTATTGCCTGGTGATGAGATAATAGTCTCTCAGGAATAACAAAGATTACTTACCCTAAAGAAAGAGGGAGCAGCAATATCAAGTGGACCTTGCAGTAGAGGCACGTATTGCACATATTTCTAAGGATCTGGACGACCATTTTGAGGAAAACAAAAAGCGTTTTCCCTTTTTACAGGTGAGAGTAAATTACAATAAACTACAGTTCTACTATTATTACATCAATATTACCACTGTTGATGGTCCTCATCTATATATGAAGTGTTCTAAGGGCCTGATTGTTATACCTAACTCGTTCTCAGAGTTGGTTAACTCTTGAGGTTCCTCGGGTCTCCACCGAATTGGGTTTTAGTTGTGGTGCAGAGAACTGCTGGAACAATCTGCAGAGAACGTTTCAGTTTAAGGTTTTGAGGGCAGTTTAAAGTTTTCATTGAGGACTTCTTTGTTGAAAAATGTGTTTGTTTTTCTTGATTGTGTTTTCGAATGTTGTAATTTTGTGTTTGTATTATGTATGGTTGTAAACTGAGACCTTGGTCTCAAAGGGACTCCCTGCTAAAATAAAGGTTAAATACAATTGGAGACTTATTGGAAGTTTTATGGTAAAAAAAAATGAATTATGCAGGGAGCAATCCCAGATTGCCCCTTCAAGTCTAATGAGACAGATCCAATGGTGTGTGATTTTCTGTAAGGACAGTGTGCTGCTAGTTGTCTTTATGAGCCATTCACATGTTCATATGTTCACATGTTCAAAAAAGAGTGAGGAAGACAGTGACACCGAAATGGAGAGGGAGCCAAAGAAAAAGAATAAAGAAATGAAGGGAGTCATGAAGCTGCAACGAGACATGAAAATACTCCAAGATCAGGCAAGGGCAGCGGAGACAGAGACGAAGAAAAAGCAGAGGAAGATTGACACACTTGAAGATCTGGTGAGGTCAATGATAAGAGAGGACCAACTGGGAAAGGAAGAGCAACATGTTCTTCATGTGGAGAAACAGAACCAAAAGAAAAGAGAGAGGGGGACAACCCATGCAGAGACAGAGAATCAGATGGAGGAGGAAAAAGAAGGAGGACAAACAGAGTCTGACAGAAAGAACAATTCAGAGAGACAAGAAGTTGAGATTGAGAGAAAGTGGAAGGAGCAGAATAGAAAAGTGGGACGAAAGGATATCATCAATGAAGGGAGAGGAGAGATGAATGTGAAACATAAACCACAGTTGTGTACTAATGGACAGAAACATCCAGAAGAAAAGAAGGGGTGGATAGATATCTTGTCTGCAGAGGATGACGAGAAGAGACAGAAAGAGGTGGAAAAACGCAATGATAAAATAAGACAGAGACAGACACTGACAGTAAGGGACATTATCCAGATGCAGGATGAGAAAAAGATGGAGAGTCCGAAAGAGGAGGGACAAAGAGAGACGCATAGAAGGACCGCTTCTGAGATTAAAGGAGAACTAGGGAAGGAAATGAAGATGGAGGGAAAGAGAGAGGAAGAGGATGAGAAGAGGAATGAAGGGACCAAACAGATGGTGGAGAAAAATAGAGAGATGGGGGAAGAAAGGGAAGGACAGGTGCCGATTAGAAGACAGAGAAATCTTCCAGAAAATAAGGGATGGATGGTGGACTTGTTTGCAGGTGATGAAAAGAAGATTCGGAATGTTGATGAACAGAATAATATAAAGATGGAGGGAACGGGAGTGGTGGCAGGGAGAAGAAAGGTTCCAAAACAACAGATAGAGGAAGATCAAAGTGAGATGGAAAAAGAGAAGGAAGGAGAGTTGTCTCCTCATGGACAGAGAAATCTAGCCCAAAGGAAGGCACGTGTAGACGACTTGTTTGTGTTCGATGAAGAAACGAAACAGAAAGAGGTGGAGAGACACAATGAGAGAATACAACAGGGACAGAAACTGACAGTGGGGGATTCTATCCAGATAGTCGAGGAAAAGCAGAAGATGGGGCGGAGGGACAGAGGACAAAGAGAGACGCATAGAAGGACCGCTTCTGAGATTAAAGGAGAACTAGGGAAGGAAATGAAGATGGAGGGAAAGAGAGAGAAAGAGGATGAGAAGAGGAATGAAGGGACCAAACAGATGGTGGAGAAAAATAGAGAGATGGGGGAAGAAAGGGAAGGACAGGTGCCGATTAGAAGACAGAGAAATCTTCCAGAAAATAAGGGATGGATGGTGGACTTGTTTGCAGGTGATGAAAAGAAGATTCAGAATGTTGATGAACAGAATAATATAAAGATGGAGGGAACGGGAGTGGTGGCAGGGAGAAGAAAAATTCCAAAACAACAGATAGAGGAAGATCAAAGTGAGATGGAAAAAGAGAAGGAAGGAGAGTTGTCTCCTCATGGACAGAGAAATCTAGCCCAAAGGAAGGCACGTGTAGACAACTTGTTTGTGTTCGATGAAGAAACGAAACAGAAAGAGGTGGAGAGACACAATGAGAGAATACAACAGGGACAGAAACTGACAATGAAGGATTCTATCCAGACAGTCGAGGAAAAGCAGAAGATGGGGCGGAGGGAGGCAGGACAAAGAGAGACGCATAGAAGGACCGCTTCTGAGATTAAAGGAGAACTAGGGAAGGAAATGAAGATGGAGGGAAAGAGAGAGGAAGAGGATGAGAAGAGGAATGAAGGGACCAAACAGATGGTGGAGAAAAATAGAGAGATGGAGGAAGAAAGGGAAGGACAGGTGCCGATTAGAAGACAGAGAAATCTTCCAGAAAATAAGGGATGGATGGTGGACTTGTTTGCAGGTGAAGAAAAGAAGATTCAGAATGTTGATGAACAGAATATAAAGATGGAGGGAACGGGAGTGGTGGCAGGGAGAAGAAAGATTCCAAAACAACAGATAGAGGAAGATCAAAGTGAGATGGAAAAAGAGAAGGAAGGAGAGTTGTCTCCTCATGGACAGAGAAATCTAGCCCAAAGGAAGGCACGTGTAGACGACTTGTTTGTGTATGATGAAGAAACGAAACAGAAAGAGGTGGAGAGACACAATGAGAGAATACAACAGGGACAGAAACTGACAGTGGGGGATTCTATCCAGATAGTCGAGGAAAAGCAGAAGATGGGGCGGAGGGAGGGAGGACAAAGAGAGATTGATAGAAAGACAGCTTCTGAGATACACAAAGAACTAAATGTGAAAAAAGCAAAAATAGAGATAGACAGAGATAATGGACAGTTGCCTGCTGGAAGACAGAGAAATCAAACAGCCAAGAAGGCTTGGATAATGGACTTGATTGCAGATGATACAGAGAAGAGACATGGAGAGGAGGAGAGTCACACTGAGACAGTAAAAGATGCTATCCAGAAAGCGGCAGAGAGAAAAAGTACTTCAGAGACAAAAATGGACACTCAGTACAGTAGAGCAAGCAAAATGGATGTCAAAAGAGAGAGAATACTAGAGGGAGATAGAGGGAAGAAACAAGCTGAAACTGAGATGCAGAAAAAGATCAGGAGAGAGGAGGAAAGACGGTGGGAATTTCAGAAGTATTTAGAAAGAGAAACAGAAAAAGAATTTGAGTTGGAGTGGAAGAAACATGAAGCAATGCAAGGAGAGGAAGAGGAGATGACTGTCCCAAAAAAGCAGGTGGAGGGAGAGATAAGCCAGAGGGAGCAGGCAAAACAGAAGGAGATGGAAAGGGAGGTAAAACAAAGAGAGATTGATAGATTGAAACGAGAAACACAATTAGAAAAAGGAAAGGAGAGAAAGAAAGAGGAGATTGGACCAAATGATGAAGAGGAAAAGAAGGCTGCAAAACAACGGATGGCTGGAGAAATGAGAGAAATTGAAAGAGAGAGGAGAATAAATGTAGAGCAAGCAAGAATCCAGAAAGAAAAGGAGAAAGAAGAGGAAAGACAGAAAGAGGAGGGGAAGAATGAAGCTGAAAAACAGAAAAGAGAGGTGGAGAAAGAAAAACTAAAACAGTTAGAGAGAGTGAGAAACCAGAGAGAGGAGGAGGAACAGAAAGAGAGGAGAAATGAGGTAACACAAATAGAGACAAGAGAAAATGAGGAGGAGAGGAACAAGGCTGCAAAACAACGGATGGTTGGAGAAATGAGAGAAATTGAAAGGGAGAGGAGAAGAAAGTTAGAGGAAGTGAGAATCCAGACAGAAAAAGAGAAAGAGAAGGAAGAGGAAGAAAAACAAAAAGAGATTGCTCGAACAAAAAAGCAGAGAGAGGAGGAACAAGAAATGGAAAGGAAGAGAGAGGATGCAAGACAGAGAGAGGAGGAGGAAAGGAAGAAAGCCGAAAAGCAGGCTGAGGACAAAAAAAGAGAGATGGAGCAAGAAAAGCAAAAACACTTAGAGAGAGAGAGAATGCAGAGAGAGGAGGAGAAACAGAAAAGGGAGAAAATACAGAAAGAGAAACAACAACAACTCATTGAGAGGAGGAGAGAGGAGGCAAAACAAAGAGAGATTGATAGACAGAGAGAACAAGAACAAAAAATAGAGAGGGAGAGAGAGGAGACAAAACTAAGGGAGGAGGAGAAGAAGAAGGTTGCTAAACAGCAGAAGAAAGAGAGAAAAGAGCTAGAAAAAGAAAAAGAAAAAGAGTTAGAGAGAGAGAGAATCCAGAAAGAGGAGGAGCAACAGTACGCACTGGTGAAACAGTTGGAAGAGCAATACAACATGGCAAGACAAATGGAGGATGAAAAAAAGAAAACACTAAAGAAGGAGAGAGATGAACAACAGACTGAAATGGAGGCAGAGGAACCGAAGAAAGACAAGAGCTTCCGGAGAAGAGCGTTCAACTGGGTTAACCAGAAGATGAAGGAGCGCAACCTCCGGAAGATTGATAGGACCTTCAAGAGAGAGAAGGAGGAGGGGCACGAGGTGTACATCAACGGTAAGGCCTTCCTCTCTGAAAAAACAAGTCAGTTACTGTAAATGTTTTGTTCGATATGTATATCTGACTGTTCTATTTTATTCTAAACTTGGTACTATTGGATATTGTCCTTCTCTCTGTCAGGTGCCATGGCTGGGGGCGTGGCTTCAATGGCCACACACACGCTGCGCACCCGTGCCCAGAGAGAGCAGGAGAAGAGGGAGGAGCTCTTAGAGACGGAGGAGAAGAGGCAGAAGGTAGAGGAAAGCTGGAATAAGTTCCAGGACGAAAAGGCCCAGAAGAAAGGTGCCAAGAAACAAAAGGAGGTGGACCGATATGAGAAGTGGGCCTCGAAAAAGAGAGAGCGGAGGCTTGAAGGAATGGCGGGTGGGGAACATTTTGCAGAGGACCTGCAAGATGACCCAGAGGCGGCCATGTTTCCTGATCAAAAAATGACAATTTGGCAAAAAAGAAAGTTGAGGTGAGAAATAAAGCACACAGGGAAGAGGAGTTAGTAGTAGGATACACATTTCAAACAGACGTGTAGTTGAACGTGAAGTTGTTTGTCTAATGTCAACAGTCTGTATGTGAGCGTCTTATTATCTCTCACTTCCCTTTTTCTGTTATTTTCCTCAGATTGAACGTATTTGAAGATTAAAGATGCCGCCCCCCGCCACCACCATCTCCGTCTTTCCTCTTCTGACCAGTCATGGTTCTCTTCTTCATCTTCATATGTTTTCCTGTTCCTCCTGCCTTTCCAACATCCCTTTGTTTATACAAATGAAGAACCTTTGTTTCCAAGAGTGTACCCCACACTTTCTCCACCTCACTCACACACTACCCCATTAACCCCACACACTACCCCAATTATACACCTCACTCACACACTACCCCATTAACCCCACACTCTACCCCATTAACCCCACACACTACCCCAATTATACCCTACACACTACCCCAATTTTACACCTCACTCACACACTACCCCATTAACCCCACACACTACCCCAATTATACCCCACACACTACCCCAATTATACACCTCACTCACACGCTACCCCTCACTCACCAACCACCCCAGCACACCCCACACTCTATACTACCTCACTACACCATACTATATTATATCATGTCATATGACATCATTCATATGAGAGAGTTTGAACCCATGTTGCCTGTATGTTGCAGATCTGGTGCTTAATAAAAAATCAAAAGAACTAACTGTCATTCTTGGTTGTCATTATTTGTCACAAAAAAATGAATGGCAAAAACGTACACAGACCGAAATTAAACTTTGCATTATGCTAATATGGCGGTGGTTTGTCTGAAATATTAGTGATATTTTCGAGGCAAAATTGTCATCTGATGGCACTTGACCTGCTCATTGTCATGAATTCTGTGGAGAGAGTCAATGTATTAATCACTGTGAGAGCTACTGGTGGGAGAATCACCATCAGAGATAATGGTGATCAGATGATCAGAGAGTCACTCGGTTGTAGATAGTAGAGATACAGGGGACAAGGACACGGATGTGACTAGTTGGGCTGGTCATGTGACTAGTTGGGCTGGACACTTAGTGGAGTGAATGACTGTTGTATGATTCTTTACTGTAATTCAACCTATTGATGTCTATAATCATGTGTCATGTTGAAACTGTAAAGCTTTTCTGTTGCCTTATTGAGGGTGACATGTCAATATTGTAAAATGCATATTGATGAATGATTAGAGCCTTGTACCAACACACAGTGGACATAACCGTCCATCATCAGAGTCCATGTGTGTAGATAGTTACCAGGATTTTCCGGATCAGGAGTGATGCAGCACAGCAGTGAAGTGGATAGAAGAACCAACTGTTTATAGAGATGCATGATTGTGGGGTGGGAAGCTGTACTTACAATGTACTTCACCTTCAGAGTCAGAGTCCGAGTAGTCCAGCTCTTATGTGGTTCTTATAAGGGGAGTGCATGTACTGGTCTGTCTTGTGTACAAGCAGAGCAGTGACTGAAACCCAGTAGTGTTGTCGTTCTCTTTTCCATCCACTAGAGGGGAGCAGAGA
The DNA here is from genome assembly GCF_951799395.1 of Argentina silus. Taxonomy (NCBI): domain Eukaryota; kingdom Metazoa; phylum Chordata; class Actinopteri; order Argentiniformes; family Argentinidae; genus Argentina; species Argentina silus. The sequence continues at coordinate 35,204,259 of NC_139653.1, forward strand.
ACACTACTATCTCAGGATGACAAACAGCTGTTATACTCCTAAACCACCAACAGGGGGTGCCTATACATTAGTCAAAAGCCTACTGTTTGTGCTGGTGCTATGACAACCGTGGGGTCTACAGGTCATAGTAAAGGTCAGGTCCTGTCCACAGGGCTCTGTACCTGGAGAAGAAGGGGAGGTCAGGAGAGGACCTGGGGCAGTGATGGTGGGCTCAGATAACTCCACAATGGAGGGAGGAGAGAGTAGGGCAGGAGGGGACCTGGGGGAGTGATGGTGGAGAAGGGGGGGGGGGGGGGGTTCAGGTAAGTCCTCTATGTAGGGAGGAGAGAGGAGGGCAGTTAGAAACAATTGTCATAAGCAGAGAGCTGCACCTGAGACACACCCTCACCATGACAACACCCTCACCATGTCTGTAAATACAGTCTGTCAGCATGTATATATCTGTATCCTAAACACTTGTATAGGAATATCTATATTCTATAGGTTCATTTTGAGTGTGTACTAACATGGGAGAGCAGCGGAAACTTCCGTAACAAACGTTTTTGAAACACAACTTTTTGAGTAAGAGGACTTGTGTTGTCATAGTCACTGCTCTGTCAGGTTGCTGTTATACGGGACTATCGTTCCATCTGACTACGGTAAGCATGGATACCTCTGGGCTCGCTGAGTCTCTGTTTAGAACTTCAATGGTTCCAGGCATAAACTGGGGCCTGGAGTTTTTCCTGACCATGTGACCTGGCCAGCAAAACCTCCTGGCCCCTTGAAAATACGAGTCTCTCACGTGGACACGCCTCTCCGATGGACTCACGGGCGCCATCCCACTTCTGACACCAATGTAGCGAACGGCGGGGTAGAGTAGCTTGCCTTAAGCGGGTATCGAACTCGCAACCTTCCGCTTACAAACCGGCTGCGCTAGCCACAACACCAAGAGAGTTAACTCCCTTGGCGGAGCTGCTAATGGGCCTTACACAGGGTCGTTACAATATGGATTTTTTTGGAGGGGGCTTTAAAAGAGGAAGATGGAGGGAAATTAAAAAGGCTGTTAAAACAATAATATCTACTCACCAGACACTTTATTTGGAACATCTGTACACCTTCTCATGGTGGAGGTGGTGTAATGGTGTGGGGAATGTTTTCTTGGCACACTTTGGGCCCATTAATACCAATCAATCATCGCTTGAATGTCACAGCCTATTTGAGTATTGTTGCTGACCATGGGCATCCCTTCATGGCCACAATTCAAGATTCAAGATTCTTTATTTGTCACGTGCATACAAGTATACAGTGAAATGCAAAAGTGACAGTGCCACAGAGTAGTGCAACAATAAGTAGTACAATAAGTAAAATAGAATAAAATAAAATAGAAGTACTAAAGAATATAAACAGTATAAGCAGTATAAACAGTGGTGAAGCAATGTACGCAATGGAATGGCAATATACAATGGCAATGACAGGTTGACAGTACACTGTAAAACAGGACAGCCCCGTTTAGTTAAGTCCACTTACTTCCTCTCTTTAACACAAAGAGCTCTGACAAGTTTTGGATTTTGAACTCATCTGCGTGAGTTTTAAAAAGTAAAACTTACTGTTATTAATTGTGTTGACTATTTGAAACTTTTATCAGATCAGTATGTGTTGATTGAACTTGGGTTTCAAAGTTATCAGATGGGGGGGAAAGGCGGGAGTGGGCCAATGGGAACTACAAAATTAATATTTGTGCTGACTTTTGAGTTTAATTGTCTTCTTTAAATCATGGCAAGGCTGAAGCATGAACAGAATAATTTAACACTGCAGATAAGTCATATATAATCGAGTTCCAATCGAAATACAGACACTTTGTAGTAAATTATCAAGGACTACTTCGACACGCGGAAAGAGACTATGTACCTGACAACGGCCTACAAACCGAGGCAGAGCAACAGGACGTGCAGCGAAGGGACCGAAGTGACGAGTGGTGAAGCGGTCTTTTTTTTCTCCAGCTGAGGAACAGCAGTGCCAGGTGAGTTTAATTATCTCTAATTAAGTATTTTAACATTAACCTTATGTGTAGTAACGTAATAACGTTAACTGTGTAGGTTGTGCTTTTTAATAGCCTGGAAAATGTGACTGCAAAATTCGTTTTTATTCGAGCCCAACATGAGTTAGCTAACTTAGTTTGCTAGTTAACTGTTAGCTAACGGTTGAGGCTCGTGGTGTTAGGGCTGAGTCACTTCGTGCTCGTGCTTTGCTCACTCTTTATATTTTATATTGACTATTTAGTAGTCAAATTCATTTAGTAAAGTTGTTTTAACAGTGGATATTCAATGCTTAACTAATCATTATCAACAGGTTGGAGATTTTAGAGCCTACTTAACTCATGTTGGCTAGTTGTTGGCACTACTGATGAATTGGATAATATTGATTTGTGTTTTTGTTTTATATTCAGTTTATAATGTAATATTCAACATCACAATTTACAGTTTTCAAAATTAACAACAACACTACTTATAACAAACCCAAACTGAATATTTTAACCACCATAAAGGTTGTAATTCTTGCAGGGTTGTTGAATTATACTGCATAAGTGTTAGCTAAACGTAATCCAATAAACTAAATGTAATTGAAAATAACATGTGGAATGTTGGTTTATAGTTGTTTTTTGTTTTTTTTGTTTATTATTTTGGTAGTTAATAGATAACTGTTCTTAACCACTTGCTTGCTTAAATAAATGTTATGTTAATTTAATTTTAAATTTTTCTGTTCACAGAATCCAAGCACGTCCAGTTCATGTGGAAATGTAAGTTTTGTGCCTTCTCCTCCAGTGGCCAAGGAAAAATAATACAGCATTATAAAGAGCATCATGGACATCACCGGAGGTGTTCAGGCCTTGTCTGTATTTATGAAGACTGTTTGAACACATTTCAAACCCAAACTGAACTTAAAAACCACTTGAAAGAACATTCAAAAGGTCATAAAATTGTGACTAAGTTATGCTGTGATTTGTGTACATTCTCAGAGCTTAGTAACCTTATCAAATATTTTGCCCATCTGAAGACTCATTTGAGGAACAGGGAAACAGTTAAATGTCCGTTTGCAGGTTGCTCTTTCAAGTCCAATGTACTTTCAACATTTACTTCTCATAGAAGTCGCTATCATAGGTTGTCCACCTTAAACAGTTTAAGACCAGAGCTTTTTGTACACCATACACTTACAAATGCAGTGCTAGAAGAGGATTCTGTTTCTGGGACTGAGGCATCAACTTCATATGATTCAGTACCCGAGGCTGTACCTCCTCTTGAAAATGGAGAGGCAATTAAACGTCAGTTGGCATCTTTATTTATCCGTATGCAAACAATTCTACATGTTTCAAATTCAGCAGTACAGGAAGTAATTGATGAGTTATTTGACATTGGAGACTTTGCTTATAAAAATATTTAAAAAACTATAGAGAAAGTTTTGGAGGAAAATAACTGCAGCTGATGCCTCTGTTGTAACATCATTGTCTGATGAAATACAATCTTTGAACCCACTCAAATTTCTTTCAAGAGCAGGGCCTTTTGGCACAGAACGTAAAAGGCAGTCATTTTACAGAAAGATTTTTACAGTGATTGAACCGGTTGAATATGTGCTAAATCCACAAGAAAAAAATCATTCATTTGTTTATGTTCCTATTTTTATATTTGTTAAGTAAGTTGTTGGAAAGAAGTGAGATTCTACAGACATTACAGAGATCCAATGTACGGGAAGGTCATTATTGCTCATTTCAAGATGGCGAATACTCTAAAGAAAACAAACTTTTTGCTGAAGAATTAGGCATAGCTCTTGGCTTATACATTGATGATTTTGAAATCTGTAATCCATTGGGAACTTCAAAAAAGAAACATAAGTTGTGTGGTATATATTGGGTGATAGCTAACTTACCCATAAGACTTAGATCAACATTATCATCAATTTATCTAGCTGCACTGTGCAAAACTGTACATATAAAACAATATGGTTACAGCAAAGTTTTGGAGCCTCTGATTAGAGACCTTCAGCATTTAGAGACGACCGGTGTATTTGTAAATAGACTTGGGTCTTATGTCAAAGGTACTGTTTTGTTTGTGTCGGCAGACAACTTAGGTGCACACTCCCTTGCTGGATACCAAGAGTCTTTCAATGTGGAGAAATTTTGCAGATTTTGTTTGGCTAACCTTAAAGATATTCAGCATCATGATGTCAGAAGCGGGACATTTACTTTCAGAACACCAGAACTGTTTGATGAAGCCATTAATGTGCTTAACACAACTGATGCCTCATGTGTTCATGGTTTGAAGAGAGAATGTCCTTTAAGCAGACTTGCCCACTTTCATCCTGCAAAAGGTTTTCCACCTGATTTTCTGCACGATATATTGGAGGGAATTGTACCTGTGGAACTATGCATATGTCTTTCAGATCTTATTGCTAAAAAGTACTTCACATTGAATGACCTTAATGATAGAATAGCATCATTTCCTTTTCAGTTTTCTGACAAAACTAACAGGCCTCAGACAATATAAACAAACTTTTCAAAAAAAGGAACAATTGGTGGCAACGGACATGAGAACTGGGCACTTGTGAGATTTCTTCCACTGTTGATTGGCCATCATGTTCCAGACAGTGAAAAGACTTGGTCTGTGGTCCTTGAACTGAAAGACATTGTGGAGGTGTTATCAAGCCCCTCATTCACAACAGAAACCCTGTGCTACCTACAAGCCAAAATTTCTGACCACAGACAGTTGCTCTTAGAAGTATTTCCTGGTACTAAATTATGCCCTAAACATCATTATCTTGAACATTATCCTGTTCTGATACAGAAATTTGGACCATTAATTGAGTTCTGGACATTACGATTTGAGGCAAAACATTCTTTCTTTAAAAAAAGTGGTTCACAATACTGGCAATTTCAAAAATATTCTGCACACGTTGGCCACAAGACATCAACTGATGTTGTCATATTACTTGGAGATGCCAACTATTTTCAAGCCAAGCATTGAAACTGGAAGAGTATCAGTTGTGTCTGTGGGCATCTTAGATGCTGCAATCAGAGAGGCTGTATGGAATAAGTTTGAAGGTCTGGACTCTGTTTCACTCACCTCCATTGCTTACTTGAATGGGACAAAATATTCTAAAGGCATGGTATTCTCAGTTGGACAGACATATGGACTGCCAGATTTTGGGAGAGTATTGGAGATCTGTGTAGTGGATGGTTGCATATCATTCATTATGGAACTATTCACAGCGACCTTCCAGGAGCATCTCAGGTGTTACCAGCTCACCAGACGAGATCCTGCAACAATTGTGGTCATTGATCCGGACAGTCTGAATGACTACGTTCCCCTTGCTGCATACCCTGTTGAAGAAAAGCTGCTCGTCACTCCAAGGACATTCATGTTACATTAAGGTAATATTTGATTGGGGTGGATTATCATAAATTTAAACAAACTCTTAATCTTTGGACCACATAACGGGATATAAACTGCACTTTAAAGGTTATATGACACTCAGTCCCACAATGTATCAACAAACAACTATTTGCTATATAAAGATGTAGTGTAGAAATGGCTAACTGATCTCTGAATTCACTCCCTATCCGTTGTAATCTCTCTGCTGTTTTAACTCCATTTACAGCTTCTCTTAGATTCATATTATTTACTGTTTTTAATTAAGTGTTTTCTTGTTTGTTCACTGTGTTTCAGTTTTTGGCATCTCATCAATGATGCTTCTCAGAGTCATCGTCTCACCTCAGGAAATAAGACGTGTCACCCTACAGAATGTTCCCCCATCAGTTGATGAGCTATGTGTAGTACTGCGCAACAATCTGGGCCTCAGTGGGAAGTTCCTTTTACAATTTGAAGATCCAGACTTTGGGAACGAGCTCTGCAATTTGACAGACATCAAGGACCTACCAACTGAACGAGCCACACTGAAAGTTCTGTTCACGTTTTCTGAACCAGTTTCTGACTCGACATTAGATACTGCAAGCCTTAGTTCCCAGAATAGTGCAAGCCTTAGTTCCCAGAATAGTGCAAGCCTTAGTTCCCAGAATAGTGCAAGCCCTGATCCCCCTAGTAGTGTTGATTCTACAGAATGGCCTGATCCCTTTGTTATTCCAGTTTTCTCCCATGACGTTGAGTTTCAGCTGAGGGTAGCAAATGAGGCCTATGCCAAGGATGGAGCCGTGATGGTCATCTCAAAGAGTGTGAAGAGTGAAATACTGGACAAACTGGCTGATAGCATAACCAAAATCACTTGCTATCCAAGTAAAGACAATTTAGAAAGCGTAGCCAAAGCTCTTGTTGCAAAGCACCCTTGTCTCAGGGAGCCTGGTTCAGGTAAAGGATGGTACTGCTGGAGATTCAGCCTGACATTCAAGATGGGCAATTACCGTCAGAGGATGATGGCAGCTGGATGCCCTGAAGTTCTTGTAAATAAAAGAAAAAGAAGGGGAAACACCAAGCCAATCAAGAAGGCAAAAAGGGGAGAGATCCACTACTTACCAGAGCCACCTTATGGACAAACTACTGTTAAATCAGATAAGGATCGTGAGACCATGCTTTTGGAAGTGCAGAAGAGAGAGCCAGATTTGCACCTGCTCGATGAATTGATGACTGCAACATTCTCCCAGCGAAGACAAGAGATCATTGGTGACGAGCCACTCATTTCTGCAGTCGTGGACAGATGGCCTGCATTGTCCTTTGCCAACTGAGTACAGCATAGAAATCCTATATTGTGTTACTTGAGCTTTGAGGTAGACAAACTATGCACTATATGTTGCAATCATATTTGTGTTTTTTGTGTGTCTACCCCTTAGAGCTCTATGCTGCTCTTAATTTTCCCTAATTTATTGCCCCTTTTCTCTGCTTTTTTATTATTGGTTTCAGCTTAGTGCCGAGTTCAGTAGAATCGTCACCAAAGACCTGCTGGAGTCATTCCTGGATGGACTTGATGCCTTGGTGCCAGGTGTTCTACAGATGTACGAAGCAGCTGCTGCATCAGGCAGGAGGTTGCGCCTGAGCAGTGTTCTCAGTTGTCTTCAAAAGGAGGTATGTACTGCATAGAAATCATTTCTTGTTGATGTACTAAAATAGTAGTATTGTAGCTTGGATATCCTATTCACAAACTCTTGTCTGTTCTTGTAGGACACCAACCAAAACAAAAGAACAGCTGCCCTACTTGGTCTTCCATGCTACCTTGCAGAAGATTCCTCCGACATAATCAGGATGTGTGATGTAAGACACTGTATTTACACATTTTATATTACATTCGTTATACACTCATTTTCAGAAGTGGTATGGGATAATTTTTACAAATGAAATAGTAAATGTAATAATTCTTCATCTTAAGTTATTATTATCACAATTGTAAAAATAACTATGCCCTATGTTTGGCAAACACCACACACCCAACATTGACGAGGTTTCCTTGAAATAATTAGAATTTTGTCCCTATGGCAAGCAAATGTAGTAATGTCTGAAAAATTTATGAAATGTGCCCTTAATTTAAATCGAAAGTGTAATGAAACCCAAAATGCAATAACTTAACCAATATGTAATAAAATATCCAGACTTATATATATATATATATATATATATATATATATTTTTTTTTTTTTTTTTTTTTTTTTTATAAATGTAATGCTAACTTCTCTAAAAAAATAGCCTAGTAGTATATCAGTATATCAGAAAAAAGTTTGATGGGATGATAAAGTAGTAGGCTACAGCCTAGACTTTTTTTTTTATTGACCACGTGTTACATGTTAGTTAAGAGGTGTGTCCCGGAGTTTCTGTCCATGTGCATGTAGCTGTATGATGCATAGTCTATAATAATCATTCTTTCATTTCAAATGCAATGTATAAAACATTGAATTCTTATTCATACTTAAAATCCCAATATACTACATTTTTGAGAAATAGAGAAAATTTCAATGCAGTACATTTCTCTCAGTTTAGCTCCACATAGTGGCCAAAATGACTGTTGGTTTATTTTATTATTTGGGTTTAACAATGAACATGCAGAAAGGCAATGACAACACTCACTCAACTAATTTCAAAGATATTTGTAGCCTTTCTTTATTAGAATAGCAGTGATGTTTAAGTCAGTCAGTTAAGATGTGTGTTTTTCTCTTTATGTTTTCAGGTTCATGGTGAAACCCTTGACGTGATAATGAGAGGAATGCAAGTTGGACTGTTGATTGGACACGAAGGCCCTCTGCATGATGCATTTCCTTTGGATGTTTTCAACGTGGCTCTGGTAGTAGAGGAGAAAATCATCCTACATGACCTCAGAGATGTGCCCACGGGCTTTGCCATGTTACTGGGCGCAATCTACTGCCTTAACCTTGAGTACCCACGTAATATGAGGTACTCTTTTGAGTTCCTTCAGAGGGTTGTCATGAACATTAAACCGGACCAATGTTCAGCCAGAATCCATGGACTCTGCTTAGATAACTGCTTAGATATCGCATGTAAACAAAGGAATGCACTTGTCAAGCAACTACTAGGAGGCAGCAGTTATTTGGGAAGCTTGCCTTGTTCTTTACACCAACATTATATATTTTCATTTTGAGATTTTAAGATTATCTGTTTAGTATCTCACATACCCCATTGTTCAACCCTACCTCACCTTCTTTGTTTCTACAAGTCCACCCTCTGTCCGTCTGTCTTGTCTGTCTACAAGTCCACCCTCTGTCCGTCTGTCCTGTCTGTCTACAAGTCCACCCTCTCTCTGTCTGTCTCTGTCTGTCCGTCCTGTCTGTGTGCAAGTCCACCCCCCCCCCCACACACAGACACACACACGCACACACTTGCACTTGTGAGTGCACCTGTTCAGGTATGTTAGACATACATTGGGTATGGCATGTTACAGCCTTTAACCCCTGTTAAAGTTTATATAAACATGTATTTTTAGAATTCAGTGTGAGGTCATTTACCATGCAAGTTGAAACAAATTTGGAATTATGATCCACTTAATTTTAAATGAAAAAAGTTTTTTGTTTTAACTCACAGTATCAAGTTTAAACAAGATGTGATTAAAAGTTTTCATGTATTGATGATGTATAATGATTTTTTTGTTTCAACTAATGGTATCAAGTTAAGATTACAAGTGATTAAAAGTTAAGTCAACTTCAACAACTTAAAAAACAATATTGTGACAACTAGAACATTGTAGTATAATCAACCTTTTGAACTTTATTTTCAGAGTTGAAACAAAGGTAATCTTCAGTTGAGTTAACTTGCAGTTTTAAGGCAGCAGGTGAACCTTCATTTGCAAGTTAAACTGACCTAAAATGTTTTACAGTGTACAGATAATTACAGTGGAGGATGAGTCTGCAATGGGTAATTATGTTTGCCTGACCGCAGCAGCTGGAACAGTCCGTTTTTTGGGTGGTGAGGGTCCTTCATTATCCTGTAGGCTCTGGTCCTACACCTCCTGGTGTACAGGACATGGAGAGGGGGGGTTGGAGCTCCATGTTGCCAGCCAGGATGCTCTCCACAGCTCCAGAGTAGAAGGACTGAAGGATCCTCCGGGAGGTCAGTTTCAAGGACGTGTTCCCTCTCTTTAGTTCATCTGTAATCACGGCTGTTCTGTTTCTGGACGAGCGTATCTGACATTTATACTTGACGGTATCGGTAAAGATACACATAATTTATGACAACTGGCTATAAACCAAGGTTACACACCTCTGGTTTCCATATTGATATAGGCCAAGTTTTGGTATTAAATGATGCTGCATAACAGACGTCACTCACAAAATATTATTCACAAATTCATTAGGCTATAGGCCTACAGCTGCATTCCTAGCTAGACTGAAAAGTTACCAGAACCTGAAGTGTTTATTTGACTATCAGCTTTGCATTAATTTCTCAAAATATTATTCCCAAATGCATTATGCCTACGGCGTTAGGGGCTACAGCGACACTATTGCTTGAAGGAGGGGCGGGACAAACACATCTCACAAGATGGCGGGTACTTCAGTTGAAATTGAGGACATCTAAATACACACTCTTTGTATGACAGACTTTCTAAATGTATTTTATGCCCTCTTACTATCAAGCTACTCTCTTACTAGCATAGCAATGCCTACCTAGTTGGTGTTAGCATATCGCTGCTAGCGCACGGAGCACCCAGACACAGCCCTGTGCTCAGCATTTAACCAAGAACAGCTCACTGCGGACACTCCTAGCTCTCCACTTTGCTCCCTATTATGACATCACCTCGAAACTCCTAAACAATAGTTTAGTCAATTTGGACAATCAGCGTAATTTCCTAATCTGTATGGCAAGACCAATCATTCACCCAAGTTTAATCAAAATTGTCCAAGTGGTGTCAGAGAAAAAGCTTGTGACGTACATTTTTGCTGGCTTTGCTCTGTCCTTGGCACGTGCTTAAGAGCAATCACGTATAAGCAGTTGTGAGTCCAAATTCTGTACGCACTCAGTTGGGTTTAGAGGACATGACTGCTGAGCTAGCTAGAGCAAAAGCCCCAACAATTTTAACCATGTTTTTAAAGCTATACAGTGTAGTTTTACAATTACACTTTGTAACCAATGGCATAAAACAAGCACGAACTAACAGGCATTTAGAAGTGGCATTCTTTAATAATCAACCTACATATTTCATTTAAAAGTGGTTGCACCAATTCCAGATTGCCCCTTTTTAAAAAGTAATTTTGACCAATACCATGGTAGTCAAATCAAGCTAAATGTCTGTTTTTTTTCTGGGTGGAAGGGCTCTGTGCTGGGACCTGGTGGGTAGCACAGAGCCCTTCCACCCAGAAAAAAAGACATTTAGCTTGATTTGACTACCATGGTATTGGTCAAAATTACTTCATAACTGAATGTGTATCCAATTTCACAGGCAGGCAAGTCATAAAAATACTGACCTTGTCATCATAGCAGCTTTCACCTGTAAGATCAGAAACCACATGTGTTATTAGAAGCACATATACATATTACACAAGTTATTATTATGTAATCATTTTATTTGTCATCTCAGATTTAAAATCTCTTTTGTAAGATTGACTTGTTAAGTGCAAAGGCATAGTTCATGCAAGGGCTTCATACAAGACTGAGAATATGGTAGAGCAAGATCCAATCACGCAAGTCAATCATTTCAGGATGAAGTTAGCCAGCCAACTCAAACACACATGAAGCTCTAGCTAGATTCTCTATTTGACTAAGAAAGTCACACTTGAATAGGAGAGTTGTGGAGCAAATTAATCACTTCAAGTCTATACAGACATATAAATAAAGTACTGATTCACTCCTGTATTCCCTCACTCTTCAGTAATCATGCATACACAGTGTCTGTGTCTTCATAGGCCTCATCTACACTAAAATCAGACTTGTTATCCTGGTATGATCAGATCCGTGTCCACACCTGGTATTACAAAGTCTCAGTTCAAATGTTTTCAGCTGCATGCGCCTTCTGTGGCCAGACTGGGACTAGAAATACAATCCACTGCGTTTGTCCCGTGTAAATAAAGGTGAAATGAAAATGAGAGTGCGAGGTGGTCAGCTGAAACAGGGCCAACAACGGAACACAACCTCCACACACGTAGACCTCCAGTCATAAGCAACAAGACATAAGCAACAAGTGTAGACCGGGCCATGGAGACAGAGGCCACTCACCAGAATTTGAACAGCCTCTGTCCCTCCAGACTGAGAGGTCTACACGCGAGACATTGGAGCAGGGGATGAGCCTACTACTGCCAGGCTTGTGATGCCAGTGTTGTCTGGTGATGCCAGTGTTGTCACAGATGATCCGGTTCAGAGAGGCAGTGCTCAGGGCTGCCCTCTGTCTGGCGGTGAAGACTCCTGGGCTCTCATACCACAGTCTGGGGAGGAGCAAAGTGTTATGGAAAATACATTCATAGAACTATTTTCAGGTTATACACTTTCATATGACTGATACAACTTGTGTAACTACTGTGATGACATTTTCTCTTGCCACTCCTCTAAAGTTCTATAGCCATTGTTCTGAGAAGCACTGTATGATTTACCATATGAACAGCGGTGATCTCTGAGGGAGTGGTAGGAGAGAGCAATAATGGGGGGACAGGCGCATCCTGTCGATAGGTGTGAAATGTTGAACGGCGATTAATCAGTAAAGAAAGCCTCCCCATTGTTCATTCTCTCCCGCCCTTTCACACGTAAGCACAAGGCCATCAGCCGATAGCCTTGTAGGCGCCTGGCAATATGTTCAAAATGTATAAAAGACAAACCTAATCATTGTCTCTTTAGACTTGTGCTGAACGAACCCCAGTTCTACGCTGGGCTGCTGTTACGCTCTTGTCTCTTGTTTGCAAGCAATAAATACCGGACTCAGATATTGTGGCTACTCAGGACTTGTTTCTTGATTCTTACCTCCGAAGAGCTAAAGTACAGAGTGGTAAATCCTAGACTTCCACCACAAAAGTGAAAGAGATTCACATACAGTACAGACATGCATTCAAAATAGACACCAGGGAAGGCAGACATCGGAGGACTGGCTCATTGTAAGGTGTGGAAGGAACACTGATTACCATTCCTCGTTCCATTCATTACAATGAACCAGTCCTCCGATTTCTACCTCCACCAGCCTTCCTTGACTGACACACACACAGCATCCCCCAAACACACACGCACCTGTCTCCCTCACGGATCCTCTGGAACTGGGTGGCGATGAGACAAGCGAAGAGAGGCCCCACGCGCCCCCCCTGTACAAAGGGTTCAGCCACGCCCCCTAGCCACACGTCAATGTTGGCCGGCGTGCCGTAGAGCTGCAGCAGTCTGTGGGCCAGGCTTGGGTTGTTCAGAACCTGCGCCAGCTCAACGTGGTTCCTAGGTGCAGGGAGCCCACAGAACTTGTGCCATGCATTGTAGGCTAGGGTGAAAAGGGAAGGAAAAGACTGGCTCAGTGAGGTGAACTGAAAAGCGCTGGTGAAGTAAACGTCACCGGAGACACCGAAACCACATCCGTGTTGCAGCACTGCATGCCTGTTCTCAGCTATATTAGTGACTAGCCACTTTTGCCCTAGCACACTTGTCCCGATTATGACATTACATTTAAAGTCAGATTCAACAATCTAGCTAAAATGGTCTCCTGTGGAGCATTCCATACAAGCTTGCCATGTTCGTCCCTAGATATCTTCATCGTGGCAACCTGATAATTCCGATACAAACGTTCCAATTGTTCATGCCACAGAAAACCAATGTTTACGTATGGTTGACCATGTGAATTACAAATTGCGTGATAGTCAGGCAGTATTAGGCATTAACTTCGAGTGATTAAGGTTAGGGTAAGTTGTCAGGGAAGGCATTAGCAAATACGAGCATAAGCAACAAGAATTAACACAAAAGAAAATGTGAAGTAGTGTCCTAAGCGCAATTTGAACCAGCGACGTTCGGGTTGGTGACCCCTTAGGGTAGTAATAATAATGATTGATGTTCTTAGACCTATCCTAGGGGGATACAGGAGAGCGGTGTACCAGGAATGCCATGGTCACGGGCACGCTGCATATTGAGGGAGCCCAGGTCCATCGCCATATCCTCCACAAACGAAAAGAGTTTGTCTCTCAGAGCCTCCACCAAGATGCTGTCCTGAGTGTTCAGCTTGGCTGGTCGGCGCAGCAGACCCCTGAGCAGAGAGTCAATACCACCTAGAAGAGGAGAGGAAAGAGGCAGAAAAAAGCAGAGAAAGAGGAAACAGAACAGGATTACCTGATGAAAATGTTTCCCACTTGGCAGATACTTTACCAGGCATCCCAACGCCCCAGCACTAACCCTCAAATATGACTCTCCAGGGGGTGGAGAAACCCTTAAAGAGGGGGATGCTTGGAAACTGTCTGTTTTCCCTGAAGAGGTCGTCCAGGCGGAACAAGGTGGGCTGGATGGTCGGGTGGGCGAAGCGGAATGCCGCCGTAGCAAACACATTGGCGATGCTGGGATTGATATTCTAATTATAGCCAGGGTAAGGTCCTAGCTGGCGCTTCATTGCTTCGTCACCCACAATGACTGGTAGATAGTCACGGAACACAAACACCTGGGTTGGAGAGGGGGAGTGAGAGTGGGCTGTGGGTGTGTACTGTACATCATTAACCGGTTTTTTTTGGTGTGGTAGTCTCAGTTCAGTTTTTATTGGACATGGTGTAGGCAGACAGAAAATAAGGAGGAGAGGGTATGCCCTGCTAGACGCCCACGGTGCTAGTCCACATCATTAGCCGCTTTGACAGTGGTGCCAGGGTGTGCCAAGGCTTACTAGTGGACAGCTAGTGCTAAAAGCCCAGTGAACAAGCCTGTTTGAATGTCAACAGCTTATGGCAATATTATTTGTAAAAGCACTATTCAGGTCAGTTCGATCGTGTAGTTACAGCGAGCTAACTTTGATTATTCTTGCCACCCACCAAGTTCGCTAGCAAGGTAGAGAAGGCAAAAAGCCTGAGGTTTCAAGTGTACTGTATAGGGCAGGAGTGACTGGAAAAGCAATTGGCCTTGGCATGCACAACCTAAGCCCCACTGTGGAATGCCGGATACTGATGAAGGGGATCAATGAGAGAGTCAATGTAGATTAACTGGGGGACTGATGAGAAATCAGCAGAGAGGAGAGCATGAGGATGTGTGGGTGTGTTACCTGGATGTAGGCGCCCATGATCTTGCGGGCCTGCTGGTAGAGAGTCTCACTGTCTCAGTGTGGGTTCAGACGGCGCAGAGCACGAGCCAGGCGGTTGTGCTCCCGCAAAAAGAATGTGTGAATAGTGGTAAGGGCTACATTCTCATTCGGGCGGGTATCACCTGGGGACAGAGATGTCGAGAGCACACGTTTAGATCAACCCATTCAGACTGCATTTGGTCAACTGCTGAAGATGGGGGGGGGGGTATTAGTGTGGTTTACAGCTATAAGCTTGGTAAAGCCAGGCTGGTCATTTACAACCATAAACATCATTGACATTTGCTATTGGGTGTGCTGTCATTTGTTACCTAGTCACACATGGACAGCCCTTACTGTATCCACATTGTATTTTATAACAATCAAGCCTCACACACAATCCCCCAGATTAATGATATCCACTTGTACTGTACTTGCTAATTCAGTCATAATGTTTCTCATGTGAACGGTATGTTTCTCTCCACAGTGGACATGACTCTACACATCCCTGTCGCATCCTGTCTGAGGATGTGAAACAAGTGAGACATGTAGACACTAGACAGGACCGCCCTGAGAGGTTTGGCAGATGTGTCAATGTCCTGGGAAAGGAGTTTTCCCTCAAGGAGATTCTACTATGAGGTGCAGGTGAAGGGAACTGACTGGGATTTAGGAGTGGCCAGGGAGTCCATGAACAGGAATACACTGTCCTGAGAATGGATACTGGACTGACAGATGGTAATACATAACAGGCTCTTACTAGCCCTGCTGTCCCCCCTCTCCCTGAGAGAAAAGCCCCAGAAAGTGGGGGTGTTTGGATTATGAGAAGGGGCCGGTGTCCTTATCGTGCAGTACCCATGTTGAGGCTAACCTGCTATGAAGCAGGGCACCTCCTGGGCATTGGGGTCGCCGGTGATCTCCTGGCGTGTGGCACAGGCGTTCACCTCCATAATGGTGAAGGGCAGCAGCTCACGCCCATTGTCTGTGAACTTGGTGTTGACGCGCAGCAGGCCTCCGTCGTCGTCGAGGTTCCAGAGGTCTTTCGCCAGCCCCTCTTCAGAGCCGTAGACCTGGCCCATGTCCAGGAAGGCTGTCAGAGCGTTGATCTGCTCCCTCTTTTCGGCCACACCACCAAACAGAAAGGCGGTGGTTCCGGTACTGAAGACCGGGAGGCAGCTGTCTGGCCCAGTGTGCAGCCGGGGGTCCCCGCGAGGAATCTGGTTATGGGGCAAATAAGAGGAGTTAGAGAGTACCCCAGGGTTCTCCCCAGGTTTTTTGAACAGCGCAGTGATGGATTGCATTATGAAAACCCCAGGGAGAACATCCCTGGACTGAGAATGTGCTTGGTGTATACAGAAGGGAAGTGTGGTTGACAGGATGGGATGTTGGGGTGCAAGGAGAGGAGTTGGGGTGCGGGACTGACCTGGATGGGGAAGCAGGGATCGGAGCGCTCGCAGCTCTCGTCACAGTCCAGACCGTTGCTGAAGGAGCGGATGCTGGGGGAGAAGGGCGTGAAGGTCAGGTCGTGGTCGATCCACTGGCCAAAGATGGTCAAAAAGTGGGAGAACTCTGGATCGCTGACCACACCCACGTCTGTCGTTTTCAGGATACGATTAGAGACTTCCCTGACCTGGATACAGAGGAGGGGGGGGATGGGGAGTGTATAATCATGGTATTTATCAAAACGTACATGCCTTATGGCGACAGGATTGCAGTCATTCCAACCATGTTCAACGCTCTTCTCCGCACTATTTCATCCCCATTGTGCCTGGTTCCAGTTCCACAAGTAGTTTGAACTGGTAAGAAACCAACTGTATTTTTCAAGCATCATTACTTGTCTCAGTTTATGTGAACTGGCTGGTTTTGTTCACTATACCAGCGGGAGCATGAAGTTGTTGAAGGTCTTGGTTCTGTCAAAGCCCCTTGGTGCAGAGACCCCATCATCATATTCCGCTCTCAGCCAGCGAGTGAAGGGCGTGTTGGATGCTCCAAGAAAAGGGTCCTTCCTGGAAACAAGCATGAATTTTTATTTTATTATTGTTCTTTTTTGTGTGGGCCCATAATACACTTGGCACTCTAGGTGGCGAGTGTTCCGGAATTCCTTGGCAGTTGGTGGGTTAAGCAACTTCACTTGAGAAACTCAGGCTGCCTGCGGCCGACGCCATGCCATGGCCCACCTTCAGGAACAGCACTGGACCTCCTTATGTTCCACCCAACAGTCACTCTGCTCAAAGGACCCAAGACGGTTGCATTGTATGCAGCCAAACCCGCAGATGTCAATCAGCATACCGGCTTTGCCCTGACTACCATGGTAAGGAGATAAAGCCTGATATTGTTATTATAGTTGCCCTTACAGGTTGTTGCAGACGCTGGTGGCAGTGCGGAACTTGGCGAGGTTGGGCGTGGTGCGGCAGGACGGAGGCCGGGTTCGAGCCTCACAGCCGCTCACCCGGACGATGACCTCGAGCTCCTCTTCAGTGAGCAGGTCTGAGAAACAAGACATACGAGAACGTGTCCCAAATAGGAGTGCGTGTGTCTATAGTATGTAGAGGGGAAATACGTAGATGAGATTGAATAAGTGTGTGCATGTGTGACTGACGTGTTGTGTGCATGCACACGTATGCCTGCATGTGTGCATGGATGCAACTGACCTGTTGCATTGATGGAGCGTTTGTGAATGCGGTGGGCTCTCATGTATCAGTCTCAGGCTGTTCTCCAAGTAGTCCGCAGCTCGCACGGCACTGCGCGTGTCTCTGACAGGCTGTTTCATGAGCCGCAGGACGTCTGAGGGCTTGGTGGCCTCCCTACGCACCCTCTCCAAGCTTCTGCAGCACCAGGAAACACAATCAGAGGTCACGGCTGTTGAACACAATAATAAAAAAAAACTACAAATGGTAGTGAAATGGTGAAGAGGAGACATGACGGTCAAAAAGGTGTCATGGCTTTTGTTCTCTTCTGAAAATGTATATGTTCACCCACTTTTCTCTGGAATACTTGTATGCTTCATCTACAAGTCTCTTTGCCTCCTCCACTGCACTTTGAATGAAAGGACTTCCCAAACTTTCCCCTGCAGACCAACATGAGCAGATTGTTAAGATAACATATCCATCTCCTACTGCCAAGTGCCCTAAATGTGGAAAAAGATTATGATATTCATCCTGAGTGAGCTGGATAAACTTGTCTTGGAGAAGGCAAAATGGATTTGGAGCCTGCCACTCAAACCACACAGACAAGTATTATTATATATATTTTTTTTTTTAAACTTAAGAGCTGAGGGAAAAATGTAACCACTGAAATTCATGGACAGAGCTTTGGATGCAAGAACTGACCACTCATGAGAAGAAACATGGTAAAAACTATACCGTGTTTGTTTGCAACTGCATTGTTGACAAACAATGGCGTAAAATATGGTAAATTTAAAGACAATATAAGGGTGGTAATCCCACACCTAGGGGAAAAGGTCACAAGGACACCAGATGGTCCTGGAACATCTCAGAGGGGTGAGATCAGATAAGTGGGGGTTGACTAGAGGGTATGGATGCTTTGAAGTAAAATGGTACACAGCTGTATAAACAGGATCGAGTGATCTAGGGACAGGATAGATGGGTAATAAACACAGTTGTAAACAGCCAGGACAAAAGGGCTTTAGAAAATAGCCTAGGTCAATTGATCTCTCAAGTAGACTGACCGACGCCAAGTCAAAGGGGGCGTAGCCCCTGGATGACGAAATGTAGTTCTTGAATATTATTGGTGTATGTAGACAGGAAGTAGACGTTTGTTGAATGAAGGGTGTTGACCTATGTGATGTCTATAAAAAGACAGGAAACGGAAGTGGAAAGTGTGTTCAACTTTGCAAACCTGACACGGCTTCCTCTGTGAATAAAGTCTCTGAATGAATCAACAGCTCTGGTTAACGGTATGTTATTTCAAAATACCATTACTTAAATTCTACTACAAAAACAAGCTTATACTTGAGTTGAACTAAAGTCGTGAGGCATTCATAACAGGGTTGAACATGTCTGTTATTTCCTTAAACAAATTAAGGTTGTCGACAAATTGTGACCGAAGCAATATAATATCAGCCCTAAATTCAGACCATTCTGAAAATGTGACTTCAGTTTTCGGACAAGTAAAAAAAAAAAAAAAAAAAAAAAAAAAACACGAAATCAGTCCCAATTGTCCGAAGGACTAAAACGGTGCCAAGCCCTGTATATACAGTCAATACGACTGCCCCTTGAACCACTCGAAGTAGCCAAGTTCACTGGCGAAAGGCAATGAAACACTTTACCAGGCAGTGTTTAACCAGGACAGAATGCGCTTGTCTTCACGGGGGCAGGTGTGTAGTCTCACTCACCTGTAGAGGCTGGCAGGCTGAGGGTCAGGTGCAGCCCCGCGGCCAGGACGAGCGAGAGAAATAGGTTCATCTCTGAAAAACAGAAAGATAATACACACTACTATAGCTGGCAAGTGCACACCAGTGGGGGTCACCGTCTCACGTCGATGTGCAATGATTTCACCTCCATTGGATTGCACTGGATTAATTATACACGTGGTTTTGGCAGCTAATGATTGCAGTGGTTGAGCACAACACAGCGCACGTTGGCTGAGTGATAATTTGCACAGGTGTGTAGGGAAAGTGGCAAGTAAAATTCTGTTGTGAACGCTCGACCCTGTATTTTATCATTGCATCGGGTATTAAGTTCTAGAAGTAATTCTTTCAGTGGCGTTTCATGTGTCTTTGGTCTTAGCTGTTAAGTTCGGAATCAGGGTTTCTGATTTGCCCGGGGTGAAACAGATAACTCCTACTATGAATCCGTCAAGGCTCTGCATGTGTCGGTCGGGGCTGTCGAGCCGGTTAACGGACGCTGCGTATCTATTTCAGAGGCCATACGTAGGTCCATCCACAGTGTTTCTGTTCTGACGGTTCATACCGGGACAGCCTCTGCAGCTCGCGGCAGGATATTAGGATGCGGAGTCACAGAGAGCAGACTGAAGAAAGAATTGAACAGGAACAAGAAATACATTTACGTGATCGAATTGAAATTCCTGTAAATACTGCATCTACATAGCACTTTGCACAGAGCACTGCCTTTTCCAATGCATAATATTTATAACATTAATTGATAAACGAATAGGAATGGCAGCTAAATCCTATACATTTGAATAAAACACGTTTTGCTTACTAGACAAGACTGGATAAAAAGAAAATTGAATAAAGAGTACTTTGTCTTTCAGGAGTCGTATTCAGATCTTACGTTGTACTGCGTTGTTCTCTCTGTAGGTGCTAATTTGAAGAAAAATCAAGGCCTCACGCCCACCTTTGTCTCTGATTTCATAATTGGCCTCACGTGTCCCTTTGTCGTTTGTGCAGTATACTTGTGTTTATTACATTATTGCCATTTCCAAATTGACAGAGATAAGGGTTTCTTTTCTCTTTCCTGTCCTGCTGCATTGCTCCTTTTGTGTCAGCTACGTAAGTGTCATATGTCTGTGGGAAAATTAATGCATAAAATCATTCAATTAGATACAAGAGGAAATATATCATGTGAGAGGGACATACAGACACACTGCATTCATTCAAAAAACTGCTCAAAACACACCTGTTCACCATGGCCTACAACTGACACTTCTCACCTACTGAAAACTGCCACTCACTATTCCCTGTTTTTATGCTGTACATGTCCTATTGCTGTTTGCCTCCTACTGTTTAGTAACCTGTCTTGTTGTTTTATACCCTGTATTTGTATGCTGTTCATGTCTTGTTGTTGCTGTTTTGTCCTTAGTTATTATGTTTCAACATGTTGCATGTCTTTTTTGATCTCCTTGATTATAACAGTGCTTTTGTTGCACTTTTAATATATTTTTAGCTTACTGTAAGGTGACCTTGGGTGTCCAGAAAGGCCTAACCCTAACCCTAACCCTAACCCTAACCCTAACCCTGCATGACAGATTGAGGAGTTACTCATATCATCAAGTTATCATGGTAGGAACGATCCCAGCATTCATGGTAGGAACGATCCCAGCATTCATAACCTTTACTGTGTTTTATGAAAAGAAAACCAGTTATCGATACAAAGTAAAAACAAACAAACAAGAAAATAAAAGAATAGTAAGAACTGTCTGTAACTCTTTTTTTTTTAGAATCTGTTTTACTTGTAAACATTGCGCAGATGGTGAATGCATCTATTCATGTGTGTACAGACGTGCAGTACCATATTCTCTTGGTCTAACAGTAGATGCTGTATGATGATGGTGTTGATTATTGCTTTGCTGTTGTAGGAAGAGGAGGAGCAAGAGGAGGTGGAGGGAGCTGTTCATGTTTATCAAAGGTTGTTTGTACAGTCCTGGTCTTACTCTTTGTAATATGGAAAAAGAAGCAATGTCAGGAACAAGCAAACAGGCAATAAATACGTACGTATTATGATCAGAAAAAAATAGGTAATCTGTGCCTGTTTCATCTTTGTTGACAGGGGGACAAATGTTTGGTTTGTATCCTAGTCCTATTCTATATACACTCACTGAGCACTTTTTAAGGAACACTGTACTAATACTGGTTAGGGCCTCCCTTTGCTCTCAAAACAGCCTCAATTCTTCGTGGCATTGATTCCACAAGATGTTGGAAACATTCCTTTGAGATTCTGGTCCATGATGACCATGATGAAATGATTGCATCACATTGCATCACACACTGAACCCATTGTCATGTTCATGAAACCAGTTTGCGACCACTTTTGCTTTGTGACATTTGTGGTGCATTATCATGCTGGAAGTAGCCATTAGAAGATGGGTAAATTGTGGCCATGTAGGGATGCACATGGTCAGCAACAATACTCAAATAGGCTGTGGAATTCAAGTGATGATTGATTGGTATTAACAGGCCCAAAGTGTGCCAAGAAAACATTCCCCACACCGTTACACCACCTCCACCATGAGAAGGTGTACAGGTGTTTCTAATAAAGTGTTTGATGAGTAGATATTATTGTTTTAACAGTCTTTTTAATTTCCCTCCATCTTCCTCTTTTAATGCCCCCTCCAAAAAAAATCCATATGCTATAATTTCAAGGGGCCAGGAGGTTTTGCTGGCCAGGTCACATGGTCAGGAAAAACTCCAGGCCCCAGTTTATGCCTGGAACCACTGAAGTTCTAAACAGAGACTCAGCGAGCCCAGAGGTATCCATGCTTACCGTAGTCAGATGGAACGATAGTCCCACAGCAACCTGACAGAGCAGTGACTATGACAACACAAGTCCTCTTACTCAAAAAGTTGTGTTTCAAAAACATTTGTTACGGAAGTTTCCGCTGCTCTCCTATGTTAGTACACACTCAAAATGAACCTATAGAATATAGATATTCCTATACAAGTGTTTAGTATACAGATATATACATGTTGACAGACTATTTACAGACATGGTGAGGGTGTTGTCATGGTGAGGGTATATGTCTCAGGTGCAGCTCTCTGCTTATGACAGTTGTTTCTAACTGCCCTCCTCTCTCCCCCTTCCATTGTGGAGTTATCTGAGCCCACGATCAGTGCCCCAGGTCCCCTACTGACCTCCCCTTCTTCTCCAGGTACAGAGCCCAGTGGACAGGACCTGACCTTTACGATGACCTGTAGACCCCACGGTTGTCATAGCACCAGCACAAACAGTAGGCTTTTGACTAATGTATAGGCGCCCCTTGTTGGTGGTTTAGGAGTATAACAGCTGTTTGGTCATCCTGAGATAGTAGTGTTCTCTGCTCCCCTCTAGTGGATGGAAGAGAGAACTACAACACTACTGGGTTTCAGTCACTGCTCTGCTTGTACACAAGACAGACCAGTACATGCACTCCCCTTATAAGAACCACATCAGAGCTGGACTACTCGGACTCTGACTCTGAAGGTGAAGTACATTGTAAGTACAGCTTCCCACCCCACAATCATGCATCTCTATAAACAGTTGGTTCTTCTATCCACTTCACTGCTGTGCTGCATCACTCCTGGTCCGGAGAATCCTGGTAACTATCTACACACATGGACTCTGATGATGGACGGTTATGTCCACTGTGTGTTGGTACAAGGCTCTAATCATTCATCAATATGCATTTTACAATATTGACATGTCACCCTCAATAAGGCAACAGAAAAGCTTTACAGTTTCAACATGACACATGATTATAGACATCAATAGGTTGAATTACAGTAAAGAATCATACAACAGTCATTCACTCCACTAAGTGTCCAGCCCAACTAGTCACATGACCAGCCCAACTAGTCACATCCGTGTCCTTGTCCCCTGTATCTCTACTATCTACAACCGAGTGACTCTCTGATCATCTGATCACCATTATCTCTGATGGTGATTCTCCCACCAGTAGCTCTCACAGTGATCAATACATTGACTCTCTCCACAGAATTCATGACAATGAGCAGGTCAAGTGCCATCAGATGACAATTTTGCCTCGAAAATATCACTAATATTTCAGACAAACCACCGCCATATTAGCATAATGCAAAGTTTAATTTCGGTCTGTGTACGTTTTTGCCATTCGTTTTTTTGTGACAAATAATGACAACCAAGAATGACAGTTAGTTCTTTTAATTTTTTATTAAGCACCAGATCTGCAACATACAGGCAACATTTTCTTGATGGGTTCAAACTCTCTCATATGAATGGGCTGTCATATGACATGATATAATAGAGTATGGGGTAGTGAGGTAGTTATAGAGTGTGGGGTGTACTGGGGTGGTTGGTGAGTGAGGGGTAGTGTGTGAGTGTGGTGTATAATTGGGGTAGTGTGTGGGGTTAATGGGGTAGTATGTGGGGTTAATGGGGTAGTGTGTGAGTGAGGTGTAGAAAGTGTGGGGTACACTCTTGGAAACAAAGGTTCTTCATTTGTATAAACAAAGGGATGTTGGAAAGGCAGGAGGAACAGGAAAACATATGAAGATGAAGAAGAGAACCATGACTGGTCAGAAGAGGAAAGATGGAGATGCTGTAGATGGTGGTGGGGGGGGGCGGCATCTTTAATCTTCAAATACGTTCAATCTGAGGAAAATAACAGAAAAAGGGAAGTGAGAGATAATAAGACGCTCACATACAGACTGTTGACATTAGACAAACAACTTCACGTTCAACTACACGTCTGTTTGAAATGTGTATCCTACTACTAACTCCTCTTCCCTGTGTGCTCTATTTCTCACCTCAACTTTCTTTTTTGCCAAATTGTCATTTTTTGATCAGGAAACATGGCCGCCTCTGGGTCATCTTGCAGGTCCTCTGCAAAATGTTCCCCACCCGCCATTCCTTCAAGCCTCCGCTCTCTCTTTTTCGAGGCCCACTTCTCATATCGGTCCACCTCCTTTTGTTTCTTGGCACCTTTCTTCTGGGCCTTTTCGTCCTGGAACTTATTCCAGCTTTCCTCTAACTTCTGCCTCTTCTCCTCCGTCTCTAAGAGCTCCTCCCTCTTCTCCTGCTCTCTCTGGGCACGGGTGCGCAGCGTGTGTGTGGCCATTGAAGCCACGCCCCCAGCCATGGCACCTGACAGAGAGAAGGACAATATCCAATAGTACCAAGTTTAGAATAAAATAGAACAGTCAGATATACATATCGAACAAAACATTTACAGTAACTGACTTGTTTTTTCAGAGAGGAAGGCCTTACCGTTGATGTACACCTCGTGCCCCTCCTCCTTCTCTCTCTTGAAGGTCCTATCAATCTTCCGGAGGTTGCGCTCCTTCATCTTCTGGTTAACCCAGTTGAACGCTCTTCTCCGGAAGCTCTTGTCTTTCTTCGGTTCCTCTGCCTCCATTTCAGTCTGTTGTTCATCTCTCTCCTTCTCTAGTGTTTTCTTTTTTTCATCCTCCATTTGTCTTGCCATGTTGTATTGCTCTTCCAACTGTTTCACCAGTGCGTACTGTTGCTCCTCCTCTTTCTGGATTCTCTCTCTCTCTAACTCTTTTTCTTTTTCTTTTTCTAGCTCTTTTCTCTCTTTCTTCTGCTGTTTAGCAACCTTCTTCTTCTCCTCCTCCTCCTCCCTTAGTTTTGTCTCCTCTCTCTCCCTCTCTATTTTTTGTTCTTGTTCTCTCTGTCTATCAATCTCTCTTTGTTTTGCCTCCTCTCTCCTCCTCTCAATGAGTTGTTGTTGTTTCTCTTTCTGTATTTTCTCTCTTTTCTGTTTCTCCTCCTCTCTCTGCATTCTCTCTCTCTCTAAGTGTTTTTGCTTTTCTTGCTCCATCTCTCTTTTTTTGTCCTCAGCCTGCTTTTCGGCTTTCTTCCTTTCCTCCTCCTCTCTCTGTCTTGCATCCTCTCTCTTCCTTTCCATTTCTTGTTCCTCCTCTCTCTGCTTTTTTGTTCGAGCAATCTCTTTTTGTTTTTCTTCCTCTTCCTTCTCTTTCTCTTTTTCTGTCTGGATTCTCACTTCCTCTAACTTTCTTCTCCTCTCCCTTTCAATTTCTCTCATTTCTCCAACCATCCGTTGTTTTGCAGCCTTGTTCCTCTCCTCCTCATTTTCTCTTGTCTCTATTTGTGTTACCTCATTTCTCCTCTCTTTCTGTTCCTCCTCCTCTCTCTGGTTTCTCACTCTCTCTAACTGTTTTAGTTTTTCTTTCTCCACCTCTCTTTTCTGTTTTTCAGCTTCATTCTTCCCCTCCTCTTTCTGTCTTTCCTCTTCTTTCTCCTTTTCTTTCTGGATTCTTGCTTGCTCTACATTTATTCTCCTCTCTCTTTCAATTTCTCTCATTTCTCCAGCCATCCGTTGTTTTGTAGCCTTCTTCTTTTCCTCTTCATCATTTGGTTCAGTCTCCTCTATCTTTCTCTCCTTTCCTTTTTCTAATTGTGTTTCTCGTTTAAATCTATCAATCTCTCTTTGTTTTACCTCCCTTTCCATCTCCTTCTGTTTTGCCTGCTCCCTCTGGCTTATCTCTCCCTCCACCTGCTTTTTTGGGACAGTCGTCTCCTCTTCCTCTCCTTGAATTGCAAAATATTTCTTCCACTCCATCTCAAATTCTTTTTCTGTTTCTCTTTCTAAATGCTTCTGAAATTCCCTCTGTCTTTCCTCCTCTCTCCTGATCTTTTTCTGCATCTCAGTTTCAGCTTGTTTCTTCCCTCTATCTCCCTCTAGTATTCTCTCTCTTTTGACATCCATTTTGCTTGCTCTACTGTACTGAGTGTCCATTTTTGTCTCTGAAGTACTTTTTCCCTCCTCTCCATGTCTCTTCTCTGTATCATCTGCAATCAAGTCCATTATCCAAGCCTTCTTGGCTGTTTGATTTCTCTGTCTTCCAGCAGGCAACTGTCCATTATCTCTCTCTATCTCTATTTTTGCTTTTTTCACATTTAGTTCTTTGTGTATCTCAGAAGCTGTCTTTCTATCAATCTCTCTTTGTCCACCCTCCCTCCGCCCCATCTTCTGCTTTTCCTCGACTATCTGGATAGAATCCCCCACTGTCAGTTTCTGTCCCTGTTGTATTCTCTCATTGTGTCTTTCCACCTCTTTCTGTTTTGTTTCTTCATCGAACACAAACAAGTCGTCTACACGTGCCTTCCTTTGGACTAGATTTCTCTGTCCATGAGGAGACAACTCTCCTTCCTTCTCTTTTTCCATCTCACTTTGATCTTCCTCTATCTGTTGTTTTGGAACCTTTCTTCTCCCTGCCACCACTCCCGTTCCCTCCATCTTTCTATTCTGTTCATCAACATTCTGAATCTTCTTTTCATCACCTGCAAACAAGTCCACCATCCATCCCTTATTTTCTGGAAGATTTCTCTGTCTTCTAATCGGCACCTGTCCTTCCCTTTCTTCCTCCATCTCTCTATTTTTCTCCACCATCTGTTTGGTCCCTTCATTCCTCTTCTCATCCTCTTCCTCTCTCTTTCCCTCCATCTTCATTTCCTTCCCTAGTTCTCCTCTAATCTCAGAAGCTGTCTTTCTATCAATCTCTCTTTGTCCTGCCTCCCTCCGCCCCATCTTCTGCTTTTCCTCGACTATCTGGATAGAATCCCCCACTGTCAGTTTCTGTCCCTGTTGTATTCTCTCATTGTGTCTCTCCACCTCTTTCTGTTTCGTTTCTTCATCGAACACAAACAAGTCGTCTACACGTGCCTTCCTTTGGGCTAGATTTCTCTGTCCATGAGGAGACAACTCTCCTTCCTTCTCTTTTTCCATCTCACTTTGATCTTCCTCTATCTGTTGTTTTGGAACCTTTCTTCTCCCTGCCACCACTCCCGTTCCCTCCATCTTTCTATTCTTCTGTTCATCAACATTCTGAATCTTCTTTTCATCACCTGCAAACAAGTCCACCATCCATCCCTTATTTTCTGGAAGATTTCTCTGTCTTCTAATCGGCACCTGTCCTTCCCTTTCTTCCTCAATCTCTCTATTTTTCTCCACCATCTGTTTGGTCCCTTCATTCCTCTTCTCATCCTCTTCCTCTCTCTTTCCCTCCATCTTCATTTCCTTCCCTAGTTCTCCTTTAATCTCAGAAGTGGTCCTTCTATGCGTCTCTCTTTGTCCTGCCTCCCTCCGCCCCATCTTCTGCTTTTCCTCGACTATCTGGATAGAATCCCCCACTGTCAGTTTCTGTCCCTGTTGTATTCTCTCATTGTGTCTCTCCACCTCTTTCTGTTTCGTTTCTTCATCGAACACAAACAAGTCGTCTACACGTGCCTTCCTTTGGGCTAGATTTCTCTGTCCATGAGGAGACAACTCTCCTTCCTTCTCTTTTTCCATCTCACTTTGATCTTCCTCTATCTGTTGTTTTGGAACCTTTCTTCTCCCTGCCACCACTCCCGTTCCCTCCATCTTTATATTATTCTGTTCATCAACATTCTGAATCTTCTTTTCATCACCTGCAAACAAGTCCAACATCCATCCCTTATTTTCTGGAAGATTTCTCTGTCTTCTAATCGGCACCTGTCCTTCCCTTTCTTCCCCCATCTCTCTATTTTTCTCCACCATCTGTTTGGTCCCTTCATTCCTCATCTCATCCTCTTCCTCTCTCTTTCCTCCATCTTCATTTCCTTCCCTAGTTCTCCTTTAATCTCAGAAGCAGTCCTTCTATGCGTCTCTCTTTGTCCCTCCTCTTTCGGACTCTCCATCTTTTTCTCATCCTGCATCTGGACAATGTCCCTTACTGTCAGTGTCTGTCTCTGTCTTATTTTATCATTGCATTTTTCCACCTCTTTCTGTCTCTTCTCGTCATCCTCTGCAGACAAGATATCTATCCACACCTTCTTTTCTTCTGGATGTTTCTGTCCATTAGTACACAACTGTGGTTTGTGTTCCACATTCATCTCTCCTCTCCCTTCATTGATGATATCCTTTCGTCCCACTTTTCTATTCTGCTCCTTCCACTTTCTCTCAATCTCAACTTCTTGTCTCTCTGAATTGTTCTTTCTGTCAGACTCTGTCTGTCCTTCTTTTTCCTCCTCCATCTGATTCTCTGTCTCTGCATGGGTTGTCCCCCTCTCTCTTTTCTTTTGTTTCTGTTTCTCCACATGAAGAACATGTTGCTCTTCCTTTCCCAGATGGTCCTCTCTTATCATTGACCTCACCAGATCTTCAAGTGTGTCAATCTTCCTCTGCTTTTCCTTCGTCTCTGTCTCCGCTGCCCTTGCCTGATCTTGGAGTATTTTCATGTCTCGTTGCAGCTTCATGACTCCCTTCATTTCTTTATTCTTTTTCTTTGGCTCCCTCTCCATTTCGGTGTCACTGTCTTCCTCACTCTTTTTTGAACATGTGAACATATGAACATGTGAATGGCTCATGAAGACAACTAGCAGCACACTGTCCTTACAGAAAATCACACACCATTGGATCTGTCTCATTAGACTTGAAGGGGCAATCTGGGATTGCTCCCTGCATAATTCATTTTTTTTACCATAAAACTTCCAATAAGTCTCCAATTGTATTTAACCTTTATTTTAGCAGGGAGTCCCTTTGAGACCAAGGTCTCAGTTTACAACCATACATAATACAAACACAAAATTACAACATTCGAAAACACAATCAAGAAAAACAAACACATTTTTCAACAAAGAAGTCCTCAATGAAAACTTTAAACTGCCCTCAAAACCTTAAACTGAAACGTTCTCTGCAGATTGTTCCAGCAGTTCTCTGCACCACAACTAAAACCCAATTCGGTGGAGACCCGAGGAACCTCAAGAGTTAACCAACTCTGAGAACGAGTTAGGTATAACAATCAGGCCCTTAGAACACTTCATATATAGATGAGGACCATCAACAGTGGTAATATTGATGTAATAATAGTAGAACTGTAGTTTATTGTAATTTACTCTCACCTGTAAAAAGGGAAAACGCTTTTTGTTTTCCTCAAAATGGTCGTCCAGATCCTTAGAAATATGTGCAATACGTGCCTCTACTGCAAGGTCCACTTGATATTGCTGCTCCCTCTTTCTTTAGGGTAAGTAATCTTTGTTATTCCTGAGAGACTATTATCTTAGCACCAGGCAATAGAAGTATACTTTACACAAGTAAAACAAATAAAGAAGCTCTACAGAGTAGCAACACAGCGACAGGCACAGCGGTCATGGATACATTCAGGTCAATCATGGATGAATTATTTCATCTTCCTTCCAAAATTCTAAATTCTAAATCATTGACTAAATCAAGCATTAGACTAAATTGCATTTCCATTGGAGATGGCTGATCTTTTCATAATACAGTAACCTATATATTCTATATTTCTGTGTGTGGTTCATCCCTTACCTTTCATTAGCCATTGAAAATGTCAATTGCTCCAAAACATGAAATCTGTGTGCAAAAGCGCTGTGAAATTCAGTCCAAGGATCCTCCTTTTGCGTGGACATTTTTCCTGTCAGCCTTGAATAAAAAAGAATCAGGGCATCACATTATGTCTAGAAATTGAGATTTTGTAGTAAAGATGTCTTAGAACAGCAAGCATCTTTACATTAAATGCAAAACAGTAGATTGATATCCATAAAATGTCACTCAATTTTCAGTCCGCCAAAGACCATTAGCTCTCACTCCTCTTTAATCTACCCAGGCAGAACCAAGACCACTACCCTTTAATCTACCCAGACAGAACCAAGACCACTACCCTTTAACCTACCCAGACAGAACAAAGACCACTGCCCTTTAACCTACCCAGACAGAACCAAGACCACTACCCTTTAACCTACCCAGACAGAACCAAGACCACTATCCTTTAACCTACCCAGACAGAACCAAGGCTACTACCCTTAAACCTACCCAGACAGAACCAAGACCACTACCCTTTAACCTACCCAGACAGAACCAAGACTACTACCCTTCTAACCGATCTTTAACCAACCCAGACAAAACCAAGGCCACTACCCCTCCAACCGGTCTTTACCTACTCAGAGAGAGCCAAGACCACTACCTCTCCAACCGGTCTTTACCTACCCAGACAGAACCAAGGCTACTGCCCCTCCAACCAGTCTTTACCTACCCAGACAGAGCCAAGACCACTCCCCCTCCAACCGGTCTATACCTACCCAGACAGAACCAAGGCTACTACCCCTCCAACCGGTCTTTACCTACCCAGACAGAACCAAGGCTACTACCCCTCCAACCGGTCTTTACCTACCCAGACAGAGCCAAGACCACTACCCCTCCAACCGGTCTTTACCTACCCAGACAGAACCAAGGCTACTACCCCTCCAACCAGTCTTTACCTACCCAGACAGAGCCAAGACCACTACCCCTCCAACCGGTCTTTACCTACCCAGACAGAACCAAGGCCGCTAAACCTCTAACCGGTCTCTGCCTAATAGGGAAGTCAAGTCATACTTTAAAGATATTTAACTGATCTAAATCCACGGTAATACATTGTGGATGTACTGTACATTGTCTATGCTGACTGTGTTTACTAAATGTTGTGTTGATGCCTGATATGACACATTGTGTTTCTGTACCTCTGTGTTGTGATGTCTGTCTGTCTTGTTCTGTACAGCAACTGTTCTGTATTGACTTGTGTGTTTGTAATGTGTCCCTGTACCTCTGTGCTGTGTCTGTCTGTCTTGTTGTCAAGTGTTTAGTTATTGACTACAATTTAAATAAACAGTTTGCAAGGCATAGTATATATACAGCTTAGTAAATTGTATACACTGCATTGATGAACAGCAAGTATCTTTACAGTTCATTTATATACGTTAAACTTCACTCAATTGTCAGTCTGCACACCATGCAACAGCATACTTCAAGCCAATATCTTCATAAAGATTCAATGCTGTAATATATAATCTGCTTGTCAATGTATTTATCAGAAATGAGGAGAGTAAAACATACCTTGCCAGCAATGCTGGTCTTTGTCTGTCAGTCAATCTCAATTATTTTCTTAACCAAGGCCAAGACGGGCTGCATACAGTACAACTGCTAGAATAATAGAGATAGGACATATAATATATAATATTGAACGTCTGGAAAATTTCGTCATCTGTGATGTCATAACCCATTGTTACATAGGCCTACAGACACGCCGTGTCTTACCGCGACTCAAATCATACATGCCAAACCATTTTTATTTAATGCGTCAGTATTGTTATAATAGTAATAATAATAATTATAATAATAATTATAATAATAATGTATTTATTTTGTATAGCGCTTTTCTCAGTCCTCAAACACACTACATTCCATGGAGAAAAAATAGATAGATAAATAAAAAGTGAAACAAAAGCACAGTCAGTAAAAACAACAATACAGACGGACTAAAGATTTAAAGCAAGTTTAAAAAGATGGTTGTTAAATGTGTTGGTGATATGTTGACAGACGGCTGCATAATAAATGGAAAGATTCTAATAAGTCTCGACAAGTAGTTGGACAATTGTTGGCCCATGTCGGCATGTACCGCTAGAGGGCGCGGCGGAGGTGATGGACAGTTCGCTGTGGGCTCGAGTTGCCGTTGTGTCCTTAGTTGGCAGTTGAGACTCAGGCGACACTGAGGACAGCCAGCTCACCCTTTTTACCTTCTATTACTCTTTCAGGTTAGTGAAATGTCAACAAACACCTCGACGTTTAGACTAGGCCCAAACGGTAGCTAACCCCAATATGTAGATGGTTTTAAATGTATTTGGAATGATTGATTGAGGCTGGCATGTAGAGTTCACCAGCTAAGCTAGCTCGGCTAACCGTTGGCATGGCTAACTAGCGAGTGAAAACCGAGTGGGTTTGATGCCAATATTTTCATGAGATGTCACATTTGGAGTCAAAGGTAAATGTGATCACATAAGAGATACACATACATTGTTATGTGTATCTTTACCGATACCGTCAAGTATAAATGTCAGATACGCTCGTCCAGAAACAGAACAGCCGTGATTACAGATGAACTAAAGAGAGGGAACACGTCCTTGAAACTGACCTCTGTAGAAGGATATGATCCTAGGTTTTACAAATGCTTTATTGAGACCAAGTACCGCGAAGACCCGGTACAATGACGATACGTAAAGGTGTTGTTGTTGGTTAAGGCATAACCTTGAATGACTTGTACAGTACCTATTTTCCTCTTCCTAAATCTATGTTCATAACCTCACACCAGTACATCAACTCCAGTCTGTCTTTGTGTGTGTAGCTGTAGGAACCCAGCCAGTGATCTCCATTGAGGGACGCAGAGAGGGAGGGACGGGTCTGCTGTGTGAATCTAAAGGCTGGCACCCTGAGCCTGAGATGGTGTGGCTGGACAGTGAAGCAGTCCCTCTCTCTGCTGGGTCTCCAGAGACACACAGGGACTCTATAAGAGGACTCCACACAGTCAAACTACATGTAATTGTACATAGTAACATTTGATATCCTTTTGTTTGAAAGTACTGTTTTTCTTCTGGGTGACATCTAACAAAATCAACCTTGTTTACTTGGTACAAGGTTGAAGTCGATTTAGAATGATTCATGTTTCAGGTGAGCTGTTCGACCGTGGATGGTTGTCTTTGGTGTTTCTGTCATTGTCATTGGATTACCTCTGGCGCATCTACTTCCTGATGAAAGGATGTCGAGCGGAAGGTGAAGTCACATGATGATTTGAAGGTTTATTCATTTGGCAGTGAGTGTTTGTTAGTGTTGTTTATACAGAATGGTAGCATGTGTGCTATGCTCTGGTTCATCTCAGTCCATTTCCATTTAACCACATTTACATTTTAGTCATTTAGCAGATTCTCTTATCCAGAGTGACTTACAATTCAGTACATTTGTATAAAGTAACAAAATCAACTATACATACAGAATATGTGCCACAAGCAGTCAGAGTGCAGTCCAGGTTAGCCTCATTGAGATCAAATCCCTTTAACAAGAGAGGCCTGGCCCTGATTCCTGTATGGTCTTCAGGTCATTGAACACTCTCACTGTAAAGGCCCACACCATAGTGGCAGCCAGTAACAGCTTATGGCAGCATATAGAAATATGAAAAGAAGATCAGTGAACAACACACTTTGTCCAGTTGGTCTTTTTCGGTCACTATTGTTAATGAGTAAGTTGTTTCACTAGACCTCTACAGAGGCACTGTACACTGAACCTACTCATACTGGCATGCTGGAGAAAGTTGCATAAGAGAAGGATTTTCTTGGAGAGACGACAGTCTTCTGGTGTCCATTTTCCTGATGTGTCTTTTCTTTTAATTTACAGCTGACCTCATTCAGGAGCTGGGTAAGTAGCACCTTCAACTAATCATAACAGTATGCTGCAGCTTCTGGTGTCCATGTTTATGATGTTCTAACTGTCTTTCATCTGTTCTTCATGTCAGTTCAACTCATTCAGGAGCTGGGTAAGTAGCACCTTCAACTAGTTACCACAGTATGCTTTATCTTCTGGTGTCCATGTTTATGATGCTCATCTGTTCTTCATATGTACAGATATGCTCAAGATGATGCAGGGTAAGTAGCACCGTAGTAGCTAGCTTCCTGATGTTCTCACTGGATTTCATGTATTTGTCACAACAGATGATGTCATTAAGCGTCAGGGTACATATTGTCTTTTAACTTTGTCTAAGATGTTGTCATTGACTTCTATTCATCTGTTTGTCTACAGATCATCTTTCTAATCAGCTGGGTGAGTAGTCCAAGAGTGTATTATCATATGTGATAGCTTCTTGTACAGAGCTTCATTGACTTGATCATGAAGATTTATATTTAAAGCCATAGAATTAGATTGTATCTGTCATATAATATAACAGTACCCATTTAAAAACAAACAATGTACTGTATGAAACTCTATAAGGTAAAATATGTATTTCTGGTTTTGGTGTCATTGATGGTGTGATGTTAGATTTCATAATGCATTGTCTGAAATGACCGAACAATTCAGTACTAAAATATCAACGAATGAGAAGCTTTTGCTTTTGTTCCATCTGTGATGGCAACACGCTCATGAAGTATTCATTTATACTCGTATAGACGCGGCTTTTCTGTTTTGTTTTTTTGTACTCAAAGATTTTATGAACATGGGAGGGAATCCAGGTAAATCAAATTCACTGAATTGGAATTGTATAAACCAAATCAAATAAATCATCTTGGAAAGCAGGGACACATTTCATTTACATTGTCCCCATGTTACAATTTCTGGTATTCAACATTTGTGCATGTTGATATTTGCAGACAACACTTGTGCATGTTCATACTGAATTTGACACATTGTTTCTCTATATTTCAGATTTTGAAACAGTCAGACAACATGCAGTTCAGTGTGTGTTCCTCTCCATTCAGAGTCTAACATGGATACTAGCAGGGAGGGAGAGTGTCCTGGTTGTCTGTTCACCCCTGGTTAGCCCTTCTCTGCTGGGACCGCTGCCTCAAGGTAGCCTCGCGCTGAAACACCTACGCTATAGTAGACTACAACACAGCTGCGCTCTTCAGCCTGTGCTCTCCAGCCAGTTGTGAGTTTCATCTGGATCAAGCTCATCCTGCTTCACTGCACTCTTTGTCATCTTGTGGATCAAAATGCAACTATGGATTACTCTCTCCTCACCCTCAGTACTAATTTGGCCCTCCGACACTCCGCCGCTGAGTTACAATTGCTACATCTCCGCTCATTGAACTACCGAACGCCCCCAGCACCTCCGGTTCCCACCCTGACTCAATTCATTTCAGTTATGTGCCAAGCAATGAGATACCCTGCAGTATATCCTCTATCCTATCACTACTTGGTCGATTGGGATTCCAAAAATCATTCAAAGCGGGGTAGGTTTTAACTCGTGTTGACAGGGAAATGTGTATGACAGGGGTACAGGGTGGTTTTTGAGCCGATGACAATGACTTCTGTTTTATTGCCGTTGAGTTTCAGAAAGTTAGAGGCCATCCAGGTCTTGATATCATGGAGGCAGTTGATGAGGGAGGTTGGGGGCAGGGGGGCAGTGGGCTTGGATGAGATATAAAGCTGGGTGTCGTTGGCGTAACATTGAAAATTGATGTGGTGGTAACACATAATTCGGCCAAAGGGGAGAAGATGTATGACGGACAAAAGAGGACGCAGCACTGACCCCTGGGGGACACCCTATCAATCTTCCGGAGGTTGCGCTCCTTGATCTTCTAGTTAGCCCAGTTGAATGCTCTTCTCCGGATGCTCTTGTCTTTCTTCCCAATGGGACTCCCCTGAAGATCACCCTCCTTAATCTCCACTTCTTCCTCCTTACTATCAATTTCTCTTTGTCTTTCTTCCTCTTCTGTCTTCATCTGTTCCTGTCTCGGGTAACAAACATTTGAGAAAGTATTGTTTTTTCACGGTAAATTTTGTGTTACTTGGAGCTAAAAGCTACACATTCCCCAGCAGGCTGTAGTGGCTTGTCTCCTTTTGGGGGGGCTGGTCAGTTTGTTGTATTGGCATCTCAGTTATCTTTTCATAATACGGTAACCCATATATACTATATTTCTATGTGTGGTTCATCCCTTACCTTTCATCAGCCATTGAAAAAGTCATTTTCTCCAAAACATTATATCTGTGTACAAAATTGCTGTAAAATGCATTCCAAGGATCCTCCTTTGGCACAAACATTTTTCCTGTCATCCTTGAATAAAAAAGTATCACATTATGTCTAGAAATGGAGATGTGTTTTTGTAGTAAAGATGTCTTAGAAGAGCAAGCATCTTTACATTGAACTCATTGTCAGCACTGACCCCTGGGGGACACCCTGTGTAACTGCAGCTAGCCTGGACTGATGATGTTTGACCTGAACAAACTGTTGTCTCTGGGAAGGCGTAACTTCTCATAGCGGTCCACCTCCTTTTGTCTCTTGGCACCTTTCTTCTGGGCCTTTTCTTCCTGGAACTTATTGCAGTTGTCCTCTGCCTTCTGTCTCTTCTCCTCCGTCTTCCAAGAGGTCCTCCCTCTTCTCCTGTTCTCTCTGGGCACGGGTGATCAGCTGGTTTGTGGCCATTAAGGCCACGCCCCCAGCCATGTTGCCTAACAGAGAAGAGGACAATATCCAATTGTACTAAGTTTAAAATAGAATAGAACAGTCAGATATACATATCTAACAAAACATTTACAGTAACTGACTTGTTTTTTCAAACAAATTGCAAATTGTCTGGCCTTACCGTTGATGTACACCTCGTGCCCCTCCTCCTTCTCTCTCTTGAAGGTCCTATCAATCTTCCGGAGGTTGCGCTCCTTGATCTTCTAGTTAGC
Organism: Argentina silus; assembly: GCF_951799395.1. Taxonomy (NCBI): domain Eukaryota; kingdom Metazoa; phylum Chordata; class Actinopteri; order Argentiniformes; family Argentinidae; genus Argentina; species Argentina silus. The sequence continues at coordinate 35,240,472 of NC_139653.1, forward strand.
CCAGTTGAATGCTCTTCTCCGGATGCTCTTGTCTTTCTTCCCAATGGGACTCCCCTGAAGATCACCCTCCTTAATCTCCACTTCTTCCTCCTTACTATCAATTTCTCTTTGTCTTTCTTCCTCTTCTGTCTTCATCTGTTCCTGTCTCGGGTAACAAACATTTGAGAAAGTATTGTTTTTTCACTGTAAATTTTGTGTTACTTGGAGCTAAAAGCTACACATTCCCCAGCAGGCTGTAGTGGCTTGTCTCCTTTTGGGGGGGCTGGTCAGTTTGTTGTATTGGCATCTCAGTTATCTTTTCATAATACGGTAACCCATATATACTATATTGTGTGTGGTTCATCCCTTACCTTTCATCAGCCATTGAAAAAGTCATTTTCTCCAAAACATTATATCTGTGTACAAAATTGCTGTAAAATGCATTCCAAGGATCCTCCTTTGGCACAAACATTTTTCCTGTCATCCTTGAATAAAAAAGTATCACTTTATGTCTAGAAACGGAGATGTGTTTTTGTAGTAAAGATGTCTTAGAAGAGCAAGCATCTTTACATTGAACTCATTGTCAGCACTGACCCCTGGGGGACACCCTGTGTTACTGCAGCTAGCCTGGACTGATGATGTTTGACCTGAACAAACTGTTGTCTCTGGGAAGGCCACTGAAGAACACTGAACTCATTGTCATGTTCATAAAACCAGTTTGAGACGACTTTTGCTTTGTGACATGGTGCATTATCATGCTGGAAGTAGCCATTAGAAGATGGGTAAAAGACGGAGATGCTGTAGATGGTGGCGGGGGGGGGGCCTGGGGCATCTTCAATCCTCAAATACGTTCAATCTGAGGAAAATACCAGTAAAAGGGAAGTAAGAGATAATAGGATGCCCACATACATACTGTTGACATTAGACAACTTTTTTTATTTTATTTTTTTATTGTTGAGCCAAACACCTCAAAGAGCAGCTGTTTCATACTCTGAGCAGTATCACAAACAGTCTTGGTCACATTTTATATAAATTAAAGAACACGTCTGTTTGAAATGTGTATCTTACTACTAACTTGTCTTCCCTGTGTGCTCTATTTCTCACCTCAACTTCACCTCAATTTCTCACCTCAACTTCAATCTTTTCTGCCAAATCGTCATCTTCCGCTTTGGAAACATGGCCGCCTCTGGGTCATCTTGCATGTCTTCTGCAAAATGTTCCCCACCCGCCATCGTAGCGGTCCACCTCCTTTTGTCTCTTGGCACCTTTCTTCTGGGCCTTTAATTTTTATTTTATTTTTTACAAAGTATTGTTTTTTCACTGCAAATTTTGTGATTTGTGCTGACAGCTTCGTAAAATAAGTCCCAAATGCAAATAGTCCCTTCTGTCATTTGTTTTGTCCTTGGGTATTGATGTCAGAGTATTGCTCACTTTGTCAGGTTGCATTGTGCTACCTTTGTTCTGCAGGTGTTTTCATGCAGTGCATTTCCTTTGTGTTACTTGGAGCTAAAAGCTACACATTCCCCAGCAGGCTGTAGTGGCTTGTCTCCTTTTGGGGGGGCTGGTCAATTTGTTGTTTTGGCTTATTATTTTGGTTTGTTGTTTTTGTGTATATCCGCGTGGTTGAGAGCAGTTGACTCGGGAACACCTCTGTAGCATGGGTAGGGGCAGTTTGCTCTCATCCTTGCAAGCGGGCTTTGGGTGTATAAGTACCCGCCACCAGTATATACATGAAGACTAGGGTATAGTTAGTTAGATTTGGATAGGCAGTATAGGGGGAAAAGCTCCTTATTCCTTACTTTGGATAATGCACTACATGAAGGGCACCTTGTAGATCTGGGTGTCAATGTAAAGGTTTGTTTTGTTTTTAGTGTTTAGGAGTAGGCCAATTGACAAATTTGGAGATTGAAGATTTCATTCAGGCCCCATGTGAAATGTTGCTAGACTTATATACTAAGGAGCAACTGTTGAAAGTTGCAGACCACTATGAAATTGAAGTATCTGGTTGTGATAAACATCTAAAATACAGTGCCAAAGCCATTAGAAGGCCAAATTAGTTGAAATGGGGGGGTCCTCTCTGGCGAAATGGAGGTTTGCCCACCCAGTCTGCCTGTGGAGGTTAACGTTAGCCCACAAGGTTTGACTTTTAAGCAACAGAAGGACTTAATATTGTTGCAAACGGAACAAGTTCAAATGAAATTGGAGTTGACACAAGAACAGGAGAAGGTAAAGTGTGAAGCAGAACGTGAAAAAAACAAATTGAGCGATTGAGGATGGAGTTGCAGCAGTACAAATTGTGTCTGATAAAATATGGTAATCTTTCAGAGGAAAGTCAAGCCTCGTCAAATGTCTCTGATGCACCAAGGTTTGATGTGTCTGTCAGCTTGCATTTAGTATCCAAATGTAGTAAACATGATCCCGATACATTCTTTGCATTGTTCGAACGTGTTGCTGACTCTAGGAACTGGCTTGACTCTGAACGCACTCTGTTGCTACAGTGTGTGTTGAGTGGCAAAGCCCAGGAAGCTTATTCTGCCCTTAGTCCTGCAGAATGTCAAGTTCACGCAACAGTTCAAACTGCAGTCCTGAGAGCTTATGAGTTAGTCCCAGAAGCGTACAGCCAAAAATTCAGAACCTGGAGGAAAGGCGATAGGACAACCCTGTGGAATTTTCTCGGGTAATACAAGGTCATTTTAATCGTTGGTGTACAGCCGCTAACATTAAAACTCTCGACTGTTATCTGAATAACTCGATAGTTTGTGAGCAGTTTAAAGACTTTGTTCCAAACCGCATTGCGACATATACCAGTGAACACAAAGTCTGCACAGCTTCAGAAGCTGCGGTTCTGGCTGATGAATACATCTTGACCCACAAAGGGAGGTTTGGTGGGCGTAGTTATGGTGATGCTGATCACTGGGACAGTCCGACAGTCAGTTTCACACTCGCTCAAAATTTGCTGGCCTGGGAGCCGAAAATGTCTCAAACTGAAAGTTTGATCGCGGTGTAGGTGGAAAATCAGATGCTAACCAATCGTGTCACTGTTGTCAAGGCAAGGGACATTGGAGAAATGAGTGTCCTTCTCTTAGAGGTAAAAGTAGAGCTAATGTGAAGTCCATAACCTTGTCAGCATCGGTTACGCAAACACTAAGCCCCACGTCTTCCTCTTTATGATGTCAGCAGCAAAAGTCTGTCAGTGAACTTGATTGTCCTGTTGATGTGGACTTTGCGCCGTTCATTACTGAGGGTTGTGTGTCACTTGTAGGAGAAGACAAAAACTTTCCAGTTAAAATACTATGAGACAAAGGTGCTTCAGAGTCCTTTATTTTGGGATCTGTGCTTCTTTTTAATTTAAATATGTTTTTTAGGGCTTTTCTGCTTTATTGGGATAGAGACTGTAGTGATTGACAGGAAGGATGGGAGAGAGAGGAGGGATGACATGCAAGATAAGTTGAGGGTCGGAATCGAACCAGGAACCTTGCGATTACGTGGTAAGCGCATTAGTGTGCTACGCCACTAAGCGCCCCTGGGGATCTGTGCTTCTTTTCTCTGCATATTCCAATACAGGAGATGGTGTTCTGGTTCAAAGAATAGGCTTAACGACTTTGAATGTTCCTTTGCACAAGGTCATGCTTTCCTCAGACTTAGTTCAGGGTGAAGTGGCTCTTGGGGTTCGTCCTTCTTTGCCTGTGGAAGGTGTAGCTATCATCTTGGGTAATAATCTGGCGTGTGTGGCGTGATGTAACTCCACCCCTTGTAGTAACTTCCTCACCATCTCTTTCAGAGAAACCAGATGAGAGCGCAGAGAGTTTTCCTGAAGTGTTTACTGCCTGTGCAGTGACTCGCTCATTGAGTGAAGCCCAATCTGAGCAGTCTGTCCCCAGCCCTGTGCTGTCTGATTCCTCGGTGGTACCTGAAGTGGGTAAAGTAGATGAACACACGATTCCTCAGTTGACTTTGCCTACTTCTGTGTCTCGTTGTGAGTTGATAAATGAACAGAGAGCTGATCCAACTCTAAAAGAGTTATTTGATAAAGTTCTTCCCACTGGTGTCATTAGCAGTGTTGCCTCTGGTTACGTCCTGCAAGACAATGTACTTGTGAGAAAATGGTTTCCTCATGATGAACAGTTGGTAGGAGATGCTATTTTTCAAATAGTGGTGCCATCAAAGTTCAGAAACACTGTTTTGCTCACTCCTGATCCGGAGAATCCTGGTAACTATCTACACACATGGACTCTGATGATGGACGGTTATGTCCACTGTGTGTTGGTACAAGGCTCTAATCATTCATCAATATGCATTTTACAATATTTACATGTCAACCTCAATAAGGCAACAGAAAAGCTTTACAGTTTCAACATGACACATGATTATAGACATCAATAGGTTGAATTACAGTAAAGAATCATACAACAGTCATTCACTCCACTAAGTGTCCAGCCCAACTAGTCACATGACCAGCCCAACTAGTCACATCCGTGTCCTTGTCCCCTGTATCTCTACTATCTACAACCGAGTGACTCTCTGATCATCTGATCACCATTATCTCTGATGGTGATTCTCCCACCAGTAGCTCTCACAGTGATCAATACATTGACTCTCTCCACAGAATTCATGACAATGAGCAGGTCAAGTGCCATCAGATGACAATTTTGCCTCGAAAATATCACAAATATTTCAGACAAACCACCGCCATATTAGCATAATGCAAAGTTTAATTTCGGTCTGTGTACGTTTTTGCCATTCGTTTTTTTGTGACAAATAATGACAACCAAGAATGACAGTTAGTTCTTTTAATTTTTTATTAAGCACCAGATCTGCAACATACAGGCAACATGGGTTCAAACTCTCTCATATGAATGGGCTGTCATATGACATGATATAATATAGTATGGTGTAGTGAGGTAGTATAGAGTGTGGGGCGTGCTGGGGTGGTTGGTGAGTGAGGGGTAGTGTGTGAGTGTGGTGTAAAATTGGGGTAGTGTGTGGGGTATAATTGGGGTAGTGTGTGGGGTTAATGGGGTAGAGTGTGGGGTTAATGGGGTAGTGTGTGAGTGAGGTGTATAATTGGGGTAGTGTGTGGGGTATAATTGGGGTAGTGTGTGGGGTTGATGGGGTAGAGTGTGGGGTTAATGGGGTAGTGTGTGAGTGAGGTGTAGAAAGGTCTTTTGAGTTCCATTTAGAACCCTCTGTGGACAGAGGGAGAGGCCCGGGTGTAGGGGTTTGGAGAGGAATAAACAAAGGGATCTTGGAAAAGCAGGAGGACCAGGAAAACATATGAAGATGAAGAACGACAACCATGACTGATCAGAAGAGGAAAGATGGAGATGCTGTAGATGGTGGTGGCGGGGGGCGGCATCTTTAATCTTCAAATGCGTTCAATCTGAGGAAAATAACAGAAAAAGGGAAGTGAGAGATAATAGGACGCTCACATACAGACTGTTGACATTGGACAAACAACTTCACGTTCAACTACACGTCTGTTTGAAATGTGTATCCTACTACTAACTCCTCTTCCCTGTGTGCTTTATTTCTCACCTCAACTTTCTTTTTTGCCAAATTGTCATTTTTCGATCAGGAAACATGGCCGCCTCTGGGTCATCTTGCAGGTCCTCTGCAAAATGTTCCCCACCCGCCATCCATTCAAGCCTCCGCTCTCTCTTTTTCGAGGCCCACTTCTCATATCGGTCCACCTCCTTCTGCCTCATGGCACCTTTCTTCTGGGCCTTTTCGTCCTGGAACTTATTCCAGCTGTCCTCTGCCTTCTGCCTCTTCTCCTCCGTCTTCAAGAGGTCCTCCCTCTTCTCCTGCTCTCTCTGGGCACGGGTGACCAGCTGGTTTGTGACCATTGAGGCCGTGCCCCCAAACGTGGTACCTGACAGAGAAAAGGACAATATCCAATGGTACTGAGTTTAGAATAGAATAGAACATTAAGATATATAGACATATCTAACAAAACATTTCCAGTAACTGACTGTTTTTTCAGAGAAATTGCTAATTGTCTGGCCTTACCGTTGCAGTACACCTCATGCCCCTCCTCCTTCTCTCTCTTGAAGGTCCTATCAATCTTCCGGAGGTTGCGCTCCTTGATCTTCTGGTTAGCCCAGTTGAACGCTCTTCTCCGGAAGCTCTTGTCTTTCTTCGGTTCCTCTGCCTCCATTTCAGTCTGTTGTTCATCTCTCTCCTTCTCTAGTGTTTTCTTTTTTTCATCCTCCATTTGTCTTGCCATGTTGTATTGCTCTTCCAACTGTTTCACCAGTGCGTACTGTTGCTCCTCCTCTTTCTGGATTCTCTCTCTCTCTAACTCTTTTTCTTTTTCTAGCTCTTTTCTCTCTTTCTTCTGCTGTTTAGCAACCTTCTTCTTCTCCTCCTCCTCCTCCCTTAGTTTTGTCTCCTCTCTCTCCCTCTCTATTTTTTGTTCTTGTTCTCTCTGTCTATCAATCTCTCTTTGTTTTGCCTCCTCTCTCCTCTCATTGAGTTGTTGTTGTTTCTCTTTCTGTATTTTCTCTCTTTTCTGTTTCTCCTCCTCTCTGCATTCTCTCTCTCTCCAACTGTTTTAGCTTTTCTTGCTCCATCTCTCTTTTTTTGTCCTCAGCCTGCTTTTCGGCTTTCTTCCTTTCCTCCTCCTCTCTCTGTCTTGCATCCTCTCTCTTCCTTTCCATTTCTTGTTCCTCCTCTCTCTGCTTTTTTGTTCTAGCAATCTCTTTTTGTTTTTCTTCCTCTTCCTCTTCTTTCTCCTTTTCTTTCTGGATTCTTGCTTGCTCTACATTTATTCTCCTCTCTCTTTCAATTTCTCTCATTTCTCCAGCCATCCGTTGTTTTGCAGCCTTCTTTTCCTCTTCATCATTTGGTCCAATCTCCTCTTTCTTTCTCTCCTTTCCTTTTTCTAATTGTGTTTCTCGTTTCAATCTATCAATCTCTCTTTGTTTTACCTCCCTTTCCATCTCCTTCTGTTTTGCCTGCTCCCTCTGGCTTATCTCTCCCTCCACCTGCTTTTTTGGGACAGTCATCTCCTCTTCCTCTCCTTGCATTGCTTCATGTTTCTTCCACTCCAACTCAAATTCTTTTTCTGTTTCTCTTTCTAAATACTTCTGAAATTCCCACCGTCTTTCCTCCTCTCTCCTGATCTTTTTCTGCATCTCAGTTTCAGCTTGTTTCTTCCCTCTATCTCCCTCTAGTATTCTCTCTCTTTTGACATCCATTTTGCTTGCTCTACTGTACTGAGTGTCCATTTTTGTCTCTGAAGTACTTTTTCTCTCTGCCGCTTTCTGGATAGCATCTTTTACTGTCTCAGTGTGACTCTCCTCCTCTCCATGTCTCTTCTCTGTATCATCTGCAATCAAGTCCATTATCCAAGCCTTCTTGACGGTTTGATTTCTCTGTCTTCCAGCAGGCAGCTGTCCATTATCTCTCTCCATCTCTATTTTTGCTTTTTTCACATTTAGTTCTTTGTGTATCTCAGAAGCTGTCTTTCTGTCAATCTCTCTTTGTCCTGCCTCCCTCCGCCCCATCTTCTGCTTTTCCTCGACTATCTGGATAGAATCCCCCACTGTCAGTTTCTGTCCCTGTTGTATTCTCTCATTGTGTCTCTCCACCTCTTTCTGTTTCGTTTCTTCATCACACACAAACAAGTCGTCTACACGTGCCTTCCTTTGGGCTAGATTTCTCTGTCCATGAGGAGACAACTCTCCTTCCTTCTCTTTTTCCATCTCACTTTGATCTTCCTCTATCTGTTGTTTTGGAATCTTTCTTCTCCCTGCCACCACTCCCGTTCCCTCCATCTTTATATTATTCTGTTCATCAACATTCTGAATCTTCTTTTCATCACCTGCAAACAAGTCCACCATCCATCCCTTATTTTCTGGAAGATTTCTCTGTCTTCTAATCGGCACCTGTCCTTCCCTTTCTTCCCCCATCTCTCTATTTTTCTCCACTATCTGTTTGGTCCCTTCATTCCTCTTCTCATCCTCTTCCTCTCTCTTTCCCTCCATCTTCATTTCCTTCCCTAGTTCTCCTTTAATCTCAGAAGCGGTCCTTCTATGCGCCTCTCTTTGTCCTCCGTCCCTCCGCCCCATCTTCTGCTTTTCCTCGACTATCTGGATAGAATCCCCCACTGTCAGTTTCTGTCCCTGTTGTATTCTCTCATTGTGTCTCTCCACCTCTTTCTGTTTCGTTTCTTCATCAAACACAAACAAGTCGTCTACACGTGCCTTCCTTTGGGCTAGATTTCTCTGTCCATGAGGAGACAACTCTCCTTCCTTCTCTTTTCCCATCTCACTTTGATCTTCCTCTATCTGTTGTTTTGGAATCTTTCTTCTCCCTGCCACCACTCCCGTTCCCTCCATCTTTATATTATTCTGTTCATCAACATTCTGAATCTTCTTTTCATCACCTGCAAACAAGTCCACCATCCATCCCTTATTTTCTGGAAGATTTCTCTGTCTTCTAATCGGCACCTGTCCTTCCCTTTCTTCCCCCATCTCTCTATTTTTCTCCACCATCTGTTTGGTCCCTTCATTCCTCTTCTCATCCTCTTCCTCTCTCTTTCCCTCCATCTTCATTTCCTTCCCTAGTTCTCCTTTAATCTCAGAAGCGGTCCTTCTATGCGTCTCTCTTTGTCCTCCGTCCCTCCGCCCCATCTTCTGCTTTTCCTCGACTATCTGGATAGAATCCCCCACTGTCAGTTTCTGTCCCTGTTGTATTCTCTCATTGTGTCTCTCCACCTCTTTCTGTTTCGTTTCTTCATCAAACACAAACAAGTCGTCTACACGTGCCTTCCTTTGGGCTAGATTTCTCTGTCCATGAGGAGACAACTCTCCTTCCTTCTCTTTTTCCATCTCACTTTGATCTTCCTCTATCTGTTGTTTTGGAATCTTTCTTCTCCCTGCCACCACTCCCGTTCCCTCCATCTTTATATTATTCTCTTCATCAACATTCTGAATCTTCTTTTCATCACCTGCAAACAAGTCCACCATCCATCCCTTATTTTCTGGAAGATTTCTCTGTCTTCTAATCGGCACCTGTCCTTCCCTTTCTTCCCCCATCTCTCTATTTTTCTCCACCATCTGTTTGGTCCCTTCATTCCTCTTCTCATCCTCTTCCTCTCTCTTTCCCTCCATCTTCATTTCCTCCCCTAGTTCTCCTTTAATCTCAGAAGCGGTCCTTCTATGCGTCTCTCTTTGTCCCTCCTCTTTCAGACTCTCCATCTTTTTCTCATCCTGCATCTGGACAATGTCCCTTACTGTCAGTGTCTGTCTCTGTCTTATTTTATCATTGCGTTTTTCCACCTCTTTCTGTCTCTTCTCGTCATCCTCTGCAGACAAGATATCTATCCACCCCTTCTTTTCTTCTGGATGTTTCTGTCCATTAGTACACAACTGTGGTTTATGTTCCACATTCATCTCTCCTCTCCCTTCATTGATGATATCCTTTCGTCCCACTTTTCTATTCTGCTCCTTCCACTTTCTCTCAATCTCAACTTCTTGTCTCTCTGAATTGTTCTTTCTGTCAGACTCTGTCTGTCCTCCTTCTTTTTCCTCCTCCATCTGATTCTCTGTCTCTGCATGGGTTGTCCCCCTCTCTCTTTTCTTTTGGTTCTGTTTCTCCACATGAAGAACATGTTGCTCTTCCTTTCCCAGTTGGTCCTCTCTTATCATTGACCTCACCAGATCTTCAAGTGTGTCAATCTTCCTCTGCTTTTCCTTCGTCTCTGTCTCCGCTGCCCTTGCCTGATCTTGGAGTATTTTTATGTCTCGTTGCAGCTTCATGACTCCCTTCATTTCTTTATTCTTTTTCTTTGGCTCCCTCTCCATTTCGGTGTCACTGTCTTCCTCACTCTTTTTTGAACATGTGAACATATGAACATGTGAATGGCTCATAAAGACAACTAGCAGCACACTGTCCTTACAGACAATAACACACCACTGGATCTGTCTCATTAGACTTGAAGGGGCAATCTGGGATTGCTCCCTGCATAATTCATTTTTTTACCATAAAACTTCCAATAAGTCTCCAATTGTATTTAACCTTTATTTTAGCAGGGAGTCCCTTTGAGACCAAGGTCTCAGTTTACAACCAAACATAATACAAACACAAAATTACAACATTCGAAAACACAATCAAGAAAAACAAACACATTTTTCAACAAAGAAGTCCTCAATGAAAACTTTAAACTGCCCTCAAAACCTTAAACTGAAACGTTCTCTGCAGATTGTTCCAGCAGTTCTCTGCACCACAACTAAAACCCAATTCGGTGGAGACCCGAGGAACCTCAAGAGTTAACCAACTCTGAGAACAAGTTAGGTATAACAATCAGGCCCTTAGAACACTTCATATATAGATGAGGACCATCAACAGTGGTAATATTGATGTAATAATAGTAGAACTGTAGTTTATTGTAATTTACTCTCACCTGTAAAAAGGGAAAACGCTTTTTGTTTTCCTCAAAATGGTCGTGCAGATCCTTAGAAATATGTGCAATACGTGCCTCTACTGCAAGGTCCACTTGATATTGCTGCTCCCTCTTTCTTTAGGGTAAATAATCTTTGTTATTCCTGAGAGACTATTATCTTAGCACCAGGCAATAGAAGTATACTTTACACAAGTAAAACAAATAAAGAAGCTCTAACAGAGTAGCAACACAGCGACAGGCACAGCGGTCATGGATACATTCAGGTCAATCATGGATACTGTTATGGAAAATACATTCATAGAACTATTTTCAGGTTATACACTTTCATATGACTGATACAACTTGTGTAACTACTGTGATGACATTTTCTCTTGCCACTCCTCTAAAGTTCTATAGCCATTGTTCTGAGAAGCACTGTATGATTTACCATATGAACAGCGGTGATCTCTGAGGGGGTGGTAGGAGAGAGCAATAGTGGGGGGACAGGCGCATCCTGTCGATAGGTGTGAAATGTTGAACGGCGATTAATCAATAAGAAAGTCTCCCCATTGTTCATTCTTTCCCGCCCTTTCTCACGTAAGCACAGGCCCATCAGCCGATAGCCTTGGCGGCGCCTGTATCATGTTTAAACTGTATAAAAGACGAACCTGATCATTGTCTCTTTAGACTTGTGCTGAACGAACCCCGGTTCTACGCTGGGCTGCTGTTACGCTCTTGTCTCTTGTTTGCAAGCAATAAATACCGGACTCATATATTGTGGCTACTCAGGACTTGTTTCTTGATTCTTACCTCCGAAGAGCTAAAGTACAGAGTGGTAAATCCTAGACTTCCACCACAATACATTCTCTCATCTTCCTTCCAAAATTCTAAATTCTAAATCATTGACGAAATCAAGCATTAGACTAAATTGCATTTCCATTGGAGATGGCTGATCTTTTCATAATACGGTAACCTATATATACTATATTTCTGTGTGTGGTTCATCCCTTACCTTTCATCAGCCATTGAAAATGTCAATTGCTCCAAAACATGAAATCTGCGTGCAAAAACGCTGTGAAATTCAGTCCAAGGATCCTCCTTTTGCGTGGACATTTTTCCTGTCAGCCTTGAATAAAAAAGAATCAGGGCATCACATTATGTCTAGAAATTGAGATTTTGTAGTAAAGATGTCTTAGAACAGCAAGCATCTTTACATTAAATGCAAAACAGTAGATTGATATCCATAAAATGTCACTCAAGTTTCAGTCCGCCAAAGACCATTAGCTCTCACTCCTCTTTAACCTACCCAGACAGAACCAAGACCACTACCCTTTAACCTACCCAGACAGAACCAAGACCACTACCCTTTAACCTACCCAGACAGAACCATGGCTACTACCCTTTAACCTACCCAGACAGAACCAAGACCACTACCCTTTAACCTACCCAGACAGAACCAAGACCACTACCCTTTAACCTACCCAGACAGAACCAAGACCACTACCCTTTAACCTACCCAGACAGAACCAAGACCACTAACCTTTAACCTACCCAGACAGAACCAAGGCTACTACCCTTTAACCTACCCAGACAGAACCAAGGCTACTACCCTTTAACCTACCCAGACAGAACCAAGACCACTACCCTTTAACCTACCCAGACAGAACCAAGACCACTATCCTTTAACCTACCCAGACAGAACCAAGGCTACTACCCTTTAACCTACCCAGACAGAACCAAGACCACTACCCTTTAACCTACCCAGACAGAACCAAGACTACTACCCTTCTAACCGATCTTTAACCAACCCAGACAAAACCAAGACCACTACCCCTCCAACCGGTCTTTACCTACTCAGACAGAGCCAAGACCACTACCTCTCCAACCGGTCTTTACCTACCCAGACAGAACCAAGGCTACTGCCCTTCCAACCGGTCTTTACCTACCCAGACAGAGCCAAGACCACTACCCCTCCAACCGGTCTTTACCTACCCAGACAGAGCTAAGGCCACTACCCCTCCAACCGGTCTTTACCTACCCAGACAGAACCAAGGCCACTAAACCTCTAACCGGTCTCTGCTTAATAGGGAAGTCAAGTCATACTTTAAAGATATTTAACTGATCTAAATCCACGGTAATACATTGTGGATGTACTGTACATTGTCTATGCTGACTGTGTTTACTAAATGTTGTGTTGTTGCCTGATATGACACATTGTGTTTCTGTACCTCTGTGTTGTGATGTCTGTCTTGTGCTGTACAGTAACTGTTCTGTATTGACTTGTGTGTTTGTAATGTGTCCCTGTACCTCTGTGCTGTGTCTGTCTGTCTTGTTGTCAAGTGTTTAGTTATTGACTACAATTTAAATAAACAGTTCGCAAGGCATAGTATATATACAGCTTAGTAAATTGTATACACTGCATTGATGAACAGCAAGTATCTTTACAGTTCATTTATATACGTTAAACTTCACTCAACTGTCAGTCTGCACACCATGCAACAGCATACTTCAAGCCAATATCTTCATAAAGATTCAATGCTGTAATATATAATCTGCTTGTCAATGTATTTATCAGAAATGAGGAGAGTAAAACATACCTTGCCAGCAATGCTGGTCTTTGTCTGTCAGTCAATCTCTGTACCAATTATTTTCTTAGCCAAGGCCAAGACGGCCTGCATACAGTACAACTGCTAGAATAATAGAGATAGGACATCTATGGATATAATATTAAACGTCTGGAAAAACTCGTCATCTGTGATGTCATAACCCATTGTTACATAGACCAACAGACACGCCGTGTCTTACCGCGACTCAAATCATACATGCCAAATCATTCTTATTTAATGTGTCAGTATTGTTATAATAATAATAATAATAATAATAATAATAATAATAATAATGTATTTATTTTGTATAGCGCTTTTCTCAGTCCTCAAACACACTACATTCCATGGAGAAAAAATAGATAGATAAATAAAAAGTGAAACAAAAGCACAGTCAGTAAAAACAACAATACAGACGGACTAAAGATTTAAAGCAAGTTTAAAAAGATGGTTGTTAAATGTGTTGGTGATATGTTGACAGACGGCTGCATAATAAATAGAAAGATTGTAATAAGTCTCGACAAGTAGTTGGACAATTGTTGGCCCAAGTCGGCATGTACCGCTAGAGGGCGCGGCGGAGGTGATGGACAGTTCGCTGTGGGCTCGAGTTGCCGTTGTGTCCTTAGTTGGCAGTTGAGACTCAGGCGACACTGAGGACAGCCAGCTCACCCTTTTTACCTTCTATTACTCTTTCAGGTTAGTGAAATGTCAACAAACACCTCGACGTTTAGAGTAGGCCCATACGGTAGCTAACCCCAATATGTAGATGGTGTTAAATGTATTTGGAATGATTAGGAAAATTGTGCTTCTGAAAAATCCTGCGATCACGCACATGCGCACAGGGCAGTCCACGCGCACAGGGCATGTCCCCAACTCATTAATTTTCAATTGGCCGAACCTAAATAAATGTCATCTAAAGATATTCACGTATTTTATATTACACACATTAAAAACACTATGACCCAGCTACTTACCCAGCTCCTGAATGAGGTCCGCTGTAAATCAAAAGAAAAGACACATCAGGAAAATGGACACCAGAAGACTGTCTCCAAGAAAATCCTTCTCTTATGCAACTTTCTCCAGCATGCCAGTATGAATAGGTTCAGTGTACAGTGCCTCTGTAGAGGTCTAGTGAAACAACTTACTCATTAACAATAGTGACCGAAAAAGACCAACTGGACAAAGTGTGTTGTTCACTGATCTTCTTTTCATATTTCTATATGCTGCCATAAGCTGTTGCTGGCTGCCACTCTGGTGTGGGCCTTTACAGTGAGAGTGTTCAATGACCTGAAGGCCATACAGGAATCTTGTTAAAGGGATTTGATCTCAATGAGGCTAACCTGGACTGCACTCTGACTGCTTGTGGCACATATTCTGTATGTATAGTTGATTTAGTTACTTTAGACAAATGTACTGAATTGTAAGTCACTCTGGATAAGAGAGTCTGCTAAATGACTAAAATGTAAATGTGGTTAAATGGAAATGGACTGAGATGAACCAGAGCATAGCACACATGCTAGCATTCTGTATAAACAACACTAACAAACACTTACTGCCAAATGAATGAACCACCAAATCATCTAAATTATTCAAATGGAGATGTAGTCAAATGGAAGTTCACTAAGATGACCACTACTGACCTCGCTGCTGGTTGAGGTCACCTATGAGCAGAGTAAAAGACAGAGAAATGTCTTCAGTATAAACATTTCAAAGTTTAGACCAGAGCTTGAAAAATGACTACCATTCTGTATAAACAACACTGACAAACACTCACTGCCAAATGAATAAACCTTCAAATCATCATGTGACTTCACCTTCCGCTCAACATCCTTTCACCAGGAAGTAGATGGCCAGAGGTAATCCAATGACAATGACAGAAACACCAAAGACAACCATCCATGGGTTGGTGCGGTCAAACAGCTCACCTGAAACATAAATCATTCTAAATCGACTTCAACCTTGTACCAAGTAAACAAGGTTGATTTTGTTAGATGTCACCCAGAAGGAAAAAAAAACAGTACTTTCAAACAAAAGGATATCAAATTTTACTATGTACAATGACAGGTAGTTTGACTGTGTGGAGTCCTCTTATAGAGTCCCTGTGTGTCTCTGGAGACCCAGCAGAGAGAGGGACTGCTTCACTGTCCAGCCACACCATCTCAGGCTCAGGGTGCCAGCCTTTAGATTCACACAGCAGACCCGTCCCTCCCTCTCTGCGTCCCTCAATGGAGATCACTGGCTGGGTTCCTACAGCTACACACACAAAGACAGACTGGAGCTGAAGTACTGGTGTGAGGTTATGAACATAGATTTAGGAAGAGGAAAATAGGTACTGTACAAGTCATTCAAGGTTATGCCTTAACCAACAACAACACCTTTACGTATCGTCATTGTACCGGGTCTTCGCGGTACTTGGTCTCAATAAAGCATTTGTGTACCGAGGTCAGTTTCAAGGACGTGTTCCCTCTCTTTAGTTCATCTGTAATCACGGCTGTTCTGTTTCTGGACAAGCGTATCTGACATTTATACTTGACGGTATCGGTAAAGATACACATAATAATGTATGTGTATCTCTTATGTGATCACATTTACCTTTGACTCCAAATGTGACATCTCATGAAAATATTGGCATCAAACCCACTCGGTTTTCACTCGCTAGTTAGCCATGCCAACGGTTAGCCAAGCTAGCTTAGCTGGTGAACTCTACATGCCAGCCTCAATCAATCATTCCAAATACATTTAACACCATCTACATATTGGGGTTAGCTACCGTATGGGCCTAGTCTAAACGTCGAGGTGTTTGTTGACATTTCACTAACCTGAAAGAGTAATAGAAGGTAAAAAGGGTGAGCTGGCTGTCCTCAGTGTCGCCTGAGTCTCAACTGCCAACTAAGGACACAACGGCAACTCGAGCCCACAGCGAACTGTCCATCACCTCCGCACGCCCTCTAGCGGTACATGCCGACATGGGCCAACAATTGTCCAACTACTTGTCGAGACTTATTACAATCTTTCTATTTATTATGCAGCCGTCTGTCAACATATCACCAACACATTTAACAACCATCTTTTTAAACTTGCTTTAAATCTTTAGTCCGTCTGTATTGTTGTTTTTACTGACTGTGCTTTTGTTTCACTTTTTATTTATCTATCTATTTTTTCTCCATGGAATGTAGTGTGTTTGAGGACTGAGAAAAGCGCTATACAAAATAAATACATTATTATTATTATTATTATTATTATTATTATTATTATTATTATTATTATTATTATAACAATACTGACGCATTAAATAAGAATGATTTGGCATGTATGATTTGAGTCGCGGTAAGACACGGCGTGTCTGTAGGTCTATGTAACAATGGGTTATGACATCACAGATGACGAGTTTTTCCAGACGTTCAATATTATATCCATAGATGTCCTATCTCTATTATTCTAGCAGTTGTACTGTATGCAGGCCGTCTTGGCCTTGGCTAAGAAAATAATTGGTACAGAGATTGACTGACAGACAAAGACCAGCATTGCTGGCAAGGTATGTTTTACTCTCCTCATTTCTGATAAATACATTGACAAGCAGATTATATATTACAGCATTGAATCTTTATGAAGATATTGGCTTGAAGTATGCTGTTGCATGGTGTGCAGACTGACAGTTGAGTGAAGTTTAACGTATATAAATGAACTGTAAAGATACTTGCTGTTCATCAATGCAGTGTATACAATTTACTAAGCTGTATATATACTATGCCTTGCGAACTGTACAATTTAAATTGTAGTCAATAACTAAACACTTGACAACAAGACAGACAGACACAGCACAGAGGTACAGGGACACATTACAAACACACAAGTCAATACAGAACAGTTACTGTACAGCACAAGACAGACATCACAACACAGAGGTACAGAAACACAATGTGTCATATCAGGCAACAACACAACATTTAGTAAACACAGTCAGCATAGACAATGTACAGTACATCCACAATGTATTACCGTGGATTTAGATCAGTTAAATATCTTTAAAGTATGACTTGACTTCCCTATTAGGCAGAGACCGGTTAGAGGTTTAGTGGCCTTGGTTCTGTCTGGGTAGGTAAAGACCGGTAGGAGGGGTAGTGGCCTTAGCTCTGTCTGGGTAGGTAAAGACCGGTTGGAGGGGTAGTGGTCTTGGCTCTGTCTGGGTAGGTAAAGACCGGTTGGAAGGGCAGTAGCCTTGGTTCTGTCTGGGTAGGTAAAGACCGGTTGGAGAGGTAGTGGTCTTGGCTCTGTCTGAGTAGGTAAAGACCGGTTGGAGGGGTAGTGGTCTTGGTTTTGTCTGGGTTGGTTAAAGATCGGTTAGAAGGGTAGTAGTCTTGGTTCTGTCTGGGTAGGTTAAAGGGTAGTGGTCTTGGTTCTGTCTGGGTAGGTTAAAGGGTAGTAGCCTTGGTTCTGTCTGGATAGGTTAAAGGGTAGTGGTCTTGGTTCTGTCTGGGTAGGTTAAAGGGTAGTAGCCTTGGTTCTGTCTGGGTAGGTTAAAGGATAGTGGTCTTGGTTCTGTCTGGGTAGGTTAAAGGGTAGTGGTCTTGGTTCTGTCTGGGTAGGTTAAAGGGTAGTAGCCTTGGTTCTGTCTGGGTAGGTTAAAGGGTAGTGGTCTTGGTTCTGTCTGGGTAGGTTAAAGGGTAGTGGTCTTGGTTCTGTCTGGGTAGGTTAAAGAGGAGTGAGAGCTAATGGTCTTTGGCGGACTGAAACTTGAGTGACATTTTATGGATATCAATCTACTGTTTTGCATTTAATGTAAAGATGCTTGCTGTTCTAAGACATCTTTACTACAAAATCTCAATTTCTAGACATAATGTGATGCCCTGATTCTTTTTTATTCAAGGCTGACAGGAAAAATGTCCACGCAAAAGGAGGATCCTTGGACTGAATTTCACAGCGTTTTTGCACGCAGATTTCATGTTTTGGAGCAATTGACATTTTCAATGGCTGATGAAAGGTAAGGGATGAACCACACACAGAAATATAGTATATATAGGTTACTGTATTATGAAAAGATCAGCCATCTCCAATGGAAATGCAATTTAGTCTAATGCTTGATTTCGTCAATGATTTAGAATTTAGAATTTTGGAAGGAAGATGAGAGGATGTATCCATGATTGACCTGAATGTATCCATGACCGCTGTGCCTGTCGCTGTGTTGCTACTCTGTTAGAGCTTCTTTATTTGTTTTACTTGTGTAAAGTATACTTCTATTGCCTGGTGCTAAGATAATAGTCTCTCAGGAATAACAAAGATTATTTACCCTAAAGAAAGAGGGAGCAGCAATATCAAGTGGACCTTGCAGTAGAGGCACGTATTGCACATATTTCTAAGGATCTGCACGACCATTTTGAGGAAAACAAAAAGCGTTTTCCCTTTTTACAGGTGAGAGTAAATTACAATAAACTACAGTTCTACTATTATTACATCAATATTACCACTGTTGATGGTCCTCATCTATATATGAAGTGTTCTAAGGGCCTGATTGTTATACCTAACTTGTTCTCAGAGTTGGTTAACTCTTGAGGTTCCTCGGGTCTCCACCGAATTGGGTTTTAGTTGTGGTGCAGAGAACTGCTAGAACAATCTGCAGAGAACGTTTCAGTTTAAGGTTTTGAGGGCAGTTTAAAGTTTTCATTGAGGACTTCTTTGTTGAAAAATGTGTTTGTTTTTCTTGATTGTGTTTTCGAATGTTGTAATTTTGTGTTTGTATTATGTATGGTTGTAAACTGAGACCTTGGTCTCAAAGGGACTCCCTGCTAAAATAAAGGTTAAATACAATTGGAGACTTATTGGAAGTTTGATGGTAAAAAAATGAATTATGCAGGGAGCAATCCCAGATTGCCCCTTCAAGTCTAATGAGACAGATCCAGTGGTGTGTTATTGTCTGTAAGGACAGTGTGCTGCTAGTTGTCTTTATGAGCCATTCACATGTTCATATGTTCACATGTTCAAAAAAGAGTGAGGAAGACAGTGACACCGAAATGGAGAGGGAGCCAAAGAAAAAGAATAAAGAAATGAAGGGAGTCATGAAGCTGCAACGAGACATAAAAATACTCCAAGATCAGGCAAGGGCAGCGGAGACAGAGACAAAGGAAAAGCAGAGGAAGATTGACACACTTGAAGATCTGGTGAGGTCAATGATAAGAGAGGACCAACTGGGAAAGGAAGAGCAACATGTTCTTCACGTGGAGAAACAGAAACAAAAGAAAAGAGAGAGGGGGACAACCCATGCAGAGACAGAGAATCAGATGGAGGAGGAAAAAGAAGGACAGACAGAGTCTGACAAAAAGAACAATTCAGAGAGACAAGAAGTTGAGATTGAGAGAAAGTGGAAGGAGCAGAATAGAAAAGTGGGACGAAAGGATATCATCAATGAAGGGAGAGGAGAGATGAATGTGGAACATAAACCACAGTTGTGTACTAATGGACAGAAACATCCAGAAGAAAAGAAGGGGTGGATAGATATCTTGTCTGTAGAGGATGACGAGAAGAGACAGAAAGAGGTGGAAAAACGCAATGATAAAATAAGACAGAGACAGACACTGACAGTAAGGGACATTATCCAGATGCACGATGAGAAAAAGGTGGAGAGTCCGAAAGAGGAGGGACAAAGAGAGACGCATAGAAGGACCGCTTCTGAGATTAAAGGAGAACTAGGGAAGGAAATGAAGATGGAGGGAAAGAGAGAGGAAGAGGATGAGAAGAGGAATGAAGGGACCAAACAGATGGTGGAGAAAAATAGAGAGATGGGGGAAGGAAGGGAAGGACAGGTGCCGATTAGAAGACAGAGAAATCTTCCAGAAAATAAGGGATGGATGGTGGACTTGTTTGCAGGTGATGAAAAGAAGATTCAGAATGTTGATGAACAGAATAATATAAAGATGGAGGGAACGGGAGTGGTGGCAGGGAGAAGAAAGGTTCCAAAACAACAGATAGAGGAAGATCAAAGTGAGATGGAAAAAGAGAAGGAAGGAGAGTTGTCTCCTCATGGACAGAGAAATCTAGCCCAAAGGAAGGCACGTGTAGACGACTTGTTTGTGTTCGATGAAGAAACGAAACAGAAAGAGGTGGAGAGACACAATGAGAGAATACAACAGGGACAGAAACTGACAGTGGGGGATTCTATCCAGATAGTCGAGGAAAAGCAGAAGATGGGGCGGAGGGACGGAGGACAAAGAGAGACGCATAGAAGGACCGCTTCTGAGATTAAAGGAGAACTAGGGAAGGAAATGAAGATGGAGGGAAAGAGAGAGGAAGAGGATGAGAAGAGGAATGAAGGGACCAAACAGATAGTGGAGAAAAATAGAGAGATGGGGGAAGAAAGGGAAGGACAGGTGCCGATTAGAAGACAGAGAAATCTTCCAGAAAATAAGGGATGGATGGTGGACTTGTTTGCAGGTGATGAAAAGAAGATTCAGAATGTTGATGAACAGAATAATATAAAGATGGAGGGAACGGGAGTGGTGGCAGGGAGAAGAAAGATTCCAAAACAACAGATAGAGGAAGATCAAAGTGAGATGGAAAAAGAGAAGGAAGGAGAGTTGTCTCCTCATGGACAGAGAAATCTAGCCCAAAGGAAGGCACGTGTAGACGACTTGTTTGTGTATGATGAAGAAACGAAACAGAAAGAGGTGGAGAGACACAATGAGAGAATACAACAGGGACAGAAACTGACAGTGGGGGATTCTATCCAGATAGTTGAGGAAAAGCAGAAGATGGGGCGGAGGGAGGCAGGACAAAGAGAGATTGACAGAAAGACAGCTTCTGAGATACACAAAGAACTAAATGTGAAAAAAGCAAAAATAGAGATGGAGAGAGATAATGGACAGCTGCCTGCTGGAAGACAGAGAAATCAAACCGTCAAGAAGGCTTGGATAATGGACTTGATTGCAGATGATACAGAGAAGAGACATGGAGAGGAGGAGAGTCACACTGAGACAGTAAAAGATGCTATCCAGAAAGCGGCAGAGAGAAAAAGTACTTCAGAGACAAAAATGGACACTCAGTACAGTAGAGCAAGCAAAATGGATGTCAAAAGAGAGAGAATACTAGAGGGAGATAGAGGGAAGAAACAAGCTGAAACTGAGATGCAGAAAAAGATCAGGAGAGAGGAGGAAAGACGGTGGGAATTTCAGAAGTATTTAGAAAGAGAAACAGAAAAAGAATTTGAGTTGGAGTGGAAGAAACATGAAGCAATGCAAGGAGAGGAAGAGGAGATGACTGTCCCAAAAAAGCAGGTGGAGGGAGAGATAAGCCAGAGGGAGCAGGCAAAACAGAAGGAGATGGAAAGGGAGGTAAAACAAAGAGAGATTGATAGATTGAAACGAGAAACACAATTAGAAAAAGGAAAGGAGAGAAAGAAAGAGGAGATTGGACCAAATGATGAAGATGAAAAGAAGGCTGCAAAACAACGGATGGCTGGAGAAATGAGAGAAATTGAAAGAGAGAGGAGAATAAATGTAGAGCAAGCAAGAATCCAGAAAGAAAAGGAGAAAGAAGAGGAAGAGGAAGAAAAACAAAAAGAGATTGCTAGAACAAAAAAGCAGAGAGAGGAGGAACAAGAAATGGAAAGGAAGAGAGAGGATGCAAGACAGAGAGAGGAGGAGGAAAGGAAGAAAGCCGAAAAGCAGGCTGAGGACAAAAAAAGAGAGATGGAGCAAGAAAAGCAAAAATATTTGGAGAGAGAGAGAATGCAGAGAGAGGAGGAGAAACAGAAAAGAAAGAAAATACAGAAAGAGAAACAACAACAACTCAATGAGAGGAGAGAGGAGGCAAAACAAAGAGAGATTGATAGACAGAGAGAACAAGAACAAAAAATAGAGAGGGAAAGAGAGGAGACAAAACTAAGGGAGGAGGAGGAGGAGAAGAAGAAGGTTGCTAAACAGCAGAAGAAAGAGAGAAAAGAGCTAGAAAAAGAAAAAGAAAAAGAGTTAGAGAGAGAGAGAATCCAGAAAGAGGAGGAGCAACAGTACGCACTGGTGAAACAGTTGGAAGAGCAATACAACATGGCAAGACAAATGGAGGATGAAAAAAAGAAAACACTAGAGAAGGAGAGAGATGAACAACAGACTGAAATGGAGGCAGAGGAACCGAAGAAAGACAAGAGCTTCCGGAGAAGAGCGTTCAACTGGGCTAACCAGAAGATCAAGGAGCGCAACCTCCGGAAAATTGATAGGACCTTCAAGAGAGAGAAGGAGGAGGGGCATGAGGTGTACTGCAACGGTAAGGCCAGACAATTAGCAATTTCTCTGAAAAAACTGTCAGTTACTGGAAATGTTTTGTTAGATATGTCTATATATCTTAATGTTCTATTCTATTCTAAACTCAGTACCATTGGATATTGTCCTTTTCTCTGTCAGGTACCACGTTTGGGGGCACGGCCTCAATGGTCACAAACCAGCTGGTCACCCGTGCCCAGAGAGAGCAGGAGAAGAGGGAGGACCTCTTGAAGACGGAGGAGAAGAGGCAGAAGGCAGAGGACAGCTGGAATAAGTTCCAGGACGAAAAGGCCCAGAAGAAAGGTGCCATGAGGCAGAAGGAGGTGGACCGATATGAGAAGTGGGCCTCGAAAAAGAGAGAGCGGAGGCTTGAATGGATGGCGGGTGGGGAACATTTTGCAGAGGACCTGCAAGATGACCCAGAGGCGGCCATGTTTCCTGATCGAAAAATGACAATTTGGCAAAAAAGAAAGTTGAGGTGAGAAATAAAGCACACAGGGAAGAGGAGTTAGTAGTAGGATACACATTTCAAACAGACGTGTAGTTGAACGTGAAGTTGTTTGTCCAATGTCAACAGTCTGTATGTGAGCGTCCTATTATCTCTCACTTCCCTTTTTCTGTTATTTTCCTCAGATTGAACGCATTTGAAGATTAAAGATGCCGCCCCCCGCCACCACCATCTACAGCATCTCCATCTTTCCTCTTCTGATCAGTCATGGTTGTCGTTCTTCATCTTCATATGTTTTCCTGGTCCTCCTGCTTTTCCAAGATCCCTTTGTTTATTCCTCTCCAAACCCCTACACCCGGGCCTCTCCCTCTGTCCACAGAGGGTTCTAAATGGAACTCAAAAGACCTTTCTACACCTCACTCACACACTACCCCATTAACCCCACACTCTACCCCATTAACCCCACACACTACCCCAATTATACCCCACACACTACCCCAATTTTACACCACACTCACACACTACCCCTCACTCACCAACCACCCCAGCACGCCCCACACTCTATAACTACCTCACTACACCATACTATATTATATCATGTCATATGACAGCCCATTCATATGAGAGAGTTTGAACCCATGTTGCCTGTATGTTGCAGATCTGGTGCTTAATAAAAAATTAAAAGAACTAACTGTCATTCTTGGTTGTCATTATTTGTCACAAAAAAACTAATGGCAAAAACGTACACAGACCGAAATTAAACTTTGCATTATGCTAATATGGCAGTGGTTTGTCTGAAATATTAGTGACATTTTCGAGGCAAAATTGTCATCTGATGGCACTTGACCTGCTCATTGTCATGAATTCTGTGGAGAGAGTCAATGTATTGATCACTGTAAGAGCTACTGGTGGGAGAATCACCATCAGAGATAATGGTGATCAGATGATCAGAGAGTCACTCGGTTGTAGATAGTAGAGATACAGGGGACAAGGACACGGATGTGACTAGTTGGGCTGGTCATGTGACTAGTTGGGCTGGACACTTAGTGGAGTGAATGACTGTTGTATGATTCTTTACTGTAATTCAACCTATTGATGTCTATAATCATGTGTCATGTTGAAACTGTAAAGCTTTTGTAAAATGCATATTGATGAATGATTAGAGCCTTGTACCAACACACAGTGGACATAACCGTCCATCATCAGAGTCCATGTGTGTAGATAGTTACCAGGATTCTCCGGATCAGGAGTGATGCAGCACAGCAGTGAAGTGGATAGAAGAACCAACTGTTTATAGAGATGCATGATTGTGGGGTGGGAAGCTGTACTTACAATGTACTTCACCTTCAAAGTCAGAGTCCGAGTAGTCCAGCTCTGATGTGGTTCTTATAAGGGGAGTGCATGTACTGGTCTGTCTTGTGTACAAGCAGAGCAGTGACTGAAACCCAGTAGTGTTGTAGTTCTCTTTTCCATCCACTAGAGGGGAGCAGAGAACACTACTATCTCAGGATGACAAACAGCTGTTATACTCCTAAACCACCAACAGGGGGTGCCTATACATTAGTCAAAAGCCTACTGTTTGTGCTGGTGCTATGACAACCGTGGGGTCTACAGGTCATAGTAAAGGTCAGGTCCTGTCCACAGGGTTCTGTACCTGGAGAAGAAGGGGAGGTCAGGAGAGGACCTGGGGCAGTGATGGTGGGCTCAGATAACTCCACAATGGAGGGAGGAGAGAGTAGGGCAGGAGGGGACCTGGGGGAGTGATGGTGGAGAAGGGGGGGGGGGGGGGGGGTTCAGGTAAGTCCTCTATGTAGGGAGGAGAGAGGAGGGCAGTTAGAAACAATTGTCATAAGCAGAGAGCTGCACCTGAGACACACCCTCACCATGACAACACCCTCACCATGTCTGAAAATACAGTCTGTCAGCATGTATATATCTGTATACTAAACACTTGTATAGGAATATCTATATTCTATAGGTTCATTTTGAGTGTGTACTAACATGGGAGAGCAGCGGAAACTTCCATAACAAACGTTTTTGAAACACAACGTTTTGAGTAAGAGGACTTGTGTTGTCATAGTCACTGCTCTGTCAGGTTGCTGTTATACGGGACTATCGTTCCATCCGACTACGGTAAGCATGGATACCTCTGGGCTCGCTGAGTCTCTGTTTAGAACTTCAATGGTTCCAGGCATAAACTGGGGCCTGGAGTTTTTCCTGACCATGTGACCTGGCCAGCAAAACCTCCTGGCCTCTTGAAAATACGAGTCTCTCACGTGGACACGCCTCTCCAATGGACTCACGGGCGCCATCCCACTTCTGACACCAATGTAGCGAACGGCGGGGTAGAGTAGCTTGCCTTAAGCGGGTATCGAACTCGCAACCTTCTGCTTACAAACCGGCTGCGCTAGCCACAACACCAAGAGAGTTAACTCCCTTGGCAGAGCTGCTAATGGGCCTTACACAGGGTCGGTACAATATGGATTTTTTTGGAGGGGGCTTTAAAAGAGGAAGATGGAGGGAAATTAAAAAGACTGTTAAAACAATAATATCTACTCACCAGACACTTTATTTGGAACATCTGTACACCTTCTCATGGTGGAGGTGGTGTAATGGTGTGGGGAATGTTTTCTTGGCACACTTTGGGCCCATTAATACCAATCAATCATCGCTTGAATGTCACAGCCTATTTGAGTATTGTTGCTGACCATGGGCATCCCTACATGGCCACAATTCAAGATTCAAGATTCTTTATTTGTCACGTGCATACAAGTATACAGTGAAATGCAAAAGTGACAGTGCCACAGAGTAGTGCAACAATAAGTTTTAAAATAGAATAAAATAAAATAGAAGTACTAAAGAATATAAACAGTATAAGCAGTATAAACAGTGGTGAAGCAATGTACGCAATGGAATGGCAATATACAATGGCAATGACAGGTTGACAGTATGATAATTACAGTGGAGGATGAGTCTGCAATGGGTAATTATGTTTGCCTGACCGCAGCAGCTGGAACAGTCCGTTTTTCGGGTGGTGAGGGTCCTTCATTATCCTGTAGGCTCTGGTCCTACACCTCCTGGTGTACAGGACATGGAGAGGGGGGGTTGGAGCTCCATGTTGCCAGCCAGGATGCTCTCCACAGCTCCAGAGTAGAAGGACTGAAGGATCCTCCGGGAGGTCAGTTTCAAGGACGTGTTCCCTCTCTTTAGTTCATCTGTAATCACAGCTGTTCTGTTTCTGGACGAGCGTATCTGACATTTATACTTGACGGTATCGGTAAAGATACACATAATTTATGACAACTGGCTATAAACCAAGGTTACACACCTCTGGTTTCCATATTGATATAGGCCAAGTTTTGGTATTAAATGATGCTGCATAACAGACGTCACTCACAAAATATTATTCACAAATTCATTAGGCTATAGGCCTACAGCTGCATTCCTAGCTAGACTGAAAAGTTACCAGAACCTGAAGTGTTTATTTGACTATCAGCTTTGCATTGATTTCTCAAAATATTATTCCCAAATTCATTATGCCTACGGCGTTAGGGGCTACAGCGACACTATTGCTTGAAGGAGGGGCGGGACAAACACATCTCACAAGATGGCGGCTACTTCAGTTGAAATTGAGGACATCTAAATACACACTCTTTGTATGACAGACTTTCTAAATGTATTTTATGCCCTCTTACTAGCAAGCTACTCTGTTACTAGCATAGCAATGCCTACCTAGTTGGTGTTAACATATCGCTGCTAGCGTACGGAGCACCCAGACACAGCCCTGTGCTCAGCATTTAACCAAGAACAGCTCACTGCGGACACTCCTAGCTCTCCACTTTGCTCCCTATTATGACATCACCTCGAAACTCCTAAACAATAGTTTAGTCAATTTGGACAATCAGCGTAACTTCCTAATCTGTATGGCAAGACCAATCATTCACCCAAGTTTAATCAAAATTGTCCAAGTGGTGTCAGAGAAAAAGCTTGTGACGTGCATTTTTGCTGGCTTTGCTCTGTCCTTGGCACGTGCTTAAGAGCAATCACGTATAAGCAGTTGAGTCCAAATTCTGTACGCACTCAGTTGGGTTTAGAGGACATGACTGCTGAGCTAGCTAGAGCAAAAGCCCCAACAATTTTAACCATGTTTTTAAAGCTATACAGTTTTTAAAGCTATACAGTGTAGTTTTACAATTACACTTTGTAACCAATGGCATAAAACAAGCACGAACTAACAGGCATTTAGAAGTGGCATTCTTTAATAATCAACGACTACATAATTCATTTAAAAGTGGTTGCGTCAATTCCAGATTGCCCCTTTTTAAAAAGGGGCAATCTGTAATTCAAAGAAAGCCAGGTCAATGCCACTTGAACAGCTGAGGGACGGGGCTGTAGACATGCAAGGTCAGACAGCGATGGATGTGAAGCGTCCATGAGATCAAGATGACTAAACACACTCCAACTACGCAGTAAACATGGTAAAACTGAGTTCTGATGAGGTAAGACAGTTGAACAAAGCCCATGAGGCATTTATAAAGTTATAGCCAAGAATAAATGGCTATACATAATTCATTTAAAAGTCCCAAAAATTATGCAACAGACACAGATTGCCTCTTTAAGCACATTTTATTTTCCTTTCCTCTTTGTTTTGGGAGTGGGGGAAGTTGAAGTCACCCAGGTCCCAGCATTGCTGCTGGGACCTGGTGGGTAGCACAGAGCCCTTCTACCCAGAAAAACAGACATTTAGCTTGATTTGACTACCATGGTATTGGTCAAAATTACTTCATAACTGAATGTGTATCCAATTTCACAAGCAGGCAAGTCATAAAAATACTGACCTTGTCATCATAGCAGCTTTCACCTGTAAGATCAGAAACCACATGTGTTATTAGAAGCACATATATACATATTACACAAGTTATTATTATGTAATCATTTTATTTGTCATCTCAGATTTAAAATCTCTTTTGTAAGAGAGACTTGTTAAGTGCAAAGGCATAGTTCATGCAAGGGCTTCATACAAGACTGAGAATATGGTAGAGCAAGATCCAATCACGCAAGTCAATCATTTCAGGATGAAGTTAGCCAGCCAACTCAAACACACATGAAGCTCTAGCTAGATTCTCTATTTGACTAAGAAAGTCACACTTGAATAGGAGAGTTGTGGAGCAAATTAATCACTTCAAGTCTATACAGACATATAAATAAAGTACTGATTCACTCCTGTACTCCCTCACTCTTCAGTAATCATGCATACAATGTCGGTGTCTTCATAGGCCTCATCTACACTAAAATCAGACTTGTTATCCTGGTATGATCAGATCCGTGTCCACACCTGGTATTACAAAGTCTCAGTTCAAATGTTCAGCTGCATGCGCCTTCTGTGGCCAGACTGGGACTAGAAATACAATCCACTGCGTTTGTCCCGTGTAAATAAAGGTGAAATGAAAATGTGAGTGCGAGGTGGTCAGCTGAAACAGGGCCAACAACGGAACACAACCTCCACACACGTAGACCTCCACAGTCATAAGCAACAAGACATAAGCAACAAGTGTAGACCGGGCCATGGAGACAGAGGCCACTCAACAGCCTCTGTCCCTCCAGACTGAGAGGTCTACACGCGGGACACTGGAGCAGGGGATGAGCCTACTACTGCCAGGCTTGACACTGAAGGGGTCAGCGGGAACGCTGGTGATGCCAGTGTTGTCACAGATGATCCGGTTCAGAGAGGCAGTGCTCAGGGCTGCCCTCTGTCTGGCGGTGAAGACTCCTGGGCTCTCATACCACAGTCTGGGGAGGAGCAAAGTGAAAGAGATTCACATATAGTACAGACATGCACTCAAAATAGACACCAGGGAAGGCAGACATCGGAGGACTGGCTCATTGTAAGGTGTGGAAGGAACACTGATTACCATTCCTCGTTCCATTCATTACAATGAACCAGTCCTCCGATTTCTACCTCCACCAGCCTTCCTTGACTGACACACACACACAGCACCCCCCAAACACACACGCACCTGTCTCCCTCACGGATCCTCTGGAACTGGGTGGCGATGAGACAAGCGAAGAGAGGCCCCACGCGCCCCCCCTGTACAAAGGGCTCAGCCACGCCCCCTAGCCACACGTCAATGTTGGCCGGCGTGCCGTAGAGCTGCAGCAGTCTGTGGGCCAGGCTTGGGTTGTTCAGAACCTGCGCCAGCTCAACGTGGTTCCTAGGTGCAGGGAGCCCACAGAACTTGTGCCATGCATTGTAGGCTTGGGTGAAAAGGGAAGGAAAAGACTGGCTCAGTGAGGTGAACTGAAAAGCGCTGGTAAAGTAAACGTCACCGGAGACACCGAAACCACATCCGTGTTGCAGCGCTGCACGCCTGTTCTCAGCTATATTAGTGACTAGCCACTTTTGTCCTAGCACACTTGTCCCGATTATGACATTACATTTAAAGTCACATTCAACAATCTAGCTAAAATGGTCTCCTGTGGAGCATTCCATACAAGCTTGCCATGTTCGTCCCTAGATATCTTCATCGTGGCAACCTGATAATTCCGATACAAACGTTCCAATTGTTCATGCCACAGAAAACCAATGTTTACGTATGGTTGACCATGTGAATTACAAATTGCGTGATAGTCAGGCAGTATTAGGCATTAACTTCGAGTGATTAAGGTTAGGATAAGTTGTCAGGGAAGGCATTAGCAAATATGAGCATAAGCAACAAGAATTAACACAAAAGAAAATGTGAAGTAGTGTCCTAAGCGCAATTTGAACCAGCGACGTTCGGGTTGGTGACCCCTTAGGGTAGTAATGGCTCTCTCCTTCTTTAGTGTTTTCTTTTTTTCATCCTCCATTTGTCTTGCCATGTTGTATTGCTCTTCCAACTGTTTCACCAGTGCGTACTGTTGCTCCTCCTCTTTCTGGATTCTCTCTCTCTCTAACTCTTTTTCTTTTTCTAGCTCTTTTCTCTCTTTCTTCTGCTGTTTAGCAACCTTCTTCTTCTCCTCCTCCTCCTCCCTTAGTTTTGTCTCCTCTCTCTCCCTCTCTATTTTTTGTTCTTGTTCTCTCTGTCTATCAATCTCTCTTTGTTTTGCCTCCTCTCTCCTCCTCTCAATGAGTTGTTGTTTCTCTTTCTGTATTTTCTCCCTTTTCTGTTTCTGCTCCTCTCTCTGGTTTCTCACTCTCTCTAACTGTTTTAGTTTTTCTTTCTCCACCTCTCTTTTCTGTTTTTCAGCTTCATTCTTCCCCTCCTCTTTCTGTCTTTCCTCTTCTTTCTCCTTTTCTTTCTGGATTCTTGCTTGTTCTACATT
The DNA here is from genome assembly GCF_951799395.1 of Argentina silus. Taxonomy (NCBI): domain Eukaryota; kingdom Metazoa; phylum Chordata; class Actinopteri; order Argentiniformes; family Argentinidae; genus Argentina; species Argentina silus. The sequence continues at coordinate 35,270,436 of NC_139653.1, forward strand.
TATTCTCCTCTCTCTTTCAATTTCTCTCATTTCTCCAGCCATCCGTTGTTTTGTAGCCTTCTTCTTTTCCTCTTCATCATTTGGTTCAGTCTCCTCTATCTTTCTCTCCTTTCCTTTTTCTAATTGTGTTTCTCGTTTAAATCTATCAATCTCTCTTTGTTTTACCTCCCTTTCCATCTCCTTCTGTTTTGCCTGCTCCCTCTGGCTTATCTCTCCCTCCACCTGCTTCCTCTCCTTGAATTGCAAAATATTTCTTCCACTCCATCTCAAATTCTTTTTCTGTTTCTCTTTCTAAATGCTTCTGAAATTCCCTCTGTCTTTCCTCCTCTCTCCTGATCTGTTTCTGCATCTCAGTTTCAGCTTGTTTCTTCCCTCTATCTCCCTCTAGTATTCTCTCTCTTTTGACATCCATTTTGCTTGCTCTACTGTACTGAGTGTCCATTTTTGTCTCTGAAGTACTTTTTCCCTCCTCTCCATGTCTCTTCTCTGTATCATCTGCAATCAAGTCCATTATCCAAGCCTTCTTGGCTGTTTGATTTCTCTGTCTTCCAGCAGGCAACTGTCCATTATCTCTCTCTATCTCTATTTTTGCTTTTTTCACATTTAGTTCTTTGTGTATCTCAGAAGCTGTCTTTCTATCAATCTCTCTTTGTCCTCCCTCCCTCCGCCCCATCTTCTGCTTTTCCTGGACTATCTGGATAGAATCCCCCACTGTCAGTTTCTGTCCCTGTTGTATTCTCTCATTGTGTCTCTCCACCTCTTCCTGTTTCGTTTCTTCATCGAACACAAACAAGTCGTCTACACGTGCCTTCCTTTGGGCTAGATTTCTCTGTCCATGAGGAGACAACTCTCCTTCCTTCTCTTTTTCCATCTCACTTTGATCTTCCTCTATCTGTTGTTTTGGAACCTTTCTTCTCCCTGCCACCACTCCCGTTCCCTCCATCTTTATATAATTCTGTTCATCAACATTCTGAATCATCTTTTCATCACCTGCAAACAAGTCCACCATCCATCCCTTATTTTCTGGAAGATTTCTCTGTCTTCTAATCGGCACCTGTCCTTCCCTTTCTTCCCCCATCTCTCTATTCTTCTCCACCATCTGTTTGGTCCCTTCATTCCTCTTCTCATCCTCTTCCTCTCTCTTTCCCTCCATCTTCATTTCCTTCCCTAGTTCTCCTTTAATCTCAGAAGCTGTCTTTCTATCAATCTCTCTTTGTCCTCTCTCCCTCCGCCCCATCTTCTGCTTTTCCTCAACTATCTGGATAGAATCCCCCACTGTCAGTTTCTGTCCCTGTTGTATTCTCTCATTGTGTCTCTCCACCTCTTTCTGTTTCGTTTCTTCATCGAACACAAACAAGTCGTCTACACGTGCCTTCCTTTGGGCTAGATTTCTCTGTCCATGAGGAGACAACTCTCCTTCCTTCTCTTTTTCCATCTCACTTTGATCTTCCTCTATCTGTTGTTTTGGAACCTTTCTTCTCCCTGCCACCTCTCCCGTTCCCTCTATCTTTCTATTCTTCTGTTCATCAACATTCTGAATCTTCTTTTCATCACCTGCAAACAAGTCCACCATCCATCCCTTATTTTCTGGAAGATTTCTCTGTCTTCTAATCGGCACCTGTCCTTCCCTTTCTTCCCCCATCTCTCTATTTTTCTCCACCATCTGTTTGGTCCCTTCATTCCTCTTCTCATCCTCTTCCTCTCTCTTTCCCTCCATCTTCATTTCCTTCCCTAGTTCTCCTTTAATCTCAGAAGCGGTCCTTCTATGCGTCTCTCTTTGTCCCTCCTCTTTCGGACTCTCCATCTTTTTCTCATCCTGCATCTGGATAATGTCCCTTACTGTCAGTGTCTGTCTCTGTCTTATTTTATCATTGCGTTTTTCCACCTCTTTCTGTCTCTTCTCGTCATCCTCTACAGACAAGATATCTATCCACCCCTTCTTTTCTTCTGGATGTTTCTGTCCATTAGTACACAACTGTGGTTTGTGTTCCACATTCATCTCTCCTCTCCCTTCATTGATGATATCCTTTCGTCCCACTTTTCTATTCTGCTCCTTCCACTTTCTCTCAATCTCAACTTCTTGTCTCTCTGAATTGTTCTTTCTGTCAGACTCTGTCTGTCCTTCTTTTTCCTCCTCCATCTGATTCTCTGTCTCTGCATGGGTTGTCCCCCTCTCTCTTTTCTTTTGTTTCTGTTTCTCCACATGAAGAACATGTTGCTCTTCCTTTCCCAGTTGGTCCTCTCTTATCATTGACCTCACCAGATCTTCAAGTGTGTCAATCTTCCTCTGCTTTTCCTTCGTCTCTGTCTCCGCTGCCCTTGCCTGATCTTGGAGTATTTTTATGTCTTGTTGCAGCTTCATGACTCCCTTCATTTCTTTATTCTTTTTCTTTGGCTCCCTCTCCATTTCGGTGTCACTGTCTTCCTCACTCTTTTTTGAACATGTGAACATATGAACATGTGAATGGCTCATGAAGACAACTAGCAGCACACTGTCCTTACAGACAATAACACATCATTGGATCTGTCTCATTAGACTTGAAGGGGCAATCTGGGATTGCTCCCTGCATAATTCATTTTTTTACCATAAAACTTCCAATAAGTCTCCAATTGTATTTAACCCTTCCTAAATCTATGTTCATAACCTCACACCAGTACTTCAACTCCAGTCTGTCTTTGTGTGTGTAGCTGTAGGAACCCAGCCAGTGATCTCCATTGAGGGACGCAGAGAGGGAGGGACGGGTCTGCTGTGTGAATCTAAAGGCTGGCACCCTGAGCCTGAGATGGTGTGGCTGGACAGTGAAGCAGTCCCCTCTCTCTGCTGGGTCTCCAGAGACACACAGGGACTCTATAAGAGGACTCCACACAGTCAAACTACCTGTCATTGTACATAGTAAAATTTGATATCCTTTTGTTTGAAAGTACTGTTTTTTTTTCCTCCTATCACCTTAGTCAACTTCCATTTGACCACATCTCCATTTGAATAATTTTGATGATTTGGTGGTTCATTCATTTGGCAGTAAGTGTTTGTTAGTGTTGTTTATACAGAATGCTAGCATGTGTGGTATGCTCTGGTTCATCTCAGTCCATTTCCATTTAACCACATTTACATTTGAGTCATTTAGCAGACTCTCTTATCCAGAGTGACTTACAATTCAGTACATTTGTCTAAAGTAACTAAATCAACTATACATACAGAATATGTGCCACAAGCAGTCAGAGTGCAGTCCAGGTTAGCCTCATTGAGATCAAATCCCTTTAACAAGATTCCTGTATGGCCTTCAGGTCATTGAACACTCTCACTGTAAAGGCCCACACCAGAGTGGCAGCCAGCAACAGCTTATGGCAGCATATAGAAATATGAAAAGAAGATCAGTGAACAACACACTTTGTCCAGTTGGTCTTTTTCGGTCACTATTGTTAATGAGTAAGTTGTTTCACTAGACCTCTACAGAGGCACTGTACACTGAACCTATTCATACTGGCATGCTGGAGAAAGTTGCATAAGAGAAGGATTTTCTTGGAGACAGTCTTCTGGTGTCCATTTTCCTGATGTGTCTTTTCTTTTGATTTACAGCGGACCTCATTCAGGAGCTGGGTAAGTAGCTGGGTCATAGTGTTTTTAATGTGTGTAATATAAAATACGTGAATATCTTTAGATGACATTTATTTAGGTTCGGCCAATTGAAAATTAATGAGTTGGGGACATGCCCTGTGCGCGTGGACTGCCCTGTGCGCGTGGACTGCCCTGTGCGCGTGGACTGCCCTGTGCGCGTGGACTGCCCTGTGCGCATGTGCGTGATCGCAGGATTTTTCAGAAGCACAATTTTCCTCTTTCGCTCTTCGGCATGCGGCTGGTGAATGGCGCTGGAAATTCGTAGGTTTGCTATTTTCTTAGATTTAAAAAAAAAAATGCGTCTTGTTCTTAAACAACATGTATCGCTTGAGTGAAATATGTGCAGCAGCTAAGCGAGCTAACCTTGCTACCGAGTTTACCTGACCTGAGATGCACTTTAGCAAGCTAGATACAGACGACCTGGCTTTTTGGTTTAAACATGTATTCATGCACAGCCCATTAAACTATATTGGTCTGTATTTCTTTTCTTTTTTTTTTACTGAAATTCGGAATCACGCCAAACGCAAATTGAAAGAACGCCTGTTTACTTTGCCAGCTATAGAATTTGACTAACAAGCTAGCTAATTTTCTGTTAGCTAGCTAGCCTACATGACTAGCAGATACACGCGGTGCTTAAGTTGTCCCTTTCATACACGTGGTAACCTGTCGCTTGTCTTCTGCACACAATGCTTTAAGTCAACAAGTGTTGGTTTTCGAATTGGCAGTCACCCTCTCTGCACTCAAAATTCAACTAAATTATAATTTAACTAGGTTTGCCGACTTTAATATTGAGACTATATTGAGTTATCTGTAAACTGTGTAACAGTTTATTCCCTGATTCTCTATATGTGGTATGTGTGGGGGGTGTCCAAGGATGGCTCAATTTTAATTTGCATTTACCTCCTGTTTAACAGTTTGATGAGCAGTAACCAAGCCACTGTGTCAACCTCCTAGTGATAGTAAGTACTTCTTGCTCAATGCTCATATAATTTGAATGCATCTATTGTAAATTTGTAAAAGTTTATTTAAATCGTAGTCAATAACTAAACACTTGACAACAAGACAGACACAGCACAGAGATACAGGGACACATTACAGGGACACATTACAAACACACAAATCAATACAGAACAGTTACTGTACAGCACAAGACAGACAGACACAACACAGAGGTACAGAAACACAATGTGTCATATCAGGCAACAAGACAACATTTAGTAAACACAGTCAGCATAGACAATGTCCAGTACATCCACAATGTATTACTGTGGATTTAGATCAGTTAAATATCTTAAACCTCAGTATGACTCGACTTCCCTATTAGGCAGAGACCGGTTAGAGGGGTAGTGGTCTTGGCTCTGTCTAGGTAGGTAAAGACCGGTTAGAGGGGTAGTGGTCTTGGCTCTGTCTGGGTAGGTAAAGACCGGTTAGAGGGGTAGTGGCCTTGGCTCTGTCTGGGTAGGTAAAGACCGGTTAGAGGGGTAGTGGTCTTGGCTCTGTCTGGGTAGGTTAAAGGGTAGCATTCTTGGTTCTGTCTGGGTAGGTTAAAGAGGTTTGAGAGCTAATGGTCTTTGGCGGACTGAAACTTGAGTGACATTTTATGGATATCAATCTACTGTTTTGCATTTAATGTAAAGATGCTTGCTCTTCTAAGACATCTTTACTACAAAAACACGGAAGAAAGACAAGAGCATCCGGAGAAGAGCATTCAACTGGGCTAACTAGAAGATCAAGGAGCGCAACCTCCGGAAGATTGATAGGACCTTCAAGAGAGAGAAGGAGGAGGGGCATGAGGTGTACTTCAACGGTAAGGCCAGACAATTAGCAATTTCGCTGAAAAAAACAGTCAGTTACTGTAAATGTTTTGTTAGATATGTCTATCTTAATGTTCTATTCTATTCTAAACTCAGTACCATTGGATATTGTCCTTTTCTCTGTCAGGTACCACGTTTGGGGGCACGGCCTCAATGGTCACAAACCAGCTGATCACCCGTGCCCAGAGAGAGCAGGAGAAGAGGGAGGACCTCTTGAAGACGGAGGAGAAGAGGCAGAAGGCAGAGGACAGCTGCAATAAGTTCCAGGACGAAAAGGCCCAGAAGAAAGGTGCCATGAGGCAGAAGGAGGTGGACCGATATGAGAAGTGGGCCTCGAAAAAGCGAGAGCGGAGGCTTGAATGGATGGCGGGTGGGGAACATTTTGCAGAGGACCTGCAAGATGACCCAGAGGCGGCCATGTTTCCTGATCGAAAAATGACAATTTGGCAAAAAAGAAAGTTGAGGTGAGAAATAAAGCACACAGGGAAGAGGAGTTAGTAGTAGGATACACATTTCAAACAGACGTGTAGTTGAACGTGAAGTTGTTTGTCCAATGTCAACAGTCTGTATGTGAGCGTCCTATTATCTCTCACTTCCCTTTTTCAGTTATTTTCCTCAGATTGAATGTATTTGAAGATTAAAGATGCCGCCCCCCGCCACCACCATCTACAGCATCTCCATCTTTCCTCTTCTGATCAGTCATGGTTGTCGTTCTTCATCTTCATATGTTTTCCTGGTCCTCCTGCTTTTCCAAGATCCCTTTGTTTATTCCTCTCCAAACCCCTACTCCCGGGCCTCTCCCTCTGTCCACAGAGGGTTCTAAATGGAACTCAAAAGACCTTTACTCTGAACCAACAAGGGATCTTCAAAGGGTTCTCCTATAGGGACAAATGAAGAACCTTTTTTTCTAAGAGTGTACCCCGCACTTTCTACACCTCACTCACACACTACCCCATTAACCCCACACTCTACCCCATTAACCCCACACTCTACCCCATTAACCCCACACACTACCCCATTAACCCCACACTCTACCCCATTAACCCCACCCTCTATAACTACCTCACTACGCCATACTCTATTATATCATGTCATATGACAGCCCATTCATATGAGAGAGTTTGAACCCATCAAGAAAATGTTGCCTGTATGTTGCAGATCTGGTGCTTAATAAAAAAATAAAAACAACTCTCATTTGTGGTTGTCATTATTTGTCACAAAAAAAACGAATGGCAAAAACGTACACAGACCGAAATTAAACTTTGCATTATGCTAATATGGAGGTGGTTTGTCTGAAATGTTAGTGACATTTTCGAGGCAAAATTGTCATCTGATGGCACTTGACCTGCTCATTGTCATGAATTATGTCATGTGACTAGTTGGGCTGGTCATGTGACTAGTTGGGCTGGACACTTAGTGGAGTGAATGACTGTTGTATGATTCTTTACTGTAATTCAACCTATTGATGTCTATAATCATGTGTCATGTTGAAACTGTAAAGCTTTTCTGTTGCCTTATTGAGGGTGACATGTAAATATTGTAAAATGCATATTGATGAATGATTAGAGCCTTGTACCAACACACAGGAGGACCAGGAGTGATGCAGCACAGCAGTGAAGTGGATAGAAGAACCAACTGTTTATAGAGATGAATTATTGTGGGGTGTGAAGCTGTACTTACAATGTACTTCACCTTCAGAGTCAGAGTCCGAGTAGTCCAGCTCTGATGTGGTTCTTATAAGGGGAGTGCATGTACTGGTCTGTCTTGTGTACAAGCAGAGCAGTGACTGAAACCCAGTAGTGTTGTAGTTCTCTCTTCCATCCACTAGAGGGGAGCAGAGAACACTACTATCTCAGGATGACCAAACAGCTGTTATACTCCTAAACCACCAACAAGGGGCGCCTATACATTAGTCAAAAGCCTACTGTTTGTGCTGGTGCTACGACAACCGTGGGGTCTACAGGTCATCGTAAAGGTCAGGTCCTGTCCACTGGGCTCTGTACCTGGAGAAGAAGGGGAGGTCAGGAGGGGACCTGGGGCACTGATGGTGGGCTCAGACATTGGGATGGAGGCAGAGAGACTGGTTTTGAGTGGGGGCGGTGATCCACAGCATTATGGGTGTGGGGAAGTAGCAGCTCTTTATGGATATTGTAGATTTTTGTCTGGAAATATTTCAAGAAATTATTGCACAGGTCATGGGAAATATTGGCAAGTTGAAGCAGGTGTTTAACGGTGGAGAAAAGGATCTTGGAGTTGCTCCTCTCATTATTGATCATGTTTGAGTAGTGGGAGCTTCTGGCAGCTGAGAGGGCATTTTTATAGAGAGTGAGGTGTTCAGAGTATGCTTGGGAGTAGACTGTTGAGCCAGTTTTTTTAACCAACCGTTCAAAGCGATGTCCTGCGGTTTTTAATAGGCGGAGTTCAGGGTTGAACCAGGAGGCATGGGAAAATGTAACAGTGTGTGTCTTGAGAGGGGCTAGTGCATCCAGGGTGGAGGAGAGACAGGTGTTGTAATGAATAACTATGTTATCAGTAGTTGTGTGAGTGCTGGGGGAAGGGCAGGTGCTGATCAGGTTAGTGAGGTCATTATTATTTATGTGTTTTATGTTTCGGAATGTGATGGAGTGTTGAGCTTTTTCCTTGTAAGTTTGGGCAGGGACCTCAAACCAAACAGCTTTGTGATCGGAGATGGGAAGTAATAGATCAGTGAGATTGAGAGGGGTCAGGCCAGTGGAGCAAACTAAATCGAGTCTGTGTCCTTTGCTATGGGTCGAGAAGGTGACATGTTGTTTGATATCCAGGCAGTCCAGTAGTGAGAGGAAATCAGTAGCCAAAGTGGAGCCTGGGGAGTCAATGTGGATGTTAAAATCACCCAGAAGGAGCACATTTGCTGACATGGCGCAGACAGTGGTGAGTAGGGAAGCCAGTTCAGGAAGAAATACAGTTTGACAATGAGATGTTCAAATGATGAGTGTTGGGGAAGATTGACAGTGTTGGCTTTAATGGACGCCTGCCCTCCTCTCTCCTCCCTGCATAGGGAATATTTCAGACACACCACCGCCATAATAGCATAATGCAGAGTTTAATTTCGGTCTGTGTACATGTAACAGGGTCCTTGACACAGGGGCGGACTCGGTAGGTATGGTAAGGGTAAGAGGTTCCCGTTTATTAACACTTTGGTTCTGGACGCCTCCTTCTTTGCTGCCAAATCGTCATCTGCCGCTTTGGAAACCTGGCCGCCGCCGCCGCCTCCTCCTGCTCTCTCTGGGCATGGGTGCCCCCAGCCATGGCGCCTGACAGTGAAGAGGACAATATCCAATAGTACTAAGTTTAGAATAGAATAGAACAGTCAGATATACATATCTAACAAAACATTTACAGTAACTGACTTGTTTTTTCAGGTGCACCACAACTAAAACCCAATTCGGTGGAGACCCGAGGAACCTCAAGAGTTAACCAACTCTGAGAACGAGTGACAGGCACAGCGGTCATGGATAAATTCAGGTCAATCATGGATACATTCTCTCATCTTCCTTCTAAAATTCTAAATTCTAAATCATTGACTAAATCTAGCATTAGACTAAATTGCATTTCCATTGGAGATGGCTTATCTTTTCATAATACGGTAACCTATATATACTATATTTCTATGTGTGGTTCATCCCTTATCAGCCATTCAAAGTCATTTTCTCCAAAACATTCTATCTGTGTAAAATGCTGTAAAATGCATTCCAAGGATCCTCCTTTGGTGCGAACATTTTTCCTGTCATCCTTGAATAAAAAAGTATCACATTATGTCTAGAAATGGAGATGTGTTTTTGTAGTAAAGATGTCTTATAAGAGCAAGCATCTTTACATTAACCTTTAAGAACGTAGTTTTTTTTTTTACCATTGTATTCAACTGGGTGGGTTTTTTTAGGCCGTTTCACGAGTGTTCTATAGTAGCATTCTATAGTCATTGTTAGAGCAGCCGACTGGGGATATGCAGAGCTAGCATGGACTGATTTGCTGTCTTTTCAATTTAATCATTAATTTTCATCCAAAATATGTTACAATATTTGTTTAGCAAGCCTACTAATTAACAAGTGGTTCTGTCAAGACAGTATGACATCATGGTAATGTTAGAAATTATTTTTTATAAAAACAGTTGCATTATAATGCTCAATAGCAGACGAGTAAATAAAGCTATTCAGTTCTTTATTTAGGGTGATTACATTTACTAATTGTATTTGATATTCCATATGCAAATCAATTGAATTAATATGTTTTTTAATCATCTGAAATCTACTAATGTGATGGCCTGTTCATAAATGAGATGAATCAAGCATTAGTTCCATGGTACGTTGGATTAATACATGAAGGAGATAAGGGTCAGGTCATCAAGATAGATGCTGCAACACACACATAACACAAGAATGATGTAATGGAAAAATATTAGGTTAGGAAAGGACAAACTCGTCCCCCAGAGGGAACGGACCGGCGATATCTCTACCTGGAACGGATCGTGTGTCGGGGGCTGGGACCAGCCTAAAACACCAACGAGAGGAGAGCCAAGTCTAAACCGCGGCTCCTCCCCAACCAAATAGCCAATCATAATCATTCTGTTTACTGTAAAATGCTTTGTTTGACATATTGAATGTATCCATTTTTGGAAGGTTGGTTACAGATTAACAGCTTGCTGACTGTGATTTTCTTCGCCAAAAGTGGTCCTTGTACAAGTCTAGAATTTTGACATATAAATAAATAGCTAAAAGTAAGAAGTAGTTTGTCTTCTCCTTCAAATAAAGAACACGTTTTCCCACAAATTTGGTGACGTCCCGACGTGATTTGAAGAGAAGAAATTGGACCGACGGCGAAGTCCGGGAGACGGAAGCCAGACGGAGTTGTTTTCTTGTAACCCCTCACCACTCAGAGGCGCGCCAAAAACAAAAAGGTAAGCAGAAACCTGTTGTTATGAACCGAATTCTGCATAGTTAACTTTGAATACTGTAGACTGTGAGTGTGGAGGAGGTAAGAGTAAACCAACTACCAAATTTATAAATCTATGTATACGTAATGAAACCGTTAATGAAAATTTAACAATCAAAGCAATATATGTCAGAATTCTATTGTTCAGGGTTAAAGTCCCTGTAAATTGTTTGTTTTAGGTTCAAGTCCTTTCAGGTTAAAGTCCTGATAAATGGGTTAGAGGCCCTCAGGGTTAAAGTCCCTGTACATTTTTTGTTTTAGGTTCAAGTCCTTTCAGGTTAAAGTCCTGATAAATGGGTTAGAGGCCCTCAGGGTTAAAGTCCCTGTACATTTTTTGTTTTAGGTTCAAGTCCTTTCAGGTTAAAGTCCTGATAAATGGGTTAGAGGCCCTCAGGGTTAAAGTCCCTGTAAATGTTTTGTTTTAGGTTCAAGTCCTTTCAGGTTAAAGTCCTGATAAATGGGTTAGAGGCCCTCAGGGTTAAAGTCCCTGTAAATGTTTTGTTTTAGGTTCAAGTCCTTTCAGGTTAAAGTCCTGATAAATGGGTTAGAGGCCCTCAGGGTTAAAGTCCCTGTAAATTTTATTTGTTGTGTGTTAGATTTAATCTTGTTATGAGTGGAGAGCGTATGGGACCAGGTTGTGTGAGTAAGTAAAGCATTGAAGCTGAGGGAGGTGAGAGCGTTTGGAGAGTAATTGTGTTTGAAGGTAAAAGAAAGTGACATACTGATGAAAACATGTTGGTGTAAACTGTTATAGAAATTGTGCGAGAGTTGTTGTTGTCTCTAGTAGTTGTTGACTCTACTGTTGTTGTGGTTGTTCAGTAAGTGGGAGGCCGGCCCCACCCTGAAAAGTTTTCTTTGTCTCGTTACTTCCTTAAAGCAGAGCAACTAGTGTTTTGGCTTCATCTAGTGTTCAAGTTCAGCTTTATTGATTAGCTCCATTTAATGTTCATGTTTAGCAATTATTGATTAGCTCCAACTAGTGTTCATGTTCAGTAATTAATGATTAAGCTCCATTTAATGTTTATGTTCAGCAATTACTGATTAGCTGCATATAGTGTTCAAGTTTTGGAACTACTGCTTGACCCCATCTATACAGGCCGCAGATTGACACTAATTTGATTAAAATCAAAATTCATCCACACATGACCAGCATGGTGGAAAACTATGTGACAGAATGTGACACATGCAATGACCACGACCCAAAGATGGTCTACAAGTGCCCAATGGGAAAGTTCCCAGTACCAGACGCACCATTCAAGGACATCAGATATGGGTGCAGACAACAGAGTGAAAGGCTACGAATACCTACTAGTAATGGTGGATAGGTTCACTAAATGGGTGGAAGCCACTCCCTGTAAAAAGAGACAGCCAGCACTGAAGTAAAATGGCTAAGGGATGAACTCATTCCCAACCAGTATGCCACGACACCAGATTGACATGGCTAGATGCACTTCCCCTAGCACTGATGTCGATGAGGAACTCACCAAACAGCAAAACACATCTAATGCCCAATGAGTTGTTGACAGGTCGCTCAAATGCCAGGTCCTCCAAGAGATGGAGGCCACCTGCCGTCCTTAGACATTTGGCAAATAAATTGCAATGACTACATGAATGCATTGACTAACTTGTCTCAAGTTTTGTCTAACCAGGTACGGCAGGTGGAGGCAGAGCCTGAGACCGCAACACCCAAGACTCCTGTGGTAAAGGTTTAGTTCATACCTTAAGGGGTGTGAAAGGAGGGGTTTTTTTAGATTTTTTTAAAATAAAAAACAGCTTATTTTTGGTTCACACCTTAAAAGGTGTGAAAGGAGGGTTTTGTTAGAAATTATTTTTATAAAAACAGTTGCATTATAATGCTCAATAGCAGACGAGTAAATAAAGCTATTCAGTTCTTTATTTAGGGTAATTACATTTACTAATTGTATTTGATATTCCATATGCAAATCAATTGAATTAATATGTTTTTTAATCATCTGAAATTTACTAATGTGATGGCCTGTTGATAAATGAGATGAATCAAGCATTAATTCCATGGTATGTTGGATTAATACATGAAGGAGATAAGGGACAGGTCATCAAGATAGATGCTGCAACACACACATAACACAAGAATGATGTAATGGAAAAATATTAGGTTAGGAAAGGACAAATCAGAGTAGGTGTATGTTTTCTTCAGCAGGTCAACTCGTCCCCCAGAGGGAACGGACCGGCGATATCTCTATCTGGAACGGATCGTGTGTCGGGGGCTGGGACCAGCCTAAAACACCAACGAGAGGAGAGCCAAGTCTAAACCGCGGCTCCTCCCCAACCAAATAGCCAATCATAATCATTCTGTTTACTGTAAAATGCTTTGTTTGACATATTGAATGTATCCATTTTTGGAAGGTTGGTTACAGCTTAACAGCTTGCTGACTGTGATTTTCTTCGCCAAAAGTGGTCCTTGTACAAGTCTAGAATTTTGACATACAAATAAATAGCTAAAAGTAATAAGTAGTTTGTCTTCTCCTTCAAATAAAGAACACGTTTTCCCACAGTAACAATGTAACGTGTACTGATTATTGCCTCAAAGAGAGACACTGAGAGGACGGCTGCACATGAATTTGTCCTTACCTCAGTCAGATTTCTCACCCAACAAATGTTTGTCGCCGACTATTCCCCCCTTCACATGGTCCATGGATTTTACAAATGGTAAGTGAACTTATTTATACATCAAATAGTAGAAAACATCAGAGTTGTAATTTATACCAATCGATGTTTTATGCCTAGACTTTACATAGCGTTAGCCTATAGCCCCTGCCTGTTCACGGTGTATTCAAGACAAAACAACAGGATTTGTTGACAAATTGGTATCTGTAGTCTGAGTTAGTACCCTATATCTATTTCAGAGCTTGGTGGAAAAGCAGGTTTAGTTCAGGTTTAGTTCATACCTTAAGGGGTGTGAAAGGAGGGTTTTTTTTAGATTTTTTTAAAATAAAAAACAGCTTATTTTTGGTTCACACCTTAAAAGGTATTCAAGATGGCGGCGCGCATGCATCGCGACGCTCAGTGTCTCTCCAGAGTTTGCGAACTAGTAGTTATTTGCTTGTTTATCTTAAGTATTCTCGCTAAAAACAGTTTAGCGTACATATCGTACAGCCGACAAGAACTTCTGGACATCGGTTCCGGCACTCCAGTCATCTTTATCGACGATATACCCGATATACCCGAGATTAGCAAAACAGCGGGTCCAGCTAACTCCGCTACACCGACCGGAAGAGGCCCCAGACCGGCTCGGAAAAGAAAACACAGGCGAGGGAGCCGAGGTGGGCTGAGAGCTAGGCTGAAGCTAACCCCACACCGACTCTCACTACCTAGCCTTTTCCTTGCTAATGTTCGTTCCCTGGCAAACAAGATGGATGAACTGCGGCTGCGGATCACCACCCACAAATGGATTATGGACTGTAACATCATGGTTTTCACTGAAACCTGGCTCAACAGCGAGGTTCCCGACAACGCTATCGAGCTAGCAGGGCGCTGCGTTCTCCGAGCAGACAGAACAGCAGGCGACTCCGGTAAGACCAGAGGTGGAGGTTTGTGCATTTATGTTAACAAGACGTGGTGCACGGACACTACCATCACCGAGAGTCACTGCTCAGCTAACCTGGAGTTTCTCATGGTTAAGTGTAGACCTTTCTATCTGCCCAGAGAGTTCACGTCTACTGTTATCGCGGCAGCCTATATCCCCCCGGATGCTAATGCTAAGATTGCTATGAAAGAACTGCATGCTGCCATTAGCAAACAACAGACTCTGCATCCCGAGGCAGCCTTCATTGTCGCGGGTGACTTCAATCACTCCAACCTAAAGACTGTACTGCCCAAATTCCACCGAAATGTCTCATGCCCCACCAGAGGAGACAGGACATTGGACCAAGTATACACCAGCATGGCTGAGGCGTACAAAGCCGTTCCCCTCCCCCACCTAGGTCAATCAGACCACCTCTCATTGTTCCTACTGCCCAAGTACTCAGCACTCATCAAACGAGTGAAACCTACAGTGAGGACAGTCAAGGTCTGGCCAGAGGGAGCTGACTCAGCGCTCCAGCAGCGTTTTGGAAACACTGACTGGGGTGTGTTTGCCACTCAGGCCACCCACGACTCCCACACGGACATTGATTCATATGCCTCATCTGTTTTGGACTACATCAATTCCAACATCAGCAGTGTCACCACACTCAAGCGGATCACCACTTTCCCTAATCAGAAGCCATGGATGAACAGTGAGGTCCGACTCCTGCTGAAGGCACGCGACATTGCCTTCAGATCAGGGGATGCTCGGGCCTATAGCTCATCCAGGGCTAATCTGCAGAGGGGCATCAAAAAGGCCAAGCACAACCACAAGCTGAGGATAGAGGATCACTTCAGAAACAACTCTGACCCCCGACGCATGTGGCAGGGCATCCAGGCCATCACAGACTACAAAACAACTAACACCTCACCCCTCTCCGTTGACGCCTCCCTCCCTGATGAGCTGAACCACTTCTACGGCCGCTTTGACAGGGACAACAAGGAGGTGGCCATCAAGGCTGTGCTCCCTGCGGATCACCAGCCCCTCACTCTATCTCCCACCGACGTGTGTGCGGCACTGAGCAGGACTAACGCACGCAAGGCTGCTGGTCCTGATGGGATTCCCGGACGCGTCCTCAGGGCCTGCGCTGTGCAGCTGACTAAGGTTTGGACTGACATATTCAACCTGTCCCTAGCCCAAGCAGCTGTCCCCGCGTGCTTCAAAACCACCTCCATCGTGCCGGTGCCAAAACACTCCACTGCAACGAGCTTAAATGACTTCCGACCAGTGGCACTCACGCCCATCATCATGAAGTGCTTCGAGAGGCTGGTCCTAGCCCAACTCAAGACCTGCCTACCACCCACACTGGACCCCTTTCAATTCGCCTACCGGCAGAACAGGAGTACAGAGGATGCCATTTCGACGGCACTTCACTCCGCCCTGTCCCACCTCGACAAGACTAACTCTTATGTGAGAATGCTGTTTATTGACTTCAGCTCAGCATTCAACACCATCATCCCCTCCAAACTGATCTCCAAACTCAGGCAACTGGGCATCAACCCCTCCCTCTGCAACTGGATTCTAGACTTCCTGACCAACAGGCCGCAGTCTGTTAGGCTTCACAACCACACCTCCTCAACCCTCATCCTGAACACCGGCGTTCCACAAGGCTGTGTGCTGAGCCCCCTCCTTTACTCCCTCTTCACCTACGACTGCACACCTGTACATGGCTCAAACACCATTGTTAAGTTTGCAGACGACACAACGGTGATCGGTCTCATCAGCAACAACGATGAGTCGGCCTACAGGGAGGAGGTACAGCACCTAACAGTGTGGTGCAACGACAATAACCTGGCTCTCAACACCAAGAAGACCAAAGAACTCATTGTGGACTTCAGGAAGTCTAAAGCTGGAGCACACACCCCCATCCTCATCAACGAGACTGAGGTGGAGCGAGTCACCAGCTTCAAGTTTCTGGGTGTCCACATCTCTGAGGACCTCTCCTGGACCCTCAACACCTCCACCCTGATAAAGAAGGCTCACCAGCGTCTCTTCTTCCTGAGGAGACTAAAGAAGGTCCATCTGTCTCCTCAGATCCTGGTGAATTTCTACCACTGCACCATCGAGAGTATCCTTACCTACTGTGTCACAGTATGGTATGGCAACTGCTCGGCATCGGACCGGAAAGCACTGCAGAGGGTGGTGAAAACTGCCCAACGCATCACCGGTTCCTCACTCCCCTCCATCGAGGCTGTCCAGGGCAAACGATGCTTGCGTAAGGCACGCAGCATCGTCAAGGACATCTCTCACCCCAACCATAGACTTTTCACCCCACTCCCCTCCGGGAGGCGCTACAGGTCTCTCCGCACCCGAACCAGTAGGTTCAGAGGCAGCTTCTTCCCTGCGGCTGTCACCCTACTGAACTCGAACACTGCACCGACCTGACAACCTACTACCCCTGCAACCCCCCCCCCCCCCCCCCCCGGACAATTGCACTATTGCACTATTACTCCCCTCCCCTCCCCTGCTCTTACTCATACCACTGCTCTTCTGTACATACCTGTCCATACTGTTCATACTGCACATAATGCACATATCCTTATATTTTCTTTAATACTACTGCACATACTGTACATACCTGTTTATACTGTTTATACGGCATTCCATATTCATATTTATATTTATTCTGCTATCTACCTCATGCTACTGTTAATACATATATACTGCTAGACTGCATTACCCATACAGCTCATATGCTGCTACACTGTTCATACTGTAACTATTTATTCTGCTATAATGCTACTGTACTCATATACTGCTATACTGCACTGCTATATTATACTGCACTACTACTGATCATATATTGCACTACCTGCAAACACTGTTCATTGCACTTTCTGCTATTTTGCACTTCTGGTTAGACGCTAACTGCATTTCGTTGTCTCTGTACTTGTACTCTGCACAATGACAATAAAGTTGAATCTAATCTAATCTAATCTAAAACACACTCCTAAAAATAAACGTGAATTTCATATTCCATCTATTCAGTAAACAAGCCCACAGCCAGGCAGATGATGAGGTAGTCCACTTTTTTAATTATCTGAATAAGGCTTGAAGTGTTAGCCTGTTTTGACTGCACAGATAATATCACATAGCCTACGTATCAGAATTTTACTTTGTGTAGGTTGTCAATCTCAGATAGACTCAGTTTAAATTTTGGGAAAAAAGGTAAATGGCAAAAAAGTAATGTCTGAAACTGTGAGTGTTAAGATTTTTAATCCAAATCATTTGCGTGCATGTGAACTATGCATATGAACTGAACAAATGAAAACATTATGATAATTGCACTCTTATTGATAATGATGAATGACAAAGAGTTTCAGAAAACATTAGTATTTTCAACAGCAAAATATTTCATTCATGGACCCATAACTATTGGTAGGATCAAGATGCAAATAATGACATACTGGAACAAAAACAATAGAATGAGTTTTGATTTGTGTACTTTGAATAGCAGATTTCTTGAATTAAATTATACTTTTATGTCTTTTCCAGACAGGAACAGTCAGAAGTGCTTGAGGGTGTGGTATTCCTCAAAGCAGGAAGTCACGCACAGTGGTACGTCACAGGGGACACACATGTACTTTGTGGCCTGCCGCAGCTGTGGACGCCTGGTTGTTGTCTGGCACAGTGTTGCCAACTCCTCAGTAAGGAAAGTAGCTATTGACTGTCCTAAAAGTCGCTAGAAGTCACTAAATGACATCATTGCCTAATTTGCATAATATCTCATTTGCATGTAATTGTAATGGACGCTGTAGGAGAGAGGAATAACGTCGTGGGAGAGACAAAAAGTGAGTGCTTTTTACCACACTCATCTGGCTGAATAATCTCTCGACTTCAGCATTCAAGTGTGGCAAGGACAACACAGACACAGCAGCCATGGCAAGTTCCTGAAACAGGTTGATATCAGCTGCATCCCTGAACTTCCAAATCTCATTCCAGAAGCCCACTGTGTTTTTTGTTTCATTCCACTTATTAAGATGGATGGTACGCCATTGCTGGACAATCTTGTCTATCTCTGCAGGAGAGTAGCCAAGGAGCTTGGCTATTTTTTCTATTTCTCCCAGACTCTTGTTGTGCTTTAGAGTTTCCTCTACATTGAAAACTGACATGTACTGCAATGCTTCGATGTTGTCCGGCAGTCTCACCCTCAACTCGTTAGTGAGGGAGATGGTGAAGGCAACACACCGCTTTTGGACATTGTTCTTGTCCTCAGGCGCAAGGTGGAGCTCAGCTGCCTTTGACTCAAAAATTGATGTATCCATCAATTGGCTCTTTGAGTACACCAATATTTGCCAGTGGATTCAGCACCCTGCTTCTCACAGACTTTATCAGGCTAACCAAGCTGTCAAGAAGTTTAACAGGATCTACCTGCTCTCCCTCAAAAGCCTTGATGGCCAACTGTACCTCACCCAGCACTGACTTAAAAAAAAGTCAGATCCAAGATGTTTTGAGGATCACTGTACATGGAGTAGAAAACCTATGCTTCCCCAATGTGATCACATGCTAGCATGGAACAGTGTTCAGCAATAGCTAATGCCATGGTGGCTTCAGCCTTTTTCAATTTAGTCAATTTATTTTATTTTTTTACTCATTAATGGCAGCTTGCTTTGGGTGGAACTGTTATAAGGCTTTGCCTTTTGAATATGTTTTTGAGTTGTCATGTGTTTTTTTTATATCACAAAGTTTGGCGTAGAAATCAGCCTTACGATACATGCAGTATGCCCGTGTATCATCTCCAATAAACGGCTTCAACCAGCCTTTGATTTCAGGGTTTGATCCCCACTCCTTTCTGTATTTTTGAGCGTACAGTTTAGACATGATGAGCTAGCTAGCTAGATGTTTAGCTTATGTCACAGAGAGGCACACACACAGTGGACGAGGTGAGTAAGTGACTGAGGCTGTGTGAGTCAAATGTAGTAATTTATTTTAGTGTGACAGTGAAGAAACATTTACATTTACATCCTGCTCTGTAAGCCAGGGCGGGATCAGTGGCGGCTTTGCGCACGCGCAATTCATTTGCAGTGTGGACGCGGAGTGGTGTGGGTCTCCTCTCTGCTCTGACTGCAGCTGGGACTGCTGCGTGAGGCTACTGTGAGACTGACCGCCTGTGAGTGCTTTGGGACGGGGGAGGGGCTCACGGCAGCACCCGCTACTCGTTGAGGACAGTAACTGCAGAGCGATACGTGCTTTCACGTCAGAGTCTCCAAAACACCAGAAAAGTCTCCAAAACACCAGCTAGATTTGTCGCTAGTCGCTTTTGACAAAAAAAGTCGCTAAGAGGATTTGGAAAGTCGCCAGATTTAGGGAGAAAGTCGCCAAGTTGGCAACACTGGTCTGGCAGACCCTGCAACGGCGCCTTGTTGTCCAGCGTTGGACGTCCACCACAGGAAGGCCTTCTGGCAGTGTGGAATTCCTCAATCAACTGTTGCGCCAAGTTCTCCCTGAACCTAGCATATGTCATCTCCTCTCGTGTGAGCTGACGGTGGACCACATAGCTGTTGAATACAGCCACATCCAACACATAAACAAAGAGCTTTTTGTACCATTTGAAGGTTTTCCGCGCACACTCAACAAAGGTGTTGCGTCTGTCCAAATTGTCCACAGGGCCCATATTTTTGTTGTAATCCCGCACACAGAGGGGTTTGATGACACTTTCCCCTGTGGCATAGTTGACTTTGCCAGTCGGTACCATGCCCTCACAATGCACAGTGGACAAAGTATGGACGTCCCGCTTATCGTGCCATTTTGTGGCCAGAATTTCCCCGTTGTTGAAAGACTCAACCTCACCCTTCTGCATTTTGTCCCTAAATTTTGGCATTCCTTTCCTGTTCGACCTCACTGTACCACAGGCACCCGTTCCATGTCGTTGTAGATGGGAAAAAAGGGAAGGGCTGCTATACCAATTATCTATGTACAAAACATGGCCCTTGCCAAGAAAAGGCTTCATCAATGCATGCACTACTGACCCTGACATTCCCAGACCCCTGATTGTGGTGACATCAGTTGATTTCCCTGTATATATTATGAGGTCCTGGACATATCCCGTTGTTACATCACATAATACAAACAAGTTTGATGCCAAAGCGATGACGTTTTGATGGTATAAACTGTTTAAAGGACAGCCTTCCTTTCCACTTCACCATTGACTCATCAATGCATACATTTTGGTGGGGATAAAAAATTTGATTAAAAGCCTGAATAATTGGGTTAAAAACCGAACTGATTTTCTGGAGGGGGTCAGTAGACGTTGTAGGCGTGAAATGCAGGGCTCTCATTAGCAGGAGGAAGCGGTCCTGGGAGAAGATGGTACCAAAGAAGGGGGTCGATAGCATTGGATTGGTGGTAAAGTAGTCTCTAACATTCTGTTTTTTCACGAGACCCATGAGAAAAAGTATAGAGAAAAAGACATACAACTCTGCCACAGTTGTATCCACCCATTTAGCTAGCTTCCCAGCATTATTGAAACGTTCCCTCAGTGACTGGGCATAGCAGTTTGTTTCAGTCACTATAGACTGAATAGTGGAGGGGGTGATAAACATTTTGAAGCATTCTGCATCTGTGCTATTTCCTGGCTGCCTCCTTAACCCTGACAACCCCCTTGAAAACCTGATGGCCTTTGGCCTGAAGTCTCCCTTCCTCCAAGAAAACACCTCACTGTCCTCTGGCTCTGGCGCTTCAAGGGCCGTCAGGTTCTCTGGCAGCTCCTCATCGTCCGATGACTGCTCGTCTGGTTCAACTTCATTTAGCGCAGGTTCGTCAGCAGCATCTTCAGCATCCACGTCCAAAAATATCTCCCTTATTTCCTCGTCGGTAAGCTGACGTCTTTTTGTTCGCCCGGACATGTTCCCTTTCTATACTTTATTCTACGTTTTTATTATTACCTGAGATTACGTTCGCTACTTGTGTTTATTCTGTATCACTGAATGAATGAATGAGATGCCGGGTATGTGACAGCCGCTATGTGTTTCAAACTGTGGATGCGCTGATATTGCGCAAATAAAGTTGCAATTATAATGGGACAAGTTGGAGGTGTCTGCGCAGTTATTGTGCATGAATGATACGGAGGATGTAGCGAGTGACGTTTACCGAGCCCTCAGTTTTTGCCATGCATAGTCGAGTATCACACAAGCATAACACAAACTAGACCAAGTAAACAAAATGATAACGACAAGATCATATGGAGAGAGTCAATTATTGACGGAAGGAGAACAATGTTAGCTTGTGTTAGCAATCGAGCCATAGTGCTAGCCCACACAGGGCCATTGTTGCGCTGCGATTGGAATACTCAGGTAGCTACATTCTAAACACACCCGTGTGACGGTACGCTTTTATGGAAAAGCAGGGGCCATCACATCAGTGTGACACTACATTCTTAAAGGTTAAACTCATTGTCAGCACTGACCCCTGGGGGACACCCTGTGTAACTGCAGCTAGCCTGGACTGATGATGTTTGACCTGAACAAACTGTTGTCTCTGGGAAGGCCTTTTCCTCCTGGAACTTATTGCAGCTGTCCTCTGCCTTCTGTCTCTTCTCCTCCGTCTTCCAAGAGGTCCTCCCTCTTCTCCTGCTCTCTCTGGGCACGGGTGATCAGCTGGTTTGTGGCCATTGAGGCCACGCCCCCAGCCATATTGCCTAACAGAGAAGAGGACAATATCCAATTGTACTAAGTTTAAAATAGAATAGAACAGTCAGATATACATATCTAACAAAACATTTACAGTAACTGACTTGTTTTTTCAGACAAATTGCTAATTGTCTGGCCTTACCGTTGATGTACACCTTGTGCCCCTCCTCCTTCTCTCTCTTGAAGGTCCTATCAATCTTCCGGAGGTCGCGCTCCTTGATCTTCTAGTTAGCCCAGTTGAATGCTCTTCTCTGGATGCTCTTGTCTATCTTCTGTGTTTTTGATGTAAAGATGTCTTAGAAGAGCAAGCATCTTTACATTAAATGCAAAACAGTAGATTGAGATCCATAAAATGTCACTCAAGTTTCAGTCCGCCAAAGACCATTAGCTCTCAAACCTCTTTAACCTACCCAGACAGAACCAAGAACGCTACCCTTTGACCTACCCAGACAGAGCCAAGACCACTACCCCTCTAACCGGTCTTTACCTATCCAGACAGATCCAAGGCTACTACCCCTCCAACCAGTCTTTACCTACCCAGACAGAGCCAAGACCACTACCCCTCTAACCGGTCTTTACCTACCCAGACAGAACCAAGGCTACTTACCCCTCTAACCGGTCTTTACCTACCCAGACAGAGCCAAGGCCACGGCCACTACCCCTCTAACCGGTCTTTACCTACCCAGACAGAACCAAGGCTACTTACCCCTCCAACCGGTCTTTACCTACCCAGACAGAGCCAAGACCACTACCCCTCTAACCGGTCTCTGCCTAATAGGGAAGTCGAGTCATACTGAGGTTTAAGATATTTAACTGATCTTAATCCACGGTAATACATTGTGGATGTACTGTACATTGTCTATGCTGACTGTGTTTACTAAATGTTGTCTTGTTGCCTGATATGACACATTGTGTTTCTGTACCTCTGTGTTGTGTCTGTCTGTCTTGTGCTGTACAGTAACTGTTCTGTATTGACTTGTGTGTTTGTAATGTGTCCCTGTACCTCTGTGCTGTGTCTGTCTGTCTTGTTGTCAAATGTTTAGTTATTGACTACGATTTAAATAAACTTTTACAAATTTACAATAGATGCATTCAAATTATATGAGCATTGAGCAAGAAGTACTTACTATCACTAGGAGGTTGACACAGTGGCTTGGTTACTGCTCATCAAACTGTTAAACAGGAGGTAAATGCAAATTAAAATTGAGCCATCCTTGGACACCCCCCACACATACCACATATAGAGAATCAGGGAATAAACTGTTACACAGTTTACAGATAACTCAATATAGTCTCAATATTAAAGTCGGCAAACCTAGTTAAATTATAATTTAGTTGAATTTTGAGTGCAGAGAGGGTGACTGCCAATTCGAAAACCAACACTTGTTGACTTAAAGCATTGTGTGCAGAAGACAAGCGACAGGTTACCACGTGCATGAAAGGGACAACTTAAGCACCGCGTGTATCTGCTAGTCATGTAGGCTAGCTAGCTAGCAGAAAATTAGCTAGCTTGTTAGTCAAATTCTATAGCTGGCAAAGTAAACAGGCGTTCTTTCAATTTGCGCTTGGCGTGATTCCGAATTTCAGTAAAAAATAAATAAAAATACAGACCAATATAGTTTAATGGGGGCTGTGCATGAATACATGTTTAAACAAAAAAGCCAGGTCGTCTGTATCTAGCTTGCTAAAGTGCATCTCAGATCAGGTAAACTCGGTAGCAAGGTTAGCTCGCTTACCTGCTGCACATATTTCACTCAAGCGATACATTTTTTTTTTTTAAATCTAAGAAAATAGCAAACCTACGAATTTCCAGCGCCATTCACCAGCCGCATGCCGAAGAGCGAAAGAGGAAAATTGTGCTTCTGAAAAATCCTGCGATCACGCACATGCGCACAGGGCAGTCCACGCGCACAGGGCAGTCCACGCGCACAGGGTCCCCAACTCATTAATTTTCAATTGGCCGAACCTAAATAAATGTCATCTAAAGATATTCACGTATTTTATATTACACACATTAAAAACACTATGACCCAGCTACTTACCCAGCTCCTGAATGAGGTCCGCTGTAAATCAAAAGAAAAGACACATCAGGAAAATGGACACCAGAAGACTGTCTCCAAGAAAATCCTTCTCTTATGCAACTTTCTCCAGCATGCCAGTATGAATAGGTTCAGTGTACAGTGCCTCTGTAGAGGTCTAGTGAAACAACTTACTCATTAACAATAGTGACCGAAAAAGACCAACTGGACAAAGTGTGTTGTTCACTGATCTTCTTTTCATATTTCTATATGCTGCCATAAGCTGTTACTGGCTGCCACTCTGGTGTGGGCCTTTACAGTGAGAGTGTTCAATGACCTGAAGGCCATACAGGAATCTTGTTAAAGGGATTTGATCTCAGTGAGGCTAACCTGGACTGCACTCTGACTGCTTGTGGCACATATTCTGTATGTATAGTTGATTTAGTTACTTTAGACAAATGTACTGAATTGTAAGTCACTCTGGATAAGAGAGTCTGCTAAATGACTAAAATGTTAATGTGGTTAAATGGAAATGGACTGAGATGAACCAGAGCATAGCACACATGCTAGCATTCTGTATAAACAACACTAACAAACACTTACTGCCAAATGAATGAACCACCAAATCATATAAATTATTCAAATGGAGATGTGGTCAAATGGAAGTTGACTAAGGTGATATAGCCACTACTGACCCCGCTGCTGGTTGAGGTCACCTATGAGCAGAGTAAAAGACAGAGAAATGTCTTCAGTATAAACATTTCAAAGTTTAGACCAGAGCTTGAAAAATGACTACCATTCTGTATAAACAACACTGACAAACACTCACTGCCAAATGAATAAACCTTCAAATTATCATGTGACTTCACCTTCCGCTCGACATCCTTTCACCAGGAAGTAGATGGCCAGAGGTAATCCAATGACAATGACAGAAACACCAAAGACAACCATCCATGGGTTGGTGCGGTCAAACAGCTCACCTGAAACATGAATCATTCTAAATCGACTTCAGCCTTGTACCAAGTAAACAAGGTTGATTTTGTTAGATGTCACCCAGAAGGGAAAAAAAAACAGTACTTTCAAACAAAAGGATATCAAATTTTACTATGTACAATGACAGGTAGTTTGACTGTGTGGAGTCCTCTTATAGAGTCCCTGTGTGTCTCTGGAGACCCAGCAGAGAGAGGGACTGCTTCACTGTCCAGCCACACCATCTCAGGCTCAGGGTGCCAGCCTTTAGATTCACACAGCAGACCCGTCCCTCCCTCTCTGCGTCCCTCAATGGAGATCACTGGCTGGGATCCTACAGCTACACACACAAAGACAGACTGGAGCTGAAGTACTGGTGTGAGGTTATGAACATAGATTTAGGAAGAGGAAAATAGGTACTGTACAAGTCATTCAAGGTTATGCCTTAACCAACAACAACACCTTTACGTATCGTCATTGTACCGGGTCTTCGCGGTACTTGGTCTCAATAAAGCATTTGTAAAACCTAGGATCATATCCTTGTACCGAGGTCAGTTTCAAGGACGTGTTCCCTCTCTTTAGTTCATCTGTAATCACGGCTGTTCTGTTTCTGGACAAGCGTATCTGACATTTATACTTGACGGTATCGGTAAAGATACACATAATAATGTATGTGTATCTCTTATGTGATCACATTTACCTTTGACTCCAAATGTGACATCTCATGAAAATATTGGCATCAAACCCACTCGGTTTTCACTCGCTAGTTAGCCATGCCAACGGTTAGCCGAGCTAGCTTAGCTGGTGAACTCTACATGCCAGCCTCAATCAATCATTCCAAATACATTTAACACCATCTACATATTGGGGTTAGCTACCGTTTGGGCCTAGTCTAAACGTCGAGGTGTTTGTTGACATTTCACTAACCTGAAAGAGTAATAGAAGGTAAAAAGGGTGAGCTGGCTGTCCTCAGTGTCGCCTGAGTCTCAACTGCCAACTAAGGACACAACGGCAACTCGAGCCCACAGCGAACTGTCAGCGAACCTCCGCCGCGCCCTCTAGCGGTACATGCCGACATGGGCCAACAATTGTCCAACTACTTGTCGAGACTTATTAGAATCTTTCCATTTATTATGCAGCCGTCTGTCAACATATCACCAACACATTTAACAACCATCTTTTTAAACTTGCTTTAAATCTTTAGTCCGTCTGTATTGTTGTTTTTACTGACTGTGCTTTTGTTTCACTTTTTATTTATCTATCTATTTTTTCTCCATGGAATGTAGTGTGTTTGAGGACTGAGAAAAGCGCTATACAAAATAAATACATTATTATTATAATTATTATTATAATTATTATTATTACAATTATAACAATACTGACGCATTAAATAAAAATGGTTTGGCATGTATGATTTGAGTCGCGGTAAGACACGGCGTGTCTGTAGGCCTATGTAACAATGGGTTATGACATCACAGATGACGAGTTTTTCCAGACGTTCAATATTATATCCATAGATGTCCTATCTCTATTATTCTAGCAGTTGTACTGTATGCAGCCCGTCTTGGCCTTGGCTAAGAAAATAATTGGTACAGAGATTGACTGACAGACAAAGACCAGCATTGCTGGCAAGGTATGTTTTACTCTCCTCATTTCTGATAAATACATTGACAAGCAGATTATATATTACAGCATTGAATCTTTATGAAGATATTGGCTTGAAGTATGCTGTTGCATGGTGTGCAGACTGACAGTTGAGTGAAGTTTAACATATATAAATGAACTGTAAAGATACTTGCTGTTCATCAATGCAGTGTATACAATTTACTAAGCTGTATATATACTATGCCTTGCAAACTGTTTATTTAAATTGTAGTCAATAACTAAACACTTGACAACAAGACAGACAGACACAGCACAGAGGTACAGGGACACATTACAAACACACAAGTCAATACAGAACAGTTGCTGTACAGAACAAGACAGACAGACATCACAACACAGAGGTACAGAAACACAATGTGTCATATCAGGCAACAACACAACATTTAGTAAACACAGTCAGCATAGACAATGTACAGTACATCCACAATGTTTTACCGTGGATTTAGATCAGTTAAATATCTTTAAAGTATGACTTGACTTCCCTATTAGGCAGAGACCGGTTAGAGGTTTAGCGGCCTTGGTTCTGTCTGGGTAGGTAAAGACCGGTTGGAGAGGTAGTGGTCTTGGCTCTGTCTGAGTAGGTAAAGACCGGTTGGAGGGGTAGTGGCCTTGGTTTATGTCTGGGTTGGTTAAAGATCGGTTAGAAGGGTAGTAGTCTTGGTTCTGTCTGGGTAGGTTAAAGGGTAGTAGCCTTGGTTCTGTCTGGGTAGGTTAAAGGATAGTGGTCTTGGTTCTGTCTGGGTAGGTTAAAGGGTAGTGGTCTTGGTTCTGTCTGGGTAGGTTAAAGGGTAGTGGTCTTTGTTCTGTCTGGGTAGGTTAAAGGGTAGTGGTCTTGGTTCTGTCTGGGTAGGTTAAAGGGTAGTGGTCTTGGTTCTGCCTGGGTAGATTAAAGAGGAGTGAGAGCTAATGGTCTTTGGCGGACTGAAACTTGAGTGACATTTTATGGATATCAATCTACTGTTTTGCATTTAATGTAAAGATGCTTGCTGTTCTAAGACATCTTTACTACAAAATCTCAATTTCTAGACATAATGTGATGCCCTGATTCTTTTTTACTCAAGGCTGACAGGAAAAATGTCCACGCAAAAGGAGGATCCTTGGACTGAATTTCACAGCGCTTTTGCACACAGATTTCATGTTTTGGAGCAATTGACATTTTCAATGGCTAATGAAAGGTAAGGGATGAACCACACACAGAAATATAGTATATATAGGTTACTGTATTATGAAAAGATCAGCCATCTCCAATGGAAATGCAATTTAGTCTAATGCTTGATTTAGTCAATGATTTAGAATTTAGAATTTTGGAAGGAAGATGAAATAATTTATCCATGATTGACCTGAATGTATCCATGACCGCTGTGCCTGTCGCTGTGTTGCTACTCTGTAGAGCTTCTTTATTTGTTTTACTTGTGTAAAGTATACTTCTATTGCCTGGTGATGAGATAATAGTCTCTCAGGAATAACAAAGATTATTTACCCTAAAGAAAGAGGGAGCAGCAATATCAAGTGGACCTTGCAGTAGAGGCACGTATTGCACATATTTCTAAGGATCTGGACGACCATTTTGAGGAAAACAAAAAGCGTTTTCCCTTTTTACAGGTGAGAGTAAATTACAATAAACTACAGTTCTACTATTATTACATCAATATTACCACTGTTGATGGTCCTCATCTATATATGAAGTGTTCTAAGGGCCTGATTGTTATACCTAACTCGTTCTCAGAGTTGGTTAACTCTTGAGGTTCCTCGGGTCTCCACCGAATTGGGTTTTAGTTGTGGTGCAGAGAACTGCTGGAACAATCTGCAGAGAACGTTTCAGTTTAAGGTTTTGAGGGCAGTTTAAAGTTTTCATTGAGGACTTCTTTGTTGAAAAATGTGTTTGTTTTTCTTGATTGTGTTTTCGAATGTTGTAATTTTGTGTTTGTATTATGTATGGTTGTAAACTGAGACCTTGGTCTCAAAGGGACTCCCTGCTAAAATAAAGGTTAAATACAATTGGAGACTTATTGGAAGTTTTATGGTAAAAAAAATGAATTATGCAGGGAGCAATCCCAGATTGCCCCTTCAAGTCTAATGAGACAGATCCAATGGTGTGTGATTTTCTGTAAGGACAGTGTGCTGCTAGTTGTCTTCATGAGCCATTCACATGTTCATATGTTCACATGTTCAAAAAAGAGTGAGGAAGACAGTGACACCGAAATGGAGAGGGAGCCAAAGAAAAAGAATAAAGAAATGAAGGGAGTCATGAAGCTGCAACGAGACATGAAAATACTCCAAGATCAGGCAAGGGCAGCGGAGACAGAGACGAAGGAAAAGCAGAGGAAGATTGACACACTTGAAGATCTGGTGAGGTCAATGATAAGAGAGGACCATCTGGGAAAGGAAGAGCAACATGTTCTTCATGTGGAGAAACAGAAACAAAAGAAAAGAGAGAGGGGGACAACCCATGCAGAGACAGAGAATCAGATGGAGGAGGAAAAAGAAGGACAGACAGAGTCTGACAGAAAGAACAATTCAGAGAGACAAGAAGTTGAGATTGAGAGAAAGTGGAAGGAGCAGAATAGAAAAGTGGGACGAAAGGATATCATCAATGAAGGGAGAGGAGAGATGAATGTGAAACATAAACCACAGTTGTGTACTAATGGACAGAAACATCCAGAAGAAAAGAAGGGGTGGATAGATATCTTGTCTGCAGAGGATGACGAGAAGAGACAGAAAGAGGTGGAAAAACGCAATGATAAAATAAGACAGAGACAGACACTGACAGTAAGGGACATTATCCAGATGCAGGATGAGAAAAAGATGGAGAGTCCGAAAGAGGAGGGACAAAGAGAGACGCATAGAAGGACCGCTTCTGAGATTAAAGGAGAACTAGGGAAGGAAATGAAGATGGAGGGAAAGAGAGAGGAAGAGGATGAGAAGAGGAATGAAGGGACCAAACAGATGGTGGAGAAAAATAGAGAGATGGGGGAAGAAAGGGAAGGACAGGTGCCGATTAGAAGACAGAGAAATCTTCCAGAAAATAAGGGATGGATGGTGGACTTGTTTGCAGGTGATGAAAAGAAGATTCGGAATGTTGATGAACAGAATAATATAAAGATGGAGGGAACGGGAGTGGTGGCAGGGAGAAGAAAGGTTCCAAAACAACAGATAGAGGAAGATCAAAGTGAGATGGAAAAAGAGAAGGAAGGAGAGTTGTCTCCTCATGGACAGAGAAATCTAGCCCAAAGGAAGGCACGTGTAGACGACTTGTTTGTGTATGATGAAGAAATGAAACAGAAAGAGGTGGAGAGACACAATGAGAGAATACAACAGGGACAGGAACTGACAGTGGGGGATTCTATCCAGATAGTCGAGGAAAAGCAGAAGATGGGGCGGAGGGACGGAGGACAAAGAGAGACGCATAGAAGGACCACTTCTGAGATTAAAGGAGAACTAGGGAAGGAAATGAAGATGGAGGGAAAGAGAGAGGAAGAGGATGAGAAGAGGAATGAAGGGACCAAACAGATGGTGGAGAAAAATAGAGAGATGGGGGAAGAAAAGGAAGGACAGGTGCCGATTAGAAGACAGAGAAATCTTCCAGAAAATAAGGGATGGATGGTGGACTTGTTTGCAGGTGATGAAAAGAAGATTCAGAATGTTGATGAACAGAATAATATAAAGATGGAGGGAACGGGAGTGGTGGCAGGGAGAAGAAAGATTCCAAAACAACAGATAGAGGAAGATCAAAGTGAGATGGATAAAGAGAAGGAAGGAGAGTTGTCTCCTCATGGACAGAGAAATCTAGCCCAAAGGAAGGCACGTGTAGACGACTTGTTTGTGTTCGATGAAGAAACGAAACAGAAAGAGGTGGAGAGACACAATGAGAGAATACAACAGGGACAGAAACTGACAGTGGGGGATTCTATCCAGATAGTCGAGGAAAAGCAGAAGATGGGGCGGAGGGACAGAGGACAAAGAGAGACGCATAGAAGGACCGCTTCTGAGATTAAAGGAGAACTAGGGAAGGAAATGAAGATGGAGGGAAAGAGAGAGAAAGAGGATGAGAAGAGGAATGAAGGGACCAAACAGATGGTGGAGAAAAATAGAGAGATGGGGGAAGAAAGGGAAGGACAGGTGCCGATTAGAAGACAGAGAAATCTTCCAGAAAATAAGGGATGGATGGTGGACTTGTTTGCAGGTGATGAAAAGAAGATTCAGAATGTTGATGAACAGAATAATATAAAGATGGAGGGAACGGGAGTGGTGGCAGGGAGAAGAAAGATTCCAAAACAACAGATAGAGGAAGATCAAAGTGAGATGGAAAAAGAGAAGGAAGGAGAGTTGTCTCCTCATGGACAGAGAAATCTAGCCCAAAGGAAGGCACGTGTAGACAACTTGTTTGTGTTCGATGAAGAAACGAAACAGAAAGAGGTGGAGAGACACAATGAGAGAATACAACAGGGACAGAAACTGACAATGAAGGATTCTATCCAGACAGTCGAGGAAAAGCAGAAGATGGGGCGGAGGGAGGCAGGACAAAGAGAGACGCATAGAAGGACCGCTTCTGAGATTAAAGGAGAACTAGGGAAGGAAATGAAGATGGAGGGAAAGAGAGAGGAAGAGGATGAGAAGAGGAATGAAGGGACCAAACAGATGGTGGAGAAAAATAGAGAGATGGAGGAAGAAAGGGAAGGACAGGTGCCGATTAGAAGACAGAGAAATCTTCCAGAAAATAAGGGATGGATGGTGGACTTGTTTGCAGGTGAAGAAAAGAAGATTCAGAATGTTGATGAACAGAATATAAAGATGGAGGGAACGGGAGTGGTGGCAGGGAGAAGAAAGATTCCAAAACAACAGATAGAGGAAGATCAAAGTGAGATGGAAAAAGAGAAGGAAGGAGAGTTGTCTCCTCATGGACAGAGAAATCTAGCCCAAAGGAAGGCACGTGTAGACGACTTGTTTGTGTATGATGAAGAAACGAAACAGAAAGAGGTGGAGAGACACAATGAGAGAATACAACAGGGACAGAAACTGACAGTGGGGGATTCTATCCAGATAGTCGAGGAAAAGCAGAAGATGGGGCGGAGGGAGGGAGGACAAAGAGAGATTGATAGAAAGACAGCTTCTGAGATACACAAAGAACTAAATGTGAAAAAAGCAAAAATAGAGATAGACAGAGATAATGGACAGTTGCCTGCTGGAAGACAGAGAAATCAAACAGCCAAGAAGGCTTGGATAATGGACTTGATTGCAGATGATACAGAGAAGAGACATGGAGAGGAGGAGAGTCACACTGAGACAGTAAAAGATGCTATCCAGAAAGCGGCAGAGAGAAAAAGTACTTCAGAGACAAAAATGGACACTCAGTACAGTAGAGCAAGCAAAATGGATGTCAAAAGAGAGAGAATACTAGAGGGAGATAGAGGGAAGAAACAAGCTGAAACTGAGATGCAGAAAAAGATCAGGAGAGAGGAGGAAAGACGGTGGGAATTTCAGAAGTATTTAGAAAGAGAAACAGAAAAAGAATTTGAGTTGGAGTGGAAGAAACATGAAGCAATGCAAGGAGAGGAAGAGGAGATGACTGTCCCAAAAAAGCAGGTGGAGGGAGAGATAAGCCAGAGGGAGCAGGCAAAACAGAAGGAGATGGAAAGGGAGGTAAAACAAAGAGAGATTGATAGATTGAAACGAGAAACACAATTAGAAAAAGGAAAGGAGAGAAAGAAAGAGGAGATTGGACCAAATGATGAAGAGGAAAAGAAGGCTGCAAAACAACGGATGGCTGGAGAAATGAGAGAAATTGAAAGAGAGAGGAGAATAAATGTAGAGCAAGCAAGAATCCAGAAAGAAAAGGAGAAAGAAGAGGAAAGACAGAAAGAGGAGGGGAAGAATGAAGCTGAAAAACAGAAAAGAGAGGTGGAGAAAGAAAAACTAAAACAGTTAGAGAGAGTGAGAAACCAGAGAGAGGAGGAGGAACAGAAAGAGAGGAGAAATGAGGTAACACAAATAGAGACAAGAGAAAATGAGGAGGAGAGGAACAAGGCTGCAAAACAACGGATGGTTGGAGAAATGAGAGAAATTGAAAGGGAGAGGAGAAGAAAGTTAGAGGAAGTGAGAATCCAGACAGAAAAAGAGAAAGAGAAGGAAGAGGAAGAAAAACAAAAAGAGATTGCTCGAACAAAAAAGCAGAGAGAGGAGGAACAAGAAATGGAAAGGAAGAGAGAGGATGCAAGACAGAGAGAGGAGGAGGAAAGGAAGAAAGCCGAAAAGCAGGCTGAGGACAAAAAAAGAGAGATGGAGCAAGAAAAGCAAAAACACTTAGAGAGAGAGAGAATGCAGAGAGAGGAGGAGAAACAGAAAAGGGAGAAAATACAGAAAGAGAAACAACAACAACTCATTGAGAGGAGGAGAGAGGAGGCAAAACAAAGAGAGATTGATAGACAGAGAGAACAAGAACAAAAAATAGAGAGGGAGAGAGAGGAGACAAAACTAAGGGAGGAGGAGGAGGAGAAGAAGAAGGTTGCTAAACAGCAGAAGAAAGAGAGAAAAGAGCTAGAAAAAGAAAAAGAAAAAGAGTTAGAGAGAGAGAGAATCCAGAAAGAGGAGGAGCAACAGTACGCACTGGTGAAACAGTTGGAAGAGCAATACAACATGGCAAGACAAATGGAGGATGAAAAAAAGAAAACACTAAAGAAGGAGAGAGATGAACAACAGACTGAAATGGAGGCAGAGGAACCGAAGAAAGACAAGAGCTTCCGGAGAAGAGCGTTCAACTGGGTTAACCAGAAGATGAAGGAGCGCAACCTCCGGAAGATTGATAGGACCTTCAAGAGAGAGAAGGAGGAGGGGCACGAGGTGTACATCAACGGTAAGGCCTTCCTCTCTGAAAAAACAAGTCAGTTACTGTAAATGTTTTGTTCGATATGTATATCTGACTGTTCTATTTTATTCTAAACTTAGTACTAAGTTTGTCCTTCTCTCTGTCAGGTGCCATGGCTGGGGGCGTGGCTTCAATGGCCACACACACGCTGCGCACCCGTGCCCAGAGAGAGCAGGAGAAGAGGGAGGAGCTCTTAGAGATGGAGGAGAAGAGGCAGAAGGTAGAGGAAAGCTGGAATAAGTTCCAGGACGAAAAGGCCCAGAAGAAAGGTGCCAAGAAACAAAAGGAGGTTGACCGATATGAGAAGTGGGCCTCGAAAAAGAGAGAGCGGAGGCTTGAAGGAATGGCGGGTGGGGAACATTTTGCAGAGGACCTGCAAGATGACCCAGAGGCGGCCATGTTTCCTGATCAAAAAATGACAATTTGGCAAAAAAGAAAGTTGAGGTGAGAAATAGAGCACACAGGGAAGAGGAGTTAGTAGTAGGATACACATTTCAAACAGACGTGTAGTTGAACGTGAAGTTGTTTGTCTAATGTCAACAGTCTGTATGTGAGCGTCTTATTATCTCTCACTTCCCTTTTTCTGTTATTTTCCTCAGATTGAACGTATTTGAAGATTAAAGATGCCGCCCCCCGCCACCACCATCTCCGTCTTTCCTCTTCTGACCAGTCATGGTTCTCTTCTTCATCTTCATATGTTTTCCTGTTCCTCCTGCCTTTCCAACATCCCTTTGTTTATACAAATGAAGAACCTTTGTTTCCAAGAGTGTACCCCACACTTTCTCCACCTCACTCACACACTACCCCATTAACCCCACACACTACCCCAATTATACACCTCACTCACACACTACCCCATTAACCCCACACTCTACCCCATTAACCCCACACACTACCCCAATTATACCCTACACACTACCCCAATTTTACACCTCACTCACACACTACCCCATTAACCCCACACACTACCCCAATTATACCCCACACACTACCCCAATTATACACCTCACTCACACGCTACCCCTCACTCACCAACCACCCCAGCACACCCCACACTCTATACTACCTCACTACACCATACTATATTATATCATGTCATATGACATCATTCATATGAGAGAGTTTGAACCCATGTTGCCTGTATGTTGCAGATCTGGTGCTTAATAAAAAATCAAAAGAACTAACTGTCATTCTTGGTTGTCATTATTTGTCACAAAAAAATGAATGGCAAAAACGTACACAGACCGAAATTAAACTTTGCATTATGCTAATATGGCGGTGGTTTGTCTGAAATATTAGTGATATTTTCGAGGCAAAATTGTCATCTGATGGCACTTGACCTGCTCATTGTCATGAATTCTGTGGAGAGAGTCAATGTATTAATCACTGTGAGAGCTACTGGTGGGAGAATCACCATCAGAGATAATGGTGATCAGATGATCAGAGAGTCACTCGGTTGTAGATAGTAGAGATACAGGGGACAAGGACACGGATGTGACTAGTTGGGCTGGTCATGTGACTAGTTGGGCTGGACACTTAGTGGAGTGAATGACTGTTGTATGATTCTTTACTGTAATTCAACCTATTGATGTCTATAATCATGTGTCATGTTGAAACTGTAAAGCTTTTCTGTTGCCTTATTGAGGGTGACATGTCAATATTGTAAAATGCATATTGATGAATGATTAGAGCCTTGTACCAACACACAGTGGACATAACCGTCCATCATCAGAGTCCATGTGTGTAGATAGTTACCAGGATTTTCCGGATCAGGAGTGATGCAGCACAGCAGTGAAGTGGATAGAAGAACCAACTGTTTATAGAGATGCATGATTGTGGGGTGGGAAGCTGTACTTACAATGTACTTCACCTTCAGAGTCAGAGTCCGAGTAGTCCAGCTCTTATGTGGTTCTTATAAGGGGAGTGCATGTACTGGTCTGTCTTGTGTACAAGCAGAGCAGTGACTGAAACCCAGTAGTGTTGTCGTTCTCTTTTCCATCCACTAGAGGGGAGCAGAGAACACTACTATCTCAGGATGACAAACAGCTGTTATACTCCTAAACCACCAACAGGGGGTGCCTATACATTAGTCAAAAGCCTACTGTTTGTGCTGGTGCTATGACAACCGTGGGGTCTACAGGTCATAGTAAAGGTCAGGTCCTGTCCACAGGGCTCTGTACCTGGAGAAGAAGGGGAGGTCAGGAGAGGACCTGGGGCAGTGATGGTGGGCTCAGATAACTCCACAATGGAGGGAGGAGAGAGTAGGGCAGGAGGGGACCTGGGGGAGTGATGGTGGAGAAGGGGGGGGGGGGGGGTTCAGGTAAGTCCTCTATGTAGGGAGGAGAGAGGAGGGCAGTTAGAAACAATTGTCATAAGCAGAGAGCTGCACCTGAGACACACCCTCACCATGACAACACCCTCACCATGTCTGTAAATACAGTCTGTCAGCATGTATATATCTGTATCCTAAACACTTGTATAGGAATATCTATATTCTATAGGTTCATTTTGAGTGTGTACTAACATGGGAGAGCAGCGGAAACTTCCGTAACAAACGTTTTTGAAACACAACTTTTTGAGTAAGAGGACTTGTGTTGTCATAGTCACTGCTCTGTCAGGTTGCTGTTATACGGGACTATCGTTCCATCTGACTACGGTAAGCATGGATACCTCTGGGCTCGCTGAGTCTCTGTTTAGAACTTCAATGGTTCCAGGCATAAACTGGGGCCTGGAGTTTTTCCTGACCATGTGACCTGGCCAGCAAAACCTCCTGGCCCCTTGAAAATACGAGTCTCTCACGTGGACACGCCTCTCCGATGGACTCACGGGCGCCATCCCACTTCTGACACCAATGTAGCGAACGGCGGGGTAGAGTAGCTTGCCTTAAGCGGGTATCGAACTCGCAACCTTCCGCTTACAAACCGGCTGCGCTAGCCACAACACCAAGAGAGTTAACTCCCTTGGCGGAGCTGCTAATGGGCCTTACACAGGGTCGTTACAATATGGATTTTTTTGGAGGGGGCTTTAAAAGAGGAAGATGGAGGGAAATTAAAAAGGCTGTTAAAACAATAATATCTACTCACCAGACACTTTATTTGGAACATCTGTACACCTTCTCATGGTGGAGGTGGTGTAATGGTGTGGGGAATGTTTTCTTGGCACACTTTGGGCCCATTAATACCAATCAATCATCGCTTGAATGTCACAGCCTATTTGAGTATTGTTGCTGACCATGGGCATCCCTTCATGGCCACAATTCAAGATTCAAGATTCTTTATTTGTCACGTGCATACAAGTATACAGTGAAATGCAAAAGTGACAGTGCCACAGAGTAGTGCAACAATAAGTAGTACAATAAGTAAAATAGAATAAAATAAAATAGAAGTACTAAAGAATATAAACAGTATAAGCAGTATAAACAGTGGTGAAGCAATGTACGCAATGGAATGGCAATATACAATGGCAATGACAGGTTGACAGTACACTGTAAAACAGGACAGCCCCGTTTAGTTAAGTCCACTTACTTCCTCTCTTTAACACAAAGAGCTCTGACAAGTTTTGGATTTTGAACTCATCTGCGTGAGTTTTAAAAAGTAAAACTTACTGTTATTAATTGTGTTGACTATTTGAAACTTTTATCAGATCAGTATGTGTTGATTGAACTTGGGTTTCAAAGTTATCAGATGGGGGGGCGGGGCGTGGTGGGAAAGGCGGGAGTGGGCCAATGGGAACTACAAAATTAATATTTGTGCTGACTTTTGAGTTTAATTGTCTTCTTTAAATCATGGCAAGGCTGAAGCATGAACAGAATAATTTAACACTGCAGATAAGTCATATATAATCGAGTTCCAATCGAAATACAGACACTTTGTAGTAAATTATCAAGGACTACTTCGACACGCGGAAAGAGACTATGTACCTGACAACGGCCTACAAACCGAGGCAGAGCAACAGGACGTGCAGCGAAGGGACCGAAGTGACGAGTGGTGAAGCGGTCTTTTTTTTCTCCAGCTGAGGAACAGCAGTGCCAGGTGAGTTTAATTATCTCTAATTAAGTATTTTAACATTAACCTTATGTGTAGTAACGTAATAACGTTAACTGTGTAGGTTGTGCTTTTTAATAGCCTGGAAAATGTGACTGCAAAATTCGTTTTTATTCGAGCCCAACATGAGTTAGCTAACTTAGTTTGCTAGTTAACTGTTAGCTAACGGTTGAGGCTCGTGGTGTTAGGGCTGAGTCACTTCGTGCTCGTGCTTTGCTCACTCTTTATATTTTATATTGACTATTTAGTAGTCAAATTCATTTAGTAAAGTTGTTTTAACAGTGGATATTCAATGCTTAACTAATCATTATCAACAGGTTGGAGGTTTTAGAGCCTACTTAACTCATGTTGGCTAGTTGTTGGCACTACTGATGAATTGGATAATATTGATTTGTGTTTTTGTTTTATATTCAGTTTATAATGTAATATTCAACATCACAATTTACAGTTTTCAAAATTAACAACAACACCACTTATAACAAACCCAAACTGAATATTTTAACCACCATAAAGGTTGTAATTCTTGCAGGGTTGTTGAATTATACTGCATAAGTGTTAGCTAAACGTAATCCAATAAACTAAATGTAATTGAAAATAACATGTGGAATGTTGGTTTATAGTTGTTTTTTGTTTTTTTTGTTTATTATTTTGGTAGTTAATAGATAACTGTTCTTAACCACTTGCTTGCTTAAATAAATGTTATGTTAATTTAATTTTAAATTTTTCTGTTCACAGAATCCAAGCACGTCCAGTTCATGTGGAAATGTAAGTTTTGTGCCTTCTCCTCCAGTGGCCAAGGAAAAATAATACAGCATTATAAAGAGCATCATGGACATCACCGGAGGTGTTCAGGCCTTGTCTGTATTTATGAAGACTGTTTGAACACATTTCAAACCCAAACTGAACTTAAAAACCACTTGAAAGAACATTCAAAAGGTCATAAAATTGTGACTAAGTTATGCTGTGATTTGTGTACATTCTCAGAGCTTAGTAACCTTATCAAATATTTTGCCCATCTGAAGACTCATTTGAGGAACAGGGAAACAGTTAAATGTCCGTTTGCAGGTTGCTCTTTCAAGTCCAATGTACTTTCAACATTTACTTCTCATAGAAGTCGCTATCATAGGTTGTCCACCTTAAACAGTTTTAGACCAGAGCTTTTTGTACACCATACACTTACAAATGCAGTGCTAGAAGAGGATTCTGTTTCTGGGACTGAGGCATCAACTTCATATGATTCAGTACCCGAGGCTGTACCTCCTCTTGAAAATGGAGAGGCAATTAAACGTCAGTTGGCATCTTTATTTATCCGTATGCAAACAATTCTACATGTTTCAAATTCAGCAGTACAGGAAGTAATTGATGAGTTATTTGACATTGGAGACTTTGCTTATAAAAATATTTAAAAAACTATAGAGAAAGTTTTGGAGGAAAATAACTGCAGCTGATGCCTCTGTTGTAACATCATTGTCTGATGAAATACAATCTTTGAACCCACTCAAATTTCTTTCAAGAGCAGGGCCTTTTGGCACAGAACGTAAAAGGCAGTCATTTTACAGAAAGATTTTTACAGTGATTGAACCGGTTGAATATGTGCTAAATCCACAAGAAAAAAATCATTCATTTGTTTATGTTCCTATTTTTATATTTGTTAAGTAAGTTGTTGGAAAGAAGTGAGATTCTACAGACATTACAGAGATCCAATGTACGGGAAGGTCATTATTGCTCATTTCAAGATGGCGAATACTCTAAAGAAAACAAACTTTTTGCTGAAGAATTAGGCATAGCTCTTGGCTTATACATTGATGATTTTGAAATCTGTAATCCATTGGGAACTTCAAAAAAGAAACATAAGTTGTGTGGTATATATTGGGTGATAGCTAACTTACCCATAAGACTTAGATCAACATTATCATCAATTTATCTAGCTGCACTGTGCAAAACTGTACATATAAAACAATATGGTTACAGCAAAGTTTTGGAGCCTCTGATTAGAGACCTTCAGCATTTAGAGACGACCGGTGTATTTGTAAATAGACTTGGGTCTTATGTCAAAGGTACTGTTTTGTTTGTGTCGGCAGACAACTTAGGTGCACACTCCCTTGCTGGATACCAAGAGTCTTTCAATGTGGAGAAATTTTGCAGATTTTGTTTGGCTAACCTTAAAGATATTCAGCATCATGATGTCAGAAGCGGGACATTTACTTTCAGAACACCAGAACTGTTTGATGAAGCCATTAATGTGCTTAACACAACTGATGCCTCATGTGTTCATGGTTTGAAGAGAGAATGTCCTTTAAGCAGACTTGCCCACTTTCATCCTGCAAAAGGTTTTCCACCTGATTTTCTGCACGATATATTGGAGGGAATTGTACCTGTGGAACTATGCATATGTCTTTCAGATCTTATTGCTAAAAAGTACTTCACATTGAATGACCTTAATGATAGAATAGCATCATTTCCTTTTCAGTTTTCTGACAAAACTAACAGGCCTCAGACAATATAAACAAACTTTTCAAAAAAAGGAACAATTGGTGGCAACGGACATGAGAACTGGGCACTTGTGAGATTTCTTCCACTGTTGATTGGCCATCATGTTCCAGACAGTGAAAAGACTTGGTCTGTGGTCCTTGAACTGAAAGACATTGTGGA
The DNA here is from genome assembly GCF_951799395.1 of Argentina silus. Lineage (NCBI taxonomy): Eukaryota > Metazoa > Chordata > Actinopteri > Argentiniformes > Argentinidae > Argentina > Argentina silus. The sequence goes on from NC_139653.1 coordinate 35,310,275, forward strand.
GGTGTTATCAAGCCCCTCATTCACAACAGAAACCCTGTGCTACCTACAAGCCAAAATTTCTGACCACAGACAGTTGCTCTTAGAAGTATTTCCTGGTACTAAATTATGCCCTAAACATCATTATCTTGAACATTATCCTGTTCTGATACAGAAATTTGGACCATTAATTGAGTTCTGGACATTACGATTTGAGGCAAAACATTCTTTCTTTAAAAAAGTGGTTCACAATACTGGCAATTTCAAAAATATTCTGCACACGTTGGCCACAAGACATCAACTGATGTTGTCATATTACTTGGAGATGCCAACTATTTTCAAGCCAAGCATTGAAACTGGAAGAGTATCAGTTGTGTCTGTGGGCATCTTAGATGCTGCAATCAGAGAGGCTGTATGGAATAAGTTTGAAGGTCTGGACTCTGTTTCACTCACCTCCATTGCTTACTTGAATGGGACAAAATATTCTAAAGGCATGGTACTCTCAGTTGGACAGACATATGGACTGCCAGATTTTGGGAGAGTATTGGAGATCTGTGTAGTGGATGGTTGCATATCATTCATTATGGAACTATTCACAGCGACCTTCCAGGAGCATCTCAGGTGTTACCAGCTCACCAGACGAGATCCTACAACAATTGTGGTCATTGATCCGGACAGTCTGAATGACTACGTTCCCCTTGCTGCATACCCTGTTGAAGAAAAGCTGCTCGTCACTCCAAGGACATTCATGTTACATTAAGGTAATATTTGATTGGGGTGGATTATCATAAATTTAAACAAACTCTTAATCTTTGGACCACATAACGGGATATAAACTGCACTTTAAAGGTTATATGACACTCAGTCCCACAATGTATCAACAAACAACTATTTGCTATATAAAGATGTAGTGTAGAAATGGCTAACTGATCTCTGAATTCACTCCCTATCCGTTGTAATCTCTCTGCTGTTTTAACTCCATTTACAGCTTCTCTTAGATTCATATTATTTACTGTTTTTAATTAAGTGTTTTCTTGTTTGTTCACTGTGTTTCAGTTTTTGGCATCTCATCAATGATGCTTCTCAGAGTCATCGTCTCACCTCAGGAAATAAGACGTGTCACCCTACAGAATGTTCCCCCATCAGTTGATGAGCTATGTGTAGTACTGCGCAACAATCTGGGCCTCAGTGGGAAGTTCCTTTTACAATTTGAAGATCCAGACTTTGGGAACGAGCTCTGCAATTTGACAGACATCAAGGACCTACCAACTGAACGAGCCACACTGAAAGTTCTGTTCACGTTTTCTGAACCAGTTTCTGACTCGACATTAGATACTGCAAGCCTTAGTTCCCAGAATAGTGCAAGCCTTAGTTCCCAGAATAGTGCAAGCCTTAGTTCCCAGAATAGTGCAAGCCTTAGTTCCCAGAATAGTGCAAGCCCTGATCCCCCTAGTAGTGTTGATTCTACAGAATGGCCTGATCCCTTTGTTATTCCAGTTTTCTCCCATGACGTTGAGTTTCAGCTGAGGGTAGCAAATGAGGCCTATGCCAAGGATGGAGCCGTGATGGTCATCTCAAAGAGTGTGAAGAGTGAAATACTGGACAAACTGGCTGATAGCATAACCAAAATCACTTGCTATCCAAGTAAAGACAATTTAGAAAGCGTAGCCAAAGCTCTTGTTGCAAAGCACCCTTGTCTCAGGGAGCCTGGTTCAGGTAAAGGATGGTACTGCTGGAGATTCAGCCTGACATTCAAGATGGGCAATTACCGTCAGAGGATGATGGCAGCTGGATGCCCTGAAGTTCTTGTAAATAAAAGAAAAAGAAGGGGAAACACCAAGCCAATCAAGAAGGCAAAAAGGGGAGAGATCCACTACTTACCAGAGCCACCTTATGGACAAACTACTGTTAAATCAGATAAGGATCGTGAGACCATGCTTTTGGAAGTGCAGAAGAGAGAGCCAGATTTGCACCTGCTCGATGAATTGATGACTGCAACATTCTCCCAGCGAAGACAAGAGATCATTGGTGACGAGCCACTCATTTCTGCAGTCGTGGACAGATGGCCTGCATTGTCCTTTGCCAACTGAGTACAGCATAGAAATCCTATATTGTGTTACTTGAGCTTTGAGGTAGACAAACTATGCACTATATGTTGCAATCATATTTGTGTTTTTTGTGTGTCTACCCCTTAGAGCTCTATGCTGCTCTTAATTTTCCCTAATTTATTGCCCCTTTTCTCTGCTTTTTTATTATTGGTTTCAGCTTAGTGCCGAGTTCAGTAGAATCGTCACCAAAGACCTGCTGGAGTCATTCCTGGATGGACTTGATGCCTTGGTGCCAGGTGTTCTACAGATGTACGAAGCAGCTGCTGCATCAGGCAGGAGGTTGCGCCTGAGCAGTGTTCTCAGTTGTCTTCAAAAGGAGGTATGTACTGCATAGAAATCATTTCTTGTTGATGTACTAAAATAGTAGTATTGTAGCTTGGATATCCTATTCACAAACTCTTGTCTGTTCTTGTAGGACACCAACCAAAACAAAAGAACAGCTGCCCTACTTGGTCTTCCATGCTACCTTGCAGAAGATTCCTCCGACATAATCAGGATGTGTGATGTAAGACACTGTATTTACACATTTTATATTACATTCGTTATACACTCATTTTCAGAAGTGGTATGGGATAATTTTTACAAATGAAATAGTAAATGTAATAATTCTTCATCTTAAGTTATTATTATCACAATTGTAAAAATAACTATGCCCTATGTTTGGCAAACACCACACACCCAACATTGACGAGGTTTCCTTGAAATAATTAGAATTTTGTCCCTATGGCAAGCAAATGTAGTAATGTCTGAAAAATTTATGAAATGTGCCCTTAATTTAAATCGAAAGTGTAATGAAACCCAAAATGCAATAACTTAACCAATATGTAATAAAATATCCAGACTTATATATATATATATATATATATATATATTTTTTTTTTTTTTTTTTTTTTTTTTTATAAATGTAATGCTAACTTCTCTAAAAAAATAGCCTAGTAGTATATCAGTATATCAGAAAAAAGTTTGATGGGATGATAAAGTAGTAGGCTACAGCCTAGACTTTTTTTTTTATTGACCACGTGTTACATGTTAGTTAAGAGGTGTGTCCCGGAGTTTCTGTCCATGTGCATGTAGCTGTATGATGCATAGTCTATAATAATCATTCTTTCATTTCAAATGCAATGTATAAAACATTGAATTCTTATTCATACTTAAAATCCCAATATACTACATTTTTGAGAAATAGAGAAAATTTCAATGCAGTACATTTCTCTCAGTTTAGCTCCACATAGTGGCCAAAATGACTGTTGGTTTATTTTATTATTTGGGTTTAACAATGAACATGCAGAAAGGCAATGACAACACTCACTCAACTAATTTCAAAGATATTTGTAGCCTTTCTTTATTAGAATAGCAGTGATGTTTAAGTCAGTCAGTTAAGATGTGTGTTTTTCTCTTTATGTTTTCAGGTTCATGGTGAAACCCTTGACGTGATAATGAGAGGAATGCAAGTTGGACTGTTGATTGGACACGAAGGCCCTCTGCATGATGCATTTCCTTTGGATGTTTTCAACGTGGCTCTGGTAGTAGAGGAGAAAATCATCCTACATGACCTCAGAGATGTGCCCACGGGCTTTGCCATGTTACTGGGCGCAATCTACTGCCTTAACCTTGAGTACCCACGTAATATGAGGTACTCTTTTGAGTTCCTTCAGAGGGTTGTCATGAACATTAAACCGGACCAATGTTCAGCCAGAATCCATGGACTCTGCTTAGATAACTGCTTAGATATCGCATGTAAACAAAGGAATGCACTTGTCAAGCAACTACTAGGAGGCAGCAGTTATTTGGGAAGCTTGCCTTGTTCTTTACACCAACATTATATATTTTCATTTTGAGATTTTAAGATTATCTGTTTAGTATCTCACATACCCCATTGTTCAACCCTACCTCACCTTCTTTGTTTCTACAAGTCCACCCTCTGTCCGTCTGTCTTGTCTGTCTACAAGTCCACCCTCTGTCCGTCTGTCCTGTCTGTCTACAAGTCCACCCTCTCTCTGTCTGTCTCTGTCTGTCCGTCCTGTCTGTGTGCAAGTCCACCCCCCCCCCCACACACAGACACACACACGCACACACTTGCACTTGTGAGTGCACCTGTTCAGGTATGTTAGACATACATTGGGTATGGCATGTTACAGCCTTTAACCCCTGTTAAAGTTTATATAAACATGTATTTTTAGAATTCAGTGTGAGGTCATTTACCATGCAAGTTGAAACAAATTTGGAATTATGATCCACTTAATTTTAAATGAAAAAAGTTTTTTGTTTTAACTCACAGTATCAAGTTTAAACAAGATGTGATTAAAAGTTTTCATGTATTGATGATGTATAATGATTTTTTTGTTTCAACTAATGGTATCAAGTTAAGATTACAAGTGATTAAAAGTTAAGTCAACTTCAACAACTTAAAAAACAATATTGTGACAACTAGAACATTGTAGTATAATCAACCTTTTGAACTTTATTTTCAGAGTTGAAACAAAGGTAATCTTCAGTTGAGTTAACTTGCAGTTTTAAGGCAGCAGGTGAACCTTCATTTGCAAGTTAAACTGACCTAAAATGTTTTACAGTGTACAGATAATTACAGTGGAGGATGAGTCTGCAATGGGTAATTATGTTTGCCTGACCGCAGCAGCTGGAACAGTCCGTTTTTTGGGTGGTGAGGGTCCTTCATTATCCTGTAGGCTCTGGTCCTACACCTCCTGGTGTACAGGACATGGAGAGGGGGGGTTGGAGCTCCATGTTGCCAGCCAGGATGCTCTCCACAGCTCCAGAGTAGAAGGACTGAAGGATCCTCCGGGAGGTCAGTTTCAAGGACGTGTTCCCTCTCTTTAGTTCATCTGTAATCACGGCTGTTCTGTTTCTGGACGAGCGTATCTGACATTTATACTTGACGGTATCGGTAAAGATACACATAATTTATGACAACTGGCTATAAACCAAGGTTACACACCTCTGGTTTCCATATTGATATAGGCCAAGTTTTGGTATTAAATGATGCTGCATAACAGACGTCACTCACAAAATATTATTCACAAATTCATTAGGCTATAGGCCTACAGCTGCATTCCTAGCTAGACTGAAAAGTTACCAGAACCTGAACTGTTTATTTGACTATCAGCTTTGCATTAATTTCTCAAAATATTATTCCCAAATGCATTATGCCTACGGCGTTAGGGGCTACAGCGACACTATTGCTTGAAGGAGGGGCGGGACAAACACATCTCACAAGATGGCGGGTACTTCAGTTGAAATTGAGGACATCTAAATACACACTCTTTGTATGACAGACTTTCTAAATGTATTTTATGCCCTCTTACTATCAAGCTACTCTCTTACTAGCATAGCAATGCCTACCTAGTTGGTGTTAGCATATCGCTGCTAGCGCACGGAGCACCCAGACACAGCCCTGTGCTCAGCATTTAACCAAGAACAGCTCACTGCGGACACTCCTAGCTCTCCACTTTGCTCCCTATTATGACATCACCTCGAAACTCCTAAACAATAGTTTAGTCAATTTGGACAATCAGCGTAATTTCCTAATCTGTATGGCAAGACCAATCATTCACCCAAGTTTAATCAAAATTGTCCAAGTGGTGTCAGAGAAAAAGCTTGTGACGTACATTTTTGCTGGCTTTGCTCTGTCCTTGGCACGTGCTTAAGAGCAATCACGTATAAGCAGTTGTGAGTCCAAATTCTGTACGCACTCAGTTGGGTTTAGAGGACATGACTGCTGAGCTAGCTAGAGCAAAAGCCCCAACAATTTTAACCATGTTTTTAAAGCTATACAGTGTAGTTTTACAATTACACTTTGTAACCAATGGCATAAAACAAGCACGAACTAACAGGCATTTAGAAGTGGCATTCTTTAATAATCAACCTACATATTTCATTTAAAAGTGGTTGCACCAATTCCAGATTGCCCCTTTTTAAAAAGTAATTTTGACCAATACCATGGTAGTCAAATCAAGCTAAATGTCTGTTTTTTTTCTGGGTGGAAGGGCTCTGTGCTGGGACCTGGTGGGTAGCACAGAGCCCTTCCACCCAGAAAAAAAGACATTTAGCTTGATTTGACTACCATGGTATTGGTCAAAATTACTTCATAACTGAATGTGTATCCAATTTCACAGGCAGGCAAGTCATAAAAATACTGACCTTGTCATCATAGCAGCTTTCACCTGTAAGATCAGAAACCACATGTGTTATTAGAAGCACATATACATATTACACAAGTTATTATTATGTAATCATTTTATTTGTCATCTCAGATTTAAAATCTCTTTTGTAAGATTGACTTGTTAAGTGCAAAGGCATAGTTCATGCAAGGGCTTCATACAAGACTGAGAATATGGTAGAGCAAGATCCAATCACGCAAGTCAATCATTTCAGGATGAAGTTAGCCAGCCAACTCAAACACACATGAAGCTCTAGCTAGATTCTCTATTTGACTAAGAAAGTCACACTTGAATAGGAGAGTTGTGGAGCAAATTAATCACTTCAAGTCTATACAGACATATAAATAAAGTACTGATTCACTCCTGTATTCCCTCACTCTTCAGTAATCATGCATACACAGTGTCTGTGTCTTCATAGGCCTCATCTACACTAAAATCAGACTTGTTATCCTGGTATGATCAGATCCGTGTCCACACCTGGTATTACAAAGTCTCAGTTCAAATGTTTTCAGCTGCATGCGCCTTCTGTGGCCAGACTGGGACTAGAAATACAATCCACTGCGTTTGTCCCGTGTAAATAAAGGTGAAATGAAAATGAGAGTGCGAGGTGGTCAGCTGAAACAGGGCCAACAACGGAACACAACCTCCACACACGTAGACCTCCAGTCATAAGCAACAAGACATAAGCAACAAGTGTAGACCGGGCCATGGAGACAGAGGCCACTCACCAGAATTTGAACAGCCTCTGTCCCTCCAGACTGAGAGGTCTACACGCGAGACATTGGAGCAGGGGATGAGCCTACTACTGCCAGGCTTGTGATGCCAGTGTTGTCTGGTGATGCCAGTGTTGTCACAGATGATCCGGTTCAGAGAGGCAGTGCTCAGGGCTGCCCTCTGTCTGGCGGTGAAGACTCCTGGGCTCTCATACCACAGTCTGGGGAGGAGCAAAGTGTTATGGAAAATACATTCATAGAACTATTTTCAGGTTATACACTTTCATATGACTGATACAACTTGTGTAACTACTGTGATGACATTTTCTCTTGCCACTCCTCTAAAGTTCTATAGCCATTGTTCTGAGAAGCACTGTATGATTTACCATATGAACAGCGGTGATCTCTGAGGGAGTGGTAGGAGAGAGCAATAATGGGGGGACAGGCGCATCCTGTCGATAGGTGTGAAATGTTGAACGGCGATTAATCAGTAAAGAAAGCCTCCCCATTGTTCATTCTCTCCCGCCCTTTCACACGTAAGCACAAGGCCATCAGCCGATAGCCTTGTAGGCGCCTGGCAATATGTTCAAAATGTATAAAAGACAAACCTAATCATTGTCTCTTTAGACTTGTGCTGAACGAACCCCAGTTCTACGCTGGGCTGCTGTTACGCTCTTGTCTCTTGTTTGCAAGCAATAAATACCGGACTCAGATATTGTGGCTACTCAGGACTTGTTTCTTGATTCTTACCTCCGAAGAGCTAAAGTACAGAGTGGTAAATCCTAGACTTCCACCACAAAAGTGAAAGAGATTCACATACAGTACAGACATGCATTCAAAATAGACACCAGGGAAGGCAGACATCGGAGGACTGGCTCATTGTAAGGTGTGGAAGGAACACTGATTACCATTCCTCGTTCCATTCATTACAATGAACCAGTCCTCCGATTTCTACCTCCACCAGCCTTCCTTGACTGACACACACACAGCATCCCCCAAACACACACGCACCTGTCTCCCTCACGGATCCTCTGGAACTGGGTGGCGATGAGACAAGCGAAGAGAGGCCCCACGCGCCCCCCCTGTACAAAGGGTTCAGCCACGCCCCCTAGCCACACGTCAATGTTGGCCGGCGTGCCGTAGAGCTGCAGCAGTCTGTGGGCCAGGCTTGGGTTGTTCAGAACCTGCGCCAGCTCAACGTGGTTCCTAGGTGCAGGGAGCCCACAGAACTTGTGCCATGCATTGTAGGCTAGGGTGAAAAGGGAAGGAAAAGACTGGCTCAGTGAGGTGAACTGAAAAGCGCTGGTGAAGTAAACGTCACCGGAGACACCGAAACCACATCCGTGTTGCAGCACTGCATGCCTGTTCTCAGCTATATTAGTGACTAGCCACTTTTGCCCTAGCACACTTGTCCCGATTATGACATTACATTTAAAGTCAGATTCAACAATCTAGCTAAAATGGTCTCCTGTGGAGCATTCCATACAAGCTTGCCATGTTCGTCCCTAGATATCTTCATCGTGGCAACCTGATAATTCCGATACAAACGTTCCAATTGTTCATGCCACAGAAAACCAATGTTTACGTATGGTTGACCATGTGAATTACAAATTGCGTGATAGTCAGGCAGTATTAGGCATTAACTTCGAGTGATTAAGGTTAGGGTAAGTTGTCAGGGAAGGCATTAGCAAATACGAGCATAAGCAACAAGAATTAACACAAAAGAAAATGTGAAGTAGTGTCCTAAGCGCAATTTGAACCAGCGACGTTCGGGTTGGTGACCCCTTAGGGTAGTAATAATAATGATTGATGTTCTTAGACCTATCCTAGGGGGATACAGGAGAGCGGTGTACCAGGAATGCCATGGTCACGGGCACGCTGCATATTGAGGGAGCCCAGGTCCATCGCCATATCCTCCACAAACGAAAAGAGTTTGTCTCTCAGAGCCTCCACCAAGATGCTGTCCTGAGTGTTCAGCTTGGCTGGTCGGCGCAGCAGACCCCTGAGCAGAGAGTCAATACCACCTAGAAGAGGAGAGGAAAGAGGCAGAAAAAAGCAGAGAAAGAGGAAACAGAACAGGATTACCTGATGAAAATGTTTCCCACTTGGCAGATACTTTACCAGGCATCCCAACGCCCCAGCACTAACCCTCAAATATGACTCTCCAGGGGGTGGAGAAACCCTTAAAGAGGGGGATGCTTGGAAACTGTCTGTTTTCCCTGAAGAGGTCGTCCAGGCGGAACAAGGTGGGCTGGATGGTCGGGTGGGCGAAGCGGAATGCCGCCGTAGCAAACACATTGGCGATGCTGGGATTGATATTCTAATTATAGCCAGGGTAAGGTCCTAGCTGGCGCTTCATTGCTTCGTCACCCACAATGACTGGTAGATAGTCACGGAACACAAACACCTGGGTTGGAGAGGGGGAGTGAGAGTGGGCTGTGGGTGTGTACTGTACATCATTAACCGGTTTTTTTTGGTGTGGTAGTCTCAGTTCAGTTTTTATTGGACATGGTGTAGGCAGACAGAAAATAAGGAGGAGAGGGTATGCCCTGCTAGACGCCCACGGTGCTAGTCCACATCATTAGCCGCTTTGACAGTGGTGCCAGGGTGTGCCAAGGCTTACTAGTGGACAGCTAGTGCTAAAAGCCCAGTGAACAAGCCTGTTTGAATGTCAACAGCTTATGGCAATATTATTTGTAAAAGCACTATTCAGGTCAGTTCGATCGTGTAGTTACAGCGAGCTAACTTTGATTATTCTTGCCACCCACCAAGTTCGCTAGCAAGGTAGAGAAGGCAAAAAGCCTGAGGTTTCAAGTGTACTGTATAGGGCAGGAGTGACTGGAAAAGCAATTGGCCTTGGCATGCACAACCTAAGCCCCACTGTGGAATGCCGGATACTGATGAAGGGGATCAATGAGAGAGTCAATGTAGATTAACTGGGGGACTGATGAGAAATCAGCAGAGAGGAGAGCATGAGGATGTGTGGGTGTGTTACCTGGATGTAGGCGCCCATGATCTTGCGGGCCTGCTGGTAGAGAGTCTCACTGTCTCAGTGTGGGTTCAGACGGCGCAGAGCACGAGCCAGGCGGTTGTGCTCCCGCAAAAAGAATGTGTGAATAGTGGTAAGGGCTACATTCTCATTCGGGCGGGTATCACCTGGGGACAGAGATGTCGAGAGCACACGTTTAGATCAACCCATTCAGACTGCATTTGGTCAACTGCTGAAGATGGGGGGGGGGGTATTAGTGTGGTTTACAGCTATAAGCTTGGTAAAGCCAGGCTGGTCATTTACAACCATAAACATCATTGACATTTGCTATTGGGTGTGCTGTCATTTGTTACCTAGTCACACATGGACAGCCCTTACTGTATCCACATTGTATTTTATAACAATCAAGCCTCACACACAATCCCCCAGATTAATGATATCCACTTGTACTGTACTTGCTAATTCAGTCATAATGTTTCTCATGTGAACGGTATGTTTCTCTCCACAGTGGACATGACTCTACACATCCCTGTCGCATCCTGTCTGAGGATGTGAAACAAGTGAGACATGTAGACACTAGACAGGACCGCCCTGAGAGGTTTGGCAGATGTGTCAATGTCCTGGGAAAGGAGTTTTCCCTCAAGGAGATTCTACTATGAGGTGCAGGTGAAGGGAACTGACTGGGATTTAGGAGTGGCCAGGGAGTCCATGAACAGGAATACACTGTCCTGAGAATGGATACTGGACTGACAGATGGTAATACATAACAGGCTCTTACTAGCCCTGCTGTCCCCCCTCTCCCTGAGAGAAAAGCCCCAGAAAGTGGGGGTGTTTGGATTATGAGAAGGGGCCGGTGTCCTTATCGTGCAGTACCCATGTTGAGGCTAACCTGCTATGAAGCAGGGCACCTCCTGGGCATTGGGGTCGCCGGTGATCTCCTGGCGTGTGGCACAGGCGTTCACCTCCATAATGGTGAAGGGCAGCAGCTCACGCCCATTGTCTGTGAACTTGGTGTTGACGCGCAGCAGGCCTCCGTCGTCGTCGAGGTTCCGGAGGTCTTTCGCCAGCCCCTCTTCAGAGCCGTAGACCTGGCCCATGTCCAGGAAGGCTGTCAGAGCGTTGATCTGCTCCCTCTTTTCGGCCACACCACCAAACAGAAAGGCGGTGGTTCCGGTACTGAAGACCGGGAGGCAGCTGTCTGGCCCAGTGTGCAGCCGGGGGTCCCCGCGAGGAATCTGGTTATGGGGCAAATAAGAGGAGTTAGAGAGTACCCCAGGGTTCTCCCCAGGTTTTTTGAACAGCGCAGTGATGGATTGCATTATGAAAACCCCAGGGAGAACATCCCTGGACTGAGAATGTGCTTGGTGTATACAGAAGGGAAGTGTGGTTGACAGGATGGGATGTTGGGGTGCAAGGAGAGGAGTTGGGGTGCGGGACTGACCTGGATGGGGAAGCAGGGATCGGAGCGCTCGCAGCTCTCGTCACAGTCCAGACCGTTGCTGAAGGAGCGGATGCTGGGGGAGAAGGGCGTGAAGGTCAGGTCGTGGTCGATCCACTGGCCAAAGATGGTCAAAAAGTGGGAGAACTCTGGATCGCTGACCACACCCACGTCTGTCGTTTTCAGGATACGATTAGAGACTTCCCTGACCTGGATACAGAGGAGGGGGGGGATGGGGAGTGTATAATCATGGTATTTATCAAAACGTACATGCCTTATGGCGACAGGATTGCAGTCATTCCAACCATGTTCAACGCTCTTCTCCGCACTATTTCATCCCCATTGTGCCTGGTTCCAGTTCCACAAGTAGTTTGAACTGGTAAGAAACCAACTGTATTTTTCAAGCATCATTACTTGTCTCAGTTTATGTGAACTGGCTGGTTTTGTTCACTATACCAGCGGGAGCATGAAGTTGTTGAAGGTCTTGGTTCTGTCAAAGCCCCTTGGTGCAGAGACCCCATCATCATATTCCGCTCTCAGCCAGCGAGTGAAGGGCGTGTTGGATGCTCCAAGAAAAGGGTCCTTCCTGGAAACAAGCATGAATTTTTATTTTATTATTGTTCTTTTTTGTGTGGGCCCATAATACACTTGGCACTCTAGGTGGCGAGTGTTCCGGAATTCCTTGGCAGTTGGTGGGTTAAGCAACTTCACTTGAGAAACTCAGGCTGCCTGCGGCCGACGCCATGCCATGGCCCACCTTCAGGAACAGCACTGGACCTCCTTATGTTCCACCCAACAGTCACTCTGCTCAAAGGACCCAAGACGGTTGCATTGTATGCAGCCAAACCCGCAGATGTCAATCAGCATACCGGCTTTGCCCTGACTACCATGGTAAGGAGATAAAGCCTGATATTGTTATTATAGTTGCCCTTACAGGTTGTTGCAGACGCTGGTGGCAGTGCGGAACTTGGCGAGGTTGGGCGTGGTGCGGCAGGACGGAGGCCGGGTTCGAGCCTCACAGCCGCTCACCCGGACGATGACCTCGAGCTCCTCTTCAGTGAGCAGGTCTGAGAAACAAGACATACGAGAACGTGTCCCAAATAGGAGTGCGTGTGTCTATAGTATGTAGAGGGGAAATACGTAGATGAGATTGAATAAGTGTGTGCATGTGTGACTGACGTGTTGTGTGCATGCACACGTATGCCTGCATGTGTGCATGGATGCAACTGACCTGTTGCATTGATGGAGCGTTTGTGAATGCGGTGGGCTCTCATGTATCAGTCTCAGGCTGTTCTCCAAGTAGTCCGCAGCTCGCACGGCACTGCGCGTGTCTCTGACAGGCTGTTTCATGAGCCGCAGGACGTCTGAGGGCTTGGTGGCCTCCCTACGCACCCTCTCCAAGCTTCTGCAGCACCAGGAAACACAATCAGAGGTCACGGCTGTTGAACACAATAATAAAAAAAAACTACAAATGGTAGTGAAATGGTGAAGAGGAGACATGACGGTCAAAAAGGTGTCATGGCTTTTGTTCTCTTCTGAAAATGTATATGTTCACCCACTTTTCTCTGGAATACTTGTATGCTTCATCTACAAGTCTCTTTGCCTCCTCCACTGCACTTTGAATGAAAGGACTTCCCAAACTTTCCCCTGCAGACCAACATGAGCAGATTGTTAAGATAACATATCCATCTCCTACTGCCAAGTGCCCTAAATGTGGAAAAAGATTATGATATTCATCCTGAGTGAGCTGGATAAACTTGTCTTGGAGAAGGCAAAATGGATTTGGAGCCTGCCACTCAAACCACACAGACAAGTATTATTATATATATTTTTTTTTTTAAACTTAAGAGCTGAGGGAAAAATGTAACCACTGAAATTCATGGACAGAGCTTTGGATGCAAGAACTGACCACTCATGAGAAGAAACATGGTAAAAACTATACCGTGTTTGTTTGCAACTGCATTGTTGACAAACAATGGCGTAAAATATGGTAAATTTAAAGACAATATAAGGGTGGTAATCCCACACCTAGGGGAAAAGGTCACAAGGACACCAGATGGTCCTGGAACATCTCAGAGGGGTGAGATCAGATAAGTGGGGGTTGACTAGAGGGTATGGATGCTTTGAAGTAAAATGGTACACAGCTGTATAAACAGGATCGAGTGATCTAGGGACAGGATAGATGGGTAATAAACACAGTTGTAAACAGCCAGGACAAAAGGGCTTTAGAAAATAGCCTAGGTCAATTGATCTCTCAAGTAGACTGACCGACGCCAAGTCAAAGGGGGCGTAGCCCCTGGATGACGAAATGTAGTTCTTGAATATTATTGGTGTATGTAGACAGGAAGTAGACGTTTGTTGAATGAAGGGTGTTGACCTATGTGATGTCTATAAAAAGACAGGAAACGGAAGTGGAAAGTGTGTTCAACTTTGCAAACCTGACACGGCTTCCTCTGTGAATAAAGTCTCTGAATGAATCAACAGCTCTGGTTAACGGTATGTTATTTCAAAATACCATTACTTAAATTCTACTACAAAAACAAGCTTATACTTGAGTTGAACTAAAGTCGTGAGGCATTCATAACAGGGTTGAACATGTCTGTTATTTCCTTAAACAAATTAAGGTTGTCGATGTGACTTCAGTTTTCGGACAAGTAAAAAAAAAAAAAAAAAAAAAAAAAAACACGAAATCAGTCCCAATTGTCCGAAGGACTAAAACGGTGCCAAGCCCTGTATATACAGTCAATACGACTGCCCCTTGAACCACTCGAAGTAGCCAAGTTCACTGGCGAAAGGCAATGAAACACTTTACCAGGCAGTGTTTAACCAGGACAGAATGCGCTTGTCTTCACGGGGGCAGGTGTGTAGTCTCACTCACCTGTAGAGGCTGGCAGGCTGAGGGTCAGGTGCAGCCCCGCGGCCAGGACGAGCGAGAGAAATAGGTTCATCTCTGAAAAACAGAAAGATAATACACACTACTATAGCTGGCAAGTGCACACCAGTGGGGGTCACCGTCTCACGTCGATGTGCAATGATTTCACCTCCATTGGATTGCACTGGATTAATTATACACGTGGTTTTGGCAGCTAATGATTGCAGTGGTTGAGCACAACACAGCGCACGTTGGCTGAGTGATAATTTGCACAGGTGTGTAGGGAAAGTGGCAAGTAAAATTCTGTTGTGAACGCTCGACCCTGTATTTTATCATTGCATCGGGTATTAAGTTCTAGAAGTAATTCTTTCAGTGGCGTTTCATGTGTCTTTGGTCTTAGCTGTTAAGTTCGGAATCAGGGTTTCTGATTTGCCCGGGGTGAAACAGATAACTCCTACTATGAATCCGTCAAGGCTCTGCATGTGTCGGTCGGGGCTGTCGAGCCGGTTAACGGACGCTGCGTATCTATTTCAGAGGCCATACGTAGGTCCATCCACAGTGTTTCTGTTCTGACGGTTCATACCGGGACAGCCTCTGCAGCTCGCGGCAGGATATTAGGATGCGGAGTCACAGAGAGCAGACTGAAGAAAGAATTGAACAGGAACAAGAAATACATTTACGTGATCGAATTGAAATTCCTGTAAATACTGCATCTACATAGCACTTTGCACAGAGCACTGCCTTTTCCAATGCATAATATTTATAACATTAATTGATAAACGAATAGGAATGGCAGCTAAATCCTATACATTTGAATAAAACACGTTTTGCTTACTAGACAAGACTGGATAAAAAGAAAATTGAATAAAGAGTACTTTGTCTTTCAGGAGTCGTATTCAGATCTTACGTTGTACTGCGTTGTTCTCTCTGTAGGTGCTAATTTGAAGAAAAATCAAGGCCTCACGCCCACCTTTGTCTCTGATTTCATAATTGGCCTCACGTGTCCCTTTGTCGTTTGTGCAGTATACTTGTGTTTATTACATTATTGCCATTTCCAAATTGACAGAGATAAGGGTTTCTTTTCTCTTTCCTGTCCTGCTGCATTGCTCCTTTTGTGTCAGCTACGTAAGTGTCATATGTCTGTGGGAAAATTAATGCATAAAATCATTCAATTAGATACAAGAGGAAATATATCATGTGAGAGGGACATACAGACACACTGCATTCATTCAAAAAACTGCTCAAAACACACCTGTTCACCATGGCCTACAACTGACACTTCTCACCTACTGAAAACTGCCACTCACTATTCCCTGTTTTTATGCTGTACATGTCCTATTGCTGTTTGCCTCCTACTGTTTAGTAACCTGTCTTGTTGTTTTATACCCTGTATTTGTATGCTGTTCATGTCTTGTTGTTGCTGTTTTGTCCTTAGTTATTATGTTTCAACATGTTGCATGTCTTTTTTGATCTCCTTGATTATAACAGTGCTTTTGTTGCACTTTTAATATATTTTTAGCTTACTGTAAGGTGACCTTGGGTGTCCAGAAAGGCCTAACCCTAACCCTAACCCTAACCCTGCATGACAGATTGAGGAGTTACTCATATCATCAAGTTATCATGGTAGGAACGATCCCAGCATTCATGGTAGGAACGATCCCAGCATTCATAACCTTTACTGTGTTTTATGAAAAGAAAACCAGTTATCGATACAAAGTAAAAACAAACAAACAAGAAAATAAAAGAATAGTAAGAACTGTCTGTAACTCTTTTTTTTTTAGAATCTGTTTTACTTGTAAACATTGCGCAGATGGTGAATGCATCTATTCATGTGTGTACAGACGTGCAGTACCATATTCTCTTGGTCTAACAGTAGATGCTGTATGATGATGGTGTTGATTATTGCTTTGCTGTTGTAGGAAGAGGAGGAGCAAGAGGAGGTGGAGGGAGCTGTTCATGTTTATCAAAGGTTGTTTGTACAGTCCTGGTCTTACTCTTTGTAATATGGAAAAAGAAGCAATGTCAGGAACAAGCAAACAGGCAATAAATACGTACGTATTATGATCAGAAAAAAATAGGTAATCTGTGCCTGTTTCATCTTTGTTGACAGGGGGACAAATGTTTGGTTTGTATCCTAGTCCTATTCTATATACACTCACTGAGCACTTTTTAAGGAACACTGTACTAATACTGGTTAGGGCCTCCCTTTGCTCTCAAAACAGCCTCAATTCTTCGTGGCATTGATTCCACAAGATGTTGGAAACATTCCTTTGAGATTCTGGTCCATGATGACCATGATGAAATGATTGCATCACATTGCATCACACACTGAACCCATTGTCATGTTCATGAAACCAGTTTGCGACCACTTTTGCTTTGTGACATTTGTGGTGCATTATCATGCTGGAAGTAGCCATTAGAAGATGGGTAAATTGTGGCCAGGTAGGGATGCACATGGTCAGCAACAATACTCAAATAGGCTGTGGAATTCAAGTGATGATTGATTGGTATTAACAGGCCCAAAGTGTGCCAAGAAAACATTCCCCACACCGTTACACCACCTCCACCATGAGAAGGTGTACAGGTGTTTCTAATAAAGTGTTTGATGAGTAGATATTATTGTTTTAACAGTCTTTTTAATTTCCCTCCATCTTCCTCTTTTAATGCCCCCTCCAAAAAAAATCCATATGCTATAATTTCAAGGGGCCAGGAGGTTTTGCTGGCCAGGTCACATGGTCAGGAAAAACTCCAGGCCCCAGTTTATGCC
Source organism: Argentina silus (assembly GCF_951799395.1). Lineage (NCBI taxonomy): Eukaryota > Metazoa > Chordata > Actinopteri > Argentiniformes > Argentinidae > Argentina > Argentina silus. Next base: position 35,327,313 of record NC_139653.1, read on the forward strand.
TGGAACCATTGAAGTTCTAAACAGAGACTCAGCGAGCCCAGAGGTATCCATGCTTACCGTAGTCAGATGGAACGATAGTCCCACAGCAACCTGACAGAGCAGTGACTATGACAACACAAGTCCTCTTACTCAAAAAGTTGTGTTTCAAAAACATTTGTTACGGAAGTTTCCGCTGCTCTCCTATGTTAGTACACACTCAAAATGAACCTATAGAATATAGATATTCCTATACAAGTGTTTAGTATACAGATATATACATGTTGACAGACTATTTACAGACATGGTGAGGGTGTTGTCATGGTGAGGGTATATGTCTCAGGTGCAGCTCTCTGCTTATGACAGTTGTTTCTAACTGCCCTCCTCTCTCCCCCTTCCATTGTGGAGTTATCTGAGCCCACGATCAGTGCCCCAGGTCCCCTACTGACCTCCCCTTCTTCTCCAGGTACAGAGCCCAGTGGACAGGACCTGACCTTTACGATGACCTGTAGACCCCACGGTTGTCATAGCACCAGCACAAACAGTAGGCTTTTGACTAATGTATAGGCGCCCCTTGTTGGTGGTTTAGGAGTATAACAGCTGTTTGGTCATCCTGAGATAGTAGTGTTCTCTGCTCCCCTCTAGTGGATGGAAGAGAGAACTACAACACTACTGGGTTTCAGTCACTGCTCTGCTTGTACACAAGACAGACCAGTACATGCACTCCCCTTATAAGAACCACATCAGAGCTGGACTACTCGGACTCTGACTCTGAAGGTGAAGTACATTGTAAGTACAGCTTCCCACCCCACAATCATGCATCTCTATAAACAGTTGGTTCTTCTATCCACTTCACTGCTGTGCTGCATCACTCCTGGTCCGGAGAATCCTGGTAACTATCTACACACATGGACTCTGATGATGGACGGTTATGTCCACTGTGTGTTGGTACAAGGCTCTAATCATTCATCAATATGCATTTTACAATATTGACATGTCACCCTCAATAAGGCAACAGAAAAGCTTTACAGTTTCAACATGACACATGATTATAGACATCAATAGGTTGAATTACAGTAAAGAATCATACAACAGTCATTCACTCCACTAAGTGTCCAGCCCAACTAGTCACATGACCAGCCCAACTAGTCACATCCGTGTCCTTGTCCCCTGTATCTCTACTATCTACAACCGAGTGACTCTCTGATCATCTGATCACCATTATCTCTGATGGTGATTCTCCCACCAGTAGCTCTCACAGTGATCAATACATTGACTCTCTCCACAGAATTCATGACAATGAGCAGGTCAAGTGCCATCAGATGACAATTTTGCCTCGAAAATATCACTAATATTTCAGACAAACCACCGCCATATTAGCATAATGCAAAGTTTAATTTCGGTCTGTGTACGTTTTTGCCATTCGTTTTTTTGTGACAAATAATGACAACCAAGAATGACAGTTAGTTCTTTTAATTTTTTATTAAGCACCAGATCTGCAACATACAGGCAACATTTTCTTGATGGGTTCAAACTCTCTCATATGAATGGGCTGTCATATGACATGATATAATAGAGTATGGGGTAGTGAGGTAGTTATAGAGTGTGGGGTGTACTGGGGTGGTTGGTGAGTGAGGGGTAGTGTGTGAGTGTGGTGTATAATTGGGGTAGTGTGTGGGGTTAATGGGGTAGTATGTGGGGTTAATGGGGTAGTGTGTGAGTGAGGTGTAGAAAGTGTGGGGTACACTCTTGGAAACAAAGGTTCTTCATTTGTATAAACAAAGGGATGTTGGAAAGGCAGGAGGAACAGGAAAACATATGAAGATGAAGAAGAGAACCATGACTGGTCAGAAGAGGAAAGACGGAGATGGTGGTGGCGGGGGGCGGCATCTTTAATCTTCAAATACGTTCAATCTGAGGAAAATAACAGAAAAAGGGAAGTGAGAGATAATAAGACGCTCACATACAGACTGTTGACATTAGACAAACAACTTCACGTTCAACTACACGTCTGTTTGAAATGTGTATCCTACTACTAACTCCTCTTCCCTGTGTGCTTTATTTCTCACCTCAACTTTCTTTTTTGCCAAATTGTCATTTTTTGATCAGGAAACATGGCCGCCTCTGGGTCATCTTGCAGGTCCTCTGCAAAATGTTCCCCACCCGCCATTCCTTCAAGCCTCCGCTCTCTCTTTTTCGAGGCCCACTTCTCATATCGGTCCACCTCCTTTTGTTTCTTGGCACCTTTCTTCTGGGCCTTTTCGTCCTGGAACTTATTCCAGCTTTCCTCTAACTTCTGCCTCTTCTCCTCCGTCTCTAAGAGCTCCTCCCTCTTCTCCTGCTCTCTCTGGGCACGGGTGCGCAGCGTGTGTGTGGCCATTGAAGCCACGCCCCCAGCCATGGCACCTGACAGAGAGAAGGACAATATCCAATAGTACCAAGTTTAGAATAAAATAGAACAGTCAGATATACATATCGAACAAAACATTTACAGTAACTGACTTGTTTTTTCAGAGAGGAAGGCCTTACCGTTGATGTACACCTCGTGCCCCTCCTCCTTCTCTCTCTTGAAGGTCCTATCAATCTTCCGGAGGTTGCGCTCCTTCATCTTCTGGTTAACCCAGTTGAACGCTCTTCTCCGGAAGCTCTTGTCTTTCTTCGGTTCCTCTGCCTCCATTTCAGTCTGTTGTTCATCTCTCTCCTTCTCTAGTGTTTTCTTTTTTTCATCCTCCATTTGTCTTGCCATGTTGTATTGCTCTTCCAACTGTTTCACCAGTGCGTACTGTTGCTCCTCCTCTTTCTGGATTCTCTCTCTCTCTAACTCTTTTTCTTTTTCTTTTTCTAGCTCTTTTCTCTCTTTCTTCTGCTGTTTAGCAACCTTCTTCTTCTCCTCCTCCTCCTCCCTTAGTTTTGTCTCCTCTCTCTCCCTCTCTATTTTTTGTTCTTGTTCTCTCTGTCTATCAATCTCTCTTTGTTTTGCCTCCTCTCTCCTCCTCTCAATGAGTTGTTGTTGTTTCTCTTTCTGTATTTTCTCTCTTTTCTGTTTCTCCTCCTCTCTCTGCATTCTCTCTCTCTCTAAGTGTTTTTGCTTTTCTTGCTCCATCTCTCTTTTTTTGTCCTCAGCCTGCTTTTCGGCTTTCTTCCTTTCCTCCTCCTCTCTCTGTCTTGCATCCTCTCTCTTCCTTTCCATTTCTTGTTCCTCCTCTCTCTGCTTTTTTGTTCGAGCAATCTCTTTTTGTTTTTCTTCCTCTTCCTTCTCTTTCTCTTTTTCTGTCTGGATTCTCACTTCCTCTAACTTTCTTCTCCTCTCCCTTTCAATTTCTCTCATTTCTCCAACCATCCGTTGTTTTGCAGCCTTGTTCCTCTCCTCCTCATTTTCTCTTGTCTCTATTTGTGTTACCTCATTTCTCCTCTCTTTCTGTTCCTCCTCCTCTCTCTGGTTTCTCACTCTCTCTAACTGTTTTAGTTTTTCTTTCTCCACCTCTCTTTTCAGTTTTTCAGCTTCATTCTTCCCCTCCTCTTTCTGTCTTTCCTCTTCTTTCTCCTTTTCTTTCTGGATTCTTGCTTGCTCTACATTTATTCTCCTCTCTCTTTCAATTTCTCTCATTTCTCCAGCCATCCGTTGTTTTGTAGCCTTCTTCTTTTCCTCTTCATCATTTGGTTCAGTCTCCTCTATCTTTCTCTCCTTTCCTTTTTCTAATTGTGTTTCTCGTTTAAATCTATCAATCTCTCTTTGTTTTACCTCCCTTTCCATCTCCTTCTGTTTTGCCTGCTCCCTCTGGCTTATCTCTCCCTCCACCTGCTTTTTTGGGACAGTCGTCTCCTCTTCCTCTCCTTGAATTGCAAAATATTTCTTCCACTCCATCTCAAATTCTTTTTCTGTTTCTCTTTCTAAATGCTTCTGAAATTCCCTCTGTCTTTCCTCCTCTCTCCTGATCTTTTTCTGCATCTCAGTTTCAGCTTGTTTCTTCCCTCTATCTCCCTCTAGTATTCTCTCTCTTTTGACATCCATTTTGCTTGCTCTACTGTACTGAGTGTCCATTTTTGTCTCTGAAGTACTTTTTCCCTCCTCTCCATGTCTCTTCTCTGTATCATCTGCAATCAAGTCCATTATCCAAGCCTTCTTGGCTGTTTGATTTCTCTGTCTTCCAGCAGGCAACTGTCCATTATCTCTCTCTATCTCTATTTTTGCTTTTTTCACATTTAGTTCTTTGTGTATCTCAGAAGCTGTCTTTCTATCAATCTCTCTTTGTCCACCCTCCCTCCGCCCCATCTTCTGCTTTTCCTCGACTATCTGGATAGAATCCCCCACTGTCAGTTTCTGTCCCTGTTGTATTCTCTCATTGTGTCTTTCCACCTCTTTCTGTTTTGTTTCTTCATCGAACACAAACAAGTCGTCTACACGTGCCTTCCTTTGGACTAGATTTCTCTGTCCATGAGGAGACAACTCTCCTTCCTTCTCTTTTTCCATCTCACTTTGATCTTCCTCTATCTGTTGTTTTGGAACCTTTCTTCTCCCTGCCACCACTCCCGTTCCCTCCATCTTTCTATTCTGTTCATCAACATTCTGAATCTTCTTTTCATCACCTGCAAACAAGTCCACCATCCATCCCTTATTTTCTGGAAGATTTCTCTGTCTTCTAATCGGCACCTGTCCTTCCCTTTCTTCCTCCATCTCTCTATTTTTCTCCACCATCTGTTTGGTCCCTTCATTCCTCTTCTCATCCTCTTCCTCTCTCTTTCCCTCCATCTTCATTTCCTTCCCTAGTTCTCCTCTAATCTCAGAAGCTGTCTTTCTATCAATCTCTCTTTGTCCTGCCTCCCTCCGCCCCATCTTCTGCTTTTCCTCGACTATCTGGATAGAATCCCCCACTGTCAGTTTCTGTCCCTGTTGTATTCTCTCATTGTGTCTCTCCACCTCTTTCTGTTTCGTTTCTTCATCGAACACAAACAAGTCGTCTACACGTGCCTTCCTTTGGGCTAGATTTCTCTGTCCATGAGGAGACAACTCTCCTTCCTTCTCTTTTTCCATCTCACTTTGATCTTCCTCTATCTGTTGTTTTGGAACCTTTCTTCTCCCTGCCACCACTCCCGTTCCCTCCATCTTTCTATTCTTCTGTTCATCAACATTCTGAATCTTCTTTTCATCACCTGCAAACAAGTCCACCATCCATCCCTTATTTTCTGGAAGATTTCTCTGTCTTCTAATCGGCACCTGTCCTTCCCTTTCTTCCTCAATCTCTCTATTTTTCTCCACCATCTGTTTGGTCCCTTCATTCCTCTTCTCATCCTCTTCCTCTCTCTTTCCCTCCATCTTCATTTCCTTTCATAGTTCTCCTCTAATCTCAGAAGTGGTCCTTCTATTCGTCTCTCTTTGTCCTGCCTCCCTCCGCCCCATCTTCTGCTTTTCCTCGACTATCTGGATAGAATCCCCCACTGTCAGTTTCTGTCCCTGTTGTATTCTCTCATTGTGTCTCTCCACCTCTTTCTGTTTCGTTTCTTCATCGAACACAAACAAGTCGTCTACACGTGCCTTCCTTTGGGCTAGATTTCTCTGTCCATGAGGAGACAACTCTCCTTCCTTCTCTTTTTCCATCTCACTTTGATCTTCCTCTATCTGTTGTTTTGGAACCTTTCTTCTCCCTGCCACCACTCCCGTTCCCTCCATCTTTATATTATTCTGTTCATCAACATTCTGAATCTTCTTTTCATCACCTGCAAACAAGTCCAACATCCATCCCTTATTTTCTGGAAGATTTCTCTGTCTTCTAATCGGCACCTGTCCTTCCCTTTCTTCCCCCATCTCTCTATTTTTCTCCACCATCTGTTTGGTCCCTTCATTCCTCATCTCATCCTCTTCCTCTCTCTTTCCCTCCATCTTCATTTCCTTCCCTAGTTCTCCTTTAATCTCAGAAGCGGTCCTTCTATGCGTCTCTCTTTGTCCCTCCTCTTTCGGACTCTCCATCTTTTTCTCATCCTGCATCTGGACAATGTCCCTTACTGTCAGTGTCTGTCTCTGTCTTATTTTATCATTGCATTTTTCCACCTCTTTCTGTCTCTTCTCGTCATCCTCTGCAGACAAGATATCTATCCACACCTTCTTTTCTTCTGGATGTTTCTGTCCATTAGTACACAACTGTGGTTTGTGTTCCACATTCATCTCTCCTCTCCCTTCATTGATGATATCCTTTCGTCCCACTTTTCTATTCTGCTCCTTCCACTTTCTCTCAATCTCAACTTCTTGTCTCTCTGAATTGTTCTTTCTGTCAGACTCTGTCTGTCCTTCTTTTTCCTCCTCCATCTGATTCTCTGTCTCTGCATGGGTTGTCCCCCTCTCTCTTTTCTTTTGTTTCTGTTTCTCCACATGAAGAACATGTTGCTCTTCCTTTCCCAGATGGTCCTCTCTTATCATTGACCTCACCAGATCTTCAAGTGTGTCAATCTTCCTCTGCTTTTCCTTCGTCTCTGTCTCCGCTGCCCTTGCCTGATCTTGGAGTATTTTCATGTCTCGTTGCAGCTTCATGACTCCCTTCATTTCTTTATTCTTTTTCTTTGGCTCCCTCTCCATTTCGGTGTCACTGTCTTCCTCACTCTTTTTTGAACATGTGAACATATGAACATGTGAATGGCTCATAAAGACAACTAGCAGCACAATGTCCTTACAGAAAATCACACACCATTGGATCTGTCTCATTAGACTTGAAGGGGCAATCTGGGATTGCTCCCTGCATAATTCATTTTTTTTTACCATAAAACTTCCAATAAGTCTCCAATTGTATTTAACCTTTATTTTAGCAGGGAGTCCCTTTGAGACCAAGGTCTCAGTTTACAACCATACATAATACAAACACAAAATTACAACATTCGAAAACACAATCAAGAAAAACAAACACATTTTTCAACAAAGAAGTCCTCAATGAAAACTTTAAACTGCCCTCAAAACCTTAAACTGAAACGTTCTCTGCAGATTGTTCCAGCAGTTCTCTGCACCACAACTAAAACCCAATTCGGTGGAGACCCGAGGAACCTCAAGAGTTAACCAACTCTGAGAACGAGTTAGGTATAACAATCAGGCCCTTAGAACACTTCATATATAGATGAGGACCATCAACAGTGGTAATATTGATGTAATAATAGTAGAACTGTAGTTTATTGTAATTTACTCTCACCTGTAAAAAGGGAAAACGCTTTTTGTTTTCCTCAAAATGGTCGTCCAGATCCTTAGAAATATGTGCAATACGTGCCTCTACTGCAAGGTCCACTTGATATTGCTGCTCCCTCTTTCTTTAGGGTAAGTAATCTTTGTTATTCCTGAGAGACTATTATCTTAGCACCAGGCAATAGAAGTATACTTTACACAAGTAAAACAAATAAAGAAGCTCTACAGAGTAGCAACACAGCGACAGGCACAGCGGTCATGGATACATTCAGGTCAATCATGGATGAATTATTTCATCTTCCTTCCAAAATTCTAAATTCTAAATCATTGACTAAATCAAGCATTAGACTAAATTGCATTTCCATTGGAGATGGCTGATCTTTTCATAATACAGTAACCTATATATACTATATTTCTGTGTGTGGTTAATCCCTTACCTTTCATTAGCCATTGAAAATGTCAATTGCTCCAAAACATGAAATCTGTGTGCAAAAGCGCTGTGAAATTCAGTCCAAGGATCCTCCTTTTGCGTGGACATTTTTCCTGTCAGCCTTGAATAAAAAAGAATCAGGGCATCACATTATGTCTAGAAATTGAGATTTTGTAGTAAAGATGTCTTAGAACAGCAAGCATCTTTACATTAAATGCAAAACAGTAGATTGATATCCATAAAATGTCACTCAATTTTCAGTCCGCCAAAGACCATTAGCTCTCACTCCTCTTTAATCTACCCAGGCAGAACCAAGACCACTACCCTTTAATCTACCCAGACAGAACCAAGACCACTACCCTTTAACCTACCCAGACAGAACAAAGACCACTGCCCTTTAACCTACCCAGACAGAACCAAGACCACTACCCTTTAACCTACCCAGACAGAACCAAGACCACTATCCTTTAACCTACCCAGACAGAACCAAGGCTACTACCCTTAAACCTACCCAGACAGAACCAAGACCACTACCCTTTAACCTACCCAGACAGAACCAAGACTACTACCCTTCTAACCGATCTTTAACCAACCCAGACAAAACCAAGGCCACTACCCCTCCAACCGGTCTTTACCTACTCAGACAGAGCCAAGACCACTACCTCTCCAACCGGTCTTTACCTACCCAGACAGAACCAAGGCTACTGCCCCTCCAACCAGTCTTTACCTACCCAGACAGAGCCAAGACCACTCCCCCTCCAACCGGTCTATACCTACCCAGACAGAACCAAGGCTACTACCCCTCCAACCGGTCTTTACCTACCCAGACAGAACCAAGGCTACTACCCCTCCAACCGGTCTTTACCTACCCAGACAGAGCCAAGACCACTACCCCTCCAACCGGTCTTTACCTACCCAGACAGAACCAAGGCTACTGCCCCTCCAACCAGTCTTTACCTACCCAGACAGAGCCAAGACCACTACCCCTCCAACCGGTCTTTACCTACCCAGACAGAACCAAGGCTACTACCCCTCCAACCAGTCTTTACCTACCCAGACAGAGCCAAGACCACTACCCCTCCAACCGGTCTTTACCTACCCAGACAGAACCAAGGCCGCTAAACCTCTAACCGGTCTCTGCCTAATAGGGAAGTCAAGTCATACTTTAAAGATATTTAACTGATCTAAATCCACGGTAATACATTGTGGATGTACTGTACATTGTCTATGCTGACTGTGTTTACTAAATGTTGTGTTGATGCCTGATATGACACATTGTGTTTCTGTACCTCTGTGTTGTGATGTCTGTCTGTCTTGTTCTGTACAGCAACTGTTCTGTATTGACTTGTGTGTTTGTAATGTGTCCCTGTACCTCTGTGCTGTGTCTGTCTGTCTTGTTGTCAAGTGTTTAGTTATTGACTACAATTTAAATAAACAGTTTGCAAGGCATAGTATATATACAGCTTAGTAAATTGTATACACTGCATTGATGAACAGCAAGTATCTTTACAGTTCATTTATATACGTTAAACTTCACTCAATTGTCAGTCTGCACACTGATATCTTCATAAAGATTCAATGCTGTAATATATAATCTGCTTGTCAATGTATTTATCAGAAATGAGGAGAGTAAAACATACCTTGCCAGCAATGCTGGTCTTTGTCTGTCAGTCAATCTCAATTATTTTCTTAACCAAGGCCAAGACGGGCTGCATACAGTACAACTGCTAGAATAATAGAGATAGGACATATAATATATAATATTGAACGTCTGGAAAATTTCGTCATCTGTGATGTCATAACCCATTGTTACATAGGCCTACAGACACGCCGTGTCTTACCGCGACTCAAATCATACATGCCAAACCATTTTTATTTAATGCGTCAGTATTGTTATAATAGTAATAATAATAGTTATAATAATAATTATAATAATAATGTATTTATTTTGTATAGCGCTTTTCTCAGTCCTCAAACACACTACATTCCATGGAGAAAAAATAGATAGATAAATAAAAAGTGAAACAAAAGCACAGTCAGTAAAAACAACAATACTGACGGACTAAAGATTTAAAGCAAGTTTAAAAAGATGGTTGTTAAATGTGTTGGTGATATGTTGACAGACGGCTGCATAATAAATGGAAAGATTCTAATAAGTCTCGACAAGTAGTTGGACAATTGTTGGCCCATGTCGGCATGTACCGCTAGAGGGCGCGGCGGAGGTGATGGACAGTTCGCTGTGGGCTCGAGTTGCCGTTGTGTCCTTAGTTGGCAGTTGAGACTCAGGCGACACTGAGGACAGCCAGCTCACCCTTTTTACCTTCTATTACTCTTTCAGGTTAGTGAAATGTCAACAAACACCTCGACGTTTAGACTAGGCCCAAACGGTAGCTAACCCCAATATGTAGATGGTTTTAAATGTATTTGGAATGATTGATTGAGGCTGGCATGTAGAGTTCACCAGCTAAGCTAGCTCGGCTAACCGTTGGCATGGCTAACTAGCGAGTGAAAACCGAGTGGGTTTGATGCCAATATTTTCATGAGATGTCACATTTGGAGTCAAAGGTAAATGTGATCACATAAGAGATACACATACATTGTTATGTGTATCTTTACCGATACCGTCAAGTATAAATGTCAGATACGCTCGTCCAGAAACAGAACAGCCGTGATTACAGATGAACTAAAGAGAGGGAACACGTCCTTGAAACTGACCTCTGTAGAAGGATATGATCCTAGGTTTTACAAATGCTTTATTGAGACCAAGTACCGCGAAGACCCGGTACAATGACGATATGTAAAGGTGTTGTTGTTGGTTAAGGCATAACCTTGAATGACTTGTACAGTACCTATTTTCCTCTTCCTAAATCTATGTTCATAACCTCACACCAGTACATCAACTCCAGTCTGTCTTTGTGTGTGTAGCTGTAGGAACCCAGCCAGTGATCTCCATTGAGGGACGCAGAGAGGGAGGGACGGGTCTGCTGTGTGAATCTAAAGGCTGGCACCCTGAGCCTGAGATGGTGTGGCTGGACAGTGAAGCAGTCCCTCTCTCTGCTGGGTCTCCAGAGACACACAGGGACTCTATAAGAGGACTCCACACAGTCAAACTACATGTAATTGTACATAGTAACATTTGATATCCTTTTGTTTGAAAGTACTGTTTTTCTTCTGGGTGACATCTAACAAAATCAACCTTGTTTACTTGGTACAAGGTTGAAGTCGATTTAGAATGATTCATGTTTCAGGTGAGCTGTTCGACCATGGATGGTTGTCTTTGGTGTTTCTGTCATTGTCATTGGATTACCTCTGGCGCATCTACTTCCTGATGAAAGGATGTCGAGCGGAAGGTGAAGTCACATGATGATTTGAAGGTTTATTCATTTGGCAGTTAGTGTTTGTTAGTGTTGTTTATACAGAATGGTAGCATGTGTGCTATGCTCTGGTTCATCTCAGTCCATTTCCATTTAACCACATTTACATTTTAGTCATTTAGCAGATTCTCTTATCCAGAGTGACTTACAATTCAGTACATTTGTATAAAGTAACAAAATCAACTATACATACAGAATATGTGCCACAAGCAGTCAGAGTGCAGTCCAGGTTAGCCTCATTGAGATCAAATCCCTTTAACAAGAGAGGCCTGGCCCTGATTCCTGTATGGTCTTCAGGTCATTGAACACTCTCACTGTAAAGGCCCACACCATAGTGGCAGCCAGTAACAGCTTATGGCAGCATATAGAAATATGAAAAGAAGATCAGTGAACAACACACTTTGTCCAGTTGGTCTTTTTCGGTCACTATTGTTAATGAGTAAGTTGTTTCACTAGACCTCTACAGAGGCACTGTACACTGAACCTACTCATACTGGCATGCTGGAGAAAGTTGCATAAGAGAAGGATTTTCTTGGAGAGACGACAGTCTTCTGGTGTCCATTTTCCTGATGTGTCTTTTCTTTTAATTTACAGCTGACCTCATTCAGGAGCTGGGTAAGTAGCACCTTCAACTAATCATAACAGTATGCTGCAGCTTCTGGTGTCCATGTTTATGATGTTCTAACTGTCTTTCATCTGTTCTTCATGTCAGTTCAACTCATTCAGGAGCTGGGTAAGTAGCACCTTCAACTAGTTACCACAGTATGCTTTATCTTCTGGTGTCCATGTTTATGATGCTCATCTGTTCTTCATATGTACAGATATGCTCAAGATGATGCAGGGTAAGTAGCACCGTAGTAGCTAGCTTCCTGATGTTCTCACTGGATTTCATGTATTTGTCACAACAGATGATGTCATTAAGCGTCAGGGTACATATTGTCTTTTAACTTTGTCTAAGATGTTGTCATTGACTTCTATTCATCTGTTTGTCTACAGATCATCTTTCTAATCAGCTGGGTGAGTAGTCCAAGAGTGTATTATCATATGTGATAGCTTCTTGTACAGAGCTTCATTGACTTGATCATGAAGATTTATATTTAAAGCCATAGAATTAGATTGTATCTGTCATATAATATAACAGTACCCATTTAAAAACAAACAATGTACTGTATGAAACTCTATAAGGTAAAATATGTATTTCTGGTTTTGGTGTCATTGATGGTGTGATGTTAGATTTCATAATGCATTGTCTGAAATGACCGAACAATTCAGTACTAAAATATCAACGAATGAGAAGCTTTTGCTTTTGTTCCATCTGTGATGGCAACACGCTCATGAAGTATTCATTTATACTCGTATAGACGCGGCTTTTCTGTTTTGTTTTTTTGTACTCAAAGATTTTATGAACATGGGAGGGAATCCAGGTAAATCAAATTCACTGAATTGGAATTGTATAAACCAAATCAAATAAATCATCTTGGAAAGCAGGGACACATTTCATTTACATTGTCCCCATGTTACAATTTCTGGTATTCAACATTTGTGCATGTTGATATTTGCAGACAACACTTGTGCATGTTCATACTGAATTTGACACATTGTTTCTCTATATTTCAGATTTTGAAACAGTCAGACAACATGCAGTTCAGTGTGTGTTCCTCTCCATTCAGAGTCTAACATGGATACTAGCAGGGAGGGAGAGTGTCCTGGTTGTCTGTTCACCCCTGGTTAGCCCTTCTCTGCTGGGACCGCTGCCTCAAGGTAGCCTCGCGCTGAAACACCTACGCTATAGTAGACTACAACACAGCTGCGCTCTTCAGCCTGTGCTCTCCAGCCAGTTGTGAGTTTCATCTGGATCAAGCTCATCCTGCTTCACTGCACTCTTTGTCATCTTGTGGATCAAAATGCAACTATGGATTACTCTCTCCTCATCCCTCAGTACTAATTTGGCCCTCCGACACTCCGCCGCTGAGTTACAATTGCTACATCTCCGCTCATTGAACTACCGAACGCCCCCAGCACCTCCGGTTCCCACCCTGACTCAATTCATTTCAGTTATGTGCCAAGCAATGAGATACCCTGCAGTATATCCTCTATCCTATCACTACTTGGTCGATTGGGATTCCAAAAATCATTCAAAGCGGGGTAGGTTTTAACTCGTGTTGACAGGGAAATGTGTATGACAGGGGTACAGGGTGGTTTTTGAGCCGATGACAATGACTTCTGTTTTATTGCCGTTGAGTTTCAGAAAGTTAGAGGCCATCCAGGTCTTGATATCATGGAGGCAGTTGATGAGGGAGGTTGGGGGCAGGGGGGCAGTGGGCTTGGATGAGATATAAAGCTGGGTGTCGTTGGCGTAACATTGAAAATTGATGTGGTGGTAACACATAATTCGGCCAAAGGGGAGAAGATGTATGACGGACAAAAGAGGACGCAGCACTGACCCCTGGGGGACACCCTGTGTAACTGCAGCTAGCCTGGACTGATGATGTTTGACCTGAACAAACTGTTGTCTCTGGGAAGGCGTAACTTCTCATAGCGGTCCACCTCCTTTTGTCTCTTGGCACCTTTCTTCTGGGCCTTTTCTTCCTGGAACTTATTGCAGCTGTCCTCTGCCTTCTGTCTCTTCTCCTCCGTCTTCCAAGAGGTCCTCCCTCTTCTCCTGTTCTCTCTGGGCACGGGTGATCAGCTGGTTTGTGGCCATTGAGGCCACGCCCCCAGCCATGTTGCCTAACAGAGAAGAGGACAATATCCAATAGTACTAAGTTTAAAATAGAATAGAACAGTCAGATATACATATCTAACAAAACATTTACAGTAACTGACTTGTTTTTTCAAACAAATTGCAAATTGTCTGGCCTTACCGTTGATGTACACCTCGTGCCCCTCCTCCTTCTCTCTCTTGAAGGTCCTATCAATCTTCCGGAGGTTGCGCTCCTTGATCTTCTAGTTAGCCCAGTTGAATGCTCTTCTCCGGATGCTCTTGTCTTTCTTCCCAATGGGACTCCCCTGAAGATCACCCTCCTTAATCTCCACTTCTTCCTCCTTACTATCAATTTCTCTTTGTCTTTCTTCCTCTTCTGTCTTCATCTGTTCCTGTCTCGGGTAACAAACATTTGAGAAAGTATTGTTTTTTCACTGTAAATTTTGTGTTACTTGGAGCTAAAAGCTACACATTCCCCAGCAGGCTGTAGTGGCTTGTCTCCTTTTGGGGGGGCTGGTCAGTTTGTTGTATTGGCATCTCAGTTATCTTTTCATAATACGGTAACCCATATATACTATATTGTGTGTGGTTCATCCCTTACCTTTCATCAGCCATTGAAAAAGTCATTTTCTCCAAAACATTATATCTGTGTACAAAATTGCTGTAAAATGCATTCCAAGGATCCTCCTTTGGCACAAACATTTTTCCTGTCATCCTTGAATAAAAAAGTATCACTTTATGTCTAGAAACGGAGATGTGTTTTTGTAGTAAAGATGTCTTAGAAGAGCAAGCATCTTTACATTGAACTCATTGTCAGCACTGACCCCTGGGGGACACCCTGTGTTACTGCAGCTAGCCTGGACTGATGATGTTTGACCTGAACAAACTGTTGTCTCTGGGAAGGCCACTGAAGAACACTGAACTCATTGTCATGTTCATAAAACCAGTTTGAGACGACTTTTGCTTTGTGACATGGTGCATTATCATGCTGGAAGTAGCCATTAGAAGATGGGTAAAAGACGGAGATGCTGTAGATGGTGGCGGGGGGGGGGGCCTGGGGCATCTTCAATCCTCAAATACGTTCAATCTGAGGAAAATACCAGTAAAAGGGAAGTAAGAGATAATAGGATGCCCACATACATACTGTTGACATTAGACAACTTTTTTTATTTTATTTTTTTATTGTTGAGCCAAACACCTCAAAGAGCAGCTGTTTCATACTCTGAGCAGTATCACAAACAGTCTTGGTCACATTTTATATAAATTAAAGAACACGTCTGTTTGAAATGTGTATCTTACTACTAACTTGTCTTCCCTGTGTGCTCTATTTCTCACCTCAACTTCACCTCAATTTCTCACCTCAACTTCAATCTTTTCTGCCAAATCGTCATCTTCCGCTTTGGAAACATGGCCGCCTCTGGGTCATCTTGCATGTCTTCTGCAAAATGTTCCCCACCCGCCATCGTAGCGGTCCACCTCCTTTTGTCTCTTGGCACCTTTCTTCTGGGCCTTTAATTTTTATTTTATTTTTTACAAAGTATTGTTTTTTCACTGCAAATTTTGTGATTTGTGCTGACAGCTTCGTAAAATAAGTCCCAAATGCAAATAGTCCCTTCTGTCATTTGTTTTGTCCTTGGGTATTGATGTCAGAGTATTGCTCACTTTGTCAGGTTGCATTGTGCTACCTTTGTTCTGCAGGTGTTTTCATGCAGTGCATTTCCTTTGTGTTACTTGGAGCTAAAAGCTACACATTCCCCAGCAGGCTGTAGTGGCTTGTCTCCTTTTGGGGGGGCTGGTCAATTTGTTGTTTTGGCTTATTATTTTGGTTTGTTGTTTTTGTGTATATCCGCGTGGTTGAGAGCAGTTGACTCGGGAACACCTCTGTAGCATGGGTAGGGGCAGTTTGCTCTCATCCTTGCAAGCGGGCTTTGGGTGTATAAGTACCCGCCACCAGTATATACATGAAGACTAGGGTATAGTTAGTTAGATTTGGATAGGCAGTATAGGGGGAAAAGCTCCTTATTCCTTACTTTGGATAATGCACTACATGAAGGGCACCTTGTAGATCTGGGTGTCAATGTAAAGGTTTGTTTTGTTTTTAGTGTTTAGGAGTAGGCCAATTGACAAATTTGGAGATTGAAGATTTCATTCAGGCCCCATGTGAAATGTTGCTAGACTTATATACTAAGGAGCAACTGTTGAAAGTTGCAGACCACTATGAAATTGAAGTATCTGGTTGTGATAAACATCTAAAATACAGTGCCAAAGCCATTAGAAGGCCAAATTAGTTGAAATGGGGGGGTCCTCTCTGGCGAAATGGAGGTTTGCCCACCCAGTCTGCCTGTGGAGGTTAACGTTAGCCCACAAGGTTTGACTTTTAAGCAACAGAAGGACTTAATATTGTTGCAAACGGAACAAGTTCAAATGAAATTGGAGTTGACACAAGAACAGGAGAAGGTAAAGTGTGAAGCAGAACGTGAAAAAAACTAATTGAGCGATTGAGGATGGAGTTGCAGCAGTACAAATTGTGTCTGATAAAATATGGTAATCTTTCAGAGGAAAGTCAAGCCTCGTCAAATGTCTCTGATGCACCAAGGTTTGATGTGTCTGTCAGCTTGCATTTAGTATCCAAATGTAGTAAACATGATCCCGATACATTCTTTGCATTGTTCGAACGTGTTGCTGACTCTAGGAACTGGCTTGACTCTGAACGCACTCTGTTGCTACAGTGTGTGTTGAGTGGCAAAGCCCAGGAAGCTTATTCTGCCCTTAGTCCTGCAGAATGTCAAGTTCACGCAACAGTTCAAACTGCAGTCCTGAGAGCTTATGAGTTAGTCCCAGAAGCGTACAGCCAAAAATTCAGAACCTGGAGGAAAGGCGATAGGACAACCCTGTGGAATTTTCTCGGGTAATACAAGGTCATTTTAATCGTTGGTGTACAGCCGCTAACATTAAAACTCTCGACTGTTATCTGAATAACTCGATAGTTTGTGAGCAGTTTAAAGACTTTGTTCCAAACCGCATTGCGACATATACCAGTGAACACAAAGTCTGCACAGCTTCAGAAGCTGCGGTTCTGGCTGATGAATACATCTTGACCCACAAAGGGAGGTTTGGTGGGCGTAGTTATGGTGATGCTGATCACTGGGACAGTCCGACAGTCAGTTTCACACTCGCTCAAAATTTGCTGGCCTGGGAGCCGAAAATGTCTCAAACTGAAAGTTTGATCGCGGTGTAGGTGGAAAATCAGATGCTAACCAATCGTGTCACTGTTGTCAAGGCAAGGGACATTGGAGAAATGAGTGTCCTTCTCTTAGAGGTAAAAGTAGAGCTAATGTGAAGTCCATAACCTTGTCAGCATCGGTTACGCAAACACTAAGCCCCACGTCTTCCTCTTTATGATGTCAGCAGCAAAAGTCTGTCAGTGAACTTGATTGTCCTGTTGATGTGGACTTTGCGCCGTTCATTACTGAGGGTTGTGTGTCACTTGTAGGAGAAGACAAAAACTTTCCAGTTAAAATACTATGAGACAAAGGTGCTTCAGAGTCCTTTATTTTGGGATCTGTGCTTCTTTTTAATTTAAATATGTTTTTTAGGGCTTTTCTGCTTTATTGGGATAGAGACTGTAGTGATTGACAGGAAGGATGGGAGAGAGAGGAGGGATGACATGCAAGATAAGTTGAGGGTCGGAATCGAACCAGGAACCTTGCGATTACGTGGTAAGCGCATTAGTGTGCTACGCCACTAAGCGCCCCTGGGGATCTGTGCTTCTTTTCTCTGCATATTCCAATACAGGAGATGGTGTTCTGGTTCAAAGAATAGGCTTAACGACTTTGAATGTTCCTTTGCACAAGGTCATGCTTTCCTCAGACTTAGTTCAGGGTGAAGTGGCTCTTGGGGTTCGTCCTTCTTTGCCTGTGGAAGGTGTAGCTATCATCTTGGGTAATAATCTGGCGTGTGTGGCGTGATGTAACTCCACCCCTTGTAGTAACTTCCTCACCATCTCTTTCAGAGAAACCAGATGAGAGCGCAGAGAGTTTTCCTGAAGTGTTTACTGCCTGTGCAGTGACTCGCTCATTGAGTGAAGCCCAATCTGAGCAGTCTGTCCCCAGCCCTGTGCTGTCTGATTCCTCGGTGGTACCTGAAGTGGGTAAAGTAGATGAACACACGATTCCTCAGTTGACTTTGCCTACTTCTGTGTCTCGTTGTGAGTTGATAAATGAACAGAGAGCTGATCCAACTCTAAAAGAGTTATTTGATAAAGTTCTTCCCACTGGTGTCATTAGCAGTGTTGCCTTTGGTTACGTCCTGCAAGACAATGTACTTGTGAGAAAATGGTTTCCTCATGATGAACAGTTGGTAGGAGATGCTATTTTTCAAATAGTGGTGCCATCAAAGTTCAGAAACACTGTTTTGCTCACTCCTGATCCGGAGAATCCTGGTAACTATCTACACACATGGACTCTGATGATGGACGGTTATGTCCACTGTGTGTTGGTACAAGGCTCTAATCATTCATCAATATGCATTTTACAATATTTACATGTCACCCTCAATAAGGCAACAGAAAAGCTTTACAGTTTCAACATGACACATGATTATAGACATCAATAGGTTGAATTACAGTAAAGAATCATACAACAGTCATTCACTCCACTAAGTGTCCAGCCCAACTAGTCACATGACCAGCCCAACTAGTCACATCCGTGTCCTTGTCCCCTGTATCTCTACTATCTACAACCGAGTGACTCTCTGATCATCTGATCACCATTATCTCTGATGGTGATTCTCCCACCAGTAGCTCTCACAGTGATCAATACATTGACTCTCTCCACAGAATTCATGACAATGAGCAGGTCAAGTGCCATCAGATGACAATTTTGCCTCGAAAATATCACAAATATTTCAGACAAACCACCGCCATATTAGCATAATGCAAAGTTTAATTTCGGTCTGTGTACGTTTTTGCCATTCGTTTTTTTGTGACAAATAATGACAACCAAGAATGACAGTTAGTTCTTTTAATTTTTTATTAAGCACCAGATCTGCAACATACAGGCAACATGGGTTCAAACTCTCTCATATGAATGGGCTGTCATATGACATGATATAATATAGTATGGTGTAGTGAGGTAGTATAGAGTGTGGGGCGTGCTGGGGTGGTTGGTGAGTGAGGGGTAGTGTGTGAGTGTGGTGTAAAATTGGGGTAGTGTGTGGGGTATAATTGGGGTAGTGTGTGGGGTTAATGGGGTAGAGTGTGGGGTTAATGGGGTAGTGTGTGAGTGAGGTGTATAATTGGGGTAGTGTGTGGGGTATAATTGGGGTAGTGTGTGGGGTTGATGGGGTAGAGTGTGGGGTTAATGGGGTAGTGTGTGAGTGAGGTGTAGAAAGGTCTTTTGAGTTCCATTTAGAACCCTCTGTGGACAGAGGGAGAGGCCCGGGAGTAGGGGTTTGGAGAGGAATAAACAAAGGGATCTTGGAAAAGCAGGAGGACCAGGAAAACATATGAAGATGAAGAACGACAACCATGACTGATCAGAAGAGGAAAGATGGAGATGCTGTAGATGGTGGTGGCGGGGGGCGGCATCTTTAATCTTCAAATGCGTTCAATCTGAGGAAAATAACAGAAAAAGGGAAGTGAGAGATAATAGGACGCTCACATACAGACTGTTGACATTGGACAAACAACTTCACGTTCAACTACACGTCTGTTTGAAATGTGTATCCTACTACTAACTCCTCTTCCCTGTGTGCTTTATTTCTCACCTCAACTTTCTTTTTTGCCAAATTGTCATTTTTCGATCAGGAAACATGGCCGCCTCTGGGTCATCTTGCAGGTCCTCTGCAAAATGTTCCCCACCCGCCATCCATTCAAGCCTCCGCTCTCTCTTTTTCGAGGCCCACTTCTCATATCGGTCCACCTCCTTCTGCCTCATGGCACCTTTCTTCTGGGCCTTTTCGTCCTGGAACTTATTCCAGCTGTCCTCTGCCTTCTGCCTCTTCTCCTCCGTCTTCAAGAGGTCCTCCCTCTTCTCCTGCTCTCTCTGGGCACGGGTGACCAGCTGGTTTGTGACCATTGAGGCCGTGCCCCCAAACGTGGTACCTGACAGAGAAAAGGACAATATCCAATGGTACTGAGTTTAGAATAGAATAGAACATTAAGATATATAGACATATCTAACAAAACATTTCCAGTAACTGACTGTTTTTTCAGAGAAATTGCTAATTGTCTGGCCTTACCGTTGCAGTACACCTCATGCCCCTCCTCCTTCTCTCTCTTGAAGGTCCTATCAATCTTCCGGAGGTTGCGCTCCTTGATCTTCTGATTAGCCCAGTTGAACGCTCTTCTCCGGAAGCTCTTGTCTTTCTTCGGTTCCTCTGCCTCCATTTCAGTCTGTTGTTCATCTCTCTCCTTCTCTAGTGTTTTCTTTTTTTCATCCTCCATTTGTCTTGCCATGTTGTATTGCTCTTCCAACTGTTTCACCAGTGCGTACTGTTGCTCCTCCTCTTTCTGGATTCTCTCTCTCTCTAACTCTTTTTCTTTTTCTAGCTCTTTTCTCTCTTTCTTCTGCTGTTTAGCAACCTTCTTCTTCTCCTCCTCCTCCTCCCTTAGTTTTGTCTCCTCTCTCTCCCTCTCTATTTTTTGTTCTTGTTCTCTCTGTCTATCAATCTCTCTTTGTTTTGCCTCCTCTCTCCTCTCATTGAGTTGTTGTTTCTCTTTCTGTATTTTCTCTCTTTTCTGTTTCTCCTCCTCTCTGCATTCTCTCTCTCTCCAACTGTTTTTGCTTTTCTTGCTCCATCTCTCTTTTTTTGTCCTCAGCCTGCTTTTCGGCTTTCTTCCTTTCCTCCTCCTCTCTCTGTCTTGCATCCTCTCTCTTCCTTTCCATTTCTTGTTCCTCCTCTCTCTGCTTTTTTGTTCTAGCAATCTCTTTTTGTTTTTCTTCCTCTTCCTCTTCTTTCTCCTTTTCTTTCTGGATTCTTGCTTGCTCTACATTTATTCTCCTCTCTCTTTCAATTTCTCTCATTTCTCCAGCCATCCGTTGTTTTGCAGCCTTCTTTTCCTCTTCATCATTTGGTCCAATCTCCTCTTTCTTTCTCTCCTTTCCTTTTTCTAATTGTGTTTCTCGTTTCAATCTATCAATCTCTCTTTGTTTTACCTCCCTTTCCATCTCCTTCTGTTTTGCCTGCTCCCTCTGGCTTATCTCTCCCTCCACCTGCTTTTTTGGGACAGTCATCTCCTCTTCCTCTCCTTGCATTGCTTCATGTTTCTTCCACTCCAACTCAAATTCTTTTTCTGTTTCTCTTTCTAAATACTTCTGAAATTCCCACCGTCTTTCCTCCTCTCTCCTGATCTTTTTCTGCATCTCAGTTTCAGCTTGTTTCTTCCCTCTATCTCCCTCTAGTATTCTCTCTCTTTTGACATCCATTTTGCTTGCTCTACTGTACTGAGTGTCCATTTTTGTCTCTGAAGTACTTTTTCTCTCTGCCGCTTTCTGGATAGCATCTTTTACTGTCTCAGTGTGACTCTCCTCCTCTCCATGTCTCTTCTCTGTATCATCTGCAATCAAGTCCATTATCCAAGCCTTCTTGGCTGTTTGATTTCTCTGTCTTCCAGCAGGCAACTGTCCATTATCTCTGTCTATCTCTATTTTTGCTTTTTTCACATTTAGTTCTTTGTGTATCTCAGAAGCTGTCTTTCTATCAATCTCTCTTTGTCCTCCCTCCCTCCGCCCCATCTTCTGCTTTTCCTCGACTATCTGGATAGAATCCCCCACTGTCAGTTTCTGTCCCTGTTGTATTCTCTCATTGTGTCTCTCCACCTCTTTCTGTTTCGTTTCTTCATCATACACAAACAAGTCGTCTACACGTGCCTTCCTTTGGGCTAGATTTCTCTGTCCATGAGGAGACAACTCTCCTTCCTTCTCTTTTTCCATCTCACTTTGATCTTCCTCTATCTGTTGTTTTGGAATCTTTCTTCTCCCTGCCACCACTCCCGTTCCCTCCATCTTTATATTCTGTTCATCAACATTCTGAATCTTCTTTTCTTCACCTGCAAACAAGTCCACCATCCATCCCTTATTTTCTGGAAGATTTCTCTGTCTTCTAATCGGCACCTGTCCTTCCCTTTCTTCCTCCATCTCTCTATTTTTCTCCACCATCTGTTTGGTCCCTTCATTCCTCTTCTCATCCTCTTCCTCTCTCTTTCCCTCCATCTTCATTTCCTTCCCTAGTTCTCCTTTAATCTCAGAAGTGGTCCTTCTATGCGTCTCTCTTTGTCCTGCCTCCCTCCGCCCCATCTTCTGCTTTTCCTCGACTGTCTGGATAGAATCCTTCATTGTCAGTTTCTGTCCCTGTTGTATTCTCTCATTGTGTCTCTCCACCTCTTTCTGTTTCGTTTCTTCATCGAACACAAACAAGTTGTCTACACGTGCCTTCCTTTGGGCTAGATTTCTCTGTCCATGAGGAGACAACTCTCCTTCCTTCTCTTTTTCCATCTCACTTTGATCTTCCTCTATCTGTTGTTTTGGAATTTTTCTTCTCCCTGCCACCACTCCCGTTCCCTCCATCTTTATATTATTCTGTTCATCAACATTCTGAATCTTCTTTTCATCACCTGCAAACAAGTCCACCATCCATCCCTTATTTTCTGGAAGATTTCTCTGTCTTCTAATCGGCACCTGTCCTTCCCTTTCTTCCCCCATCTCTCTATTTTTCTCCACCATCTGTTTGGTCCCTAATTGTGGTGGAAGTCTAGGATTTACCACTCTGTACTTTAGCTCTTCGGAGGTAAGAATCAAGAAACAAGTCCTGAGTCGCCACAATATCTGAGTCCGGTATTTATTGCTTGCAAACAAGAGACAAGAGCGTAACAGCAGCCCAGCGTAGAACCGGGGTTCGTTCAGCACAAGTCTAAAGAGACAATGATCAGGTTCGTCTTTTATACAGTTTAAACATAATACAGGCGCCGCCAAGGCTATCGGCTGATGGGCCTGTGCTTACGTGAGAAAGGGCGGGAGAGAATGAACAATGGGGAGACTTTCTTATTGATTAATCGCCGTTCAACATTTCACACCTATCGACAGGATGCGCCTGTCCCCCCACTATTGCTCTCTCCTATCACTCCCTCAGAGATCACCGCTGTTCATATGGTAAATCATACAGTGCTTCTCAGAACAATGGCTATAGAACTTTAGAGGAGTGGCAAGAGAAAATGTCATCACAGTAGTTACACAAGTTGTATCAGTCATATGAAAGTGTATAACCTGAAAATAGTTCTATGAATGTATTTTCCATAACAATCCCTCCTTTTAACATTTAATTCCTTGAATGTTAACAACACTTCAGCCTAAATATCATATTTCACTGGACAGAGGTTCTCATATCCTCCTCATCAAATAAGTTAAACCCGGGAAAGGGATCCAGGTTAGAAAAGTCATCCCCTGTCTCCATTCGTTCGAGCACCATGTTAGTTGTCATTATATGGGTGGCCGCCCTCCTTATACATGCTTTGCCAACCACCGACATCACTATATAACTATTTTTCATCAAGAAAGCGATAAGTGCACACCTGATTAAGGGCGCCAAATAGCAAGTTCCACCTGCATTTTTAGGTACACAACTGTAAGCTTTTGGACCGCAGACTAAGTACACTTGCTCTGGCAGTGGTTTAGCTACGGTGAGGTCGAATTGGGTTTGGTTTCCTGCGTTATCATGAACAATCACTCTTTCCCAGATAAAATTTGCCTCTTGTCTTATTAGAGAACAGTATGTCACATTATGTAGCTCATATACAGCCACTCCGTAGGCCGCAATCGTCTCGGCGGCTTCATGGTGTTTCAATTATGTTGTAATCAGAGGTTACTAGCACGTGATTTTTGTTGGAGCCCTGCGGTGGCTCAGTGTTGTCCGTGTCTTGGGCCTTGCTGCTTCTCTCCTCCTGGCTGGTCATGCCTGGTCCTGTCGTGTTCTGGTCATGCCTGGTCCTGGCCGCTGATGTCTAGTCTCGCTGGGTCGCTCCTGGTCTGCCCGCTGATGGCTGGTCTCGCTGGGTCACTCCTGGTCTGCCTGCTGACGTCCCCACTGGTCTCTCCAGTGGTGGTGTCTTCTTGCCGTGTGTGGCATGTACCCACGTGCCTCTCTGCAGACTGCGTGACGAGATGTACCTGGAAAGGACCCAACCACCATGGACTGCTCCAGTGTTTTCTCCTGCAGTTCTCGATCAGCACCCACTCCTCTTGCTGGATGTCGTGGAGATGTCCCCCTAGTGGTGTGAGGAGTGCCTCCTTCATGGTTCTGTGGATGCCTCTTAAAACTCTGGTCAAGTTAGCACAGCATGTTAGCATAGAGTAATTCACGTAGCATTGGTCTACCAGTCAGGATCCCATGAGGAGACAGGCCGTTCTTTGCCCTAGGCCTCCCTCGCCTAGCTGTGAGGATCAATGGAAAAGCTTTAACCCAGTTCAGTCCAACTTCTTCACAGAAAATATGCCCACAAAAACTAAACAATATTTCTTTCCCTCGCAGGGGTTCAACTCAACAAAACAACCAAGTTCATCATAACATGATCAAATGGGCCATCAGGGGGAGGATGGCTTGATTGGGGAACCATTTGCCCTCTTTCTACACTATGCCAAATTCTGTGAATAATGCTTATTTACAATATCCGTCATCCCCCCTTTTGACACATGATCTTCTCCATGTGACAACACTTCATAAAAAATAAAATAAACATTTGGTAAACATGGGTTATCATTTTAGGCCAACCCAAAACAAAAACTAAAAAATATATAACAGGTGTTTCTGAGTAATTATCTTAGGTATTTTAGTAAATGTGTCTATTCTGTTTGTACTCTGGCTTTTGCCCTCCCTGGTGAGCTTATGGCCCAAAAACAAATAACAATAACAACAACAACAACAACAGCAACACCTTTACAAATAGTATTCTCTGCAGGCTTGCCTTGTGGCTCTGTTCTGCCAAATATGTTAAGGGTGCCTACCCCCTTTCAACACCAAATTCTTACTGAATAGATACTAAAGTTATCTCTTATAGCTGCCCAAATACTGCTGGGTTTTCAACGTAGCCCCTAGGGGCTCTAGACCATGTATCTATCTATAAATCAATCAATCAGCCTACCTATCTATCTATCTATCTATACCTATCTATATATATATATATCATATCATATCACTTATCCTTAAAGCGAAATGCGAACCAGAACTGGAATCCTTATGTACAGGAATACTGGAGAACGCATTAGCTAGGTCGACCACTGAGAAATATGTAGCATTACTTCGTATATGTGTAATTAGTATATGGATCCGTAACAATAGGGGCGCGCGCTTGGACTGCTTCATTAACCTTTTTAAGATCCCGAACAAAGCGCCAGGTTTGTGGTTGGCCTTCCTGTTTGGCCTCTTTTACGGGGAACATGAGAGTACGACAAGCGGCTGTCAGGACATGGAACAATAATGCCTCTTTCCAATAATGCCTAAAAAGCTAGTGTAAATATCATCTATGGCTTCTCTCTGAACCAAACGTTTCCAACACTCATCCTGAATTTCCGAGACCTTAGCTATACAATGAAAATTATCTTTATCCGTGAACATACTTAATAATTCTAATTCTTAGCTCGGCTTCCGCCAACAATTTCTGTGCAATTGATCTCAGCCGAGAGACGGGCAAGTTCCATTCGTAAAAATAATTTAGTGGTGCATTACCCAACGATATAGTTTGCATTACACGTCTTTCTATTCTAATCCCATCTTCTGAACACCACAGATTTAGTCCTATCCCACACATCAAGTCTCTACCTAGTAAGTTGATTGGGCAGCAGTCAGATAATATGAATGTTTACCATATTGATAACTATCTTCATCATACACTGTGAATCTCTCTTTTACCCCTCTTCCCTCTGCTCCGACTATGGTGATTACCCTTCCACTGAGTTTCGGTGGGGGTTGCCAATCTTCTGTTCTTAAGACAGAGTACCCTGCTCCTGAATCTATTAACAAATGTACCCGATCTGCCAGCCACCTTCAATGTTATTCTAGGTAGTACCTCATATGCACTTTCTTTCCTAATAGCCTGTATGTCTAGTTGTGGTGTACGTGTGTGCTTGCGTATTGGTTTTATCTCACCGGGTACCGCCGTTGATGGGACCCCTCCCGCTTCCTCTGACCGTCAATACCCTTCCCGCTTGCTCGGGACATTCTCTCTGCCAGTGGTCCTCTGCTTGGCAGCAGAAACACCCCATCTGATCGTTCTTGCTGCGCTTGCCTCCGAACCTTTCTCGCCCTCGATTGCGTCTGCCTCGGGCTCCGTAAGTCGACGATGGGTTCGGGCGAGCCAGATCTGCCCGTGGTGCTGTCAAGGGTCTGTAGGGTGGAGGACGGACAGAGGAGCAGTCGAGATCCGCATCAACCTGTTCGGACAAGAATACTATAGGACACTGGTTAGAAAGCCCTGGCCTATCTGACTCAACTTGTGGTTCCTTTCCTGGCTTTACCTTTTCTAATTCGACTTGTTTTACCTTCTTAAACTGTTCAGCCTGTTCTTGTTGTGACTGTCTAACTGCCCCCTCCATTTTCCAAGCCCAAAACGCCTTCCAATCTACTCGGCGTGACCCTTGTTGTAACTTCTTAATTTTATCTGTAGCATAATAATTTAATACTTCAAGCCTGTCTTCTAGCATGTTAATCTGTTGTTGGCTAAAGCTACCGTTCAATGGAAAACCCAAATCTCCCACATAGGCAATTGTTCGCATGTCCATCGACCATATTTTTCAATCATTATCTTAGCGCATCCCTCCGTGCTCGAAGGCAGCGGGTTTGCTTTACTGGCCGCTTCCCCCATTATCAATTAGTGTAGCAACTTTTTCAGGTAATTTAAAAAGGTTAAGTGTCGTCAACGACAATAGGTGAGTTCCTTACCTTTTATTCACGTGTCTCCACACCGGTCTTTACGCGTTTCATACAAATTCTAACTATTAGGTATACCAAAAAATTATAATAGAAAATATATGTATATATTCATATGTGTGTGCCTTCCACACGTTGAGTGTCCTCGACACCACTTCTCGAAGTGTGAATCAGCCCGTCGGCTCTTAGCAACAAGTTTATCTAGATTAAAAACAAAAACAGAAACACACACAAACAACAAACTGCAGACCTAAATAGAATTCACCCGGACTTTAAACGTGGGACCTAAATAAAATTATACGGACTTTAAACATGGGACCTAAATAGAATTTATACGGACTTTAAACTAATCTTTACACAGACTTTTAAACGTGTGGGACTACAACCTAATCTTTACACGGACTTTAAACGTGTGGGACTACAACCTAATCTTTACACGGACTTTAAACGTGTGGGACTACAACCTAATCTTTACACGGACTTTAAACGTGCGGGACTACAACCTAATCTTTACACGGACTTTAAACGTGCGGGACTACAACCTAATCTTTACACGGACTTTAAACGTGCGGGACTACAACCTAATCTTTACACAGACTTTAAACGTGCGGGACTTCAACCCAATAGCTAGCACCTAGGCCACGAGACCTAGGATTTTTTTTTACAAATATTGTGGTCTTACCTCTTCCGAGTTCAATGTCTTTCTGGACTCGCCGTGTCTGAAAACGCCGCCTCTCTCCTTTCAGGCGCCTTTTCTCTCAACCTTTGCGTTCTGAACTTTCAAAGGGAGGATTTCGGCTCCAGGAA
Source organism: Argentina silus (assembly GCF_951799395.1). NCBI lineage: Eukaryota > Metazoa > Chordata > Actinopteri > Argentiniformes > Argentinidae > Argentina > Argentina silus. The sequence goes on from NC_139653.1 coordinate 35,354,681, forward strand.
TATATCCTGACCGTATACGAGTTGACCTTCTTGGCAGAGAGACGACGAAGTCAGAGCAGGCGATCCCGGATCGAGCCCCCAAATTGTGGTGGAAGTCTAGGATTTACCACTCTGTACTTTAGCTCTTCGGAGGTAAGAATCAAGAAACAAGTCCTGAGTCGCCACAATATCTGAGTCCGGTATTTATTGCTTGCAAACAAGAGACAAGAGCGTAACAGCAGCCCAGCGTAGAACCGGGGTTCGTTCAGCACAAGTCTAAAGAGACAATGATCAGGTTCGTCTTTTATACAGTTTAAACATAATACAGGCGCCGCCAAGGCTATCGGCTGATGGGCCTGTGCTTACGTGAGAAAGGGCGGGAGAGAATGAACAATGGGGAGACTTTCTTATTGATTAATCGCCGTTCAACATTTCACACCTATCGACAGGATGCGCCTGTCCCCCCACTATTGCTCTCTCCTATCACTCCCTCAGAGATCACCGCTGTTCATATGGTAAATCATACAGTGCTTCTCAGAACAATGGCTATAGAACTTTAGAGGAGTGGCAAGAGAAAATGTCATCACAGTAGTTACACAAGTTGTATCAGTCATATGAAAGTGTATAACCTGAAAATAGTTCTATGAATGTATTTTCCATAACACCCTTCATTCCTCTTCTCATCCTCTTCCTCTCTCTTTCCCTCCATCTTCATTTCCTTCCCTAGTTCTCCTTTAATCTCAGAAGCGGTCCTTCTATGCGTCTCTCTTTGTCCTCCGTCCCTCCGCCCCATCTTCTGCTTTTCCTCGACTATCTGGATAGAATCCCCCACTGTCAGTTTCTGTCCCTGTTGTATTCTCTCATTGTGTCTCTCCACCTCTTTCTGTTTCGTTTCTTCATCGAACACAAACAAGTCGTCTACACGTGCCTTCCTTTGGGCTAGATTTCTCTGTCCATGAGGAGACAACTCTCCTTCCTTCTCTTTTTCCATCTCACTTTGATCTTCCTCTATCTGTTGTTTTGGAATCTTTCTTCTCCCTGCCACCACTCCCGTTCCCTCCATCTTTATATTATTCTCTTCATCAACATTCTGAATCTTCTTTTCATCACCTGCAAACAAGTCCACCATCCATCCCTTATTTTCTGGAAGATTTCTCTGTCTTCTAATCGGCACCTGTCCTTCCCTTTCTTCCCCCATCTCTCTATTTTTCTCCACCATCTGTTTGGTCCCTTCATTCCTCTTCTCATCCTCTTCCTCTCTCTTTCCCTCCATCTTCATTTCCTTCCCTAGTTCTCCTTTAATCTCAGAAGCGGTCCTTCTATGCGCCTCTCTTTGTCCTCCGTCCCTCCGCCCCATCTTCTGCTTTTCCTCGACTATCTGGATAGAATCCCCCACTGTCAGTTTCTGTCCCTGTTGTATTCTCTCATTCTGTCTCTCCACCTCTTTCTGTTTCGTTTCTTCATCAAACACAAACAAGTCGTCTACACGTGCCTTCCTTTGGGCTAGATTTCTCTGTCCATGAGGAGACAACTCTCCTTCCTTCTCTTTTTCCATCTCACTTTGATCTTCCTCTATCTGTTGTTTTGGAATCTTTCTTCTCCCTGCCACCACTCCCGTTCCCTCCATCTTTATATTATTCTGTTCATCAACATTCTGAATCTTCTTTTCATCACCTGCAAACAAGTCCACCATCCATCCCTTATTTTCTGGAAGATTTCTCTGTCTTCTAATCGGCACCTATCCTTCCCTTTCTTCCCCCATCTCTCTATTTTTCTCCACCATCTGTTTGGTCCCTTCATTCCTCTTCTCATCCTCTTCCTCTCTCTTTCCCTCCATCTTCATTTCCTTCCCTAGTTCTCCTTTAATCTCAGAAGCGGTCCTTCTATGCGTCTCTCTTTGTCCTCCGTCCCTCCGCCCCATCTTCTGCTTTTCCTCGACTATCTGGATAGAATCCCCCTGTAACAATGTCCGGTGGTACACAGAGGCAGACGCAGTATAGTGATAAGGGACTTTCTCCCGTTTATTTTCAAAAGGGGTCCGCTGGCACGGTTCGGCTTTCCAGCCTCGTTCAAAGTCTTTCCTTTGGTCCTTTGGTCCTGTGCTCGGCTCGGCTCGGCTCTCCTCTGCTCTCGCCGCCTGCTTCTCCAGCTTAGCTCCCTTACTGAAATGGCAGAAGCACACCCATCTTAAACATTCGCCGGCGAGACTTAATTCATAGCAGGTGTGCAACAAAAGTCTCGCCGACACAACCCCGGCCACGGTCCTGTAGCTCCCTCTACAGGCCGAACGCTGCATGTCCCCCCACACCCCCACTGTCAGTTTCTGTCCCTGTTGTATTCTCTCATTGTGTCTCTCCACCTCTTTCTGTTTCGTTTCTTCATCGAACACAAACAAGTCGTCTACACGTGCCTTCCTTTGGGCTAGATTTCTCTGTCCATGAGGAGACAACTCTCCTTCCTTCTCTTTTTCCATCTCACTTTGATCTTCCTCTATCTGTTGTTTTGGAATCTTTCTTCTCCCTGCCACCACTCCCGTTCCCTCCATCTTTATATTATTCTCTTCATCAACATTCTGAATCTTCTTTTCATCACCTGCAAACAAGTCCACCATCCATCCCTTATTTTCTGGAAGATTTCTCTGTCTTCTAATCGGCACCTGTCCTTCCCTTTCTTCCCCCATCTCTCTATTTTTCTCCACCATCTGTTTGGTCCCTTCATTCCTCTTCTCATCCTCTTCCTCTCTCTTTCCCTCCATCTTCATTTCCTTCCCTAGTTCTCCTTTAATCTCAGAAGCGGTCCTTCTATGCGCCTCTCTTTGTCCTCCGTCCCTCCGCCCCATCTTCTGCTTTTCCTCGACTATCTGGATAGAATCCCCCACTGTCAGTTTCTGTCCCTGTTGTATTCTCTCATTGTGTCTCTCCACCTCTTTCTGTTTCGTTTCTTCATCAAACACAAACAAGTCGTCTACACGTGCCTTCCTTTGGGCTAGATTTCTCTGTCCATGAGGAGACAACTCTCCTTCCTTCTCTTTTTCCATCTCACTTTGATCTTCCTCTATCTGTTGTTTTGGAATCTTTCTTCTCCCTGCCACCACTCCCGTTCCCTCCATCTTTATATTATTCTGTTCATCAACATTCTGAATCTTCTTTTCATCACCTGCAAACAAGTCCACCATCCATCCCTTATTTTCTGGAAGATTTCTCTGTCTTCTAATCGGCACCTGTCCTTCCCTTTCTTCCCCCATCTCTCTATTTTTCTCCACCATCTGTTTGGTCCCTTCATTCCTCTTCTCATCCTCTTCCTCTCTCTTTCCCTCCATCTTCATTTCCTTCCCTAGTTCTCCTTTAATCTCAGAAGCGGTCCTTCTATGCGTCTCTCTTTGTCCTCCGTCCCTCCGCCCCATCTTCTGCTTTTCCTCGACTATCTGGATAGAATCCCCCACTGTCAGTTTCTGTCCCTGTTGTATTCTCTCATTGTGTCTCTCCACCTCTTTCTGTTTCGTTTCTTCATCGAACACAAACAAGTCGTCTACACGTGCCTTCCTTTGGGCTAGATTTCTCTGTCCATGAGGAGACAACTCTCCTTCCTTCTCTTTTTCCATCTCACTTTGATCTTCCTCTATCTGTTGTTTTGGAATCTTTCTTCTCCCTGCCACCACTCCCGTTCCCTCCATCTTTATATTATTCTCTTCATCAACATTCTGAATCTTCTTTTCATCACCTGCAAACAAGTCCACCATCCATCCCTTATTTTCTGGAAGATTTCTCTGTCTTCTAATCGGCACCTGTCCTTCCCTTTCTTCCCCCATCTCTCTATTTTTCTCCACCATCTGTTTGGTCCCTTCATTCCTCTTCTCATCCTCTTCCTCTCTCTTTCCCTCCATCTTCATTTCCTTCCCTAGTTCTCCTTTAATCTCAGAAGCGGTCCTTCTATGCGCCTCTCTTTGTCCTCCGTCCCTCCGCCCCATCTTCTGCTTTTCCTCGACTATCTGGATAGAATCCCCCACTGTCAGTTTCTGTCCCTGTTGTATTCTCTCATTGTGTCTCTCCACCTCTTTCTGTTTCGTTTCTTCATCAAACACAAACAAGTCGTCTACACGTGCCTTCCTTTGGGCTAGATTTCTCTGTCCATGAGGAGACAACTCTCCTTCCTTCTCTTTTTCCATCTCACTTTGATCTTCCTCTATCTGTTGTTTTGGAATCTTTCTTCTCCCTGCCACCACTCCCGTTCCCTCCATCTTTATATTATTCTGTTCATCAACATTCTGAATCTTCTTTTCATCACCTGCAAACAAGTCCACCATCCATCCCTTATTTTCTGGAAGATTTCTCTGTCTTCTAATCGGCACCTATCCTTCCCTTTCTTCCCCCATCTCTCTATTTTTCTCCACCATCTGTTTGGTCCCTTCATTCCTCTTCTCATCCTCTTCCTCTCTCTTTCCCTCCATCTTCATTTCCTTCCCTAGTTCTCCTTTAATCTCAGAAGCGGTCCTTCTATGCGTCTCTCTTTGTCCTCCGTCCCTCCGCCCCATCTTCTGCTTTTCCTCGACTATCTGGATAGAATCCCCCTGTAACAATGTCCGGTGGTACACAGAGGCAGACGCAGTATAGTGATAAGGGACTTTCTCCCGTTTATTTTCAAAAGGGGTCCGCTGGCACGGTTCGGCTTTCCAGCCTCGTTCAAAGTCTTTCCTTTGGTCCTTTGGTCCTGTGCTCGGCTCGGCTCGGCTCTCCTCTGCTCTCGCCGCCTGCTTCTCCAGCTTAGCTCCCTTACTGAAATGGCAGAAGCACACCCATCTTAAACATTCGCCGGCGAGACTTAATTCGCAGCAGGTGTGCAACAAAAGTCTCGCCGACACAACCCCGGCCACGGTCCTGTAGCTCCCTCTACAGGCCGAACGCTGCATGTCCCCCCACACCCCCACTGTCAGTTTCTGTCCCTGTTGTATTCTCTCATTGTGTCTCTCCACCTCTTTCTGTTTCGTTTCTTCATCGAACACAAACAAGTCGTCTACACGTGCCTTCCTTTGGGCTAGATTTCTCTGTCCATGAGGAGACAACTCTCCTTCCTTCTCTTTTTCCATCTCACTTTGATCTTCCTCTATCTGTTGTTTTGGAATCTTTCTTCTCCCTGCCACCACTCCCGTTCCCTCCATCTTTATATTATTCTCTTCATCAACATTCTGAATCTTCTTTTCATCACCTGCAAACAAGTCCACCATCCATCCCTTATTTTCTGGAAGATTTCTCTGTCTTCTAATCGGCACCTGTCCTTCCCTTTCTTCCCCCATCTCTCTATTTTTCTCCACCATCTGTTTGGTCCCTTCATTCCTCTTCTCATCCTCTTCCTCTCTCTTTCCCTCCATCTTCATTTCCTCCCCTAGTTCTCCTTTAATCTCAGAAGCGGTCCTTCTATGCGTCTCTCTTTGTCCCTCCTCTTTCAGACTCTCCATCTTTTTCTCATCCTGCATCTGGACAATGTCCCTTACTGTCAGTGTCTGTCTCTGTCTTATTTTATCATTGCGTTTTTCCACCTCTTCTGTCTCTTCTCGTCATCCTCTGCAGACAAGATATCTATCCACCCCTTCTTTTCTTCTGGATGTTTCTGTCCATTAGTACACAACTGTGGTTTATGTTCCACATTCATCTCTCCTCTCCCTTCATTGATGATATCCTTTCGTCCCACTTTTCTATTCTGCTCCTTCCACTTTCTCTCAATCTCAACTTCTTGTCTCTCTGAATTGTTCTTTCTGTCAGACTCTGTCTGTCCTCCTTCTTTTTCCTCCTCCATCTGATTCTCTGTCTCTGCATGGGTTGTCCCCCTCTCTCTTTTCTTTTGTTTCTGTTTCTCCACATGAAGAACATGTTGCTCTTCCTTTCCCAGTTGGTCCTCTCTTATCATTGACCTCACCAGATCTTCAAGTGTGTCAATCTTCCTCTGCTTTTCCTTCGTCTCTGTCTCCGCTGCCCTTGCCTGATCTTGGAGTATTTTTATGTCTCGTTGCAGCTTCATGACTCCCTTCATTTCTTTATTCTTTTTCTTTGGCTCCCTCTCCATTTCGGTGTCACTGTCTTCCTCACTCTTTTTTGAACATGTGAACATATGAACATGTGAATGGCTCATAAAGACAACTAGCAGCACACTGTCCTTACAGACAATAACACACCACTGGATCTGTCTCATTAGACTTGAAGGGGCAATCTGGGATTGCTCCCTGCATAATTCATTTTTTTACCATAAAACTTCCAATAAGTCTCCAATTGTATTTAACCTTTATTTTAGCAGGGAGTCCCTTTGAGACCAAGGTCTCAGTTTACAACCAAACATAATACAAACACAAAATTACAACATTCGAAAACACAATCAAGAAAAACAAACACATTTTTCAACAAAGAAGTCCTCAATGAAAACTTTAAACTGCCCTCAAAACCTTAAACTGAAACGTTCTCTGCAGATTGTTCCAGCAGTTCTCTGCACCACAACTAAAACCCAATTCGGTGGAGACCCGAGGAACCTCAAGAGTTAACCAACTCTGAGAACAAGTTAGGTATAACAATCAGGCCCTTAGAACACTTCATATATAGATGAGGACCATCAACAGTGGTAATATTGATGTAATAATAGTAGAACTGTAGTTTATTGTAATTTACTCTCACCTGTAAAAAGGGAAAACGCTTTTTGTTTTCCTCAAAATGGTCGTGCAGATCCTTAGAAATATGTGCAATACGTGCCTCTACTGCAAGGTCCACTTGATATTGCTGCTCCCTCTTTCTTTAGGGTAAATAATCTTTGTTATTCCTGAGAGACTATTATCTTAGCACCAGGCAATAGAAGTATACTTTACACAAGTAAAACAAATAAAGAAGCTCTAACAGAGTAGCAACACAGCGACAGGCACAGCGGTCATGGATACATTCAGGTCAATCATGGATACTGTTATGGAAAATACATTCATAGAACTATTTTCAGGTTATACACTTTCATATGACTGATACAACTTGTGTAACTACTGTGATGACATTTTCTCTTGCCACTCCTCTAAAGTTCTATAGCCATTGTTCTGAGAAGCACTGTATGATTTACCATATGAACAGCGGTGATCTCTGAGGGGGTGGTAGGAGAGAGCAATAGTGGGGGGACAGGCGCATCCTGTCGATAGGTGTGAAATGTTGAACGGCGATTAATCAATAAGAAAGTCTCCCCATTGTTCATTCTTTCCCGCCCTTTCTCACGTAAGCACAGGCCCATCAGCCGATAGCCTTGGCGGCGCCTGTATCATGTTTAAACTGTATAAAAGACGAACCTAATCATTGTCTCTTTAGACTTGTGCTGAACGAACCCCGGTTCTACGCTGGGCTGCTGTTACGCTCTTGTCTCTTGTTTGCAAGCAATAAATACCGGACTCATATATTGTGGCTACTCAGGACTTGTTTCTTGATTCTTACCTCCGAAGAGCTAAAGTACAGAGTGGTAAATCCTAGACTTCCACCACAATACATTCTCTCATCTTCCTTCCAAAATTCTAAATTCTAAATCATTGACGAAATCAAGCATTAGACTAAATTGCATTTCCATTGGAGATGGCTGATCTTTTCATAATACGGTAACCTATATATACTATATTTCTGTGTGTGGTTCATCCCTTACCTTTCATCAGCCATTGAAAATGTCAATTGCTCCAAAACATGAAATCTGCGTGCAAAAACGCTGTGAAATTCAGTCCAAGGATCCTCCTTTTGCGTGGACATTTTTCCTGTCAGCCTTGAATAAAAAAGAATCAGGGCATCACATTATGTCTAGAAATTGAGATTTTGTAGTAAAGATGTCTTAGAACAGCAAGCATCTTTACATTAAATGCAAAACAGTAGATTGATATCCATAAAATGTCACTCAAGTTTCAGTCCGCCAAAGACCATTAGCTCTCACTCCTCTTTAACCTACCCAGACAGAACCAAGACCACTACCCTTTAACCTACCCAGACAGAACCAAGACCACTACCCTTTAACCTACCCAGACAGAACCATGGCTACTACCCTTTAACCTACCCAGACAGAACCAAGACCACTACCCTTTAACCTACCCAGACAGAACCAAGACCACTACCCTTTAACCTACCCAGACAGAACCAAGACCACTACCCTTTAACCTACCCAGACAGAACCAAGACCACTACCCTTTAACCTACCCAGACAGAACCAAGGCTACTACCCTTTAACCTACCCAGACAGAACCAAGGCTACTACCCTTTAACCTACCCAGACAGAACCAAGACCACTATCCTTTAACCTACCCAGACAGAACCAAGGCTACTACCCTTTAACCTACCCAGACAGAACCAAGACCACTACCCTTTAACCTACCCAGACAGAACCAAGACTACTACCCTTCTAACCGATCTTTAACCAACCCAGACAAAACCAAGACCACTACCCCTCCAACCGGTCTTTACCTACTCAGACAGAGCCAAGACCACTACCTCTCCAACCGGTCTTTACCTACCCAGACAGAACCAAGGCTACTGCCCTTCCAACCGGTCTTTACCTACCCAGACAGAGCCAAGACCACTACCCCTCCAACCGGTCTTTACCTACCCAGACAGAGCTAAGGCCACTACCCCTCCAACCGGTCTTTACCTACCCAGACAGAACCAAGGCCACTAAACCTCTAACCGGTCTCTGCTTAATAGGGAAGTCAAGTCATACTTTAAAGATATTTAACTGATCTAAATCCACGGTAATACATTGTGGATGTACTGTACATTGTCTATGCTGACTGTGTTTACTAAATGTTGTGTTGTTGCCTGATATGACACATTGTGTTTCTGTACCTCTGTGTTGTGATGTCTGTCTTGTGCTGTACAGTAACTGTTCTGTATTGACTTGTGTGTTTGTAATGTGTCCCTGTACCTCTGTGCTGTGTCTGTCTGTCTTGTTGTCAAGTGTTTAGTTATTGACTACAATTTAAATAAACAGTTCGCAAGGCATAGTATATATACAGCTTAGTAAATTGTATACACTGCATTGATGAACAGCAAGTATCTTTACAGTTCATTTCTATACGTTAAACTTCACTCAACTGTCAGTCTGCACACCATGCAACAGCATACTTCAAGCCAATATCTTCATAAAGATTCAATGCTGTAATATATAATCTGCTTGTCAATGTATTTATCAGAAATGAGGAGAGTAAAACATACCTTGCCAGCAATGCTGGTCTTTGTCTGTCAGTCAATCTCTGTACCAATTATTTTCTTAGCCAAGGCCAAGACGGCCTGCATACAGTACAACTGCTAGAATAATAGAGATAGGACATCTATGGATATAATATTAAACGTCTGGAAAAACTCGTCATCTGTGATGTCATAACCCATTGTTACATAGACCAACAGACACGCCGTGTCTTACCGCGACTCAAATCATACATGCCAAATCATTCTTATTTAATGCGTCAGTATTGTTATAATAATAATAATAATAATAATAATAATAATAATAATGTATTTATTTTGTATAGCGCTTTTCTCAGTCCTCAAACACACTACATTCCATGGAGAAAAAATAGATAGATAAATAAAAAGTGAAACAAAAGCACAGTCAGTAAAAACAACAATACAGACGGACTAAAGATTTAAAGCAAGTTTAAAAAGATGGTTGTTAAATGTGTTGGTGATATGTTGACAGACGGCTGCATAATAAATAGAAAGATTGTAATAAGTCTCGACAAGTAGTTGGACAATTGTTGGCCCAAGTCGGCATGTACCGCTAGAGGGCGCGGCGGAGGTGATGGACAGTTCGCTGTGGGCTCGAGTTGCCGTTGTGTCCTTAGTTGGCAGTTGAGACTCAGGCGACACTGAGGACAGCCAGCTCACCCTTTTTACCTTCTATTACTCTTTCAGGTTAGTGAAATGTCAACAAACACCTCGACGTTTAGAGTAGGCCCATACGGTAGCTAACCCCAATATGTAGATGGTGTTAAATGTATTTGGAATGATTAGGAAAATTGTGCTTCTGAAAAATCCTGCGATCACGCACATGCGCACAGGGCAGTCCACGCGCACAGGGCATGTCCCCAACTCATTAATTTTCAATTGGCCGAACCTAAATAAATGTCATCTAAAGATATTCACGTATTTTATATTACACACATTAAAAACACTATGACCCAGCTACTTACCCAGCTCCTGAATGAGGTCCGCTGTAAATCAAAAGAAAAGACACATCAGGAAAATGGACACCAGAAGACTGTCTCCAAGAAAATCCTTCTCTTATGCAACTTTCTCCAGCATGCCAGTATGAATAGGTTCAGTGTACAGTGCCTCTGTAGAGGTCTAGTGAAACAACTTACTCATTAACAATAGTGACCGAAAAAGACCAACTGGACAAAGTGTGTTGTTCACTGATCTTCTTTTCATATTTCTATATGCTGCCATAAGCTGTTGCTGGCTGCCACTCTGGTGTGGGCCTTTACAGTGAGAGTGTTCAATGACCTGAAGGCCATACAGGAATCTTGTTAAAGGGATTTGATCTCAGTGAGGCTAACCTGGACTGCACTCTGACTGCTTGTGGCACATATTCTGTATGTATAGTTGATTTAGTTACTTTAGACAAATGTACTGAATTGTAAGTCACTCTGGATAAGAGAGTCTGCTAAATGACTAAAATGTAAATGTGGTTAAATGGAAATGGACTGAGATGAACCAGAGCATAGCACACATGCTAGCATTCTGTATAAACAACACTAACAAACACTTACTGCCAAATGAATGAACCACCAAATCATATAAATTATTCAAATGGAGATGTGGTCAAATGGAAGTTCACTAAGATGACATAGCCACTACTGACCTCGCTGCTGGTTGAGGTCACCTATGAGCAGAGTAAAAGACAGAGAAATGTCTTCAGTATAAACATTTCAAAGTTTAGACCAGAGCTTGAAAAATGACTACCATTCTGTATAAACAACACTGACAAACACTCACTGCCAAATGAATAAACCTTCAAATCATCATGTGACTTCACCTTCCGCTCAACATCCTTTCACCAGGAAGTAGATGGCCAGAGGTAATCCAATGACAATGACAGAAACACCAAAGACAACCATCCATGGGTTGGTGCGGTCAAACAGCTCACCTGAAACATAAATCATTCTAAATCGACTTCAACCTTGTACCAAGTAAACAAGGTTGATTTTGTTAGATGTCACCCAGAAGGGAAAAAAAAACAGTACTTTCAAACAAAAGGATATCAAATTTTACTATGTACAATGACAGGTAGTTTGACTGTGTGGAGTCCTCTTATAGAGTCCCTGTGTGTCTCTGGAGACCCAGCAGAGAGAGGGACTGCTTCACTGTCCAGCCACACCATCTCAGGCTCAGGGTGCCAGCCTTTAGATTCACACAGCAGACCCGTCCCTCCCTCTCTGCGTCCCTCAATGGAGATCACTGGCTGGGTTCCTACAGCTACACACACAAAGACAGACTGGAGCTGAAGTACTGGTGTGAGGTTATGAACATAGATTTAGGAAGAGGAAAATAGGTACTGTACAAGTCATTCAAGGTTATGCCTTAACCAACAACAACACCTTTACGTATCGTCATTGTACCGGGTCTTCGCGGTACTTGGTCTCAATAAAGCATTTGTAAAACCTAGGATCATATCCTTGTACCGAGGTCAGTTTCAAGGACGTGTTCCCTCTCTTTAGTTCATCTGTAATCACGGCTGTTCTGTTTCTGGACAAGCGTATCTGACATTTATACTTGACGGTATCGGTAAAGATACACATAATAATGTATGTGTATCTCTTATGTGATCACATTTACCTTTGACTCCAAATGTGACATCTCATGAAAATATTGGCATCAAACCCACTCGGTTTTCACTCGCTAGTTAGCCATGCCAACGGTTAGCCAAGCTAGCTTAGCTGGTGAACTCTACATGCCAGCCTCAATCAATCATTCCAAATACATTTAACACCATCTACATATTGGGGTTAGCTACCGTATGGGCCTAGTCTAAACGTCGAGGTGTTTGTTGACATTTCACTAACCTGAAAGAGTAATAGAAGGTAAAAAGGGTGAGCTGGCTGTCCTCAGTGTCGCCTGAGTCTCAACTGCCAACTAAGGACACAACGGCAACTCGAGCCCACAGCGAACTGTCAGCGAACCTCCGCCGCGCCCTCTAGCGGTACATGCCGACATGGGCCAACAATTGTCCAACTACTTGTCTAGACTTATTAGAATCTTTCCATTTATTATGCAGCCGTCTGTCAACATATCACCAACACATTTAACAACCATCTTTTTAAACTTGCTTTAAATCTTTAGTCCGTCTGTATTGTTGTTTTTACTGACTGTGCTTTTGTTTCACTTTTTATTTATCTATCTATTTTTTCTCCATGGAATGTAGTGTGTTTGAGGACTGAGAAAAGCGCTATACAAAATAAATACATTATTATTATAATTATTATTATAATTATTATTATTACAATTATAACAATACTGACGCATTAAATAAAAATGGTTTGGCATGTATGATTTGAGTCGCGGTAAGACACGGCGTGTCTGTAGGCCTATGTAACAATGGGTTATGACATCACAGATGACGAGTTTTTCCAGACGTTCAATATTATATCCATAGATGTCCTATCTCTATTATTCTAGCAGTTGTACTGTATGCAGCCCGTCTTGGCCTTGGCTAAGAAAATAATTGGTACAGAGATTGACTGACAGACAAAGACCAGCATTGCTGGCAAGGTATGTTTTACTCTCCTCATTTCTGATAAATACATTGACAAGCAGATTATATATTACAGCATTGAATCTTTATGAAGATATTGGCTTGAAGTATGCTGTTGCATGGTGTGCAGACTGACAGTTGAGTGAAGTTTAACATATATAAATGAACTGTAAAGATACTTGCTGTTCATCAATGCAGTGTATACAATTTACTAAGCTGTATATATACTATGCCTTGCAAACTGTTTATTTAAATTGTAGTCAATAACTAAACACTTGACAACAAGACAGACAGACACAGCACAGAGGTACAGGGACACATTACAAACACACAAGTCAATACAGAACAGTTGCTGTACAGAACAAGACAGACAGACATCACAACACAGAGGTACAGAAACACAATGTGTCATATCAGGCAACAACACAACATTTAGTAAACACAGTCAGCATAGACAATGTACAGTACATCCACAATGTTTTACCGTGGATTTAGATCAGTTAAATATCTTTAAAGTATGACTTGACTTCCCTATTAGGCAGAGACCGGTTAGAGGTTTAGCGGCCTTGGTTCTGTCTGGGTAGGTAAAGACCGGTTGGAGGGGTAGTGGTCTTGGCTCTGTCTGGGTAGGTAAAGACCGGTTGGAGGGGTAGTAGCCTTGGTTCTGTCTGGGTAGGTAAAGACCGGTTGGAGGGGTAGTAGCCTTGGTTCTGTCTGGGTAGGTAAAGACCGGTTGGAGGGGTAGTAGCCTTGGTTCTGTCTGGGTAGGTATAGACCGGTTGGAGGGGGAGTGGTCTTGGCTCTGTCTGGGTAGGTAAAGACCGGTTGGAGGGGCAGTAGCCTTGGTTCTGTCTGGGTAGGTAAAGACCGGTTGGAGAGGTAGTGGTCTTGGCTCTGTCTGAGTAGGTAAAGACCGGTTGGAGGGGTAGTGGCCTTGGTTTATGTCTGGGTTGGTTAAAGATCGGTTAGAAGGGTAGTAGTCTTGGTTCTGTCTGGGTAGGTTAAAGGGTAGTAGCCTTGGTTCTGTCTGGGTAGGTTAAAGGATAGTGGTCTTGGTTCTGTCTGGGTAGGTTAAAGGGTAGTGGTCTTGGTTCTGTCTGGGTAGGTTAAAGGGTAGTGGTCTTTGTTCTGTCTGGGTAGGTTAAAGGGTAGTGGTCTTGGTTCTGTCTGGGTAGGTTAAAGGGTAGTGGTCTTGGTTCTGCCTGGGTAGATTAAATAGGAGTGAGAGCTAATGGTCTTTGGCGGACTGAAACTTGAGTGACATTTTATGGATATCAATCTACTGTTTTGCATTTAATGTAAAGATGCTTGCTGTTCTAAGACATCTTTACTACAAAATCTCAATTTCTAGACATAATGTGATGCCCTGATTCTTTTTTACTCAAGGCTGACAGGAAAAATGTCCACGCAAAAGGAGGATCCTTGGACTGAATTTCACAGCGCTTTTGCACACAGATTTCATGTTTTGGAGCAATTGACATTTTCAATGGCTAATGAAAGGTAAGGGATGAACCACACACAGAAATATAGTATATATAGGTTACTGTATTATGAAAAGATCAGCCATCTCCAATGGAAATGCAATTTAGTCTAATGCTTGATTTAGTCAATGATTTAGAATTTAGAATTTTGGAAGGAAGATGAAATAATTTATCCATGATTGACCTGAATGTATCCATGACCGCTGTGCCTGTCGCTGTGTTGCTACTCTGTAGAGCTTCTTTATTTGTTTTACTTGTGTAAAGTATACTTCTATTGCCTGGTGATGAGATAATAGTCTCTCAGGAATAACAAAGATTACTTACCCTAAAGAAAGAGGGAGCAGCAATATCAAGTGGACCTTGCAGTAGAGGCACGTATTGCACATATTTCTAAGGATCTGGACGACCATTTTGAGGAAAACAAAAAGCGTTTTCCCTTTTTACAGGTGAGAGTAAATTACAATAAACTACAGTTCTACTATTATTACATCAATATTACCACTGTTGATGGTCCTCATCTATATATGAAGTGTTCTAAGGGCCTGATTGTTATACCTAACTCGTTCTCAGAGTTGGTTAACTCTTGAGGTTCCTCGGGTCTCCACCGAATTGGGTTTTAGTTGTGGTGCAGAGAACTGCTGGAACAATCTGCAGAGAACGTTTCAGTTTAAGGTTTTGAGGGCAGTTTAAAGTTTTCATTGAGGACTTCTTTGTTGAAAAATGTGTTTGTTTTTCTTGATTGTGTTTTCGAATGTTGTAATTTTGTGTTTGTATTATGTATGGTTGTAAACTGAGACCTTGGTCTCAAAGGGACTCCCTGCTAAAATAAAGGTTAAATACAATTGGAGACTTATTGGAAGTTTTATGGTAAAAAAAAATGAATTATGCAGGGAGCAATCCCAGATTGCCCCTTCAAGTCTAATGAGACAGATCCAATGGTGTGTGATTTTCTGTAAGGACAGTGTGCTGCTAGTTGTCTTTATGAGCCATTCACATGTTCATATGTTCACATGTTCAAAAAAGAGTGAGGAAGACAGTGACACCGAAATGGAGAGGGAGCCAAAGAAAAAGAATAAAGAAATGAAGGGAGTCATGAAGCTGCAACGAGACATGAAAATACTCCAAGATCAGGCAAGGGCAGCGGAGACAGAGACGAAGAAAAAGCAGAGGAAGATTGACACACTTGAAGATCTGGTGAGGTCAATGATAAGAGAGGACCAACTGGGAAAGGAAGAGCAACATGTTCTTCATGTGGAGAAACAGAACCAAAAGAAAAGAGAGAGGGGGACAACCCATGCAGAGACAGAGAATCAGATGGAGGAGGAAAAAGAAGGAGGACAAACAGAGTCTGACAGAAAGAACAATTCAGAGAGACAAGAAGTTGAGATTGAGAGAAAGTGGAAGGAGCAGAATAGAAAAGTGGGACGAAAGGATATCATCAATGAAGGGAGAGGAGAGATGAATGTGAAACATAAACCACAGTTGTGTACTAATGGACAGAAACATCCAGAAGAAAATAAGGGGTGGATAGATATCTTGTCTGCAGAGGATGACGAGAAGAGACAGAAAGAGGTGGAAAAACGCAATGATAAAATAAGACAGAGACAGACACTGACAGTAAGGGACATTATCCAGATGCAGGATGAGAAAAAGATGGAGAGTCCGAAAGAGGAGGGACAAAGAGAGACGCATAGAAGGACCGCTTCTGAGATTAAAGGAGAACTAGGGAAGGAAATGAAGATGGAGGGAAAGAGAGAGGAAGAGGATGAGAAGAGGAATGAAGGGACCAAACAGATGGTGGAGAAAAATAGAGAGATGGGGGAAGAAAGGGAAGGACAGGTGCCGATTAGAAGACAGAGAAATCTTCCAGAAAATAAGGGATGGATGGTGGACTTGTTTGCAGGTGATGAAAAGAAGATTCGGAATGTTGATGAACAGAATAATATAAAGATGGAGGGAACGGGAGTGGTGGCAGGGAGAAGAAAGGTTCCAAAACAACAGATAGAGGAAGATCAAAGTGAGATGGAAAAAGAGAAGGAAGGAGAGTTGTCTCCTCATGGACAGAGAAATCTAGCCCAAAGGAAGGCACGTGTAGACGACTTGTTTGTGTATGATGAAGAAATGAAACAGAAAGAGGTGGAGAGACACAATGAGAGAATACAACAGGGACAGGAACTGACAGTGGGGGATTCTATCCAGATAGTCGAGGAAAAGCAGAAGATGGGGCGGAGGGACGGAGGACAAAGAGAGACGCATAGAAGGACCACTTCTGAGATTAAAGGAGAACTAGGGAAGGAAATGAAGATGGAGGGAAAGAGAGAGGAAGAGGATGAGAAGAGGAATGAAGGGACCAAACAGATGGTGGAGAAAAATAGAGAGATGGGGGAAGAAAAGGAAGGACAGGTGCCGATTAGAAGACAGAGAAATCTTCCAGAAAATAAGGGATGGATGGTGGACTTGTTTGCAGGTGATGAAAAGAAGATTCAGAATGTTGATGAAGAGAATAATATAAAGATGGAGGGAACGGGAGTGGTGGCAGGGAGAAGAAAGATTCCAAAACAACAGATAGAGGAAGATCAAAGTGAGATGGATAAAGAGAAGGAAGGAGAGTTGTCTCCTCATGGACAGAGAAATCTAGCCCAAAGGAAGGCACGTGTAGACGACTTGTTTGTGTTCGATGAAGAAACGAAACAGAAAGAGGTGGAGAGACACAATGAGAGAATACAACAGGGACAGAAACTGACAATGAAGGATTCTATCCAGACAGTCGAGGAAAAGCAGAAGATGGGGCGGAGGGAGGCAGGACAAAGAGAGACGCATAGAAGGACCACTTCTGAGATTAAAGGAGAACTAGGGAAGGAAATGAAGATGGAGGGAAAGAGAGAGGAAGAGGATGAGAAGAGGAATGAAGGGACCAAACAGATGGTGGAGAAAAATAGAGAGATGGAGGAAGAAAGGGAAGGACAGGTGCCGATTAGAAGACAGAGAAATCTTCCAGAAAATAAGGGATGGATGGTGGACTTGTTTGCAGGTGAAGAAAAGAAGATTCAGAATGTTGATGAACAGAATATAAAGATGGAGGGAACGGGAGTGGTGGCAGGGAGAAGAAAGATTCCAAAACAACAGATAGAGGAAGATCAAAGTGAGATGGAAAAAGAGAAGGAAGGAGAGTTGTCTCCTCATGGACAGAGAAATCTAGCCCAAAGGAAGGCACGTGTAGACGACTTGTTTGTGTATGATGAAGAAACGAAACAGAAAGAGGTGGAGAGACACAATGAGAGAATACAACAGGGACAGAAACTGACAGTGGGGGATTCTATCCAGATAGTCGAGGAAAAGCAGAAGATGGGGCGGAGGGAGGGAGGACAAAGAGAGATTGATAGAAAGACAGCTTCTGAGATACACAAAGAACTAAATGTGAAAAAAGCAAAAATAGAGATAGACAGAGATAATGGACAGTTGCCTGCTGGAAGACAGAGAAATCAAACAGCCAAGAAGGCTTGGATAATGGACTTGATTGCAGATGATACAGAGAAGAGACATGGAGAGGAGGGAAAAAGTACTTCAGAGACAAAAATGGACACTCAGTACACACAGTACAGTAGAGCAAGCAAAATGGATGTCAAAAGAGAGAGAATACTAGAGGGAGATAGAGGTAAGAAACAAGCTGAAACTGAGATGCAGAAACAGATCAGGAGAGAGGAGGAAAGACAGAGGGAATTTCAGAAGTATTTAGAAAGAGAAACAGAAAAAGAATTTGAGTTGGAGTGGAAGAAACATGAAGCAATGCAAGGAGAGGAAGAGGAGACGACTGTCCCAAAAAAGCAGGTGGAGGGAGAGATAAGCCAGAGGGAGCAGGCAAAACAGAAGGAGATGGAAAGGGAGGTAAAACAAAGAGAGATTGATAGATTGAAACGAGAAACACAATTAGAAAAAGGAAAGGAGAGAAAGAAAGAGGAGATTGGACCAAATGATGAAGAGGAAAAGAAGGCTGCAAAACAACGGATGGCTGGAGAAATGAGAGAAATTGAAAGAGAGAGGAGAATAAATGTAGAGCAAGCAAGAATCCAGAAAGAAAAGGAGAAAGAAGAGGAAAGACAGAAAGAGGAGGGGAAGAATGAAGCTGAAAAACTGAAAAGAGAGGTGGAGAAAGAAAAACTAAAACAGTTAGAGAGAGTGAGAAACCAGAGAGAGGAGGAGGAACAGAAAGAGAGGAGAAATGAGGTAACACAAATAGAGACAAGAGAAAATGAGGAGGAGAGGAACAAGGCTGCAAAACAACGGATGGTTGGAGAAATGAGAGAAATTGAAAGGGAGAGGAGAAGAAAGTTAGAGGAAGTGAGAATCCAGACAGAAAAAGAGAAAGAGAAGGAAGAGGAAGAAAAACAAAAAGAGATTGCTCGAACAAAAAAGCAGAGAGAGGAGGAACAAGAAATGGAAAGGAAGAGAGAGGATGCAAGACAGAGAGAGGAGGAGGAAAGGAAGAAAGCCGAAAAGCAGGCTGAGGACAAAAAAAGAGAGATGGAGCAAGAAAAGCAAAAACACTTAGAGAGAGAGAGAATGCAGAGAGAGGAGGAGAAACAGAAAAGGGAGAAAATACAGAAAGAGAAACAACAACAACTCATTGAGAGGAGGAGAGAGGAGGCAAAACAAAGAGAGATTGATAGACAGAGAGAACAAGAACAAAAAATAGAGAGGGAGAGAGAGGAGACAAAACTAAGGGAGGAGGAGGAGGAGAAGAAGAAGGTTGCTAAACAGCAGAAGAAAGAGAGAAAAGAGCTAGAAAAAGAAAAAGAAAAAGAGTTAGAGAGAGAGAGAATCCAGAAAGAGGAGGAGCAACAGTACGCACTGGTGAAACAGTTGGAAGAGCAATACAACATGGCAAGACAAATGGAGGATGAAAAAAAGAAAACACTAAAGAAGGAGAGAGATGAACAACAGACTGAAATGGAGGCAGAGGAACCGAAGAAAGACAAGAGCTTCCGGAGAAGAGCGTTCAACTGGGTTAACCAGAAGATGAAGGAGCGCAACCTCCGGAAGATTGATAGGACCTTCAAGAGAGAGAAGGAGGAGGGGCACGAGGTGTACATCAACGGTAAGGCCTTCCTCTCTGAAAAAACAAGTCAGTTACTGTAAATGTTTTGTTCGATATGTATATCTGACTGTTCTATTTTATTCTAAACTTAGTACTAAGTTTGTCCTTCTCTCTGTCAGGTGCCATGGCTGGGGGCGTGGCTTCAATGGCCACACACACGCTGCGCACCCGTGCCCAGAGAGAGCAGGAGAAGAGGGAGGAGCTCTTAGAGATGGAGGAGAAGAGGCAGAAGGTAGAGGAAAGCTGGAATAAGTTCCAGGACGAAAAGGCCCAGAAGAAAGGTGCCAAGAAACAAAAGGAGGTTGACCGATATGAGAAGTGGGCCTCGAAAAAGAGAGAGCGGAGGCTTGAAGGAATGGCGGGTGGGGAACATTTTGCAGAGGACCTGCAAGATGACCCAGAGGCGGCCATGTTTCCTGATCAAAAAATGACAATTTGGCAAAAAAGAAAGTTGAGGTGAGAAATAAAGCACACAGGGAAGAGGAGTTAGTAGTAGGATACACATTTCAAACAGACGTGTAGTTGAACGTGAAGTTGTTTGTCTAATGTCAACAGTCTGTATGTGAGCGTCTTATTATCTCTCACTTCCCTTTTTCTGTTATTTTCCTCAGATTGAACGTATTTGAAGATTAAAGATGCCGCCCCCCGCCACCACCATCTCCGTCTTTCCTCTTCTGACCAGTCATGGTTCTCTTCTTCATCTTCATATGTTTTCCTGTTCCTCCTGCCTTTCCAACATCCCTTTGTTTATACAAATGAAGAACCTTTGTTTCCAAGAGTGTACCCCACACTTTCTACACCTCACTCACACACTACCCCATTAACCCCACACACTACCCCAATTATACACCTCACTCACACACTACCCCATTAACCCCACACTCTACCCCATTAACCCCACACACTACCCCAATTATACCCTACACACTACCCCAATTTTACACCTCACTCACACACTACCCCATTAACCCCACACACTACCCCATTAACCCCACACACTACCCCAATTATACCCCACACACTACCCCAATTATACACCTCACTCACACACTACCCCTCACTCACCAACCACCCCAGCACACCCCACACTCTATACTACCTCACTACACCATACTATATTATATCATGTCATATGACATCATTCATATGAGAGAGTTTGAACCCATGTTGCCTGTATGTTGCAGATCTGGTGCTTAATAAAAAATCAAAAGAACTAACTGTCATTCTTGGTTGTCATTATTTGTCACAAAAAAATGAATGGCAAAAACGTACACAGACCGAAATTAAACTTTGCATTATGCTAATATGGCGGTGGTTTGTCTGAAATATTAGTGATATTTTCGAGGCAAAATTGTCATCTGATGGCACTTGACCTGCTCATTGTCATGAATTCTGTGGAGAGAGTCAATGTATTAATCACTGTGAGAGCTACTGGTGGGAGAATCACCATCAGAGATAATGGTGATCAGATGATCAGAGAGTCACTCGGTTGTAGATAGTAGAGATACAGGGGACAAGGACACGGATGTGACTAGTTGGGCTGGTCATGTGACTAGTTGGGCTGGACACTTAGTGGAGTGAATGACTGTTGTATGATTCTTTACTGTAATTCAACCTATTGATGTCTATAATCATGTGTCATGTTGAAACTGTAAAGCTTTTCTGTTGCCTTATTGAGGGTGACATGTCAATATTGTAAAATGCATATTGATGAATGATTAGAGCCTTGTACCAACACACAGTGGACATAACCGTCCATCATCAGAGTCCATGTGTGTAGATAGTTACCAGGATTCTCCGGATCAGGAGTGATGCAGCACAGCAGTGAAGTGGATAGAAGAACCAACTGTTTATAGAGATGCATGATTGTGGGGTGGGAAGCTGTACTTACAATGTACTTCACCTTCAGAGTCAGAGTCCGAGTAGTCCAGCTCTTATGTGGTTCTTATAAGGGGAGTGCATGTACTGGTCTGTCTTGTGTACAAGCAGAGCAGTGACTGAAACCCAGTAGTGTTGTAGTTCTCTTTTCCATCCATTAGAGGGGAGCAGAGAACACTACTATCTCAGGATGACAAACAGCTGTTATACTCCTAAACCACCAACAGGGGGTGCCTATACATTAGTCAAAAGCCTACTGTTTGTGCTGGTGCTATGACAACCGTGGGGTCTACAGGTCATAGTAAAGGTCAGGTCCTGTCCACAGGGCTCTGTACCTGGAGAAGAAGGGGAGGTCAGGAGAGGACCTGGGGCAGTGATGGTGGGCTCAGATAACTCCACAATGGAGGGAGGAGAGAGTAGGGCAGGAGGGGACCTGGGGGAGTGATGGTGGAGAAGGGGGGGGGGGGGGGGTTCAGGTAAGTCCTCTATGTAGGGAGGAGAGAGGAGGGCAGTTAGAAACAATTGTCATAAGCAGAGAGCTGCACCTGAGACACACCCTCACCATGACAACACCCTCACCATGTCTGAAAATACAGTCTGTCAGCATGTATATATCTGTATACTAAACACTTGTATAGGAATATCTATATTCTATAGGTTCATTTTGAGTGTGTACTAACATGGGAGAGCAGCGGAAACTTCCGTAACAAACGTTTTTGAAACACAACTTTTTGAGTAAGAGGACTTGTGTTGTCATAGTCACTGCTCTGTCAGGTTGCTGTTATACGGGACTATCGTTCCATCTGACTACGGTAAGCATGGATACCTCTGGGCTCGCTGAGTCTCTGTTTAGAACTTCAATGGTTCCAGGCATAAACTGGGGCCTGGAGTTTTTCCTGACCATGTGACCTGGCCAGCAAAACCTCCTGGCCCCTTGAAAATACGAGTCTCTCACGTGGACACGCCTCTCCGATGGACTCACGGGCGCCATCCCACTTCTGACACCAATGTAGCGAACGGCGGGGTAGAGTAGCTTGCCTTAAGCGGGTATCGAACTCGCAACCTTCCGCTTACAAACCGGCTGCGCTAGCCACAACACCAAGAGAGTTAACTCCCTTGGCGGAGCTGCTAATGGGCCTTACACAGGGTCGTTACAATATGGATTTTTTTGGAGGGGGCTTTAAAAGAGGAAGATGGAGGGAAATTAAAAAAGCTGTTAAAACAATAATATCTACTCACCAGACACTTTATTTGGAACATCTGTACACCTTCTCATGGTGGAGGTGGTGTAATGGTGTGGGGAATGTTTTCTTGGCACACTTTGGGCCCATTAATACCAATCAATCATCGCTTGAATGTCACAGCCTATTTGAGTATTGTTGCTGACCATGGGCATCCCTACATGGCCACAATTCAAGATTCAAGATTCTTTATTTGTCACGTGCATACAAGTATACAGTGAAATGCAAAAGTGACAGTGCCACAGAGTAGTGCAACAATAAGTTTTAAAATAGAATAAAATAAAATAGAAGTACTAAAGAATATAAACAGTATAAGCAGTATAAACAGTGGTGAAGCAATGTACGCAATGGAATGGCAATATACAATGGCAATGACAGGTTGACAGTACACTGTAAAACAGGACAGCCCCGTTTAGTTAAGTCCACTTACTTCCTCTCTTTAACACAAAGAGCTCTGACAAGTTTTGGATTTTGAACTCATCTGCGTGAGTTTTAAAAAGTAAAACTTACTGTTATTAATTGTGTTGACTATTTGAAACTTTTATCAGATCAGTATGTGTTGATTGAACTTGGGTTTCAAAGTTATCAGATGGGGGGGCGGGGCGTGGTGGGAAAGGCGGGAGTGGGCCAATGGGAACTACAAAATTAATATTTGTGCTGACTTTTGAGTTTAATTGTCTTCTTTAAATCATGGCAAGGCTGAAGCATGAACAGAATAATTTAACACTGCAGATAAGTCATATATAATCGAGTTCCAATCGAAATACAGACACTTTGTAGTAAATTATCAAGGACTACTTCGACACGCGGAAAGAGACTATGTACCTGACAACGGCCTACAAACCGAGGCAGAGCAACAGGACGTGCAGCGAAGGGACCGAAGTGACGAGTGGTGAAGCGGTCTTTTTTTTCTCCAGCTGAGGAACAGCAGTGCCAGGTGAGTTTAATTATCTCTAATTAAGTATTTTAACATTAACCTTATGTGTAGTAACGTAATAACGTTAACTGTGTAGGTTGTGCTTTTTAATAGCCTGGAAAATGTGACTGCAAAATTCGTTTTTATTCGAGCCCAACATGAGTTAGCTAACTTAGTTTGCTAGTTAACTGTTAGCTAACGGTTGAGGCTCGTGGTGTTAGGGCTGAGTCACTTCGTGCTCGTGCTTTGCTCACTCTTTATATTTTATATTGACTATTTAGTAGTCAAATTCATTTAGTAAAGTTGTTTTAACAGTGGATATTCAATGCTTAACTAATCATTATCAACAGGTTGGAGGTTTTAGAGCCTACTTAACTCATGTTGGCTAGTTGTTGGCACTACTGATGAATTGGATAATATTGATTTGTGTTTTTGTTTTATATTCAGTTTATAATGTAATATTCAACATCACAATTTACAGTTTTCAAAATTAACAACAACACCACTTATAACAAACCCAAACTGAATATTTTAACCACCATAAAGGTTGTAATTCTTGCAGGGTTGTTGAATTATACTGCATAAGTGTTAGCTAAACGTAATCCAATAAACTAAATGTAATTGAAAATAACATGTGGAATGTTGGTTTATAGTTGTTTTTTGTTTTTTTTGTTTATTATTTTGGTAGTTAATAGATAACTGTTCTTAACCACTTGCTTGCTTAAATAAATGTTATGTTAATTTAATTTTAAATTTTTCTGTTCACAGAATCCAAGCACGTCCAGTTCATGTGGAAATGTAAGTTTTGTGCCTTCTCCTCCAGTGGCCAAGGAAAAATAATACAGCATTATAAAGAGCATCATGGACATCACCGGAGGTGTTCAGGCCTTGTCTGTATTTATGAAGACTGTTTGAACACATTTCAAACCCAAACTGAACTTAAAAACCACTTGAAAGAACATTCAAAAGGTCATAAAATTGTGACTAAGTTATGCTGTGATTTGTGTACATTCTCAGAGCTTAGTAACCTTATCAAATATTTTGCCCATCTGAAGACTCATTTGAGGAACAGGGAAACAGTTAAATGTCCGTTTGCAGGTTGCTCTTTCAAGTCCAATGTACTTTCAACATTTACTTCTCATAGAAGTCGCTATCATAGGTTGTCCACCTTAAACAGTTTTAGACCAGAGCTTTTTGTACACCATACACTTACAAATGCAGTGCTAGAAGAGGATTCTGTTTCTGGGACTGAGGCATCAACTTCATATGATTCAGTACCCGAGGCTGTACCTCCTCTTGAAAATGGAGAGGCAATTAAACGTCAGTTGGCATCTTTATTTAACAATTCTACATGTTTCAAATTCAGCAGTACAGGAAGTAATTGATGAGTTATTTGACATTGGAGACTTTGCTTATAAAAATATTTAAAAAACTATAGAGAACGTTTTGGAAAATAACTGCAGCTGATGCCTCTGTTGTAACATCATTGTCTGATGAAATACAATCTTTGAACCCACTCAAATTTCTTTCAAGAGCAGGGCCTTTTGGCACAGAACGTAAAAGGCAGTCATTTTACAGAAAGATTTTTACAGTGATTGAACCGGTTGAATATGTGCTAAATCCACAAGAAAAAAATCATTCATTTGTTTATGTTCCTATTTTTATATTTGTTAAGTAAGTTGTTGGAAAGAAGTGAGATTCTACAGACATTACAGAGATCCAATGTACGGGAAGGTCATTATTGCTCATTTCAAGATGGCGAATACTCTAAAGAAAACAAACTTTTTGCTGAAGAATTAGGCATAGCTCTTGGCTTATACATTGATGATTTTGAAATCTGTAATCCATTGGGAACTTCAAAAAAGAAACATAAGTTGTGTGGTATATATTGGGTGATAGCTAACTTACCCATAAGACTTAGATCAACATTATCATCAATTTATCTAGCTGCACTGTGCAAAACTGTACATATAAAACAATATGGTTACAGCAAAGTTTTGGAGCCTCTGATTAGAGACCTTCAGCATTTAGAGACGACCGGTGTATTTGTAAATAGACTTGGGTCTTATGTCAAAGGTACTGTTTTGTTTGTGTCGGCAGACAACTTAGGTGCACACTCCCTTGCTGGATACCAAGAGTCTTTCAATGTGGAGAAATTTTGCAGATTTTGTTTGGCTAACCTTAAAGATATTCAGCATCATGATGTCAGAAGCGGGACATTTACTTTCAGAACACCAGAACTGTTTGATGAAGCCATTAATGTGCTTAACACAACTGATGCCTCATGTGTTCATGGTTTGAAGAGAGAATGTCCTTTAAGCAGACTTGCCCACTTTCATCCTGCAAAAGGTTTTCCACCTGATTTTCTGCACGATATATTGGAGGGAATTGTACCTGTGGAACTATGCATATGTCTTTCAGATCTTATTGCTAAAAAGTACTTCACATTGAATGACCTTAATGATAGAATAGCATCATTTCCTTTTCAGTTTTCTGACAAAACTAACAGGCCTCAGACAATATAAACAAACTTTTCAAAAAAAGGAACAATTGGTGGCAACGGACATGAGAACTGGGCACTTGTGAGATTTCTTCCACTGTTGATTGGCCATCATGTTCCAGACAGTGAAAAGACTTGGTCTGTGGTCCTTGAACTGAAAGACATTGTGGAGGTGTTATCAAGCCCCTCATTCACAACAGAAACCCTGTGCTACCTACAAGCCAAAATTTCTGACCACAGACAGTTGCTCTTAGAAGTATTTCCTGGTACTAAATTATGCCCTAAACATCATTATCTTGAACATTATCCTGCTCTGATACAGAAATTTGGACCATTAATTGAGTTCTGGACATTACGATTTGAGGCAAAACATTCTTTCTTTAAAAAAGTGGTTCACAATACTGGCAATTTCAAAAATATTCTGCACACGTTGGCCACAAGACATCAACTGATGTTGTCATATTACTTGGAGATGCCAACTATTTTCAAGCCAAGCATTGAAACTGGAAGAGTATCAGTTGTGTCTGTGGGCATCTTAGATGCTGCAATCAGAGAGGCTGTATGGAATAAGTTTGAAGGTCTGGACTCTGTTTCACTCACCTCCATTGCTTACTTGAATGGGACAAAATATTCTAAAGGCATGGTACTCTCAGTTGGACAGACATATGGACTGCCAGATTTTGGGAGAGTATTGGAGATCTGTGTAGTGGATGGTTGCATATCATTCATTATGGAACTATTCACAGCGACCTTCCAGGAGCATCTCAGGTGTTACCAGCTCACCAGACGAGATCCTACAACAATTGTGGTCATTGATCCGGACAGTCTGAATGACTACGTTCCCCTTGCTGCATACCCTGTTGAAGAAAAGCTGCTCGTCACTCCAAGGACATTCATGTTACATTAAGGTAATATTTGATTGGGGTGGATTATCATAAATTTAAACAAACTCTTAATCTTTGGACCACATAACGGGATATAAACTGCACTTTAAAGGTTATATGACACTCAGTCCCACAATGTATCAACAAACAACTATTTGCTATATAAAGATGTAGTGTAGAAATGGCTAACTGATCTCTGAATTCACTCCCTATCCGTTGTAATCTCTCTGCTGTTTTAACTCCATTTACAGCTTCTCTTAGATTCATATTATTTACTGTTTTTAATTAAGTGTTTTCTTGTTTGTTCACTGTGTTTCAGTTTTTGGCATCTCATCAATGATGCTTCTCAGAGTCATCGTCTCACCTCAGGAAATAAGACGTGTCACCCTACAGAATGTTCCCCCATCAGTTGATGAGCTATGTGTAGTACTGCGCAACAATCTGGGCCTCAGTGGGAAGTTCCTTTTACAATTTGAAGATCCAGACTTTGGGAACGAGCTCTGCAATTTGACAGACATCAAGGACCTACCAACTGAACGAGCCACACTGAAAGTTCTGTTCACGTTTTCTGAACCAGTTTCTGACTCGACATTAGATACTGCAAGCCTTAGTTCCCAGAATAGTGCAAGCCTTAGTTCCCAGAATAGTGCAAGCCTTAGTTCCCAGAATAGTGCAAGCCTTAGTTCCCAGAATAGTGCAAGCCCTGATCCCCCTAGTAGTGTTGATTCTACAGAATGGCCTGATCCCTTTGTTATTCCAGTTTTCTCCCATGACGTTGAGTTTCAGCTGAGGGTAGCAAATGAGGCCTATGCCAAGGATGGAGCCGTGATGGTCATCTCAAAGAGTGTGAAGAGTGAAATACTGGACAAACTGGCTGATAGCATAACCAAAATCACTTGCTATCCAAGTAAAGACAATTTAGAAAGCGTAGCCAAAGCTCTTGTTGCAAAGCACCCTTGTCTCAGGGAGCCTGGTTCAGGTAAAGGATGGTACTGCTGGAGATTCAGCCTGACATTCAAGATGGGCAATTACCGTCAGAGGATGATGGCAGCTGGATGCCCTGAAGTTCTTGTAAATAAAAGAAAAAGAAGGGGAAACACCAAGCCAATCAAGAAGGCAAAAAGGGGAGAGATCCACTACTTACCAGAGCCACCTTATGGACAAACTACTGTTAAATCAGATAAGGATCGTGAGACCATGCTTTTGGAAGTGCAGAAGAGAGAGCCAGATTTGCACCTGCTCGATGAATTGATGACTGCAACATTCTCCCAGCGAAGACAAGAGATCATTGGTGACGAGCCACTCATTTCTGCAGTCGTGGACAGATGGCCTGCATTGTCCTTTGCCAACTGAGTACAGCATAGAAATCCTATATTGTGTTACTTGAGCTTTGAGGTAGACAAACTATGCACTATATGTTGCAATCATATTTGTGTTTTTTGTGTGTCTACCCCTTAGAGCTCTATGCTGCTCTTAATTTTCCCTAATTTATTGCCCCTTTTCTCTGCTTTTTTATTATTGGTTTCAGCTTAGTGCCGAGTTCAGTAGAATCGTCACCAAAGACCTGCTGGAGTCATTCCTGGATGGACTTGATGCCTTGGTGCCAGGTGTTCTACAGATGTACGAAGCAGCTGCTGCATCAGGCAGGAGGTTGCGCCTGAGCAGTGTTCTCAGTTGTCTTCAAAAGGAGGTATGTACTGCATAGAAATCATTTCTTGTTGATGTACTAAAATAGTAGTATTGTAGCTTGGATATCCTATTCACAAACTCTTGTCTGTTCTTGTAGGACACCAACCAAAACAAAAGAACAGCTGCCCTACTTGGTCTTCCATGCTACCTTGCAGAAGATTCCTCCGAC
The DNA here is from genome assembly GCF_951799395.1 of Argentina silus. NCBI lineage: Eukaryota > Metazoa > Chordata > Actinopteri > Argentiniformes > Argentinidae > Argentina > Argentina silus. The sequence goes on from NC_139653.1 coordinate 35,383,248, forward strand.
ATAATCAGGATGTGTGATGTAAGACACTGTATTTACACATTTTATATTACATTCGTTATACACTCATTTTCAGAAGTGGTATGGGATAATTTTTACAAATGAAATAGTAAATGTAATAATTCTTCATCTTAAGTTATTATTATCACAATTGTAAAAATAACTATGCCCTATGTTTGGCAAACACCACACACCCAACATTGACGAGGTTTCCTTGAAATAATTAGAATTTTGTCCCTATGGCAAGCAAATGTAGTAATGTCTGAAAAATTTATGAAATGTGCCCTTAATTTAAATCGAAAGTGTAATGAAACCCAAAATGCAATAACTTAACCAATATGTAATAAAATATCCAGACTTATATATATATATATATATATATATATATTTATTTTTTTTTTTTTATTTTTTTATAAATGTAATGCTAACTTCTCTAAAAAAATAGCCTAGTAGTATATCAGTATATCAGAAAAAAGTTTGATGGGATGATAAAGTAGTAGGCTACAGCCTAGACTTTTTTTTTTATTGACCACGTGTTACATGTTAGTTAAGAGGTGTGTCCCGGAGTTTCTGTCCATGTGCATGTAGCTGTATGATGCATAGTCTATAATAATCATTCTTTCATTTCAAATGCAATGTATAAAACATTGAATTCTTATTCATACTTAAAATCCCAATATACTACATTTTTGAGAAATAGAGAAAATTTCAATGCAGTACATTTCTCTCAGTTTAGCTCCACATAGTGGCCAAAATGACTGTTGGTTTATTTTATTATTTGGGTTTAACAATGAACATGCAGAAAGGCAATGACAACACTCACTCAACTAATTTCAAAGATATTTGTAGCCTTTCTTTATTAGAATAGCAGTGATGTTTAAGTCAGTCAGTTAAGATGTGTGTTTTTCTCTTTATGTTTTCAGGTTCATGGTGAAACCCTTGACGTGATAATGAGAGGAATGCAAGTTGGACTGTTGATTGGACACGAAGGCCCTCTGCATGATGCATTTCCTTTGGATGTTTTCAACGTGGCTCTGGTAGTAGAGGAGAAAATCATCCTACATGACCTCAGAGATGTGCCCACGGGCTTTGCCATGTTACTGGGCGCAATCTACTGCCTTAACCTTGAGTACCCACGTAATATGAGGTACTCTTTTGAGTTCCTTCAGAGGGTTGTCATGAACATTAAACCGGACCAATGTTCAGCCAGAATCCATGGACTCTGCTTAGATAACTGCTTAGATATCGCATGTAAACAAAGGAATGCACTTGTCAAGCAACTACTAGGAGGCAGCAGTTATTTGGGAAGCTTGCCTTGTTCTTTACACCAACATTATATATTTTCATTTTGAGATTTTAAGATTATCTGTTTAGTATCTCACATACCCCATTGTTCAACCCTACCTCACCTTCTTTGTTTCTACAAGTCCACCCTCTGTCCGTCTGTCTTGTCTGTCTACAAGTCCACCCTCTGTCCGTCTGTCCTGTCTGTCTACAAGTCCACCCTCTCTCTGTCTGTCTCTGTCTGTCCGTCCTGTCTGTGTGCAAGTCCACCCCCCCCCCCACACACAGACACACACACGCACACACTTGCACTTGTGAGTGCACCTGTTCAGGTATGTTAGACATACATTGGGTATGGCATGTTACAGCCTTTAACCCCTGTTAAAGTTTATATAAACATGTATTTTTAGAATTCAGTGTGAGGTCATTTACCATGCAAGTTGAAACAAATTTGGAATTATGATCCACTTAATTTTAAATGAAAAAAGTTTTTTGTTTTAACTCACAGTATCAAGTTTAAACAAGATGTGATTAAAAGTTTTCATGTATTGATGATGTATAATGATTTTTTTGTTTCAACTAATGGTATCAAGTTAAGATTACAAGTGATTAAAAGTTAAGTCAACTTCAACAACTTAAAAAACAATATTGTGACAACTAGAACATTGTAGTATAATCAACCTTTTGAACTTTATTTTCAGAGTTGAAACAAAGGTAATCTTCAGTTGAGTTAACTTGCAGTTTTAAGGCAGCAGGTGAACCTTCATTTGCAAGTTAAACTGACCTAAAATGTTTTACAGTGTACAGATAATTACAGTGGAGGATGAGTCTGCAATGGGTAATTATGTTTGCCTGACCGCAGCAGCTGGAACAGTCCGTTTTTTGGGTGGTGAGGGTCCTTCATTATCCTGTAGGCTCTGGTCCTACACCTCCTGGTGTACAGGACATGGAGAGGGGGGGTTGGAGCTCCATGTTGCCAGCCAGGATGCTCTCCACAGCTCCAGAGTAGAAGGACTGAAGGATCCTCCGGGAGGTCAGTTTCAAGGACGTGTTCCCTCTCTTTAGTTCATCTGTAATCACGGCTGTTCTGTTTCTGGACGAGCGTATCTGACATTTATACTTGACGGTATCGGTAAAGATACACATAATTTATGACAACTGGCTATAAACCAAGGTTACACACCTCTGGTTTCCATATTGATATAGGCCAAGTTTTGGTATTAAATGATGCTGCATAACAGACGTCACTCACAAAATATTATTCACAAATTCATTAGGCTATAGGCCTACAGCTGCATTCCTAGCTAGACTGAAAAGTTACCAGAACCTGAAGTGTTTATTTGACTATCAGCTTTGCATTAATTTCTCAAAATATTATTCCCAAATGCATTATGCCTACGGCGTTAGGGGCTACAGCGACACTATTGCTTGAAGGAGGGGCGGGACAAACACATCTCACAAGATGGCGGGTACTTCAGTTGAAATTGAGGACATCTAAATACACACTCTTTGTATGACAGACTTTCTAAATGTATTTTATGCCCTCTTACTATCAAGCTACTCTCTTACTAGCATAGCAATGCCTACCTAGTTGGTGTTAGCATATCGCTGCTAGCGCACGGAGCACCCAGACACAGCCCTGTGCTCAGCATTTAACCAAGAACAGCTCACTGCGGACACTCCTAGCTCTCCACTTTGCTCCCTATTATGACATCACCTCGAAACTCCTAAACAATAGTTTAGTCAATTTGGACAATCAGCGTAATTTCCTAATCTGTATGGCAAGACCAATCATTCACCCAAGTTTAATCAAAATTGTCCAAGTGGTGTCAGAGAAAAAGCTTGTGACGTACATTTTTGCTGGCTTTGCTCTGTCCTTGGCACGTGCTTAAGAGCAATCACGTATAAGCAGTTGTGAGTCCAAATTCTGTACGCACTCAGTTGGGTTTAGAGGACATGACTGCTGAGCTAGCTAGAGCAAAAGCCCCAACAATTTTAACCATGTTTTTAAAGCTATACAGTGTAGTTTTACAATTACACTTTGTAACCAATGGCATAAAACAAGCACGAACTAACAGGCATTTAGAAGTGGCATTCTTTAATAATCAACCTACATATTTCATTTAAAAGTGGTTGCACCAATTCCAGATTGCCCCTTTTTAAAAAGTAATTTTGACCAATACCATGGTAGTCAAATCAAGCTAAATGTCTGTTTTTTTTCTGGGTGGAAGGGCTCTGTGCTGGGACCTGGTGGGTAGCACAGAGCCCTTCCACCCAGAAAAAAAGACATTTAGCTTGATTTGACTACCATGGTATTGGTCAAAATTACTTCATAACTGAATGTGTATCCAATTTCACAGGCAGGCAAGTCATAAAAATACTGACCTTGTCATCATAGCAGCTTTCACCTGTAAGATCAGAAACCACATGTGTTATTAGAAGCACATATACATATTACACAAGTTATTATTATGTAATCATTTTATTTGTCATCTCAGATTTAAAATCTCTTTTGTAAGATTGACTTGTTAAGTGCAAAGGCATAGTTCATGCAAGGGCTTCATACAAGACTGAGAATATGGTAGAGCAAGATCCAATCACGCAAGTCAATCATTTCAGGATGAAGTTAGCCAGCCAACTCAAACACACATGAAGCTCTAGCTAGATTCTCTATTTGACTAAGAAAGTCACACTTGAATAGGAGAGTTGTGGAGCAAATTAATCACTTCAAGTCTATACAGACATATAAATAAAGTACTGATTCACTCCTGTATTCCCTCACTCTTCAGTAATCATGCATACACAGTGTCTGTGTCTTCATAGGCCTCATCTACACTAAAATCAGACTTGTTATCCTGGTATGATCAGATCCGTGTCCACACCTGGTATTACAAAGTCTCAGTTCAAATGTTTTCAGCTGCATGCGCCTTCTGTGGCCAGACTGGGACTAGAAATACAATCCACTGCGTTTGTCCCGTGTAAATAAAGGTGAAATGAAAATGAGAGTGCGAGGTGGTCAGCTGAAACAGGGCCAACAACGGAACACAACCTCCACACACGTAGACCTCCAGTCATAAGCAACAAGACATAAGCAACAAGTGTAGACCGGGCCATGGAGACAGAGGCCACTCACCAGAATTTGAACAGCCTCTGTCCCTCCAGACTGAGAGGTCTACACGCGAGACATTGGAGCAGGGGATGAGCCTACTACTGCCAGGCTTGTGATGCCAGTGTTGTCTGGTGATGCCAGTGTTGTCACAGATGATCCGGTTCAGAGAGGCAGTGCTCAGGGCTGCCCTCTGTCTGGCGGTGAAGACTCCTGGGCTCTCATACCACAGTCTGGGGAGGAGCAAAGTGTTATGGAAAATACATTCATAGAACTATTTTCAGGTTATACACTTTCATATGACTGATACAACTTGTGTAACTACTGTGATGACATTTTCTCTTGCCACTCCTCTAAAGTTCTATAGCCATTGTTCTGAGAAGCACTGTATGATTTACCATATGAACAGCGGTGATCTCTGAGGGAGTGGTAGGAGAGAGCAATAATGGGGGGACAGGCGCATCCTGTCGATAGGTGTGAAATGTTGAACGGCGATTAATCAGTAAAGAAAGCCTCCCCATTGTTCATTCTCTCCCGCCCTTTCACACGTAAGCACAAGGCCATCAGCCGATAGCCTTGTAGGCGCCTGGCAATATGTTCAAAATGTATAAAAGACAAACCTAATCATTGTCTCTTTAGACTTGTGCTGAACGAACCCCAGTTCTACGCTGGGCTGCTGTTACGCTCTTGTCTCTTGTTTGCAAGCAATAAATACCGGACTCAGATATTGTGGCTACTCAGGACTTGTTTCTTGATTCTTACCTCCGAAGAGCTAAAGTACAGAGTGGTAAATCCTAGACTTCCACCACAAAAGTGAAAGAGATTCACATACAGTACAGACATGCATTCAAAATAGACACCAGGGAAGGCAGACATCGGAGGACTGGCTCATTGTAAGGTGTGGAAGGAACACTGATTACCATTCCTCGTTCCATTCATTACAATGAACCAGTCCTCCGATTTCTACCTCCACCAGCCTTCCTTGACTGACACACACACAGCATCCCCCAAACACACACGCACCTGTCTCCCTCACGGATCCTCTGGAACTGGGTGGCGATGAGACAAGCGAAGAGAGGCCCCACGCGCCCCCCCTGTACAAAGGGTTCAGCCACGCCCCCTAGCCACACGTCAATGTTGGCCGGCGTGCCGTAGAGCTGCAGCAGTCTGTGGGCCAGGCTTGGGTTGTTCAGAACCTGCGCCAGCTCAACGTGGTTCCTAGGTGCAGGGAGCCCACAGAACTTGCGCCATGCATTGTAGGCTAGGGTGAAAAGGGAAGGAAAAGACTGGCTCAGTGAGGTGAACTGAAAAGCGCTGGTGAAGTAAACGTCACCGGAGACACCGAAACCACATCCGTGTTGCAGCACTGCATGCCTGTTCTCAGCTATATTAGTGACTAGCCACTTTTGCCCTAGCACACTTGTCCCGATTATGACATTACATTTAAAGTCAGATTCAACAATCTAGCTAAAATGGTCTCCTGTGGAGCATTCCATACAAGCTTGCCATGTTCGTCCCTAGATATCTTCATCGTGGCAACCTGATAATTCCGATACAAACGTTCCAATTGTTCATGCCACAGAAAACCAATGTTTACGTATGGTTGACCATGTGAATTACAAATTGCGTGATAGTCAGGCAGTATTAGGCATTAACTTCGAGTGATTAAGGTTAGGGTAAGTTGTCAGGGAAGGCATTAGCAAATACGAGCATAAGCAACAAGAATTAACACAAAAGAAAATGTGAAGTAGTGTCCTAAGCGCAATTTGAACCAGCGACGTTCGGGTTGGTGACCCCTTAGGGTAGTAATAATAATGATTGATGTTCTTAGACCTATCCTAGGGGGATACAGGAGAGCGGTGTACCAGGAATGCCATGGTCACGGGCACGCTGCATATTGAGGGAGCCCAGGTCCATCGCCATATCCTCCACAAACGAAAAGAGTTTGTCTCTCAGAGCCTCCACCAAGATGCTGTCCTGAGTGTTCAGCTTGGCTGGTCGGCGCAGCAGACCCCTGAGCAGAGAGTCAATACCACCTAGAAGAGGAGAGGAAAGAGGCAGAAAAAAGCAGAGAAAGAGGAAACAGAACAGGATTACCTGATGAAAATGTTTCCCACTTGGCAGATACTTTACCAGGCATCCCAACGCCCCAGCACTAACCCTCAAATATGACTCTCCAGGGGGTGGAGAAACCCTTAAAGAGGGGGATGCTTGGAAACTGTCTGTTTTCCCTGAAGAGGTCGTCCAGGCGGAACAAGGTGGGCTGGATGGTCGGGTGGGCGAAGCGGAATGCCGCCGTAGCAAACACATTGGCGATGCTGGGATTGATATTCTAATTATAGCCAGGGTAAGGTCCTAGCTGGCGCTTCATTGCTTCGTCACCCACAATGACTGGTAGATAGTCACGGAACACAAACACCTGGGTTGGAGAGGGGGAGTGAGAGTGGGCTGTGGGTGTGTACTGTACATCATTAACCGGTTTTTTTTGGTGTGGTAGTCTCAGTTCAGTTTTTATTGGACATGGTGTAGGCAGACAGAAAATAAGGAGGAGAGGGTATGCCCTGCTAGACGCCCACGGTGCTAGTCCACATCATTAGCCGCTTTGACAGTGGTGCCAGGGTGTGCCAAGGCTTACTAGTGGACAGCTAGTGCTAAAAGCCCAGTGAACAAGCCTGTTTGAATGTCAACAGCTTATGGCAATATTATTTGTAAAAGCACTATTCAGGTCAGTTCGATCGTGTAGTTACAGCGAGCTAACTTTGATTATTCTTGCCACCCACCAAGTTCGCTAGCAAGGTAGAGAAGGCAAAAAGCCTGAGGTTTCAAGTGTACTGTATAGGGCAGGAGTGACTGGAAAAGCAATTGGCCTTGGCATGCACAACCTAAGCCCCACTGTGGAATGCCGGATACTGATGAAGGGGATCAATGAGAGAGTCAATGTAGATTAACTGGGGGACTGATGAGAAATCAGCAGAGAGGAGAGCATGAGGATGTGTGGGTGTGTTACCTGGATGTAGGCGCCCATGATCTTGCGGGCCTGCTGGTAGAGAGTCTCACTGTCTCAGTGTGGGTTCAGACGGCGCAGAGCACGAGCCAGGCGGTTGTGCTCCCGCAAAAAGAATGTGTGAATAGTGGTAAGGGCTACATTCTCATTCGGGCGGGTATCACCTGGGGACAGAGATGTCGAGAGCACACGTTTAGATCAACCCATTCAGACTGCATTTGGTCAACTGCTGAAGATGGGGGGGGGGGTATTAGTGTGGTTTACAGCTATAAGCTTGGTAAAGCCAGGCTGGTCATTTACAACCATAAACATCATTGACATTTGCTATTGGGTGTGCTGTCATTTGTTACCTAGTCACACATGGACAGCCCTTACTGTATCCACATTGTATTTTATAACAATCAAGCCTCACACACAATCCCCCAGATTAATGATATCCACTTGTACTGTACTTGCTAATTCAGTCATAATGTTTCTCATGTGAACGGTATGTTTCTCTCCACAGTGGACATGACTCTACACATCCCTGTCGCATCCTGTCTGAGGATGTGAAACAAGTGAGACATGTAGACACTAGACAGGACCGCCCTGAGAGGTTTGGCAGATGTGTCAATGTCCTGGGAAAGGAGTTTTCCCTCAAGGAGATTCTACTATGAGGTGCAGGTGAAGGGAACTGACTGGGATTTAGGAGTGGCCAGGGAGTCCATGAACAGGAATACACTGTCCTGAGAATGGATACTGGACTGACAGATGGTAATACATAACAGGCTCTTACTAGCCCTGCTGTCCCCCCTCTCCCTGAGAGAAAAGCCCCAGAAAGTGGGGGTGTTTGGATTATGAGAAGGGGCCGGTGTCCTTATCGTGCAGTACCCATGTTGAGGCTAACCTGCTATGAAGCAGGGCACCTCCTGGGCATTGGGGTCGCCGGTGATCTCCTGGCGTGTGGCACAGGCGTTCACCTCCATAATGGTGAAGGGCAGCAGCTCACGCCCATTGTCTGTGAACTTGGTGTTGACGCGCAGCAGGCCTCCGTCGTCGTCGAGGTTCCGGAGGTCTTTCGCCAGCCCCTCTTCAGAGCCGTAGACCTGGCCCATGTCCAGGAAGGCTGTCAGAGCGTTGATCTGCTCCCTCTTTTCGGCCACACCACCAAACAGAAAGGCGGTGGTTCCGGTACTGAAGACCGGGAGGCAGCTGTCTGGCCCAGTGTGCAGCCGGGGGTCCCCGCGAGGAATCTGGTTATGGGGCAAATAAGAGGAGTTAGAGAGTACCCCAGGGTTCTCCCCAGGTTTTTTGAACAGCGCAGTGATGGATTGCATTATGAAAACCCCAGGGAGAACATCCCTGGACTGAGAATGTGCTTGGTGTATACAGAAGGGAAGTGTGGTTGACAGGATGGGATGTTGGGGTGCAAGGAGAGGAGTTGGGGTGCGGGACTGACCTGGATGGGGAAGCAGGGATCGGAGCGCTCGCAGCTCTCGTCACAGTCCAGACCGTTGCTGAAGGAGCGGATGCTGGGGGAGAAGGGCGTGAAGGTCAGGTCGTGGTCGATCCACTGGCCAAAGATGGTCAAAAAGTGGGAGAACTCTGGATCGCTGACCACACCCACGTCTGTCGTTTTCAGGATACGATTAGAGACTTCCCTGACCTGGATACAGAGGAGGGGGGGGATGGGGAGTGTATAATCATGGTATTTATCAAAACGTACATGCCTTATGGCGACAGGATTGCAGTCATTCCAACCATGTTCAACGCTCTTCTCCGCACTATTTCATCCCCATTGTGCCTGGTTCCAGTTCCACAAGTAGTTTGAACTGGTAAGAAACCAACTGTATTTTTCAAGCATCATTACTTGTCTCAGTTTATGTGAACTGGCTGGTTTTGTTCACTATACCAGCGGGAGCATGAAGTTGTTGAAGGTCTTGGTTCTGTCAAAGCCCCTTGGTGCAGAGACCCCATCATCATATTCCGCTCTCAGCCAGCGAGTGAAGGGCGTGTTGGATGCTCCAAGAAAAGGGTCCTTCCTGGAAACAAGCATGAATTTTTATTTTATTATTGTTCTTTTTTGTGTGGGCCCATAATACACTTGGCACTCTAGGTGGCGAGTGTTCCGGAATTCCTTGGCAGTTGGTGGGTTAAGCAACTTCACTTGAGAAACTCAGGCTGCCTGCGGCCGACGCCATGCCATGGCCCACCTTCAGGAACAGCACTGGACCTCCTTATGTTCCACCCAACAGTCACTCTGCTCAAAGGACCCAAGACGGTTGCATTGTATGCAGCCAAACCCGCAGATGTCAATCAGCATACCGGCTTTGCCCTGACTACCATGGTAAGGAGATAAAGCCTGATATTGTTATTATAGTTGCCCTTACAGGTTGTTGCAGACGCTGGTGGCAGTGCGGAACTTGGCGAGGTTGGGCGTGGTGCGGCAGGACGGAGGCCGGGTTCGAGCCTCACAGCCGCTCACCCGGACGATGACCTCGAGCTCCTCTTCAGTGAGCAGGTCTGAGAAACAAGACATACGAGAACGTGTCCCAAATAGGAGTGCGTGTGTCTATAGTATGTAGAGGGGAAATACGTAGATGAGATTGAATAAGTGTGTGCATGTGTGACTGACGTGTTGTGTGCATGCACACGTATGCCTGCATGTGTGCATGGATGCAACTGACCTGTTGCATTGATGGAGCGTTTGTGAATGCGGTGGGCTCTCATGTATCAGTCTCAGGCTGTTCTCCAAGTAGTCCGCAGCTCGCACGGCACTGCGCGTGTCTCTGACAGGCTGTTTCATGAGCCGCAGGACGTCTGAGGGCTTGGTGGCCTCCCTACGCACCCTCTCCAAGCTTCTGCAGCACCAGGAAACACAATCAGAGGTCACGGCTGTTGAACACAATAATAAAAAAAAATGCCTCAAAGCATTTGAGGCACTGTTGCACAAGGTATGAAAGTGTCATTTCCTTTAGGGAAAAAAACAGGTAGCATACAAATGGTAGTGAAATGGTGAAGAGGAGACATGACGGTCAAAAAGGTGTCATGGCTTTTGTTCTCTTCTGAAAATGTATATGTTCACCCACTTTTCTCTGGAATACTTGTATGCTTCATCTACAAGTCTCTTTGCCTCCTCCACTGCACTTTGAATGAAAGGACTTCCCAAACTTTCCCCTGCAGACCAACATGAGCAAATTGTTAAGATAACATATCCATCTCCTACTGCCAAGTGCCCTAAATGTGGAAAAAGATTATGATATTCATCCTGAGTGAGCTGGATAAACTTGTCTTGGAGAAGGCAAAATGGATTTGGAGCCTGCCACTCAAACCACACAGACAAGTATTATTATATATATATTTTTTTTAAACTTAAGAGCTGAGGGAAAAATGTAACCACTGAAATTCATGGACAGAGCTTTGGATGCAAGAACTGACCACTCATGAGAAGAAACATGGTAAAAACTATACCGTGTTTGTTTGCAACTGCATTGTTGACAAACAATGGCGTAAAATATGGTAAATTTAAAGACAATATAAGGGTGGTAATCCCACACCTAGGGGAAAAGGTCACAAGGACACCAGATGGTCCTGGAACATCTCAGAGGGGTGAGATCAGATAAGTGGGGGTTGACTAGAGGGTATGGATGCTTTGAAGTAAAATGGTACACAGCTGTATAAACAGGATCGAGTGATCTAGGGACAGGATAGATGGGTAATAAACACAGTTGTAAACAGCCAGGACAAAAGGGCTTTAGAAAATAGCCTAGGTCAATTGATCTCTCAAGTAGACTGACCGACGCCAAGTCAAAGGGGGCGTAGCCCCTGGATGACGAAATGTAGTTCTTGAATATTATTGGTGTATGTAGACAGGAAGTAGACGTTTGTTGAATGAAGGGTGTTGACCTATGTGATGTCTATAAAAAGACAGGAAACGGAAGTGGAAAGTGTGTTCAACTTTGCAAACCTGACACGGCTTCCTCTGTGAATAAAGTCTCTGAATGAATCAACAGCTCTGGTTAACGGTATGTTATTTCAAAATACCATTACTTAAATTCTACTACAAAAACAAGCTTATACTTGAGTTGAACTAAAGTCGTGAGGCATTCATAACAGGGTTGAACATGTCTGTTATTTCCTTAAACAAATTAAGGTTGTCGACAAATTGTGACCGAAGCAATATAATATCAGCCCTAAATTCAGACCATTCTGAAAATGTGACTTCAGTTTTCGGACAAGTAAAAAAAAAAAAAAAAAAAAAATTGTCCGAAGGACTAAAACGGTGCCAAGCCCTGTATATACAGTCAATACGACTGCCCCTTGAACCACTCGAAGTAGCCAAGTTCACTGGCGAAAGGCAATGAAACACTTTACCAGGCAGTGTTTAACCAGGACAGAATGCGCTTGTCTTCACGGGGGCAGGTGTGTAGTCTCACTCACCTGTAGAGGCTGGCAGGCTGAGGGTCAGGTGCAGCCCCGCGGCCAGGACGAGCGAGAGAAATAGGTTCATCTCTGAAAAACAGAAAGATAATACACACTACTATAGCTGGCAAGTGCACACCAGTGGGGGTCACCGTCTCACGTCGATGTGCAATGATTTCACCTCCATTGGATTGCACTGGATTAATTATACACGTGGTTTTGGCAGCTAATGATTGCAGTGGTTGAGCACAACACAGCGCACGTTGGCTGAGTGATAATTTGCACAGGTGTGTAGGGAAAGTGGCAAGTAAAATTCTGTTGTGAACGCTCGACCCTGTATTTTATCATTGCATCGGGTATTAAGTTCTAGAAGTAATTCTTTCAGTGGCGTTTCATGTGTCTTTGGTCTTAGCTGTTAAGTTCGGAATCAGGGTTTCTGATTTGCCCGGGGTGAAACAGATAACTCCTACTATGAATCCGTCAAGGCTCTGCATGTGTCGGTCGGGGCTGTCGAGCCGGTTAACGGACGCTGCGTATCTATTTCAGAGGCCATACGTAGGTCCATCCACAGTGTTTCTGTTCTGACGGTTCATACCGGGACAGCCTCTGCAGCTCGCGGCAGGATATTAGGATGCGGAGTCACAGAGAGCAGACTGAAGAAAGAATTGAACAGGAACAAGAAATACATTTACGTGATCGAATTGAAATTCCTGTAAATACTGCATCTACATAGCACTTTGCACAGAGCACTGCCTTTTCCAATGCATAATATTTATAACATTAATTGATAAACGAATAGGAATGGCAGCTAAATCCTATACATTTGAATAAAACACGTTTTGCTTACTAGACAAGACTGGATAAAAAGAAAATTGAATAAAGAGTACTTTGTCTTTCAGGAGTCGTATTCAGATCTTACGTTGTACTGCGTTGTTCTCTCTGTAGGTGCTAATTTGAAGAAAAATCAAGGCCTCACGCCCACCTTTGTCTCTGATTTCATAATTGGCCTCACGTGTCCCTTTGTCGTTTGTGCAGTATACTTGTGTTTATTACATTATTGCCATTTCCAAATTGACAGAGATAAGGGTTTCTTTTCTCTTTCCTGTCCTGCTGCATTGCTCCTTTTGTGTCAGCTACGTAAGTGTCATATGTCTGTGGGAAAATTAATGCATAAAATCATTCAATTAGATACAAGAGGAAATATATCATGTGAGAGGGACATACAGACACACTGCATTCATTCAAAAAAACTGCTCAAAACACACCTGTTCACCATGGCCTACAACTGACACTTCTCACCTACTGAAAACTGCCACTCACTATTCCCTGTTTTTATGCTGTACATGTCCTATTGCTGTTTGCCTCCTACTGTTTAGTAACCTGTCTTGTTGTTTTATACCCTGTATTTGTATGCTGTTCATGTCTTGTTGTTGCTGTTTTGTCCTTAGTTATTATGTTTCAACATGTTGCATGTCTTTTTTGATCTCCTTGATTATAACAGTGCTTTTGTTGCACTTTTAATATATTTTTAGCTTACTGTAAGGTGACCTTGGGTGTCCAGAAAGGCCTAACCCTAACCCTAACCCTAACCCTAACCCTAACCCTAACCCTGCATGACAGATTGAGGAGTTACTCATATCATCAAGTTATCATGGTAGGAACGATCCCAGCATTCATGGTAGGAACGATCCCAGCATTCATAACCTTTACTGTGTTTTATGAAAAGAAAACCAGTTATCGATACAAAGTAAAAACAAACAAACAAGAAAATAAAAGAATAGTAAGAACTGTCTGTAACTCTTTTTTTTTTAGAATCTGTTTTACTTGTAAACATTGCGCAGATGGTGAATGCATCTATTCATGTGTGTACAGACGTGCAGTACCATATTCTCTTGGTCTAACAGTAGATGCTGTATGATGATGGTGTTGATTATTGCTTTGCTGTTGTAGGAAGAGGAGGAGCAAGAGGAGGTGGAGGGAGCTGTTCATGTTTATCAAAGGTTTGTACAGTCCTGGTCTTACTCTTTGTAATATGGAAAAAGAAGCAATGTCAGGAACAAGCAAACAGGCAATAAATACGTACGTATTATGATCAGAAAAAAATAGGTAATCTGTGCCTGTTTCATCTTTGTTGACAGGGGGACAAATGTTTGGTTTGTATCCTAGTCCTATTCTGTATACACTCACTGAGCACTTTTTAAGGAACACTGTACTAATACTGGTTAGGGCCTCCCTTTGCTCTCAAAACAGCCTCAATTCTTCGTGGCATTGATTCCACAAGATGTTGGAAACATTCCTTTGAGATTCTGGTCCATGATGACCATGATGAAATGATTGCATCACATTGCATCACACACTGAACCCATTGTCATGTTCATGAAACCAGTTTGCGACCACTTTTGCTTTGTGACATTTGTGGTGCATTATCATGCTGGAAGTAGCCATTAGAAGATGGGTAAATTGTGGCCATGTAGGGATGCACATGGTCAGCAACAATACTCAAATAGGCTGTGGAATTCAAGTGATGATTGATTGGTATTAACAGGCCCAAAGTGTGCCAAGAAAACATTCCCCACACCGTTACACCACCTCCACCATGAGAAGGTGTACAGGTGTTTCTAATAAAGTGTTTGATGAGTAGATATTATTGTTTTAACAGTCTTTTTAATTTCCCTCCATCTTCCTCTTTTAATGCCCCCTCCAAAAAAAATCCATATGCTATAATTTCAAGGGGCCAGGAGGTTTTGCTGGCCAGGTCACATGGTCAGGAAAAACTCCAGGCCCCAGTTTATGCCTGGAACCATTGAAGTTCTAAACAGAGACTCAGCGAGCCCAGAGGTATCCATGCTTACCGTAGTCAGATGGAACGATAGTCCCACAGCAACCTGACAGAGCAGTGACTATGACAACACAAGTCCTCTTACTCAAAAAGTTGTGTTTCAAAAACATTTGTTACGGAAGTTTCCGCTGCTCTCCTATGTTAGTACACACTCAAAATGAACCTATAGAATATAGATATTCCTATACAAGTGTTTAGTATACAGATATATACATGTTGACAGACTATTTACAGACATGGTGAGGGTGTTGTCATGGTGAGGGTATATGTCTCAGGTGCAGCTCTCTGCTTATGACAGTTGTTTCTAACTGCCCTCCTCTCTCCCCCTTCCATTGTGGAGTTATCTGAGCCCACGATCAGTGCCCCAGGTCCCCTACTGACCTCCCCTTCTTCTCCAGGTACAGAGCCCAGTGGACAGGACCTGACCTTTACGATGACCTGTAGACCCCACGGTTGTCATAGCACCAGCACAAACAGTAGGCTTTTGACTAATGTATAGGCGCCCCTTGTTGGTGGTTTAGGAGTATAACAGCTGTTTGGTCATCCTGAGATAGTAGTGTTCTCTGCTCCCCTCTAGTGGATGGAAGAGAGAACTACAACACTACTGGGTTTCAGTCACTGCTCTGCTTGTACACAAGACAGACCAGTACATGCACTCCCCTTATAAGAACCACATCAGAGCTGGACTACTCGGACTCTGACTCTGAAGGTGAAGTACATTGTAAGTACAGCTTCCCACCCCACAATCATGCATCTCTATAAACAGTTGGTTCTTCTATCCACTTCACTGCTGTGCTGCATCACTCCTGGTCCGGAGAATCCTGGTAACTATCTACACACATGGACTCTGATGATGGACGGTTATGTCCACTGTGTGTTGGTACAAGGCTCTAATCATTCATCAATATGCATTTTACAATATTGACATGTCACCCTCAATAAGGCAACAGAAAAGCTTTACAGTTTCAACATGACACATGATTATAGACATCAATAGGTTGAATTACAGTAAAGAATCATACAACAGTCATTCACTCCACTAAGTGTCCAGCCCAACTAGTCACATGACCAGCCCAACTAGTCACATCCGTGTCCTTGTCCCCTGTATCTCTACTATCTACAACCGAGTGACTCTCTGATCATCTGATCACCATTATCTCTGATGGTGATTCTCCCACCAGTAGCTCTCACAGTGATCAATACATTGACTCTCTCCACAGAATTCATGACAATGAGCAGGTCAAGTGCCATCAGATGACAATTTTGCCTCGAAAATATCACTAATATTTCAGACAAACCACCGCCATATTAGCATAATGCAAAGTTTAATTTCGGTCTGTGTACGTTTTTGCCATTCGTTTTTTTGTGACAAATAATGACAACCAAGAATGACAGTTAGTTCTTTTAATTTTTTATTAAGCACCAGATCTGCAACATACAGGCAACATTTTCTTGATGGGTTCAAACTCTCTCATATGAATGGGCTGTCATATGACATGATATAATAGAGTATGGGGTAGTGAGGTAGTTATAGAGTGTGGGGTGTACTGGGGTGGTTGGTGAGTGAGGGGTAGTGTGTGAGTGTGGTGTATAATTGGGGTAGTGTGTGGGGTTAATGGGGTAGTATGTGGGGTTAATGGGGTAGTGTGTGAGTGAGGTGTAGAAAGTGTGGGGTACACTCTTGGAAACAAAGGTTCTTCATTTGTATAAACAAAGGGATGTTGGAAAGGCAGGAGGAACAGGAAAACATATGAAGATGAAGAAGAGAACCATGACTGGTCAGAAGAGGAAAGATGGAGATGGTGGTGGCGGGGGGCGGCATATTTAATCTTCAAATACGTTCAATCTGAGGAAAATAACAGAAAAAGGGAAGTGAGAGATAATAAGACGCTCACATACAGACTGTTGACATTAGACAAACAACTTCACGTTCAACTACACGTCTGTTTGAAATGTGTATCCTACTACTAACTCCTCTTCCCTGTGTGCTCTATTTCTCACCTCAACTTTCTTTTTTGCCAAATTGTCATTTTTTGATCAGGAAACATGGCCGCCTCTGGGTCATCTTGCAGGTCCTCTGCAAAATGTTCCCCACCCGCCATTCCTTCAAGCCTCCGCTCTCTCTTTTTCGAGGCCCACTTCTCATATCGGTCCACCTCCTTTTGTTTCTTGGCACCTTTCTTCTGGGCCTTTTCGTCCTGGAACTTATTCCAGCTTTCCTCTAACTTCTGCCTCTTCTCCTCCGTCTCTAAGAGCTCCTCCCTCTTCTCCTGCTCTCTCTGGGCACGGGTGCGCAGCGTGTGTGTGGCCATTGAAGCCACGCCCCCAGCCATGGCACCTGACAGAGAGAAGGACAATATCCAATAGTACCAAGTTTAGAATAAAATAGAACAGTCAGATATACATATCGAACAAAACATTTACAGTAACTGACTTGTTTTTTCAGAGAGGAAGGCCTTACCGTTGATGTACACCTCGTGCCCCTCCTCCTTCTCTCTCTTGAAGGTCCTATCAATCTTCCGGAGGTTGCGCTCCTTCATCTTCTGGTTAACCCAGTTGAACGCTCTTCTCCGGAAGCTCTTGTCTTTCTTCGGTTCCTCTGCCTCCATTTCAGTCTGTTGTTCATCTCTCTCCTTCTCTAGTGTTTTCTTTTTTTCATCCTCCATTTGTCTTGCCATGTTGTATTGCTCTTCCAACTGTTTCACCAGTGCGTACTGTTGCTCCTCCTCTTTCTGGATTCTCTCTCTCTCTAACTCTTTTTCTTTTTCTTTTTCTAGCTCTTTTCTCTCTTTCTTCTGCTGTTTAGCAACCTTCTTCTTCTCCTCCTCCTCCTCCCTTAGTTTTGTCTCCTCTCTCTCCCTCTCTATTTTTTGTTCTTGTTCTCTCTGTCTATCAATCTCTCTTTGTTTTGCCTCCTCTCTCCTCCTCTCAATGAGTTGTTGTTGTTTCTCTTTCTGTATTTTCTCTCTTTTCTGTTTCTCCTCCTCTCTCTGCATTCTCTCTCTCTCTAAGTGTTTTTGCTTTTCTTGCTCCATCTCTCTTTTTTTGTCCTCAGCCTGCTTTTCGGCTTTCTTCCTTTCCTCCTCCTCTCTCTGTCTTGCATCCTCTCTCTTCCTTTCCATTTCTTGTTCCTCCTCTCTCTGCTTTTTTGTTCGAGCAATCTCTTTTTGTTTTTCTTCCTCTTCCTTCTCTTTCTCTTTTTCTGTCTGGATTCTCACTTCCTCTAACTTTCTTCTCCTCTCCCTTTCAATTTCTCTCATTTCTCCAACCATCCGTTGTTTTGCAGCCTTGTTCCTCTCCTCCTCATTTTCTCTTGTCTCTATTTGTGTTACCTCATTTCTCCTCTCTTTCTGTTCCTCCTCCTCTCTCTGGTTTCTCACTCTCTCTAACTGTTTTAGTTTTTCTTTCTCCACCTCTCTTTTCAGTTTTTCAGCTTCATTCTTCCCCTCCTCTTTCTGTCTTTCCTCTTCTTTCTCCTTTTCTTTCTGGATTCTTGCTTGCTCTACATTTATTCTCCTCTCTCTTTCAATTTCTCTCATTTCTCCAGCCATCCGTTGTTTTGTAGCCTTCTTCTTTTCCTCTTCATCATTTGGTTCAGTCTCCTCTATCTTTCTCTCCTTTCCTTTTTCTAATTGTGTTTCTCGTTTAAATCTATCAATCTCTCTTTGTTTTACCTCCCTTTCCATCTCCTTCTGTTTTGCCTGCTCCCTCTGGCTTATCTCTCCCTCCACCTGCTTTTTTGGGACAGTCGTCTCCTCTTCCTCTCCTTGAATTGCAAAATATTTCTTCCACTCCATCTCAAATTCTTTTTCTGTTTCTCTTTCTAAATGCTTCTGAAATTCCCTCTGTCTTTCCTCCTCTCTCCTGATCTTTTTCTGCATCTCAGTTTCAGCTTGTTTCTTCCCTCTATCTCCCTCTAGTATTCTCTCTCTTTTGACATCCATTTTGCTTGCTCTACTGTACTGAGTGTCCATTTTTGTCTCTGAAGTACTTTTTCCCTCCTCTCCATGTCTCTTCTCTGTATCATCTGCAATCAAGTCCATTATCCAAGCCTTCTTGGCTGTTTGATTTCTCTGTCTTCCAGCAGGCAACTGTCCATTATCTCTCTCTATCTCTATTTTTGCTTTTTTCACATTTAGTTCTTTGTGTATCTCAGAAGCTGTCTTTCTATCAATCTCTCTTTGTCCACCCTCCCTCCGCCCCATCTTCTGCTTTTCCTCGACTATCTGGATAGAATCCCCCACTGTCAGTTTCTGTCCCTGTTGTATTCTCTCATTGTGTCTTTCCACCTCTTTCTGTTTTGTTTCTTCATCGAACACAAACAAGTCGTCTACACGTGCCTTCCTTTGGACTAGATTTCTCTGTCCATGAGGAGACAACTCTCCTTCCTTCTCTTTTTCCATCTCACTTTGATCTTCCTCTATCTGTTGTTTTGGAACCTTTCTTCTCCCTGCCACCACTCCCGTTCCCTCCATCTTTCTATTCTGTTCATCAACATTCTGAATCTTCTTTTCATCACCTGCAAACAAGTCCACCATCCATCCCTTATTTTCTGGAAGATTTCTCTGTCTTCTAATCGGCACCTGTCCTTCCCTTTCTTCCTCCATCTCTCTATTTTTCTCCACCATCTGTTTGGTCCCTTCATTCCTCTTCTCATCCTCTTCCTCTCTCTTTCCCTCCATCTTCATTTCCTTCCCTAGTTCTCCTCTAATCTCAGAAGCTGTCTTTCTATCAATCTCTCTTTGTCCTGCCTCCCTCCGCCCCATCTTCTGCTTTTCCTCGACTATCTGGATAGAATCCCCCACTGTCAGTTTCTGTCCCTGTTGTATTCTCTCATTGTGTCTCTCCACCTCTTTCTGTTTCGTTTCTTCATCGAACACAAACAAGTCGTCTACACGTGCCTTCCTTTGGGCTAGATTTCTCTGTCCATGAGGAGACAACTCTCCTTCCTTCTCTTTTTCCATCTCACTTTGATCTTCCTCTATCTGTTGTTTTGGAACCTTTCTTCTCCCTGCCACCACTCCCGTTCCCTCCATCTTTCTATTCTTCTGTTCATCAACATTCTGAATCTTCTTTTCATCACCTGCAAACAAGTCCACCATCCATCCCTTATTTTCTGGAAGATTTCTCTGTCTTCTAATCGGCACCTGTCCTTCCCTTTCTTCCTCAATCTCTCTATTTTTCTCCACCATCTGTTTGGTCCCTTCATTCCTCTTCTCATCCTCTTCCTCTCTCTTTCCCTCCATCTTCATTTCCTTTCCTAGTTCTCCTCTAATCTCAGAAGTGGTCCTTCTATTCGTCTCTCTTTGTCCTGCCTCCCTCCGCCCCATCTTCTGCTTTTCCTCGACTATCTGGATAGAATCCCCCACTGTCAGTTTCTGTCCCTGTTGTATTCTCTCATTGTGTCTCTCCACCTCTTTCTGTTTCGTTTCTTCATCGAACACAAACAAGTCGTCTACACGTGCCTTCCTTTGGGCTAGATTTCTCTGTCCATGAGGAGACAACTCTCCTTCCTTCTCTTTTTCCATCTCACTTTGATCTTCCTCTATCTGTTGTTTTGGAACCTTTCTTCTCCCTGCCACCACTCCCGTTCCCTCCATCTTTATATTATTCTGTTCATCAACATTCTGAATCTTCTTTTCATCACCTGCAAACAAGTCCAACATCCATCCCTTATTTTCTGGAAGATTTCTCTGTCTTCTAATCGGCACCTGTCCTTCCCTTTCTTCCCCCATCTCTCTATTTTTCTCCACCATCTGTTTGGTCCCTTCATTCCTCATCTCATCCTCTTCCTCTCTCTTTCCCTCCATCTTCATTTCCTTCCCTAGTTCTCCTTTAATCTCAGAAGCGGTCCTTCTATGCGTCTCTCTTTGTCCCTCCTCTTTCGGACTCTCCATCTTTTTCTCATCCTGCATCTGGACAATGTCCCTTACTGTCAGTGTCTGTCTCTGTCTTATTTTATCATTGCATTTTTCCACCTCTTTCTGTCTCTTCTCGTCATCCTCTGCAGACAAGATATCTATCCACACCTTCTTTTCTTCTGGATGTTTCTGTCCATTAGTACACAACTGTGGTTTGTGTTCCACATTCATCTCTCCTCTCCCTTCATTGATGATATCCTTTCGTCCCACTTTTCTATTCTGCTCCTTCCACTTTCTCTCAATCTCAACTTCTTGTCTCTCTGAATTGTTCTTTCTGTCAGACTCTGTCTGTCCTTCTTTTTCCTCCTCCATCTGATTCTCTGTCTCTGCATGGGTTGTCCCCCTCTCTCTTTTCTTTTGTTTCTGTTTCTCCACATGAAGAACATGTTGCTCTTCCTTTCCCAGATGGTCCTCTCTTATCATTGACCTCACCAGATCTTCAAGTGTGTCAATCTTCCTCTGCTTTTCCTTCGTCTCTGTCTCCGCTGCCCTTGCCTGATCTTGGAGTATTTTCATGTCTCGTTGCAGCTTCATGACTCCCTTCATTTCTTTATTCTTTTTCTTTGGCTCCCTCTCCATTTCGGTGTCACTGTCTTCCTCACTCTTTTTTGAACATGTGAACATATGAACATGTGAATGGCTCATAAAGACAACTAGCAGCACAATGTCCTTACAGAAAATCACACACCATTGGATCTGTCTCATTAGACTTGAAGGGGCAATCTGGGATTGCTCCCTGCATAATTCATTTTTTTTTACCATAAAACTTCCAATAAGTCTCCAATTGTATTTAACCTTTATTTTAGCAGGGAGTCCCTTTGAGACCAAGGTCTCAGTTTACAACCATACATAATACAAACACAAAATTACAACATTCGAAAACACAATCAAGAAAAACAAACACATTTTTCAACAAAGAAGTCCTCAATGAAAACTTTAAACTGCCCTCAAAACCTTAAACTGAAACGTTCTCTGCAGATTGTTCCAGCAGTTCTCTGCACCACAACTAAAACCCAATTCGGTGGAGACCCGAGGAACCTCAAGAGTTAACCAACTCTGAGAACGAGTTAGGTATAACAATCAGGCCCTTAGAACACTTCATATATAGATGAGGACCATCAACAGTGGTAATATTGATGTAATAATAGTAGAACTGTAGTTTATTGTAATTTACTCTCACCTGTAAAAAGGGAAAACGCTTTTTGTTTTCCTCAAAATGGTCGTCCAGATCCTTAGAAATATGTGCAATACGTGCCTCTACTGCAAGGTCCACTTGATATTGCTGCTCCCTCTTTCTTTAGGGTAAGTAATCTTTGTTATTCCTGAGAGACTATTATCTTAGCACCAGGCAATAGAAGTATACTTTACACAAGTAAAACAAATAAAGAAGCTCTACAGAGTAGCAACACAGCGACAGGCACAGCGGTCATGGATACATTCAGGTCAATCATGGATGAATTATTTCATCTTCCTTCCAAAATTCTAAATTCTAAATCATTGACTAAATCAAGCATTAGACTAAATTGCATTTCCATTGGAGATGGCTGATCTTTTCATAATACAGTAACCTATATATACTATATTTCTGTGTGTGGTTCATCCCTTACCTTTCATTAGCCATTGAAAATGTCAATTGCTCCAAAACATGAAATCTGTGTGCAAAAGCGCTGTGAAATTCAGTCCAAGGATCCTCCTTTTGCGTGGACATTTTTCCTGTCAGCCTTGAATAAAAAAGAATCAGGGCATCACATTATGTCTAGAAATTGAGATTTTGTAGTAAAGATGTCTTAGAACAGCAAGCATCTTTACATTAAATGCAAAACAGTAGATTGATATCCATAAAATGTCACTCAATTTTCAGTCCGCCAAAGACCATTAGCTCTCACTCCTCTTTAATCTACCCAGGCAGAACCAAGACCACTACCCTTTAATCTACCCAGACAGAACCAAGACCACTACCCTTTAACCTACCCAGACAGAACAAAGACCACTGCCCTTTAACCTACCCAGACAGAACCAAGACCACTACCCTTTAACCTACCCAGACAGAACCAAGACCACTATCCTTTAACCTACCCAGACAGAACCAAGGCTACTACCCTTAAACCTACCCAGACAGAACCAAGACCACTACCCTTTAACCTACCCAGACAGAACCAAGACTACTACCCTTCTAACCGATCTTTAACCAACCCAGACAAAACCAAGGCCACTACCCCTCCAACCGGTCTTTACCTACTCAGACAGAGCCAAGACCACTACCTCTCCAACCGGTCTTTACCTACCCAGACAGAACCAAGGCTACTGCCCCTCCAACCAGTCTTTACCTACCCAGACAGAGCCAAGACCACTCCCCCTCCAACCGGTCTATACCTACCCAGACAGAACCAAGGCTACTACCCCTCCAACCGGTCTTTACCTACCCAGACAGAACCAAGGCTACTACCCCTCCAACCGGTCTTTACCTACCCAGACAGAGCCAAGACCACTACCCCTCCAACCGGTCTTTACCTACCCAGACAGAACCAAGGCTACTGCCCCTCCAACCAGTCTTTACCTACCCAGACAGAGCCAAGACCACTACCCCTCCAACCGGTCTTTACCTACCCAGACAGAACCAAGGCTACTACCCCTCCAACCAGTCTTTACCTACCCAGACAGAGCCAAGACCACTACCCCTCCAACCGGTCTTTACCTACCCAGACAGAACCAAGGCCGCTAAACCTCTAACCGGTCTCTGCCTAATAGGGAAGTCAAGTCATACTTTAAAGATATTTAACTGATCTAAATCCACGGTAATACATTGTGGATGTACTGTACATTGTCTATGCTGACTGTGTTTACTAAATGTTGTGTTGATGCCTGATATGACACATTGTGTTTCTGTACCTCTGTGTTGTGATGTCTGTCTGTCTTGTTCTGTACAGCAACTGTTCTGTATTGACTTGTGTGTTTGTAATGTGTCCCTGTACCTCTGTGCTGTGTCTGTCTGTCTTGTTGTCAAGTGTTTAGTTATTGACTACAATTTAAATAAACAGTTTGCAAGGCATAGTATATATACAGCTTAGTAAATTGTATACACTGCATTGATGAACAGCAAGTATCTTTACAGTTCATTTATATACGTTAAACTTCACTCAATTGTCAGTCTGCACACTGATATCTTCATAAAGATTCAATGCTGTAATATATAATCTGCTTGTCAATGTATTTATCAGAAATGAGGAGAGTAAAACATACCTTGCCAGCAATGCTGGTCTTTGTCTGTCAGTCAATCTCAATTATTTTCTTAACCAAGGCCAAGACGGGCTGCATACAGTACAACTGCTAGAATAATAGAGATAGGACATATAATATATAATATTGAACGTCTGGAAAATTTCGTCATCTGTGATGTCATAACCCATTGTTACATAGGCCTACAGACACGCCGTGTCTTACCGCGACTCAAATCATACATGCCAAACCATTTTTATTTAATGCGTCAGTATTGTTATAATAGTAATAATAATAGTTATAATAATAATTATAATAATAATGTATTTATTTTGTATAGCGCTTTTCTCAGTCCTCAAACACACTACATTCCATGGAGAAAAAATAGATAGATAAATAAAAAGTGAAACAAAAGCACAGTCAGTAAAAACAACAATACTGACGGACTAAAGATTTAAAGCAAGTTTAAAAAGATGGTTGTTAAATGTGTTGGTGATATGTTGACAGACGGCTGCATAATAAATGGAAAGATTCTAATAAGTCTCGACAAGTAGTTGGACAATTGTTGGCCCATGTCGGCATGTACCGCTAGAGGGCGCGGCGGAGGTGATGGACAGTTCGCTGTGGGCTCGAGTTGCCGTTGTGTCCTTAGTTGGCAGTTGAGACTCAGGCGACACTGAGGACAGCCAGCTCACCCTTTTTACCTTCTATTACTCTTTCAGGTTAGTGAAATGTCAACAAACACCTCGACGTTTAGACTAGGCCCAAACGGTAGCTAACCCCAATATGTAGATGGTTTTAAATGTATTTGGAATGATTGATTGAGGCTGGCATGTAGAGTTCACCAGCTAAGCTAGCTCGGCTAACCGTTGGCATGGCTAACTAGCGAGTGAAAACCGAGTGGGTTTGATGCCAATATTTTCATGAGATGTCACATTTGGAGTCAAAGGTAAATGTGATCACATAAGAGATACACATACATTGTTATGTGTATCTTTACCGATACCGTCAAGTATAAATGTCAGATACGCTCGTCCAGAAACAGAACAGCCGTGATTACAGATGAACTAAAGAGAGGGAACACGTCCTTGAAACTGACCTCTGTAGAAGGATATGATCCTAGGTTTTACAAATGCTTTATTGAGACCAAGTACCGCGAAGACCCGGTACAATGACGATACGTAAAGGTGTTGTTGTTGGTTAAGGCATAACCTTGAATGACTTGTACAGTACCTATTTTCCTCTTCCTAAATCTATGTTCATAACCTCACACCAGTACATCAACTCCAGTCTGTCTTTGTGTGTGTAGCTGTAGGAACCCAGCCAGTGATCTCCATTGAGGGACGCAGAGAGGGAGGGACGGGTCTGCTGTGTGAATCTAAAGGCTGGCACCCTGAGCCTGAGATGGTGTGGCTGGACAGTGAAGCAGTCCCTCTCTCTGCTGGGTCTCCAGAGACACACAGGGACTCTATAAGAGGACTCCACACAGTCAAACTACATGTAATTGTACATAGTAACATTTGATATCCTTTTGTTTGAAAGTACTGTTTTTCTTCTGGGTGACATCTAACAAAATCAACCTTGTTTACTTGGTACAAGGTTGAAGTCGATTTAGAATGATTCATGTTTCAGGTGAGCTGTTCGACCGTGGATGGTTGTCTTTGGTGTTTCTGTCATTGTCATTGGATTACCTCTGGCGCATCTACTTCCTGATGAAAGGATGTCGAGCGGAAGGTGAAGTCACATGATGATTTGAAGGTTTATTCATTTGGCAGTGAGTGTTTGTTAGTGTTGTTTATACAGAATGGTAGCATGTGTGCTATGCTCTGGTTCATCTCAGTCCATTTCCATTTAACCACATTTACATTTTAGTCATTTAGCAGATTCTCTTATCCAGAGTGACTTACAATTCAGTACATTTGTATAAAGTAACAAAATCAACTATACATACAGAATATGTGCCACAAGCAGTCAGAGTGCAGTCCAGGTTAGCCTCATTGAGATCAAATCCCTTTAACAAGAGAGGCCTGGCCCTGATTCCTGTATGGTCTTCAGGTCATTGAACACTCTCACTGTAAAGGCCCACACCATAGTGGCAGCCAGTAACAGCTTATGGCAGCATATAGAAATATGAAAAGAAGATCAGTGAACAACACACTTTGTCCAGTTGGTCTTTTTCGGTCACTATTGTTAATGAGTAAGTTGTTTCACTAGACCTCTACAGAGGCACTGTACACTGAACCTACTCATACTGGCATGCTGGAGAAAGTTGCATAAGAGAAGGATTTTCTTGGAGAGACGACAGTCTTCTGGTGTCCATTTTCCTGATGTGTCTTTTCTTTTAATTTACAGCTGACCTCATTCAGGAGCTGGGTAAGTAGCACCTTCAACTAATCATAACAGTATGCTGCAGCTTCTGGTGTCCATGTTTATGATGTTCTAACTGTCTTTCATCTGTTCTTCATGTCAGTTCAACTCATTCAGGAGCTGGGTAAGTAGCACCTTCAACTAGTTACCACAGTATGCTTTATCTTCTGGTGTCCATGTTTATGATGCTCATCTGTTCTTCATATGTACAGATATGCTCAAGATGATGCAGGGTAAGTAGCACCGTAGTAGCTAGCTTCCTGATGTTCTCACTGGATTTCATGTATTTGTCACAACAGATGATGTCATTAAGCGTCAGGGTACATATTGTCTTTTAACTTTGTCTAAGATGTTGTCATTGACTTCTATTCATCTGTTTGTCTACAGATCATCTTTCTAATCAGCTGGGTGAGTAGTCCAAGAGTGTATTATCATATGTGATAGCTTCTTGTACAGAGCTTCATTGACTTGATCATGAAGATTTATATTTAAAGCCATAGAATTAGATTGTATCTGTCATATAATATAACAGTACCCATTTAAAAACAAACAATGTACTGTATGAAACTCTATAAGGTAAAATATGTATTTCTGGTTTTGGTGTCATTGATGGTGTGATGTTAGATTTCATAATGCATTGTCTGAAATGACCGAACAATTCAGTACTAAAATATCAACGAATGAGAAGCTTTTGCTTTTGTTCCATCTGTGATGGCAACACGCTCATGAAGTATTCATTTATACTCGTATAGACGCGGCTTTTCTGTTTTGTTTTTTTGTACTCAAAGATTTTATGAACATGGGAGGGAATCCAGGTAAATCAAATTCACTGAATTGGAATTGTATAAACCAAATCAAATAAATCATCTTGGAAAGCAGGGACACATTTCATTTACATTGTCCCCATGTTACAATTTCTGGTATTCAACATTTGTGCATGTTGATATTTGCAGACAACACTTGTGCATGTTCATACTGAATTTGACACATTGTTTCTCTATATTTCAGATTTTGAAACAGTCAGACAACATGCAGTTCAGTGTGTGTTCCTCTCCATTCAGAGTCTAACATGGATACTAGCAGGGAGGGAGAGTGTCCTGGTTGTCTGTTCACCCCTGGTTAGCCCTTCTCTGCTGGGACCGCTGCCTCAAGGTAGCCTCGCGCTGAAACACCTACGCTATAGTAGACTACAACACAGCTGCGCTCTTCAGCCTGTGCTCTCCAGCCAGTTGTGAGTTTCATCTGGATCAAGCTCATCCTGCTTCACTGCACTCTTTGTCATCTTGTGGATCAAAATGCAACTATGGATTACTCTCTCCTCATCCCTCAGTACTAATTTGGCCCTCCGACACTCCGCCGCTGAGTTACAATTGCTACATCTCCGCTCATTGAACTACCGAACGCCCCCAGCACCTCCGGTTCCCACCCTGACTCAATTCATTTCAGTTATGTGCCAAGCAATGAGATACCCTGCAGTATATCCTCTATCCTATCACTACTTGGTCGATTGGGATTCCAAAAATCATTCAAAGCGGGGTAGGTTTTAACTCGTGTTGACAGGGAAATGTGTATGACAGGGGTACAGGGTGGTTTTTGAGCCGATGACAATGACTTCTGTTTTATTGCCGTTGAGTTTCAGAAAGTTAGAGGCCATCCAGGTCTTGATATCATGGAGGCAGTTGATGAGGGAGGTTGGGGGCAGGGGGGCAGTGGGCTTGGATGAGATATAAAGCTGGGTGTCGTTGGCGTAACATTGAAAATTGATGTGGTGGTAACACATAATTCGGCCAAAGGGGAGAAGATGTATGACGGACAAAAGAGGACGCAGCACTGACCCCTGGGGGACACCCTGTGTAACTGCAGCTAGCCTGGACTGATGATGTTTGACCTGAACAAACTGTTGTCTCTGGGAAGGCGTAACTTCTCATAGCGGTCCACCTCCTTTTGTCTCTTGGCACCTTTCTTCTGGGCCTTTTCTTCCTGGAACTTATTGCAGCTGTCCTCTGCCTTCTGTCTCTTCTCCTCCGTCTTCCAAGAGGTCCTCCCTCTTCTCCTGTTCTCTCTGGGCACGGGTGATCAGCTGGTTTGTGGCCATTGAGGCCACGCCCCCAGCCATGTTGCCTAACAGAGAAGAGGACAATATCCAATAGTACTAAGTTTAAAATAGAATAGAACAGTCAGATATACATATCTAACAAAACATTTACAGTAACTGACTTGTTTTTTCAAACAAATTGCAAATTGTCTGGCCTTACCGTTGATGTACACCTCGTGCCCCTCCTCCTTCTCTCTCTTGAAGGTCCTATCAATCTTCCGGAGGTTGCGCTCCTTGATCTTCTAGTTAGCCCAGTTGAATGCTCTTCTCCGGATGCTCTTGTCTTTCTTCCCAATGGGACTCCCCTGAAGATCACCCTCCTTAATCTCCACTTCTTCCTCCTTACTATCAATTTCTCTTTGTCTTTCTTCCTCTTCTGTCTTCATCTGTTCCTGTCTCGGGTAACAAACATTTGAGAAAGTATTGTTTTTTCACGGTAAATTTTGTGTTACTTGGAGCTAAAAGCTACACATTCCCCAGCAGGCTGTAGTGGCTTGTCTCCTTTTGGGGGGGCTGGTCAGTTTGTTGTATTGGCATCTCAGTTATCTTTTCATAATACGGTAACCCATATATACTATATTTCTATGTGTGGTTCATCCCTTACCTTTCATCAGCCATTGAAAAAGTCATTTTCTCCAAAACATTATATCTGTGTACAAAATTGCTGTAAAATGCATTCCAAGGATCCTCCTTTGGCACAAACATTTTTCCTGTCATCCTTGAATAAAAAAGTATCACATTATGTCTAGAAATGGAGATGTGTTTTTGTAGTAAAGATGTCTTAGAAGAGCAAGCATCTTTACATTGAACTCATTGTCAGCACTGACCCCTGGGGGACACCCTGTGTAACTGCAGCTAGCCTGGACTGATGATGTTTGACCTGAACAAACTGTTGTCTCTGGGAAGGCGTAACTTCTCATAGCGGTCCACCTCCTTTTGTCTCTTGGCACCTTTCTTCTGGGCCTTTTCTTCCTGGAACTTATTGCAGTTGTCCTCTGCCTTCTGTCTCTTCTCCTCCGTCTTCCAAGAGGTCCTCCCTCTTCTCCTGTTCTCTCTGGGCACGGGTGATCAGCTGGTTTGTGGCCATTAAGGCCACGCCCCCAGCCATGTTGCCTAACAGAGAAGAGGACAATATCCAATTGTACTAAGTTTAAAATAGAATAGAACAGTCAGATATACATATCTAACAAAACATTTACAGTAACTGACTTGTTTTTTCAAACAAATTGCAAATTGTCTGGCCTTACCGTTGATGTACACCTCGTGCCCCTCCTCCTTCTCTCTCTTGAAGGTCCTATCAATCTTCCGGAGGTTGCGCTCCTTGATCTTCTAGTTAGCCCAGTTGAATGCTCTTCTCCGGATGCTCTTGTCTTTCTTCCCAATGGGACTCCCCTGAAGATCACCCTCCTTAATCTCCACTTCTTCCTCCTTACTATCAATTTCTCTTTGTCTTTCTTCCTCTTCTGTCTTCATCTGTTCCTGTCTCGGGTAACAAACATTTGAGAAAGTATTGTTTTTTCACTGTAAATTTTGTGTTACTTGGAGCTAAAAGCTACACATTCCCCAGCAGGCTGTAGTGGCTTGTCTCCTTTTGGGGGGGCTGGTCAGTTTGTTGTATTGGCATCTCAGTTATCTTTTCATAATACGGTAACCCATATATACTATATTGTGTGTGGTTCATCCCTTACCTTTCATCAGCCATTGAAAAAGTCATTTTCTCCAAAACATTATATCTGTGTACAAAATTGCTGTAAAATGCATTCCAAGGATCCTCCTTTGGCACAAACATTTTTCCTGTCATCCTTGAATAAAAAAGTATCACTTTATGTCTAGAAACGGAGATGTGTTTTTGTAGTAAAGATGTCTTAGAAGAGCAAGCATCTTTACATTGAACTCATTGTCAGCACTGACCCCTGGGGGACACCCTGTGTTACTGCAGCTAGCCTGGACTGATGATGTTTGACCTGAACAAACTGTTGTCTCTGGGAAGGCCACTGAAGAACACTGAACTCATTGTCATGTTCATAAAACCAGTTTGAGACGACTTTTGCTTTGTGACATGGTGCATTATCATGCTGGAAGTAGCCATTAGAAGATGGGTAAAAGACGGAGATGCTGTAGATGGTGGCGGGGGGGGGGCCTGGGGCATCTTCAATCCTCAAATACGTTCAATCTGAGGAAAATACCAGTAAAAGGGAAGTAAGAGATAATAGGATGCCCACATACATACTGTTGACATTAGACAACTTTTTTTATTTTATTTTTTTATTGTTGAGCCAAACACCTCAAAGAGCAGCTGTTTCATACTCTGAGCAGTATCACAAACAGTCTTGGTCACATTTTATATAAATTAAAGAACACGTCTGTTTGAAATGTGTATCTTACTACTAACTTGTCTTCCCTGTGTGCTCTATTTCTCACCTCAACTTCACCTCAATTTCTCACCTCAACTTCAATCTTTTCTGCCAAATCGTCATCTTCCGCTTTGGAAACATGGCCGCCTCTGGGTCATCTTGCATGTCTTCTGCAAAATGTTCCCCACCCGCCATCGTAGCGGTCCACCTCCTTTTGTCTCTTGGCACCTTTCTTCTGGGCCTTTAATTTTTATTTTATTTTTTACAAAGTATTGTTTTTTCACTGCAAATTTTGTGATTTGTGCTGACAGCTTCGTAAAATAAGTCCCAAATGCAAATAGTCCCTTCTGTCATTTGTTTTGTCCTTGGGTATTGATGTCAGAGTATTGCTCACTTTGTCAGGTTGCATTGTGCTACCTTTGTTCTGCAGGTGTTTTCATGCAGTGCATTTCCTTTGTGTTACTTGGAGCTAAAAGCTACACATTCCCCAGCAGGCTGTAGTGGCTTGTCTCCTTTTGGGGGGGCTGGTCAATTTGTTGTTTTGGCTTATTATTTTGGTTTGTTGTTTTTGTGTATATCCGCGTGGTTGAGAGCAGTTGACTCGGGAACACCTCTGTAGCATGGGTAGGGGCAGTTTGCTCTCATCCTTGCAAGCGGGCTTTGGGTGTATAAGTACCCGCCACCAGTATATACATGAAGACTAGGGTATAGTTAGTTAGATTTGGATAGGCAGTATAGGGGGAAAAGCTCCTTATTCCTTACTTTGGATAATGCACTACATGAAGGGCACCTTGTAGATCTGGGTGTCAATGTAAAGGTTTGTTTTGTTTTTAGTGTTTAGGAGTAGGCCAATTGACAAATTTGGAGATTGAAGATTTCATTCAGGCCCCATGTGAAATGTTGCTAGACTTATATACTAAGGAGCAACTGTTGAAAGTTGCAGACCACTATGAAATTGAAGTATCTGGTTGTGATAAACATCTAAAATACAGTGCCAAAGCCATTAGAAGGCCAAATTAGTTGAAATGGGGGGGTCCTCTCTGGCGAAATGGAGGTTTGCCCACCCAGTCTGCCTGTGGAGGTTAACGTTAGCCCACAAGGTTTGACTTTTAAGCAACAGAAGGACTTAATATTGTTGCAAACGGAACAAGTTCAAATGAAATTGGAGTTGACACAAGAACAGGAGAAGGTAAAGTGTGAAGCAGAACGTGAAAAAAACTAATTGAGCGATTGAGGATGGAGTTGCAGCAGTACAAATTGTGTCTGATAAAATATGGTAATCTTTCAGAGGAAAGTCAAGCCTCGTCAAATGTCTCTGATGCACCAAGGTTTGATGTGTCTGTCAGCTTGCATTTAGTATCCAAATGTAGTAAACATGATCCCGATACATTCTTTGCATTGTTCGAACGTGTTGCTGACTCTAGGAACTGGCTTGACTCTGAACGCACTCTGTTGCTACAGTGTGTGTTGAGTGGCAAAGCCCAGGAAGCTTATTCTGCCCTTAGTCCTGCAGAATGTCAAGTTCACGCAACAGTTCAAACTGCAGTCCTGAGAGCTTATGAGTTAGTCCCAGAAGCGTACAGCCAAAAATTCAGAACCTGGAGGAAAGGCGATAGGACAACCCTGTGGAATTTTCTCGGGTAATACAAGGTCATTTTAATCGTTGGTGTACAGCCGCTAACATTAAAACTCTCGACTGTTATCTGAATAACTCGATAGTTTGTGAGCAGTTTAAAGACTTTGTTCCAAACCGCATTGCGACATATACCAGTGAACACAAAGTCTGCACAGCTTCAGAAGCTGGCTGATGAATACATCTTGACCCACAAAGGGAGGTTTGGTGGGCGTAGTTATGGTGATGCTGATCACTGGGACAGTCCGACAGTCAGTTTCACACTCGCTCAAAATTTGCTGGCCTGGGAGCCGAAAATGTCTCAAACTGAAAGTTTGATCGCGGTGTAGGTGGAAAATCAGATGCTAACCAATCGTGTCACTGTTGTCAAGGCAAGGGACATTGGAGAAATGAGTGTCCTTCTCTTAGAGGTAAAAGTAGAGCTAATGTGAAGTCCATAACCTTGTCAGCATCGGTTACGCAAACACTAAGCCCCACGTCTTCCTCTTTATGATGTCAGCAGCAAAAGTCTGTCAGTGAACTTGATTGTCCTGTTGATGTGGACTTTGCGCCGTTCATTACTGAGGGTTGTGTGTCACTTGTAGGAGAAGACAAAAACTTTCCAGTTAAAATACTATGAGACAAAGGTGCTTCAGAGTCCTTTATTTTGGGATCTGTGCTTCTTTTTAATTTAAATATGTTTTTTAGGGCTTTTCTGCTTTATTGGGATAGAGACTGTAGTGATTGACAGGAAGGATGGGAGAGAGAGGAGGGATGACATGCAAGATAAGTTGAGGGTCGGAATCGAACCAGGAACCTTGCGATTACGTGGTAAGCGCATTAGTGTGCTACGCCACTAAGCGCCCCTGGGGATCTGTGCTTCTTTTCTCTGCATATTCCAATACAGGAGATGGTGTTCTGGTTCAAAGAATAGGCTTAACGACTTTGAATGTTCCTTTGCACAAGGTCATGCTTTCCTCAGACTTAGTTCAGGGTGAAGTGGCTCTTGGGGTTCGTCCTTCTTTGCCTGTGGAAGGTGTAGCTATCATCTTGGGTAATAATCTGGCGTGTGTGGCGTGATGTAACTCCACCCCTTGTAGTAACTTCCTCACCATCTCTTTCAGAGAAACCAGATGAGAGCGCAGAGAGTTTTCCTGAAGTGTTTACTGCCTGTGCAGTGACTCGCTCATTGAGTGAAGCCCAATCTGAGCAGTCTGTCCCCAGCCCTGTGCTGTCTGATTCCTCGGTGGTACCTGAAGTGGGTAAAGTAGATGAACACACGATTCCTCAGTTGACTTTGCCTACTTCTGTGTCTCGTTGTGAGTTGATAAATGAACAGAGAGCTGATCCAACTCTAAAAGAGTTATTTGATAAAGTTCTTCCCACTGGTGTCATTAGCAGTGTTGCCTCTGGTTACGTCCTGCAAGACAATGTACTTGTGAGAAAATGGTTTCCTCATGATGAACAGTTGGTAGGAGATGCTATTTTTCAAATAGTGGTGCCATCAAAGTTCAGAAACACTGTTTTGCTCACTCCTGATCCGGAGAATCCTGGTAACTATCTACACACATGGACTCTGATGATGGACGGTTATGTCCACTGTGTGTTGGTACAAGGCTCTAATCATTCATCAATATGCATTTTACAATATTTACATGTCACCCTCAATAAGGCAACAGAAAAGCTTTACAGTTTCAACATGACACATGATTATAGACATCAATAGGTTGAATTACAGTAAAGAATCATACAACAGTCATTCACTCCACTAAGTGTCCAGCCCAACTAGTCACATGACCAGCCCAACTAGTCACATCCGTGTCCTTGTCCCCTGTATCTCTACTATCTACAACCGAGTGACTCTCTGATCATCTGATCACCATTATCTCTGATGGTGATTCTCCCACCAGTAGCTCTCACAGTGATCAATACATTGACTCTCTCCACAGAATTCATGACAATGAGCAGGTCAAGTGCCATCAGATGACAATTTTGCCTCGAAAATATCACAAATATTTCAGACAAACCACCGCCATATTAGCATAATGCAAAGTTTAATTTCGGTCTGTGTACGTTTTTGCCATTCGTTTTTTTGTGACAAATAATGACAACCAAGAATGACAGTTAGTTCTTTTAATTTTTTATTAAGCACCAGATCTGCAACATACAGGCAACATGGGTTCAAACTCTCTCATATGAATGGGCTGTCATATGACATGATATAATATAGTATGGTGTAGTGAGGTAGTATAGAGTGTGGGGCGTGCTGGGGTGGTTGGTGAGTGAGGGGTAGTGTGTGAGTGTGGTGTAAAATTGGGGTAGTGTGTGGGGTATAATTGGGGTAGTGTGTGGGGTTAATGGGGTAGAGTGTGGGGTTAATGGGGTAGTGTGTGAGTGAGGTGTATAATTGGGGTAGTGTGTGGGGTATAATTGGGGTAGTGTGTGGGGTTGATGGGGTAGAGTGTGGGGTTAATGGGGTAGTGTGTGAGTGAGGTGTAGAAAGGTCTTTTGAGTTCCATTTAGAACCCTCTGTGGACAGAGGGAGAGGCCCGGGAGTAGGGGTTTGGAGAGGAATAAACAAAGGGATCTTGGAAAAGCAGGAGGACCAGGAAAACATATGAAGATGAAGAACGACAACCATGACTGATCAGAAGAGGAAAGATGGAGATGCTGTAGATGGTGGTGGCGGGGGGCGGCATCTTTAATCTTCAAATGCGTTCAATCTGAGGAAAATAACAGAAAAAGGGAAGTGAGAGATAATAGGACGCTCACATACAGACTGTTGACATTGGACAAACAACTTCACGTTCAACTACACGTCTGTTTGAAATGTGTATCCTACTACTAACTCCTCTTCCCTGTGTGCTTTATTTCTCACCTCAACTTTCTTTTTTGCCAAATTGTCATTTTTCGATCAGGAAACATGGCCGCCTCTGGGTCATCTTGCAGGTCCTCTGCAAAATGTTCCCCACCCGCCATCCATTCAAGCCTCCGCTCTCTCTTTTTCGAGGCCCACTTCTCATATCGGTCCACCTCCTTCTGCCTCATGGCACCTTTCTTCTGGGCCTTTTCGTCCTGGAACTTATTCCAGCTGTCCTCTGCCTTCTGCCTCTTCTCCTCCGTCTTCAAGAGGTCCTCCCTCTTCTCCTGCTCTCTCTGGGCACGGGTGACCAGCTGGTTTGTGACCATTGAGGCCGTGCCCCCAAACGTGGTACCTGACAGAGAAAAGGACAATATCCAATGGTACTGAGTTTAGAATAGAATAGAACATTAAGATATATAGACATATCTAACAAAACATTTCCAGTAACTGACTGTTTTTTCAGAGAAATTGCTAATTGTCTGGCCTTACCGTTGCAGTACACCTCATGCCCCTCCTCCTTCTCTCTCTTGAAGGTCCTATCAATCTTCCGGAGGTTGCGCTCCTTGATCTTCTGGTTAGCCCAGTTGAACGCTCTTCTCCGGAAGCTCTTGTCTTTCTTCGGTTCCTCTGCCTCCATTTCAGTCTGTTGTTCATCTCTCTCCTTCTCTAGTGTTTTCTTTTTTTCATCCTCCATTTGTCTTGCCATGTTGTATTGCTCTTCCAACTGTTTCACCAGTGCGTACTGTTGCTCCTCCTCTTTCTGGATTCTCTCTCTCTCTAACTCTTTTTCTTTTTCTAGCTCTTTTCTCTCTTTCTTCTGCTGTTTAGCAACCTTCTTCTTCTCCTCCTCCTCCTCCCTTAGTTTTGTCTCCTCTCTCTCCCTCTCTATTTTTTGTTCTTGTTCTCTCTGTCTATCAATCTCTCTTTGTTTTGCCTCCTCTCTCCTCTCATTGAGTTGTTGTTGTTTCTCTTTCTGTATTTTCTCTCTTTTCTGTTTCTCCTCCTCTCTGCATTCTCTCTCTCTCCAACTGTTTTAGCTTTTCTTGCTCCATCTCTCTTTTTTTGTCCTCAGCCTGCTTTTCGGCTTTCTTCCTTTCCTCCTCCTCTCTCTGTCTTGCATCCTCTCTCTTCCTTTCCATTTCTTGTTCCTCCTCTCTCTGCTTTTTTGTTCTAGCAATCTCTTTTTGTTTTTCTTCCTCTTCCTCTTCTTTCTCCTTTTCTTTCTGGATTCTTGCTTGCTCTACATTTATTCTCCTCTCTCTTTCAATTTCTCTCATTTCTCCAGCCATCCGTTGTTTTGCAGCCTTCTTTTCCTCTTCATCATTTGGTCCAATCTCCTCTTTCTTTCTCTCCTTTCCTTTTTCTAATTGTGTTTCTCGTTTCAATCTATCAATCTCTCTTTGTTTTACCTCCCTTTCCATCTCCTTCTGTTTTGCCTGCTCCCTCTGGCTTATCTCTCCCTCCACCTGCTTTTTTGGGACAGTCATCTCCTCTTCCTCTCCTTGCATTGCTTCATGTTTCTTCCACTCCAACTCAAATTCTTTTTCTGTTTCTCTTTCTAAATACTTCTGAAATTCCCACCGTCTTTCCTCCTCTCTCCTGATCTTTTTCTGCATCTCAGTTTCAGCTTGTTTCTTCCCTCTATCTCCCTCTAGTATTCTCTCTCTTTTGACATCCATTTTGCTTGCTCTACTGTACTGAGTGTCCATTTTTGTCTCTGAAGTACTTTTTCTCTCTGCCGCTTTCTGGATAGCATCTTTTACTGTCTCAGTGTGACTCTCCTCCTCTCCATGTCTCTTCTCTGTATCATCTGCAATCAAGTCCATTATCCAAGCCTTCTTGACGGTTTGATTTCTCTGTCTTCCAGCAGGCAGCTGTCCATTATCTCTCTCCATCTCTATTTTTGCTTTTTTCACATTTAGTTCTTTGTGTATCTCAGAAGCTGTCTTTCTGTCAATCTCTCTTTGTCCTGCCTCCCTCCGCCCCATCTTCTGCTTTTCCTCGACTATCTGGATAGAATCCCCCACTGTCAGTTTCTGTCCCTGTTGTATTCTCTCATTGTGTCTCTCCACCTCTTTCTGTTTCGTTTCTTCATCGAACACAAACAAGTCGTCTACACGTGCCTTCCTTTGGGCTAGATTTCTCTGTCCATGAGGAGACAACTCTCCTTCCTTCTCTTTTTCCATCTCACTTTGATCTTCCTCTATCTGTTGTTTTGGAATCTTTCTTCTCCCTGCCACCACTCCCGTTCCCTCCATCTTTATATTATTCTCTTCATCAACATTCTGAATCTTCTTTTCATCACCTGCAAACAAGTCCACCATCCATCCCTTATTTTCTGGAAGATTTCTCTGTCTTCTAATCGGCACCTGTCCTTCCCTTTCTTCCCCCATCTCTCTATTTTTCTCCACCATCTGTTTGGTCCCTTCATTCCTCTTCTCATCCTCTTCCTCTCTCTTTCCCTCCATCTTCATTTCCTTCCCTAGTTCTCCTTTAATCTCAGAAGCGGTCCTTCTATGCGCCTCTCTTTGTCCTCCGTCCCTCCGCCCCATCTTCTGCTTTTCCTCGACTATCTGGATAGAATCCCCCACTGTCAGTTTCTGTCCCTGTTGTATTCTCTCATTGTGTCTCTCCACCTCTTTCTGTTTCGTTTCTTCATCAAACACAAACAAGTCGTCTACACGTGCCTTCCTTTGGGCTAGATTTCTCTGTCCATGAGGAGACAACTCTCCTTCCTTCTCTTTTTCCATCTCACTTTGATCTTCCTCTATCTGTTGTTTTGGAATCTTTCTTCTCCCTGCCACCACTCCCGTTCCCTCCATCTTTATATTATTCTGTTCATCAACATTCTGAATCTTCTTTTCATCACCTGCAAACAAGTCCACCATCCATCCCTTATTTTCTGGAAGATTTCTCTGTCTTCTAATCGGCACCTATCCTTCCCTTTCTTCCCCCATCTCTCTATTTTTCTCCACCATCTGTTTGGTCCCTTCATTCCTCTTCTCATCCTCTTCCTCTCTCTTTCCCTCCATCTTCATTTCCTTCCCTAGTTCTCCTTTAATCTCAGAAGCGGTCCTTCTATGCGTCTCTCTTTGTCCTCCGTCCCTCCGCCCCATCTTCTGCTTTTCCTCGACTATCTGGATAGAATCCCCCTGTAACAATGTCCGGTGGTACACAGAGGCAGACGCAGTATAGTGATAAGGGACTTTCTCCCGTTTATTTTCAAAAGGGGTCCGCTGGCACGGTTCGGCTTTCCAGCCTCGTTCAAAGTCTTTCCTTTGGTCCTTTGGTCCTGTGCTCGGCTCGGCTCGGCTCTCCTCTGCTCTCGCCGCCTGCTTCTCCAGCTTAGCTCCCTTACTGAAATGGCAGAAGCACACCCATCTTAAACATTCGCCGGCGAGACTTAATTCATAGCAGGTGTGCAACAAAAGTCTCGCCGACACAACCCCGGCCACGGTCCTGTAGCTCCCTCTACAGGCCGAACGCTGCATGTCCCCCCACACCCCCACTGTCAGTTTCTGTCCCTGTTGTATTCTCTCATTGTGTCTCTCCACCTCTTTCTGTTTCGTTTCTTCATCGAACACAAACAAGTCGTCTACACGTGCCTTCCTTTGGGCTAGATTTCTCTGTCCATGAGGAGACAACTCTCCTTCCTTCTCTTTTTCCATCTCACTTTGATCTTCCTCTATCTGTTGTTTTGGAATCTTTCTTCTCCCTGCCACCACTCCCGTTCCCTCCATCTTTATATTATTCTCTTCATCAACATTCTGAATCTTCTTTTCATCACCTGCAAACAAGTCCACCATCCATCCCTTATTTTCTGGAAGATTTCTCTGTCTTC
The DNA here is from genome assembly GCF_951799395.1 of Argentina silus. Classification (NCBI taxonomy): domain Eukaryota; kingdom Metazoa; phylum Chordata; class Actinopteri; order Argentiniformes; family Argentinidae; genus Argentina; species Argentina silus. The sequence goes on from NC_139653.1 coordinate 35,422,148, forward strand.
TAATCGGCACCTGTCCTTCCCTTTCTTCCCCCATCTCTCTATTTTTCTCCACCATCTGTTTGGTCCCTTCATTCCTCTTCTCATCCTCTTCCTCTCTCTTTCCCTCCATCTTCATTTCCTTCCCTAGTTCTCCTTTAATCTCAGAAGCGGTCCTTCTATGCGCCTCTCTTTGTCCTCCGTCCCTCCGCCCCATCTTCTGCTTTTCCTCGACTATCTGGATAGAATCCCCCACTGTCAGTTTCTGTCCCTGTTGTATTCTCTCATTGTGTCTCTCCACCTCTTTCTGTTTCGTTTCTTCATCAAACACAAACAAGTCGTCTACACGTGCCTTCCTTTGGGCTAGATTTCTCTGTCCATGAGGAGACAACTCTCCTTCCTTCTCTTTTTCCATCTCACTTTGATCTTCCTCTATCTGTTGTTTTGGAATCTTTCTTCTCCCTGCCACCACTCCCGTTCCCTCCATCTTTATATTATTCTGTTCATCAACATTCTGAATCTTCTTTTCATCACCTGCAAACAAGTCCACCATCCATCCCTTATTTTCTGGAAGATTTCTCTGTCTTCTAATCGGCACCTGTCCTTCCCTTTCTTCCCCCATCTCTCTATTTTTCTCCACCATCTGTTTGGTCCCTTCATTCCTCTTCTCATCCTCTTCCTCTCTCTTTCCCTCCATCTTCATTTCCTTCCCTAGTTCTCCTTTAATCTCAGAAGCGGTCCTTCTATGCGTCTCTCTTTGTCCTCCGTCCCTCCGCCCCATCTTCTGCTTTTCCTCGACTATCTGGATAGAATCCCCCACTGTCAGTTTCTGTCCCTGTTGTATTCTCTCATTGTGTCTCTCCACCTCTTTCTGTTTCGTTTCTTCATCGAACACAAACAAGTCGTCTACACGTGCCTTCCTTTGGGCTAGATTTCTCTGTCCATGAGGAGACAACTCTCCTTCCTTCTCTTTTTCCATCTCACTTTGATCTTCCTCTATCTGTTGTTTTGGAATCTTTCTTCTCCCTGCCACCACTCCCGTTCCCTCCATCTTTATATTATTCTCTTCATCAACATTCTGAATCTTCTTTTCATCACCTGCAAACAAGTCCACCATCCATCCCTTATTTTCTGGAAGATTTCTCTGTCTTCTAATCGGCACCTGTCCTTCCCTTTCTTCCCCCATCTCTCTATTTTTCTCCACCATCTGTTTGGTCCCTTCATTCCTCTTCTCATCCTCTTCCTCTCTCTTTCCCTCCATCTTCATTTCCTTCCCTAGTTCTCCTTTAATCTCAGAAGCGGTCCTTCTATGCGCCTCTCTTTGTCCTCCGTCCCTCCGCCCCATCTTCTGCTTTTCCTCGACTATCTGGATAGAATCCCCCACTGTCAGTTTCTGTCCCTGTTGTATTCTCTCATTGTGTCTCTCCACCTCTTTCTGTTTCGTTTCTTCATCAAACACAAACAAGTCGTCTACACGTGCCTTCCTTTGGGCTAGATTTCTCTGTCCATGAGGAGACAACTCTCCTTCCTTCTCTTTTTCCATCTCACTTTGATCTTCCTCTATCTGTTGTTTTGGAATCTTTCTTCTCCCTGCCACAACTCCCGTTCCCTCCATCTTTATATTATTCTGTTCATCAACATTCTGAATCTTCTTTTCATCACCTGCAAACAAGTCCACCATCCATCCCTTATTTTCTGGAAGATTTCTCTGTCTTCTAATCGGCACCTATCCTTCCCTTTCTTCCCCCATCTCTCTATTTTTCTCCACCATCTGTTTGGTCCCTTCATTCCTCTTCTCATCCTCTTCCTCTCTCTTTCCCTCCATCTTCATTTCCTTCCCTAGTTCTCCTTTAATCTCAGAAGCGGTCCTTCTATGCGTCTCTCTTTGTCCTCCGTCCCTCCGCCCCATCTTCTGCTTTTCCTCGACTATCTGGATAGAATCCCCCTGTAACAATGTCCGGTGGTACACAGAGGCAGACGCAGTATAGTGATAAGGGACTTTCTCCCGTTTATTTTCAAAAGGGGTCCGCTGGCACGGTTCGGCTTTCCAGCCTCGTTCAAAGTCTTTCCTTTGGTCCTTTGGTCCTGTGCTCGGCTCGGCTCGGCTCTCCTCTGCTCTCGCCGCCTGCTTCTCCAGCTTAGCTCCCTTACTGAAATGGCAGAAGCACACCCATCTTAAACATTCGCCGGCGAGACTTAATTCGCAGCAGGTGTGCAACAAAAGTCTCGCCGACACAACCCCGGCCACGGTCCTGTAGCTCCCTCTACAGGCCGAACGCTGCATGTCCCCCCACACCCCCACTGTCAGTTTCTGTCCCTGTTGTATTCTCTCATTGTGTCTCTCCACCTCTTTCTGTTTCGTTTCTTCATCGAACACAAACAAGTCGTCTACACGTGCCTTCCTTTGGGCTAGATTTCTCTGTCCATGAGGAGACAACTCTCCTTCCTTCTCTTTTTCCATCTCACTTTGATCTTCCTCTATCTGTTGTTTTGGAATCTTTCTTCTCCCTGCCACCACTCCCGTTCCCTCCATCTTTATATTATTCTCTTCATCAACATTCTGAATCTTCTTTTCATCACCTGCAAACAAGTCCACCATCCATCCCTTATTTTCTGGAAGATTTCTCTGTCTTCTAATCGGCACCTGTCCTTCCCTTTCTTCCCCCATCTCTCTATTTTTCTCCACCATCTGTTTGGTCCCTTCATTCCTCTTCTCATCCTCTTCCTCTCTCTTTCCCTCCATCTTCATTTCCTCCCCTAGTTCTCCTTTAATCTCAGAAGCGGTCCTTCTATGCGTCTCTCTTTGTCCCTCCTCTTTCAGACTCTCCATCTTTTTCTCATCCTGCATCTGGACAATGTCCCTTACTGTCAGTGTCTGTCTCTGTCTTATTTTATCATTGCGTTTTTCCACCTCTTTCTGTCTCTTCTCGTCATCCTCTGCAGACAAGATATCTATCCACCCCTTCTTTTCTTCTGGATGTTTCTGTCCATTAGTACACAACTGTGGTTTATGTTCCACATTAATCTCTCCTCTCCCTTCATTGATGATATCCTTTCGTCCCACTTTTCTATTCTGCTCCTTCCACTTTCTCTCAATCTCAACTTCTTGTCTCTCTGAATTGTTCTTTCTGTCAGACTCTGTCTGTCCTCCTTCTTTTTCCTCCTCCATCTGATTCTCTGTCTCTGCATGGGTTGTCCCCCTCTCTCTTTTCTTTTGTTTCTGTTTCTCCACATGAAGAACATGTTGCTCTTCCTTTCCCAGTTGGTCCTCTCTTATCATTGACCTCACCAGATCTTCAAGTGTGTCAATCTTCCTCTGCTTTTCCTTCGTCTCTGTCTCCGCTGCCCTTGCCTGATCTTGGAGTATTTTTATGTCTCGTTGCAGCTTCATGACTCCCTTCATTTCTTTATTCTTTTTCTTTGGCTCCCTCTCCATTTCGGTGTCACTGTCTTCCTCACTCTTTTTTGAACATGTGAACATATGAACATGTGAATGGCTCATAAAGACAACTAGCAGCACACTGTCCTTACAGACAATAACACACCACTGGATCTGTCTCATTAGACTTGAAGGGGCAATCTGGGATTGCTCCCTGCATAATTCATTTTTTTACCATAAAACTTCCAATAAGTCTCCAATTGTATTTAACCTTTATTTTAGCAGGGAGTCCCTTTGAGACCAAGGTCTCAGTTTACAACCAAACATAATACAAACACAAAATTACAACATTCGAAAACACAATCAAGAAAAACAAACACATTTTTCAACAAAGAAGTCCTCAATGAAAACTTTAAACTGCCCTCAAAACCTTAAACTGAAACGTTCTCTGCAGATTGTTCCAGCAGTTCTCTGCACCACAACTAAAACCCAATTCGGTGGAGACCCGAGGAACCTCAAGAGTTAACCAACTCTGAGAACAAGTTAGGTATAACAATCAGGCCCTTAGAACACTTCATATATAGATGAGGACCATCAACAGTGGTAATATTGATGTAATAATAGTAGAACTGTAGTTTATTGTAATTTACTCTCACCTGTAAAAAGGGAAAACGCTTTTTGTTTTCCTCAAAATGGTCGTGCAGATCCTTAGAAATATGTGCAATACGTGCCTCTACTGCAAGGTCCACTTGATATTGCTGCTCCCTCTTTCTTTAGGGTAAATAATCTTTGTTATTCCTGAGAGACTATTATCTTAGCACCAGGCAATAGAAGTATACTTTACACAAGTAAAACAAATAAAGAAGCTCTAACAGAGTAGCAACACAGCGACAGGCACAGCGGTCATGGATACATTCAGGTCAATCATGGATACTGTTATGGAAAATACATTCATAGAACTATTTTCAGGTTATACACTTTCATATGACTGATACAACTTGTGTAACTACTGTGATGACATTTTCTCTTGCCACTCCTCTAAAGTTCTATAGCCATTGTTCTGAGAAGCACTGTATGATTTACCATATGAACAGCGGTGATCTCTGAGGGGGTGGTAGGAGAGAGCAATAGTGGGGGGACAGGCGCATCCTGTCGATAGGTGTGAAATGTTGAACGGCGATTAATCAATAAGAAAGTCTCCCCATTGTTCATTCTTTCCCGCCCTTTCTCACGTAAGCACAGGCCCATCAGCCGATAGCCTTGGCGGCGCCTGTATCATGTTTAAACTGTATAAAAGACGAACCTGATCATTGTCTCTTTAGACTTGTGCTGAACGAACCCCGGTTCTACGCTGGGCTGCTGTTACGCTCTTGTCTCTTGTTTGCAAGCAATAAATACCGGACTCATATATTGTGGCTACTCAGGACTTGTTTCTTGATTCTTACCTCCGAAGAGCTAAAGTACAGAGTGGTAAATCCTAGACTTCCACCACAATACATTCTCTCATCTTCCTTCCAAAATTCTAAATTCTAAATCATTGACGAAATCAAGCATTAGACTAAATTGCATTTCCATTGGAGATGGCTGATCTTTTCATAATACGGTAACCTATATATACTATATTTCTGTGTGTGGTTCATCCCTTACCTTTCATCAGCCATTGAAAATGTCAATTGCTCCAAAACATGAAATCTGCGTGCAAAAACGCTGTGAAATTCAGTCCAAGGATCCTCCTTTTGCGTGGACATTTTTCCTGTCAGCCTTGAATAAAAAAGAATCAGGGCATCACATTATGTCTAGAAATTGAGATTTTGTAGTAAAGATGTCTTAGAACAGCAAGCATCTTTACATTAAATGCAAAACAGTAGATTGATATCCATAAAATGTCACTCAAGTTTCAGTCCGCCAAAGACCATTAGCTCTCACTCCTCTTTAACCTACCCAGACAGAACCAAGACCACTACCCTTTAACCTACCCAGACAGAACCAAGACCACTACCCTTTAACCTACCCAGACAGAACCATGGCTACTACCCTTTAACCTACCCAGACAGAACCAAGACCACTACCCTTTAACCTACCCAGACAGAACCAAGACCACTACCCTTTAACCTACCCAGACAGAACCAAGACCACTACCCTTTAACCTACCCAGACAGAACCAAGACCACTACCCTTTAACCTACCCAGACAGAACCAAGGCTACTACCCTTTAACCTACCCAGACAGAACCAAGGCTACTACCCTTTAACCTACCCAGACAGAACCAAGACCACTACCCTTTAACCTACCCAGACAGAACCAAGACCACTATCCTTTAACCTACCCAGACAGAACCAAGGCTACTACCCTTTAACCTACCCAGACAGAACCAAGACCACTACCCTTTAACCTACCCAGACAGAACCAAGACTACTACCCTTCTAACCGATCTTTAACCAACCCAGACAAAACCAAGACCACTACCCCTCCAACCGGTCTTTACCTACTCAGACAGAGCCAAGACCACTACCTCTCCAACCGGTCTTTACCTACCCAGACAGAACCAAGGCTACTGCCCTTCCAACCGGTCTTTACCTACCCAGACAGAGCCAAGACCACTACCCCTCCAACCGGTCTTTACCTACCCAGACAGAGCTAAGGCCACTACCCCTCCAACCGGTCTTTACCTACCCAGACAGAACCAAGGCCACTAAACCTCTAACCGGTCTCTGCTTAATAGGGAAGTCAAGTCATACTTTAAAGATATTTAACTGATCTAAATCCACGGTAATACATTGTGGATGTACTGTACATTGTCTATGCTGACTGTGTTTACTAAATGTTGTGTTGTTGCCTGATATGACACATTGTGTTTCTGTACCTCTGTGTTGTGATGTCTGTCTTGTGCTGTACAGTAACTGTTCTGTATTGACTTGTGTGTTTGTAATGTGTCCCTGTACCTCTGTGCTGTGTCTGTCTGTCTTGTTGTCAAGTGTTTAGTTATTGACTACAATTTAAATAAACAGTTCGCAAGGCATAGTATATATACAGCTTAGTAAATTGTATACACTGCATTGATGAACAGCAAGTATCTTTACAGTTCATTTATATACGTTAAACTTCACTCAACTGTCAGTCTGCACACCATGCAACAGCATACTTCAAGCCAATATCTTCATAAAGATTCAATGCTGTAATATATAATCTGCTTGTCAATGTATTTATCAGAAATGAGGAGAGTAAAACATACCTTGCCAGCAATGCTGGTCTTTGTCTGTCAGTCAATCTCTGTACCAATTATTTTCTTAGCCAAGGCCAAGACGGCCTGCATACAGTACAACTGCTAGAATAATAGAGATAGGACATCTATGGATATAATATTAAACGTCTGGAAAAACTCGTCATCTGTGATGTCATAACCCATTGTTACATAGACCAACAGACACGCCGTGTCTTACCGCGACTCAAATCATACATGCCAAATCATTCTTATTTAATGCGTCAGTATTGTTATAATAATAATAATAATAATAATAATAATAATAATAATGTATTTATTTTGTATAGCGCTTTTCTCAGTCCTCAAACACACTACATTCCATGGAGAAAAAATAGATAGATAAATAAAAAGTGAAACAAAAGCACAGTCAGTAAAAACAACAATACAGACGGACTAAAGATTTAAAGCAAGTTTAAAAAGATGGTTGTTAAATGTGTTGGTGATATGTTGACAGACGGCTGCATAATAAATAGAAAGATTGTAATAAGTCTCGACAAGTAGTTGGACAATTGTTGGCCCAAGTCGGCATGTACCGCTAGAGGGCGCGGCGGAGGTGATGGACAGTTCACTGTGGGCTCGAGTTGCCGTTGTGTCCTTAGTTGGCAGTTGAGACTCAGGCGACACTGAGGACAGCCAGCTCACCCTTTTTACCTTCTATTACTCTTTCAGGTTAGTGAAATGTCAACAAACACCTCGACGTTTAGAGTAGGCCCATACGGTAGCTAACCCCAATATGTAGATGGTGTTAAATGTATTTGGAATGATTAGGAAAATTGTGCTTCTGAAAAATCCTGCGATCACGCACATGCGCACAGGGCAGTCCACGCGCACAGGGCATGTCCCCAACTCATTAATTTTCAATTGGCCGAACCTAAATAAATGTCATCTAAAGATATTCACGTATTTTATATTACACACATTAAAAACACTATGACCCAGCTACTTACCCAGCTCCTGAATGAGGTCCGCTGTAAATCAAAAGAAAAGACACATCAGGAAAATGGACACCAGAAGACTGTCTCCAAGAAAATCCTTCTCTTATGCAACTTTCTCCAGCATGCCAGTATGAATAGGTTCAGTGTACAGTGCCTCTGTAGAGGTCTAGTGAAACAACTTACTCATTAACAATAGTGACCGAAAAAGACCAACTGGACAAAGTGTGTTGTTCACTGATCTTCTTTTCATATTTCTATATGCTGCCATAAGCTGTTGCTGGCTGCCACTCTGGTGTGGGCCTTTACAGTGAGAGTGTTCAATGACCTGAAGGCCATACAGGAATCTTGTTAAAGGGATTTGATCTCAATGAGGCTAACCTGGACTGCACTCTGACTGCTTGTGGCACATATTCTGTATGTATAGTTGATTTAGTTACTTTAGACAAATGTACTGAATTGTAAGTCACTCTGGATTAGAGAGTCTGCTAAATGACTAAAATGTAAATGTGGTTAAATGGAAATGGACTGAGATGAACCAGAGCATAGCACACATGCTAGCATTCTGTATAAACAACACTAACAAACACTTACTGCCAAATGAATGAACCACCAAATCATCTAAATTATTCAAATGGAGATGTGGTCAAATGGAAGTTCACTAAGATGACATAGCCACTACTGACCTCGCTGCTGGTTGAGGTCACCTATGAGCAGAGTAAAAGACAGAGAAATGTCTTCAGTATAAACATTTCAAAGTTTAGACCAGAGCTTGAAAAATGACTACCATTCTGTATAAACAACACTGACAAACACTCACTGCCAAATGAATAAACCTTCAAATCATCATGTGACTTCACCTTCCGCTCAACATCCTTTCACCAGGAAGTAGATGGCCAGAGGTAATCCAATGACAATGACAGAAACACCAAAGACAACCATCCATGGGTTGGTGCGGTCAAACAGCTCACCTGAAACATAAATCATTCTAAATCGACTTCAACCTTGTACCAAGTAAACAAGGTTGATTTTGTTAGATGTCACCCAGAAGGAAAAAAAAACAGTACTTTCAAACAAAAGGATATCAAATTTTACTATGTACAATGACAGGTAGTTTGACTGTGTGGAGTCCTCTTATAGAGTCCCTGTGTGTCTCTGGAGACCCAGCAGAGAGAGGGACTGCTTCACTGTCCAGCCACACCATCTCAGGCTCAGGGTGCCAGCCTTTAGATTCACACAGCAGACCCGTCCCTCCCTCTCTGCGTCCCTCAATGGAGATCACTGGCTGGGTTCCTACAGCTACACACACAAAGACAGACTGGAGCTGAAGTACTGGTGTGAGGTTATGAACATAGATTTAGGAAGAGGAAAATAGGTACTGTACAAGTCATTCAAGGTTATGCCTTAACCAACAACAACACCTTTACGTATCGTCATTGTACCGGGTCTTCGCGGTACTTGGTCTCAATAAAGCATTTGTAAAACCTAGGATCATATCCTTGTACCGAGGTCAGTTTCAAGGACGTGTTCCCTCTCTTTAGTTCATCTGTAATCACGGCTGTTCTGTTTCTGGACAAGCGTATCTGACATTTATACTTGACGGTATCGGTAAAGATACACATAATAATGTATGTGTATCTCTTATGTGATCACATTTACCTTTGACTCCAAATGTGACATCTCATGAAAATATTGGCATCAAACCCACTCGGTTTTCACTCGCTAGTTAGCCATGCCAACGGTTAGCCAAGCTAGCTTAGCTGGTGAACTCTACATGCCAGCCTCAATCAATCATTCCAAATACATTTAACACCATCTACATATTGGGGTTAGCTACCGTATGGGCCTAGTCTAAACGTCGAGGTGTTTGTTGACATTTCACTAACCTGAAAGAGTAATAGAAGGTAAAAAGGGTGAGCTGGCTGTCCTCAGTGTCGCCTGAGTCTCAACTGCCAACTAAGGACACAACGGCAACTCGAGCCCACAGCGAACTGTCCATCACCTCCGCACGCCCTCTAGCGGTACATGCCGACATGGGCCAACAATTGTCCAACTACTTGTCGAGACTTATTACAATCTTTCTATTTATTATGCAGCCGTCTGTCAACATATCACCAACACATTTAACAACCATCTTTTTAAACTTGCTTTAAATCTTTAGTCCGTCTGTATTGTTGTTTTTACTGACTGTGCTTTTGTTTCACTTTTTATTTATCTATCTATTTTTTCTCCATGGAATGTAGTGTGTTTGAGGACTGAGAAAAGCGCTATACAAAATAAATACATTATTATTATTATTATTATTATTATTATTATTATTATTATTATTATTATTATTATTATTATTATTATTATAACAATACTGACGCATTAAATAAGAATGATTTGGCATGTATGATTTGAGTCGCGGTAAGACACGGCGTGTCTGTAGGTCTATGTAACAATGGGTTATGACATCACAGATGACGAGTTTTTCCAGACGTTCAATATTATATCCATAGATGTCCTATCTCTATTATTCTAGCAGTTGTACTGTATGCAGGCCGTCTTGGCCTTGGCTAAGAAAATAATTGGTACAGAGATTGACTGACAGACAAAGACCAGCATTGCTGGCAAGGTATGTTTTACTCTCCTCATTTCTGATAAATACATTGACAAGCAGATTATATATTACAGCATTGAATCTTTATGAAGATATTGGCTTGAAGTATGCTGTTGCATGGTGTGCAGACTGACAGTTGAGTGAAGTTTAACGTATATAAATGAACTGTAAAGATACTTGCTGTTCATCAATGCAGTGTATACAATTTACTAAGCTGTATATATACTATGCCTTGCGAACTGTACAATTTAAATTGTAGTCAATAACTAAACACTTGACAACAAGACAGACAGACACAGCACAGAGGTACAGGGACACATTACAAACACACAAGTCAATACAGAACAGTTACTGTACAGCACAAGACAGACATCACAACACAGAGGTACAGAAACACAATGTGTCATATCAGGCAACAACACAACATTTAGTAAACACAGTCAGCATAGACAATGTACAGTACATCCACAATGTATTACCGTGGATTTAGATCAGTTAAATATCTTTAAAGTATGACTTGACTTCCCTATTAGGCAGAGACCGGTTAGAGGTTTAGTGGCCTTGGTTCTGTCTGGGTAGGTAAAGACCGGTAGGAGGGGTAGTGGCCTTAGCTCTGTCTGGGTAGGTAAAGACCGGTTGGAGGGGTAGTGGTCTTGGCTCTGTCTGGGTAGGTAAAGACCGGTTGGAAGGGCAGTAGCCTTGGTTCTGTCTGGGTAGGTAAAGACCGGTTGGAGAGGTAGTGGTCTTGGCTCTGTCTGAGTAGGTAAAGACCGGTTGGAGGGGTAGTGGTCTTGGTTTTGTCTGGGTTGGTTAAAGATCGGTTAGAAGGGTAGTAGTCTTGGTTCTGTCTGGGTAGGTTAAAGGGTAGTGGTCTTGGTTCTGTCTGGGTAGGTTAAAGGGTAGTAGCCTTGGTTCTGTCTGGATAGGTTAAAGGATAGTGGTCTTGGTTCTGTCTGGGTAGGTTAAAGGGTAGTGGTCTTGGTTCTGTCTGGGTAGGTTAAAGGGTAGTAGCCTTGGTTCTGTCTGGGTAGGTTAAAGGATAGTGGTCTTGGTTCTGTCTGGGTAGGTTAAAGGGTAGTGGTCTTGGTTCTGTCTGGGTAGGTTAAAGGGTAGTAGCCTTGGTTCTGTCTGGGTAGGTTAAAGGGTAGTGGTCTTGGTTCTGTCTGGGTAGGTTAAAGGGTAGTGGTCTTGGTTCTGTCTGGGTAGGTTAAAGAGGAGTGAGAGCTAATGGTCTTTGGCGGACTGAAACTTGAGTGACATTTTATGGATATCAATCTACTGTTTTGCATTTAATGTAAAGATGCTTGCTGTTCTAAGACATCTTTACTACAAAATCTCAATTTCTAGACATAATGTGATGCCCTGATTCTTTTTTATTCAAGGCTGACAGGAAAAATGTCCACGCAAAAGGAGGATCCTTGGACTGAATTTCACAGCGTTTTTGCACGCAGATTTCATGTTTTGGAGCAATTGACATTTTCAATGGCTGATGAAAGGTAAGGGATGAACCACACACAGAAATATAGTATATATAGGTTACTGTATTATGAAAAGATCAGCCATCTCCAATGGAAATGCAATTTAGTCTAATGCTTGATTTCGTCAATGATTTAGAATTTAGAATTTTGGAAGGAAGATGAGAGGATGTATCCATGATTGACCTGAATGTATCCATGACCGCTGTGCCTGTCGCTGTGTTGCTACTCTGTTAGAGCTTCTTTATTTGTTTTACTTGTGTAAAGTATACTTCTATTGCCTGGTGCTAAGATAATAGTCTCTCAGGAATAACAAAGATTATTTACCCTAAAGAAAGAGGGAGCAGCAATATCAAGTGGACCTTGCAGTAGAGGCACGTATTGCACATATTTCTAAGGATCTGCACGACCATTTTGAGGAAAACAAAAAGCGTTTTCCCTTTTTACAGGTGAGAGTAAATTACAATAAACTACAGTTCTACTATTATTACATCAATATTACCACTGTTGATGGTCCTCATCTATATATGAAGTGTTCTAAGGGCCTGATTGTTATACCTAACTTGTTCTCAGAGTTGGTTAACTCTTGAGGTTCCTCGGGTCTCCACCGAATTGGGTTTTAGTTGTGGTGCAGAGAACTGCTAGAACAATCTGCAGAGAACGTTTCAGTTTAAGGTTTTGAGGGCAGTTTAAAGTTTTCATTGAGGACTTCTTTGTTGAAAAATGTGTTTGTTTTTCTTGATTGTGTTTTCGAATGTTGTAATTTTGTGTTTGTATTATGTATGGTTGTAAACTGAGACCTTGGTCTCAAAGGGACTCCCTGCTAAAATAAAGGTTAAATACAATTGGAGACTTATTGGAAGTTTGATGGTAAAAAAATGAATTATGCAGGGAGCAATCCCAGATTGCCCCTTCAAGTCTAATGAGACAGATCCAGTGGTGTGTTATTGTCTGTAAGGACAGTGTGCTGCTAGTTGTCTTTATGAGCCATTCACATGTTCATATGTTCACATGTTCAAAAAAGAGTGAGGAAGACAGTGACACCGAAATGGAGAGGGAGCCAAAGAAAAAGAATAAAGAAATGAAGGGAGTCATGAAGCTGCAACGAGACATAAAAATACTCCAAGATCAGGCAAGGGCAGCGGAGACAGAGACAAAGGAAAAGCAGAGGAAGATTGACACACTTGAAGATCTGGTGAGGTCAATGATAAGAGAGGACCAACTGGGAAAGGAAGAGCAACATGTTCTTCACGTGGAGAAACAGAAACAAAAGAAAAGAGAGAGGGGGACAACCCATGCAGAGACAGAGAATCAGATGGAGGAGGAAAAAGAAGGACAGACAGAGTCTGACAAAAAGAACAATTCAGAGAGACAAGAAGTTGAGATTGAGAGAAAGTGGAAGGAGCAGAATAGAAAAGTGGGACGAAAGGATATCATCAATGAAGGGAGAGGAGAGATGAATGTGGAACATAAACCACAGTTGTGTACTAATGGACAGAAACATCCAGAAGAAAAGAAGGGGTGGATAGATATCTTGTCTGTAGAGGATGACGAGAAGAGACAGAAAGAGGTGGAAAAACGCAATGATAAAATAAGACAGAGACAGACACTGACAGTAAGGGACATTATCCAGATGCACGATGAGAAAAAGGTGGAGAGTCCGAAAGAGGAGGGACAAAGAGAGACGCATAGAAGGACCGCTTCTGAGATTAAAGGAGAACTAGGGAAGGAAATGAAGATGGAGGGAAAGAGAGAGGAAGAGGATGAGAAGAGGAATGAAGGGACCAAACAGATAGTGGAGAAAAATAGAGAGATGGGGGAAGAAAGGGAAGGACAGGTGCCGATTAGAAGACAGAGAAATCTTCCAGAAAATAAGGGATGGATGGTGGACTTGTTTGCAGGTGATGAAAAGAAGATTCAGAATGTTGATGAACAGAATAATATAAAGATGGAGGGAACGGGAGTGGTGGCAGGGAGAAGAAAGATTCCAAAACAACAGATAGAGGAAGATCAAAGTGAGATGGAAAAAGAGAAGGAAGGAGAGTTGTCTCCTCATGGACAGAGAAATCTAGCCCAAAGGAAGGCACGTGTAGACGACTTGTTTGTGTATGATGAAGAAACGAAACAGAAAGAGGTGGAGAGACACAATGAGAGAATACAACAGGGACAGAAACTGACAGTGGGGGATTCTATCCAGATAGTCGAGGAAAAGCAGAAGATGGGGCGGAGGGAGGCAGGACAAAGAGAGATTGACAGAAAGACAGCTTCTGAGATACACAAAGAACTAAATGTGAAAAAAGCAAAAATAGAGATGGAGAGAGATAATGGACAGCTGCCTGCTGGAAGACAGAGAAATCAAACCGTCAAGAAGGCTTGGATAATGGACTTGATTGCAGATGATACAGAGAAGAGACATGGAGAGGAGGAGAGTCACACTGAGACAGTAAAAGATGCTATCCAGAAAGCGGCAGAGAGAAAAATTACTTCAGAGACAAAAATGGACACTCAGTACAGTAGAGCAAGCAAAATGGATGTCAAAAGAGAGAGAATACTAGAGGGAGATAGAGGGAAGAAACAAGCTGAAACTGAGATGCAGAAAAAGATCAGGAGAGAGGAGGAAAGACGGTGGGAATTTCAGAAGTATTTAGAAAGAGAAACAGAAAAAGAATTTGAGTTGGAGTGGAAGAAACATGAAGCAATGCAAGGAGAGGAAGAGGAGATGACTGTCCCAAAAAAGCAGGTGGAGGGAGAGATAAGCCAGAGGGAGCAGGCAAAACAGAAGGAGATGGAAAGGGAGGTAAAACAAAGAGAGATTGATAGATTGAAACGAGAAACACAATTAGAAAAAGGAAAGGAGAGAAAGAAAGAGGAGATTGGACCAAATGATGAAGATGAAAAGAAGGCTGCAAAACAACGGATGGCTGGAGAAATGAGAGAAATTGAAAGAGAGAGGAGAATAAATGTAGAGCAAGCAAGAATCCAGAAAGAAAAGGAGAAAGAAGAGGAAGAGGAAGAAAAACAAAAAGAGATTGCTAGAACAAAAAAGCAGAGAGAGGAGGAACAAGAAATGGAAAGGAAGAGAGAGGATGCAAGACAGAGAGAGGAGGAGGAAAGGAAGAAAGCCGAAAAGCAGGCTGAGGACAAAAAAAGAGAGATGGAGCACGAAAAGCAAAAAAATTTGGAGAGAGAGAGAATGCAGAGAGAGGAGGAGAAACAGAAAAGAGAGAAAATACAGAAAGAGAAACAACAACAACTCAATGAGAGGAGAGAGGAGGCAAAACAAAGAGAGATTGATAGACAGAGAGTACAAGAACAAAAAATAGAGAGGGAAAGAGAGGAGACAAAACTAAGGGAGGAGGAGGAGGAGAAGAAGAAGGTTGCTAAACAGCAGAAGAAAGAGAGAAAAGAGCTAGAAAAAGAAAAAGAAAAAGAGTTAGAGAGAGAGAGAATCCAGAAAGAGGAGGAGCAACAGTACGCACTGGTGAAACAGTTGGAAGAGCAATACAACATGGCAAGACAAATGGAGGATGAAAAAAAGAAAACACTAGAGAAGGAGAGAGATGAACAACAGACTGAAATGGAGGCAGAGGAACCGAAGAAAGACAAGAGCTTCCGGAGAAGAGCGTTCAACTGGGCTAACCAGAAGATCAAGGAGCGCAACCTCCGGAAAATTGATAGGACCTTCAAGAGAGAGAAGGAGGAGGGGCATGAGGTGTACTGCAACGGTAAGGCCAGACAATTAGCAATTTCTCTGAAAAAACAGTCAGTTACTGGAAATGTTTTGTTAGATATGTCTATATATCTTAATGTTCTATTCTATTCTAAACTCAGTACCATTGGATATTGTCCTTTTCTCTGTCAGGTACCACGTTTGGGGGCACGGCCTCAATGGTCACAAACCAGCTGGTCACCCGTGCCCAGAGAGAGCAGGAGAAGAGGGAGGACCTCGTGAAGACGGAGGAGAAGAGGCAGAAGGCAGAGGACAGCTGGAATAAGTTCCAGGACGAAAAGGCCCAGAAGAAAGGTGCCATGAGGCAGAAGGAGGTGGACCGATATGAGAAGTGGGCCTCGAAAAAGAGAGAGCGGAGGCTTGAATGGATGGCGGGTGGGGAACATTTTGCAGAGGACCTGCAAGATGACCCAGAGGCGGCCATGTTTCCTGATCGAAAAATGACAATTTGGCAAAAAAGAAAGTTGAGGTGAGAAATAAAGCACACAGGGAAGAGGAGTTAGTAGTAGGATACACATTTCAAACAGACGTGTAGTTGAACGTGAAGTTGTTTGTCCAATGTCAACAGTCTGTATGTGAGCGTCCTATTATCTCTCACTTCCCTTTTTCTGTTATTTTCCTCAGATTGAACGCATTTGAAGATTAAAGATGCCGCCCCCCGCCACCACCATCTACAGCATCTCCATCTTTCCTCTTCTGATCAGTCATGGTTGTCGTTCTTCATCTTCATATGTTTTCCTGGTCCTCCTGCTTTTCCAAGATCCCTTTGTTTATTCCTCTCCAAACCCCTACACCCGGGCCTCTCCCTCTGTCCACAGAGGGTTCTAAATGGAACTCAAAAGACCTTTCTACACCTCACTCACACACTACCCCATTAACCCCACACTCTACCCCATTAACCCCACACACTACCCCAATTATACCCCACACACTACCCCAATTTTACACCACACTCACACACTACCCCTCACTCACCAACCACCCCAGCACGCCCCACACTCTATAACTACCTCACTACACCATACTATATTATATCATGTCATATGACAGCCCATTCATATGAGAGAGTTTGAACCCATGTTGCCTGTATGTTGCAGATCTGGTGCTTAATAAAAAATTAAAAGAACTAACTGTCATTCTTGATTGTCATTATTTGTCACAAAAAAACTAATGGCAAAAACGTACACAGACCGAAATTAAACTTTGCATTATGCTAATATGGCGGTGGTTTGTCTGAAATATTAGTGACATTTTCGAGGCTAAATTGTCATCTGATGGCATTTGACCTGCTCATTGTCATGAATTCTGTGGAGAGAGTCATTGTATTGATCACTGTGAGAGCTACTGGTGGGAGAATCACCATCAGAGATAATGGTGATCAGATGATCAGAGAGTCACTCGGTTGTAGATAGTAGAGATACAGGGGACAAGGACACGGATGTGACTAGTTGGGCTGGTCATGTGACTAGTTGGGCTGGACACTTAGTGGAGTGAATGACTGTTGTATGATTCTTTACTGTAATTCAACCTATTGATGTCTATAATCATGTGTCATGTTGAAACTGTAAAGCTTTTCTGTTGCCTTATTGAGGGTGACATGTAAATATTGTAAAATGCATATTGATGAATGATTAGAGCCTTGTACCAACACACAGTGGACATAACCGTCCATCATCAGAGTCCATGTGTGTAGATAGTTACCAGGATTCTCCGGATCAGGAGTGATGCAGCACAGCAGTGAAGTGGATAGAAGAACCAACTGTTTATAGAGATGCATGATTGTGGGGTGGGAAGCTGTACTTACAATGTACTTCACCTTCAGAGTCAGAGTCCGAGTAGTCCAGCTCTGATGTGGTTCTTATAAGGGGAGTGCATGTACTGGTCTGTCTTGTGTACAAGCAGAGCAGTGACTGAAACCCAGTAGTGTTGTAGTTCTCTTTTCCATCCACTAGAGGGGAGCAGAGAACACTACTATCTCAGGATGACAAACAGCTGTTATACTCCTAAACCACCAACAGGGGGTGCCTATACATTAGTCAAAAGCCTACTGTTTGTGCTGGTGCTATGACAACCGTGGGGTCTACAGGTCATAGTAAAGGTCAGGTCCTGTCCACAGGGTTCTGTACCTGGAGAAGAAGGGGAGGTCAGGAGAGGACCTGGGGCAGTGATGGTGGGCTCAGATAACTCCACAATGGAGGGAGGAGAGAGTAGGGCAGGAGGGGACCTGGGGGAGTGATGGTGGAGAAGGGGGGGGGGGGGGGGGGGTTCAGGTAAGTCCTCTATGTAGGGAGGAGAGAGGAGGGCAGTTAGAAACAATTGTCATAAGCAGAGAGCTGCACCTGAGACACACCCTCACCATGACAACACCCTCACCATGTCTGAAAATACAGTCTGTCAGCATGTATATATCTGTATACTAAACACTTGTATAGGAATATCTATATTCTATAGGTTCATTTTGAGTGTGTACTAACATGGGAGAGCAGCGGAAACTTCCGTAACAAACGTTTTTGAAACACAACTTTTTGAGTAAGAGGACTTGTGTTGTCATAGTCACTGCTCTGTCAGGTTGCTGTTATACGGGACTATCGTTCCATCTGACTACGGTAAGCATGGATACCTCTGGGCTCGCTGAGTCTCTGTTTAGAACTTCAATGGTTCCAGGCATAAACTGGGGCCTGGAGTTTTTCCTGACCATGTGACCTGGCCAGCAAAACCTCCTGGCCCCTTGAAAATACGAGTCTCTCACGTGGACACGCCTCTCCGATGGACTCACGGGCGCCATCCCACTTCTGACACCAATGTAGCGAACGGCGGGGTAGAGTAGCTTGCCTTAAGCGGGTATCGAACTCAAAGTCAAAGTCAAAGTCTGTTTATTTGCCATGCAATCAATTCACATCAATTGTTGGAATGGGTCTTTTTGCACACACCCCCCCCGAGACAACACACACGCACTGCACACCCCCCCTCCGAGACAACACACGTGCACACCCCCCCAGGGAGAACAGAGCGCTGGGCTCTGGGCACAGGGTCAGCCAAGTCAGCGCCCCTGGAGCAATTCGGGGTTAAGTGCCTTGCTCAAGGGCACAACGGCAGTGGTAGGGACCTGGATATGCTGCCAGCAACCCTCCAGTCACCAACTCACATCCAGATCCCTCCTGGAGCGGGGATCGAACCAGCAACCTTCCGATTGCTGGCCGGCCTCTTTAACCTCCAGGCTACCTGCCGCCCCCAACCTTCCGCAACCTTCCGCTTACAAACCGGCTGCGCTAGCCACAACACCAAGAGAGTTAACTCCCTTGGCGGAGCTGCTAATGGGCCTTACACAGGGTCGTTACAATATGGATTTTTTTGGAGGGGGCTTTAAAAGAGGAAGATGGAGGGAAATTAAAAAAGCTGTTAAAACAATAATATCTACTCACCAGACACTTTATTTGGAACATCTGTACACCTTCTCATGGTGGAGGTGGTGTAATGGTGTGGGGAATGTTTTCTTGGCACACTTTGGGCCCATTAATACCAATCAATCATCGCTTGAATGTCACAGCCTATTTGAGTATTGTTGCTGACCATGGGCATCCCTACATGGCCACAATTCAAGATTCAAGATTCTTTATTTGTCACGTGCATACAAGTATACAGTGAAATGCAAAAGTAACAGTGCCACAGAGTAGTGCAACAATAAGTTTTAAAATAGAATAAAATAAAATAGAAGTACTAAAGAATATAAACAGTATAAGCAGTATAAACAGTGGTGAAGCAATGTACGCAATGGAATGGCAATATACAATGGCAATGACAGGTTGACAGTACACTGTAAAACAGGACAGCCCCGTTTAGTTAAGTCCACTTACTTCCTCTCTTTAACACAAAGAGCTCTGACAAGTTTTGGATTTTGAACTCATCTGCGTGAGTTTTAAAAAGTAAAACTTACTGTTATTAATTGTGTTGACTATTTGAAACTTTTATCAGATCAGTATGTGTTGATTGAACTTGGGTTTCAAAGTTATCAGATGGGGGGGAAAGGCGGGAGTGGGCCAATGGGAACTACAAAATTAATATTTGTGCTGACTTTTGAGTTTAATTGTCTTCTTTAAATCATGGCAAGGCTGAAGCATGAACAGAATAATTTAACACTGCAGATAAGTCATATATAATCGAGTTCCAATCGAAATACAGACACTTTGTAGTAAATTATCAAGGACTACTTCGACACGCGGAAAGAGACTATGTACCTGACAACGGCCTACAAACCGAGGCAGAGCAACAGGACGTGCAGCGAAGGGACCGAAGTGACGAGTGGTGAAGCGGTCTTTTTTTTCTCCAGCTGAGGAACAGCAGTGCCAGGTGAGTTTAATTATCTCTAATTAAGTATTTTAACATTAACCTTATGTGTAGTAACGTAATAACGTTAACTGTGTAGGTTGTGCTTTTTAATAGCCTGGAAAATGTGACTGCAAAATTCGTTTTTATTCGAGCCCAACATGAGTTAGCTAACTTAGTTTGCTAGTTAACTGTTAGCTAACGGTTGAGGCTCGTGGTGTTAGGGCTGAGTCACTTCGTGCTCGTGCTTTGCTCACTCTTTATATTTTATATTGACTATTTAGTAGTCAAATTCATTTAGTAAAGTTGTTTTAACAGTGGATATTCAATGCTTAACTAATCATTATCAACAGGTTGGAGATTTTAGAGCCTACTTAACTCATGTTGGCTAGTTGTTGGCACTACTGATGAATTGGATAATATTGATTTGTGTTTTTGTTTTATATTCAGTTTATAATGTAATATTCAACATCACAATTTACAGTTTTCAAAATTAACAACAACACTACTTATAACAAACCCAAACTGAATATTTTAACCACCATAAAGGTTGTAATTCTTGCAGGGTTGTTGAATTATACTGCATAAGTGTTAGCTAAACGTAATCCAATAAACTAAATGTAATTGAAAATAACATGTGGAATGTTGGTTTATAGTTGTTTTTTGTTTTTTTTGTTTATTATTTTGGTAGTTAATAGATAACTGTTCTTAACCACTTGCTTGCTTAAATAAATGTTATGTTAATTTAATTTTAAATTTTTCTGTTCACAGAATCCAAGCACGTCCAGTTCATGTGGAAATGTAAGTTTTGTGCCTTCTCCTCCAGTGGCCAAGGAAAAATAATACAGCATTATAAAGAGCATCATGGACATCACCGGAGGTGTTCAGGCCTTGTCTGTATTTATGAAGACTGTTTGAACACATTTCAAACCCAAACTGAACTTAAAAACCACTTGAAAGAACATTCAAAAGGTCATAA
Source organism: Argentina silus (assembly GCF_951799395.1). Lineage (NCBI taxonomy): Eukaryota > Metazoa > Chordata > Actinopteri > Argentiniformes > Argentinidae > Argentina > Argentina silus. The sequence continues at coordinate 35,442,806 of NC_139653.1, forward strand.
AATTGTGACTAAGTTATGCTGTGATTTGTGTACATTCTCAGAGCTTAGTAACCTTATCAAATATTTTGCCCATCTGAAGACTCATTTGAGGAACAGGGAAACAGTTAAATGTCCGTTTGCAGGTTGCTCTTTCAAGTCCAATGTACTTTCAACATTTACTTCTCATAGAAGTCGCTATCATAGGTTGTCCACCTTAAACAGTTTAAGACCAGAGCTTTTTGTACACCATACACTTACAAATGCAGTGCTAGAAGAGGATTCTGTTTCTGGGACTGAGGCATCAACTTCATATGATTCAGTACCCGAGGCTGTACCTCCTCTTGAAAATGGAGAGGCAATTAAACGTCAGTTGGCATCTTTATTTATCCGTATGCAAACAATTCTACATGTTTCAAATTCAGCAGTACAGGAAGTAATTGATGAGTTATTTGACATTGGAGACTTTGCTTATAAAAATATTTAAAAAACTATAGAGAAAGTTTTGGAGGAAAATAACTGCAGCTGATGCCTCTGTTGTAACATCATTGTCTGATGAAATACAATCTTTGAACCCACTCAAATTTCTTTCAAGAGCAGGGCCTTTTGGCACAGAACGTAAAAGGCAGTCATTTTACAGAAAGATTTTTACAGTGATTGAACCGGTTGAATATGTGCTAAATCCACAAGAAAAAAATCATTCATTTGTTTATGTTCCTATTTTTATATTTGTTAAGTAAGTTGTTGGAAAGAAGTGAGATTCTACAGACATTACAGAGATCCAATGTACGGGAAGGTCATTATTGCTCATTTCAAGATGGCGAATACTCTAAAGAAAACAAACTTTTTGCTGAAGAATTAGGCATAGCTCTTGGCTTATACATTGATGATTTTGAAATCTGTAATCCATTGGGAACTTCAAAAAAGAAACATAAGTTGTGTGGTATATATTGGGTGATAGCTAACTTACCCATAAGACTTAGATCAACATTATCATCAATTTATCTAGCTGCACTGTGCAAAACTGTACATATAAAACAATATGGTTACAGCAAAGTTTTGGAGCCTCTGATTAGAGACCTTCAGCATTTAGAGACGACCGGTGTATTTGTAAATAGACTTGGGTCTTATGTCAAAGGTACTGTTTTGTTTGTGTCGGCAGACAACTTAGGTGCACACTCCCTTGCTGGATACCAAGAGTCTTTCAATGTGGAGAAATTTTGCAGATTTTGTTTGGCTAACCTTAAAGATATTCAGCATCATGATGTCAGAAGCGGGACATTTACTTTCAGAACACCAGAACTGTTTGATGAAGCCATTAATGTGCTTAACACAACTGATGCCTCATGTGTTCATGGTTTGAAGAGAGAATGTCCTTTAAGCAGACTTGCCCACTTTCATCCTGCAAAAGGTTTTCCACCTGATTTTCTGCACGATATATTGGAGGGAATTGTACCTGTGGAACTATGCATATGTCTTTCAGATCTTATTGCTAAAAAGTACTTCACATTGAATGACCTTAATGATAGAATAGCATCATTTCCTTTTCAGTTTTCTGACAAAACTAACAGGCCTCAGACAATATAAACAAACTTTTCAAAAAAAGGAACAATTGGTGGCAACGGACATGAGAACTGGGCACTTGTGAGATTTCTTCCACTGTTGATTGGCCATCATGTTCCAGACAGTGAAAAGACTTGGTCTGTGGTCCTTGAACTGAAAGACATTGTGGAGGTGTTATCAAGCCCCTCATTCACAACAGAAACCCTGTGCTACCTACAAGCCAAAATTTCTGACCACAGACAGTTGCTCTTAGAAGTATTTCCTGGTACTAAATTATGCCCTAAACATCATTATCTTGAACATTATCCTGTTCTGATACAGAAATTTGGACCATTAATTGAGTTCTGGACATTACGATTTGAGGCAAAACATTCTTTCTTTAAAAAAAGTGGTTCACAATACTGGCAATTTCAAAAATATTCTGCACACGTTGGCCACAAGACATCAACTGATGTTGTCATATTACTTGGAGATGCCAACTATTTTCAAGCCAAGCATTGAAACTGGAAGAGTATCAGTTGTGTCTGTGGGCATCTTAGATGCTGCAATCAGAGAGGCTGTATGGAATAAGTTTGAAGGTCTGGACTCTGTTTCACTCACCTCCATTGCTTACTTGAATGGGACAAAATATTCTAAAGGCATGGTATTCTCAGTTGGACAGACATATGGACTGCCAGATTTTGGGAGAGTATTGGAGATCTGTGTAGTGGATGGTTGCATATCATTCATTATGGAACTATTCACAGCGACCTTCCAGGAGCATCTCAGGTGTTACCAGCTCACCAGACGAGATCCTGCAACAATTGTGGTCATTGATCCGGACAGTCTGAATGACTACGTTCCCCTTGCTGCATACCCTGTTGAAGAAAAGCTGCTCGTCACTCCAAGGACATTCATGTTACATTAAGGTAATATTTGATTGGGGTGGATTATCATAAATTTAAACAAACTCTTAATCTTTGGACCACATAACGGGATATAAACTGCACTTTAAAGGTTATATGACACTCAGTCCCACAATGTATCAACAAACAACTATTTGCTATATAAAGATGTAGTGTAGAAATGGCTAACTGATCTCTGAATTCACTCCCTATCCGTTGTAATCTCTCTGCTGTTTTAACTCCATTTACAGCTTCTCTTAGATTCATATTATTTACTGTTTTTAATTAAGTGTTTTCTTGTTTGTTCACTGTGTTTCAGTTTTTGGCATCTCATCAATGATGCTTCTCAGAGTCATCGTCTCACCTCAGGAAATAAGACGTGTCACCCTACAGAATGTTCCCCCATCAGTTGATGAGCTATGTGTAGTACTGCGCAACAATCTGGGCCTCAGTGGGAAGTTCCTTTTACAATTTGAAGATCCAGACTTTGGGAACGAGCTCTGCAATTTGACAGACATCAAGGACCTACCAACTGAACGAGCCACACTGAAAGTTCTGTTCACGTTTTCTGAACCAGTTTCTGACTCGACATTAGATACTGCAAGCCTTAGTTCCCAGAATAGTGCAAGCCTTAGTTCCCAGAATAGTGCAAGCCTTAGTTCCCAGAATAGTGCAAGCCCTGATCCCCCTAGTAGTGTTGATTCTACAGAATGGCCTGATCCCTTTGTTATTCCAGTTTTCTCCCATGACGTTGAGTTTCAGCTGAGGGTAGCAAATGAGGCCTATGCCAAGGATGGAGCCGTGATGGTCATCTCAAAGAGTGTGAAGAGTGAAATACTGGACAAACTGGCTGATAGCATAACCAAAATCACTTGCTATCCAAGTAAAGACAATTTAGAAAGCGTAGCCAAAGCTCTTGTTGCAAAGCACCCTTGTCTCAGGGAGCCTGGTTCAGGTAAAGGATGGTACTGCTGGAGATTCAGCCTGACATTCAAGATGGGCAATTACCGTCAGAGGATGATGGCAGCTGGATGCCCTGAAGTTCTTGTAAATAAAAGAAAAAGAAGGGGAAACACCAAGCCAATCAAGAAGGCAAAAAGGGGAGAGATCCACTACTTACCAGAGCCACCTTATGGACAAACTACTGTTAAATCAGATAAGGATCGTGAGACCATGCTTTTGGAAGTGCAGAAGAGAGAGCCAGATTTGCACCTGCTCGATGAATTGATGACTGCAACATTCTCCCAGCGAAGACAAGAGATCATTGGTGACGAGCCACTCATTTCTGCAGTCGTGGACAGATGGCCTGCATTGTCCTTTGCCAACTGAGTACAGCATAGAAATCCTATATTGTGTTACTTGAGCTTTGAGGTAGACAAACTATGCACTATATGTTGCAATCATATTTGTGTTTTTTGTGTGTCTACCCCTTAGAGCTCTATGCTGCTCTTAATTTTCCCTAATTTATTGCCCTTTTCTCTGCTTTTTTATTATTGGTTTCAGCTTAGTGCCGAGTTCAGTAGAATCGTCACCAAAGACCTGCTGGAGTCATTCCTGGATGGACTTGATGCCTTGGTGCCAGGTGTTCTACAGATGTACGAAGCAGCTGCTGCATCAGGCAGGAGGTTGCGCCTGAGCAGTGTTCTCAGTTGTCTTCAAAAGGAGGTATGTACTGCATAGAAATCATTTCTTGTTGATGTACTAAAATAGTAGTATTGTAGCTTGGATATCCTATTCACAAACTCTTGTCTGTTCTTGTAGGACACCAACCAAAACAAAAGAACAGCTGCCCTACTTGGTCTTCCATGCTACCTTGCAGAAGATTCCTCCGACATAATCAGGATGTGTGATGTAAGACACTGTATTTACACATTTTATATTACATTCGTTATACACTCATTTTCAGAAGTGGTATGGGATAATTTTTACAAATGAAATAGTAAATGTAATAATTCTTCATCTTAAGTTATTATTATCACAATTGTAAAAATAACTATGCCCTATGTTTGCAATAACTTAACCAATATGTAATAAAATATCCAGACTTATATTTTTTTTTTAATGTAATGCTAACTTCTCTAAAAAAATAGCCTAGTAGTATATCAGAAAAAAGTTTGATGGGATGATAAAGTAGTAGGCTACAGCCTAGACTTTTTTTTATTGACCACGTGTTACATGTTAGTTAAGAGGTGTGTCCCGGAGTTTCTGTCCATGTGCATGTAGCTGTATGATGCATAGTCTATAATAATCATTCTTTCATTTCAAATGCAATGTATAAAACATTGAATTCTTATTCATACTTAAAATCCCAATATACTACATTTTTGAGAAATAGAGAAAATTTCAATGCAGTACATTTCTCTCAGTTTAGCTCCACATAGTGGCCAAAATGACTGTTGGTTTATTTTATTATTTGGGTTTAACAATGAACATGCAGAAAGGCAATGACAACACTCACTCAACTAATTTCAAAGATATTTGTAGCCTTTCTTTATTAGAATAGCAGTGATGTTTAAGTCAGTCAGTTAAGATGTGTGTTTTTCTCTTTATGTTTTCAGGTTCATGGTGAAACCCTTGACGTGATAATGAGAGGAATGCAAGTTGGACTGTTGATTGGACACGAAGGCCCTCTGCATGATGCATTTCCTTTGGATGTTTTCAACGTGGCTCTGGTAGTAGAGGAGAAAATCATCCTACATTATCATCCTCAGTTGCCATAGTTACGAGGAGGGACCGCTGGCAAGCTGCTGCCGCGCCTCCCCGTTGTTCTCACTATTATCACTATTTTGGATGCTTCAAATCGATCCATCAAGTTTGTCTGTCACGAATGTTGGACTTGGAGTCCCTCTGCTCAATTCGGCTTCCTCGATTCGTCACTCTGCGACACCAAAACATCGGTTTCTGCCTGTCTGCTGCTACTGCCTCGTCGCGCGTTATCCGGAGGCTAGCTTCGCCGGTACAGGGCTCACCTGTCGGGACTCCCGTGGCTCCTCTCCGCACTCTGTGGCTAGATAGCCTGCTCTGGTGTGCCCCACGAAGCACGCCCGTTCGGACCGGTCCGCTGCCACACTGCCAGCACTCTCGGACGTTTACCTGCGTCCGCGGATTGCTGTCACCGCGGAGGACGCCGCCTCCCTGCTACACCTCTACCCGACCGTGTTCACCTGCCGGCCGGCTAGCCTGCCGCTAGGCCCCGGCGCCGTGCAGCTGGCTTCCCCGTCTCCAGTGAAGCTCACCATCACCTGGACCACCCACCACTGGACTACATCGCTGCCGATCTCACACCATGTGGATTTTTAATTTGTTTCTCTGGATTGCGCTCTGTCTGACTCTCACGAGCGCATCTCTGCCGCTCCAGTACTTGGTAATGGAGTTGTTACGTCTCCGGACCTTCTCAAGGATCCCCCCTCCTCAGCTTGCATCCCACCACTACATCCTCAAACGACCAAGGTACATCCACCGTGGCTCTGGACGGAACTTTCAGTACACCCAACACAACAGCAACGTAAATATCCGCTCCTTCTGGTCCACTGGGCCCTGCCCCCCTCCTCACACTGCCCGTTCTGCCAGTCCTGTCAATCACAGTGTACTGTCCCCCCTGCTTAAAGCAACCTCCTACACTCCACTCACCTGTCTGAAACTCTGTTTATTGAACACCAGATCTCTCAGTAACAAGGCTCTTCTGATCACTGACTTTATTGTTGACCACAACCTGGACATTCTCTGCCTCACTGAAACCTGGCAACAGCCAAATGACTTCTCCCATCTTAATGAGGCCGTCCCACCAGGATATTCTTTTATTAGTAAACCCCGTGTTACTGGGAGAGGGGGTGGCCTCGCTCTTCTTCACCGTGAGAACATCAAAGTCACTGCCGTCACAGTCCCCCATCACTCCTCTTTTGAATGTCTAGCTGTAAAACTCACAGGCCCCAAACCCACCTTCATTGTTACAATCTACAGACCACCAAAACCCTCTGCTGTTTTCCTCAACGAATTCTCATCACTACTTACAGCCGTATGTGCAATGTCCCCCACTGTGATCCTCCTCTGTGATTTCAACATCCACGTTGACAACCCATCCTGTACCTTTGCTAACGACTTCACATCACTCCTGGACTGTCTTGGTATCACACAACACGTCAACCTCCCAACCCATAACAAAGGTCACATACTGGATTTAATCTGCTGTACTGACATCACTCCCACCAACCTTGATGTCACTGATTTCCCCATCTCCGACCACAAAGCTGTACTTTTTGACATTCACACCCAACTACACAAAGTCAAGGAACAACGGACCATCTCCTTCAGAAACATCAAACATATCAACACCACAGACCTCTCCACCCTGATCAGCTCCTACCCCAACCCTCCCCCAGCATCCTCCTCAGCTGACCTGGTGACTCACTATAACAACTGCCTTTCCTCTTCCCTCACCACCCTGGCTCCCCTGAAAACCCGTTCAGTCTCATTCATTCACACTGCTCCCTGGTTCACCCCTGAACTTCGCCAGCTCAAAACCACTGGCCGTCGACTGGAGCGACTCTACAAAAAGACTGGACTCACTGTACACAGCCAAATGTACTCAGACCACCTCCATCACTACAAGAATGCCCTCACCACTGCCAAATCCTCATACTATTCCAACCTCATCAACACTGGTTCAGGTAACAACAGAGTCCTCTTCTCAACAGTAAGTCACTTATTTCAGCCTCCTAAAACCCTCCCTCCAGACATTTCCACCAATCAGTGCACTGCCTTTCTGGACTTCTTCAGCTCTAAGATCAACACTATTCACCAACAACTGGCCTCATCTTGCACCTCAAACGATCCGCCCTGGATGATCACCACTGGCCAACCTTTCATCAGCTCCCTCTCTGACTTCACCCCAGTATCAGAACACACCGTCACAGAACTCATCCACAAAGCCAAAACCACCACCTGTCAGCTCGACCCTCTTCCCACCTCCCTTGTCAAAGCATGTCTGCCGTCCATCTCCCCCATGATCACCAACATAATTAACTCATCCCTCTCTACTGGTACTGTACCCCCCACTCTCAAACTGGCTGCCATTACACCCATCCTGAAAAAACCCGGTGCTGACCCAGCCGACCTCAACCATTATCGGCCCATCTCCAACCTCCCCTTCATCTCCAAAACACTTGAAAGGGCGGTCGCCGCACAACTACAGTCCCACCTTGACACAAACAATCTCCACGACCCCTTCCAATCTGGCTTCCGTCCAAAACATAGCACTGAAACAGCCCTAGTCAAAATCACCAACGACCTCCTCCGTGCAGCTGACTCCGGACTACTCACCATTCTCATCCTCCTCGATCTCAGCGCAGCTTTCGATACCATCTCCCACCCTCTGCTCCTGGACCGCCTGGCTGGCATTGGGATCACTGGTGCTGCACTGTCCTGGTTCACGTCATACCTCACTGACCGCCAACAATTCGTTCAACTAAGCAACCACCAAGTCTGGGTGTTCGGGTGTTTCACTGGGTGTCCCCCAGGGGTCAGTCTTGGGTCCACTCCTGTTCACCATTTACCTCCTCCCCCTGGCCACACTCCTCCGTCACCATGGGGTCCATTTTCACTGCTACGCTGATGACACACAGGTCTACATCTCCTCCAAACCCACTGCCGCCATCCCTCCCACTTCCTTCATCACCTGCCTGGAAGACATCCGGAGCTGGATGAGCAGGAACTTCCTGAAACTTAACGGTGACAAAACTGAGGCACTGCTCATCGGCTCCAAATCCACCCTCACCAAATCACAACACACCCCAGCTCCACCCATCATCATCGATGGATCCCCCGTACCCTTCTCCCCCCAAGTCAAGAGCCTCGGCGTCATCTTGGACAACACCTTGACATTTACTTCCCATATTCAGAACATCACCCGGACTGCATTCTTCCACCTCCGCAACATCTCCAGACTCCGCCCATCACTGACCCAATCCAGCACTGAAATCCTGGTCAACTCACTTGTCACACCACGCATCGACTACTGTAATGCCCTCCTTACCGGACTCCCCACCAAACTCATCAACAGACTGCAGATCATTCAGAACTCGGCCGCCCGGATCATCACCCGCACTAAATCATCTGACCACATCACCCCTGTCCTCATCCAACTTCACTGGCTTCCGGTACATTACCGCATCCAGTACAAAAACCTTCTCCTCACCTACAAATCCCTCCACAATCTAGCCCCCACTTACCTCCGTGACCTCCTCCATGATTACACTCCCTCCCGCTCCCTTCGCTCAACCTCTGCTGGACTGCTAACCATCCCCACGTCACGCTTCAGCACCATGGATGCCCGAGCCTTCAGCTGCTCAGCACCCAAGCTCTGGAATTCTCTCCCCCCACACATAAGACAGTCAGACTCCATCACAACATTCAAGTCCCAACTCAAAACCCACCTGTTCAAACTGGCATACTATCTATAAATTGGACACTCTGCACTTCACTTGTTTTTATCTTGATGTGTTGTTTGTTTTTAATGATTGATGTCATGCTTTTGCTTTTACTTCTTTTCTGTAAGGTGACCTTGGGTGACCTGAAAGGCGCCTCCAAATAAAATGCATTATTATTATTATTACATGACCTCAGAGATGTGCCCACGGGCTTTGCCATGTTACTGGGCGCAATCTACTGCCTTAACCTTGAGTACCCACGTAATATGAGGTACTCTTTTGAGTTCCTTCAGAGGGTTGTCATGAACATTAAACCGGACCAATGTTCAGCCAGAATCCATGGACTCAGAAATAAACTGCTTAGATATCGCATGTAAACAAAGGAATGCACTTGTCAAGCAACTACTAGGAGGCAGCGGTTATTTGGGAAGCTTGCCTTGTTCTTTACACCAACATTATATATTTTCATTTTGAGATTTTAAGATTATCTGTTTAGTATCTCACATACCCCATTGTTCAACCCTACCTCACCTTCTTTGTTTCTACAAGTCCACCCTCTGTCCGTCTGTCCTGTCTGTCTACAAGTCCACCATCTGTCCTGTCTGTCTACAAGTCCACCCTCTGTCTGTCTGTCCTGTCTGTCTACAAGTCCACCCTCTGTCCGTCTGTCCTGTCTGTCTACAAGTCCACCCTCTCTCTGTCTGTCTCTGTCTGTCCGTCCTGTCTGTGTGCAAGTCCACCCCCCACACAGACACACACACACTTGCACTTGTGAGTGCACCTGTTCAGGTATGTTAGACATACATTGGGTATGGCATGTTAAAGCCTTTAACCCCTGTTAAAGTTTATATAAACATGTATTTTTAGAATTCAGTGTGAGGTCATTTACCATGCAAGTTGAAACAAATTTGGAATTATGATCCACTTAATTTTAAATGAAAAAAAAAAATTGTTTTAACTCACAGTATCAAGTTTAAACAAGATGTGATTAAAAGTTTTCATGTATTGATGATGTATAATGATTTTTTGTTTCAACTAATGGTATCAAGTTAAGATTACAAGTGATTAAAAGTTAAGTCAACTTCAACAACTTAAAAAACAATATTGTGACAACTAGAACATTGTAGTATAATCAACCTTTTGAACTTTATTTTCAGAGTTGAAACAAAGGTAATCTTCAGTTGAGTTAACTTGCAGTTTTAAGGCAGCAGGTGAACCTTCATTTGCAAGTTAAACTGACCTAAAATGTTTTACAGTGTACAGATAATTACAGTGGAGGATGAGTCTGCAATGGGTAATTATGTTTGCCTGACCGCAGCAGCTGGAACAGTCCGTTTTTTGGGTGGTGAGGGTCCTTCATTATCCTGTAGGCTCTGGTCCTACACCTCCTGGTGTACAGGACATGGAGAGGGGGGGTTGGAGCTCCATGTTGCCAGCCAGGATGCTCTCCACAGCTCCAGAGTAGAAGGACTGAAGGATCCTCCGGGAGGTCAGTTTCAAGGACGTGTTCCCTCTCTTTAGTTCATCTGTAATCACGGCTGTTCTGTTTCTGGACGAGCGTATCTGACATTTATACTTGACGGTATCGGTAAAGATACACATAATTTATGACAACTGGCTATAAACCAAGGTTACACACCTCTGGTTTCCATATTGATATAGGCCAAGTTTTGGTATTAAATGATGCTGCATAACAGACGTCACTCACAAAATATTATTCACAAATTCATTAGGCTATAGGCCTACAGCTGCATTCCTAGCTAGACTGAAAAGTTACCAGAACCTGAACTGTTTATTTGACTATCAGCTTTGCATTAATTTCTCAAAATATTATTCCCAAATGCATTATGCCTACGGCGTTAGGGGCTACAGCGACACTATTGCTTGAAGGAGGGGCGGGACAAACACATCTCACAAGATGGCGGGTACTTCAGTTGAAATTGAGGACATCTAAATACACACTCTTTGTATGACAGACTTTCTAAATGTATTTTATGCCCTCTTACTATCAAGCTACTCTCTTACTAGCATAGCAATGCCTACCTAGTTGGTGTTAGCATATCGCTGCTAGCGCACGGAGCACCCAGACACAGCCCTGTGCTCAGCATTTAACCAAGAACAGCTCACTGCGGACACTCCTAGCTCTCCACTTTGCTCCCTATTATGACATCACCTCGAAACTCCTAAACAATAGTTTAGTCAATTTGGACAATCAGCGTAATTTCCTAATCTGTATGGCAAGACCAATCATTCACCCAAGTTTAATCAAAATTGTCCAAGTGGTGTCAGAGAAAAAGCTTGTGACGTACATTTTTGCTGGCTTTGCTCTGTCCTTGGCACGTGCTTAAGAGCAATCACGTATAAGCAGTTGTGAGTCCAAATTCTGTACGCACTCAGTTGGGTTTAGAGGACATGACTGCTGAGCTAGCTAGAGCAAAAGCCCCAACAATTTTAACCATGTTTTTAAAGCTATACAGTTTTTAAAGCTATACAGTGTAGTTTTACAATTACACTTTGTAACCAATGGCATAAAACAAGCACGAACTAACAGGCATTTAGAAGTGGCATTCTTTAATAATCAACGACTACATATTTCATTTAAAAGTGGTTGCACCAATTCCAGATTGCCCCTTTTTAAAAAGTAATTTTGACCAATACCATGGTAGTCAAATCAAGCTAAACGTCTGTTTTTTTTCTGGGTGGAAGGGCTCTGTGCTGGGACCTGGTGGGTAGCACAGAGCCCTTCCACCCAGAAAAAAAGACATTTAGCTTGATTTGACTACCATGGTATTGGTCAAAATTACTTCATAACTGAATGTGTATCCAATTTCACAGGCAGGCAAGTCATAAAAATACTGACCTTGTCATCATAGCAGCTTTCACCTGTAAGATCAGAAACCACATGTGTTATTAGAAGCACATATACATATTACACAAGTTATTATTATGTAATCATTTTATTTGTCATCTCAGATTTAAAATCTCTTTTGTAAGAGAGACTTGTTAAGTGCAAAGGCATAGTTCATGCAAGGGCTTCATACAAGACTGAGAATATGGTAGAGCAAGATCCAATCACGCAAGTCAATCATTTCAGGATGAAGTTAGCCAGCCAACTCAAACACACATGAAGCTCTAGCTAGATTCTCTATTTGACTAAGAAAGTCACACTTGAATAGGAGAGTTGTGGAGCAAATTAATCACTTCAAGTCTATACAGACATATAAATAAAGTACTGATTCACTCCTGTACTCCCTCACTCTTCAGTAATCATGCATACAATGTCGGTGTCTTCATAGGCCTCATCTACACTAAAATCAGACTTGTTATCCTGGTATGATCAGATCCGTGTCCACACCTGGTATTACAAAGTCTCAGTTCAAATGTTTTCAGCTGCATGCGCCTTCTGTGGCCAGACTGGGACTAGAAATACAATCCACTGCGTTTGTCCTGTGTAAATAAAGGTGAAATGAAAATGTGAGTGCGAGGTGGTCAGCTGAAACAGGGCCAACAATGGAACACAACCTCCACACACGTAGACCTCTACAGTCATAAGCAACAAGACATAAGCAACAAGTGTAGACCGGGCCATGGAGACAGAGGCCACTCACCAGAATTTGAACAGCCTCTGTCCCTCCAGACTGAGAGGTCTACACGCAGGACATTGGAGCAGGGGATGAGCCTACTACTGCCAGGCTTGTGATGCCAGTGTTGTCTGGTTTCAAGATTCAAGATGGTTTTATTGTCATATGCACAACAGTTACAGAGCAATCGCTGGCAATGAAATTCTTAAGTCTTGGGCTCCTCCAACAGTGCAATAAGAAGTGTAAATAATAAAAATAAAGAAACAACAACAATAACAATATTTACCTAAATACAAAACTAAATAAATGTAAATGTAAAATGTAAAAAGTGAAATGTAAACAGACGTTTTTATCCAGATGTCGACTGGTGTAAAGTGGCATTTTATAAAGTGGCATGTTATAAAGTGGCATAGTTAAAGTGTCATTGTGGTGAGCTAAGTAGCTCAGGAGTTCAACAGTCTTATTGCCTGTGGGATGAAACTGTCCCTGAGTCTGGTGGTGCGAGACCGGATGCTGCGGTAGCGTCTGCCAGACGGGAGCAGCCGAAACAGTTTGTTGCTGGGGTGATGAGGGTCTTTAATAATCCGGTTAGTCTTCTTCCTGCAGCGCTGAGTGTAGAGGTCCTCCATGGATGGCAGCTCCGTCCTGGTAATGTGCTGGGCAGCTTTCACCACCCTCTGTAATGTCTTACGGTTGAGGGCCGAGCAACTGCCGTACCAGGCGGTGATGCAGCCAGTCAGGATACTCTCTATGGTGCACCTGTAGAAGTTGCAGAGTATCCTGGAGTCCATGTTGAACCTCTGCAGCCTGCGGAGGAAGAAGAGCCGCTGTCTTGCCGTCTTTGTGATGGCGTCGGTGTGGTGAGTCCAGGTCAGGTCCTCGCAGATGTGGACCCCGAGGAACTTGAAGCTGCTGACTCTCTCTACTGCCGTCCCGTTGATGGTGATAGGGGCGTGCCCGGCTCCCTGCCGCTTCCTGTAGTCCACAATCAGCTCCTTAGTTTTGCTGAGGTTGAGCTGGAGGTTGTTGTCCTGGCACCAAGATGTCAGGACTCACCTCCTCTCTGTACGCCGTCTCGTCGCCGTCGGTGATCAGGCCGATGACGGTCGTGTCGTCAGCAAACTTGATGATGGTGTTGGAGCTGTGTGTGGCCACGCAGTCATGTGTGAACAGGGAGTAGAGGAGAGGGCTGAGCACGCAGCCCTGGGGTGCGCCGGTGTTGAGAGTCAGGGTGGATGATGTGGCGCCTCCTATCCGCACTGCCTGGGGTCTGCCCGTCAGGAAGCTCAGGATCCAGTCATAAAGCGTGGTGTTGAGCCCGAGGTCCCTGAGCTTCACAGCGAGCTTGGAGGGCACAATGGTATTGAATGCTGAACTGTAGTCAATGAACAGCATTCTCACATATGTGTTCTTCTGGTCCAGGTGGGAGAGGGCAGTGTGGAGGGCGAGGGCGATGGCGTCGTCTGTGGACCTGTTTGCCCTGTATGCAAACTGCATGGGGTCCAGTGAGTCAGGGAGGGAGGAGGTGATGAATGATTTGACTAACCGCTCAAAGCACTTCATGACGATGGAAGTGAGTGCTACTGGTCGGTAGTCGTTGAGGCAGGATGTTTTTGACTTCTTTGGGATGGGGATGATGGTGGACTTTTTGAGACATGTGGGGACCACCGACTGGAGCAGTGACAGGTTGAAAATGTCTGTAAACACACCTGCCAGCTGATCTGCACACACCCTGAGAGCCCGGCCAGGTATGCCATCCGGACCAGGGGCCTTGTGTGGATTAATCCTTTTGAAGGATTTGCACACATCTGCCCTTGTTATTGCTAGTGTGCAGGGGTCCTGGTCCATCTGTACTTCCTCAGCCGGAGAGTAGCTCTCAAAACGTGCGAAGTAGGTGTTAAGGTCATCTGGAAGAGATGGAGACACTTCCTCAGTCACACTCGTAGTCCCTTTAAAGTCTGTAATTGTTCTGAGTCCGGTCCACATGTGCCTTGAGTTGGAGCCCTCAAAGTTGGACTCCATTCTGTCCTTGTATTGTCTCTTAGCAATGTTAATAGCTTTCCTGAGTGCATACCTGGAATTGCTGTACTCCTCCAAATCACCTGAGTTGTAGGCGGCAGTCCGTGCCTTAAGTTTGGCTCGGACTTCTCCATTAACCCAGGGCTTCTGATTGGGAAATGTCCGTACAGTAATCCGCGGCACGACGTCATCAATGCATTTGCCAATGTAGCAAATCACTGAGTCCGTGTGTGTGTTTAAATTGTCGTCCTTAAACACATCCCACTCCGTAGTGCTGAAACAGTCCCGTAATGCAGAGTCTGATTGGTCAGACCAACGTTGAATGGTCCGCGTCACCGGCCTGTCACGTTTGAGTATCTGCCTGTAGGAAGGCAGAAGCAGTACTGAGCTGTGGTCTGATTTGCCGAATGGGGGTCGTAGGAGGGCCTTATATCCGTCGCGGAAGGGAGAGTAAACATGGTCGAGCGTGTTTGCGCCTCGCGTAGGAAAGCTGATGTGCTGGCGGTATCTCGGCAGGACTTTCCTCAAGTTGGCTTTATTAAAATCCCCAGCCACAATGAAAGCAGCCTCGGGCCGTGAGGTCTCCGTCCTGTCGATAACTCCATACAGCTCGTGCAGCGCTTGGTTGGTATCAGCGTCTGGTGGTATATAGACAGCTGTAAGCACAACCGATGTAAACTCCCTGGGCGAATAATAAGGTCGACATCCGATCATGAGGTGCTCTAAATTGGGAGAACAGTCCGATGAAAGTATCTCCACGTCTGAGCACCACTTGTTATTCACCATGAAGCAGACACCTCCCCCCTTGCTCTTCCCCGATGTCATTGTCCTGTCCTGGCGGTGAATGGAGAATCCGTGTGGAACAATGGCGCAATCTGGGGCCGAAGGGTCGAGCCAAGTCTCCGTGAAAACCATAACGTTACAGTTCTTAATGTCCCGTTGAAACGCCATCCTGCTCCGGAGTTCATCCAGCTTGTTGTCCAGTGACTGGACGTTCGCCAGAAGAATACTGGGGAGAGGAGGCCGGTTCTCACGTTTCCTCAGCCTGACCAGCACTCCAGCCCGCGAGCCTCGCTTCCTCCGTCTCCTCCATTGTCCAGGTGAGGCAGCAGGTAGCCAGGGTAGATTGCCATTGTTTGCGGGTGGTGGTGAAAAAGTGTTTTCCACCGACGATCTAATGCGCAGAAGTTTTTCTCTATCATATCGTATGATAGGGCTCGCTTTGGCCGTTCGCCTGTTACCGAGAGTTAGGCGTAAATATAAAAATAAACTAGCAAGATAAGTTAAAACAATAAAAAGGTGAGGAGGAGCGTGAGACACGGCAGCCTTCCTCGGCGCCATCTTGTATAATCATCTTGGTGATGCCAGTGTTGTCACAGATGATCCGGTTCAGAGAGGCAGTGCTCAGGGCTGCCCTCTGTCTGGCGGTGAAGACTCCTGGGCTCTCATACCACAGTCTGGGGAGGAGCAAAGTGAAAGAGATTCACATACAGTACAGACATGCACTCAAAATAGACACCAGGGAAGGCAGACATCGGAGGACTGGCTCATTGTAAGGTGTGGAAGGAACACTGATTACCATTCCTCGTTCCATTCATTACAATGAACCAGTCCTCCGATTTCTACCTCCACCAGCCTTCCTTGACTGACACACACACACAGCATCCCCCAAACACACACGCACCTGTCTCCCTCACGGATCCTCTGGAACTGGGTGGCAATGAGACAAGCGAAGAGAGGCCCCACGCGCCCCCCCTGTACAAAGGGCTCAGCCACGCCCCCTAGCCACACGTCAATGTTGGCCGGCGTGCCGTAGAGCTGCAGCAGTCTGTGGGCCAGGCTTGGGTTGTTCAGAATCTGCGCCAGCTCAACGTGGTTCCTAGGTGCAGGGAGCCCACAGAACTTGCGCCATGCATTGTAGGCTAGGGTGAAAAGGGAAGGAAAAGACTGGCTCAG
The DNA here is from genome assembly GCF_951799395.1 of Argentina silus. Classification (NCBI taxonomy): domain Eukaryota; kingdom Metazoa; phylum Chordata; class Actinopteri; order Argentiniformes; family Argentinidae; genus Argentina; species Argentina silus. Next base: position 35,459,210 of record NC_139653.1, read on the forward strand.
TGAGGTGAACTGAAAAGCGCTGGTGAAGTAAACGTCACCGGAGACACCGAAACCACATCCGTGTTGCAGCGCTGCACGCCTGTTCTCAGCTATATTAGTGACTAGCCACTTTTGTCCTAGCACACTTGTCCCGATTATGACATTACATTTAAAGTCACATTCAACAATCTAGCTAAAATGGTCTCCTGTGGAGCATTCCATACAAGCTTGCCATGTTCGTCCCTAGATATCTTCATCGTGGCAACCTGATAATTCCGATACAAACGTTCCAATTGTTCATGCCACAGAAAACCAATGTTTACGTATGGTTGACCATGTGAATTACAAATTGCGTGATAGTCAGGCAGTATTAGGCATTAACTTCGAGTGATTAAGGTTAGGGTAAGTTGTCAGGGAAGGCATTAGCAAATACGAGCATAAGCAACAAGAATTAACACAAAAGAAAATGTGAAGTAGTGTCCTAAGCGCAATTTGAACCAGCGACGTTCGGGTTGGTGACCCCTTAGGGTAGTAATAATAATGATTGATGTTCTTAGACCTATCCTAGGGGGATACAGGAGAGCGGTGTACCAGGAATGCCATGGTCACGGGCACGCTGCATATTGAGGGAGCCCAGGTCCATCGCCATATCCTCCACAAACGAAAAGAGTTTGTCTCTCAGAGCCTCCACCAAGATGCTGTCCTGAGTGTTCAGCTTGGCTGGTCGGCGCAGCAGACCCCTGAGCAGAGAGTCAATACCACCTAGAAGAGGAGAGGAAAGAGGCAGAAAAAAGCAGAGAAAGAGGAAACAGAACAGGATTACCTGATGAAAATGTTTCCCACTTGGCAGATACTTTACCAGGCATCCCAACGCCCCAGCACTAACCCTCAAATATGACTCTCCAGGGGGTGGAGAAACCCTTAAAGAGGGGGATGCTTGGAAACTGTCTGTTTTCCCTGAAGAGGTCGTCCAGGCGGAACAAGGTGGGCTGGATGGTCGGGTGGGCGAAGCGGAATGCCGCCGTAGCAAACACATTGGCGATGCTGGGATTGATATTCTAATTATAGCCAGGGTAAGGTCCTAGCTGGCGCTTCATTGCTTCGTCACCCACAATGACTGGTAGATAGTCACGGAACACAAACACCTGGGTTGGAGAGGGGGAGTGAGAGTGGGCTGTGGGTGTGTACTGTACATCATTAACCGGTTTTTTTTGGTGTGGTAGTCTCAGTTCAGTTTTTATTGGACATGGTGTAGGCAGACAGAAAATAAGGAGGAGAGGGTATGCCCTGCTAGACGCCCACGGTGCTAGTCCACATCATTAGCCGCTTTGACAGTGGTGCCAGGGTGTGCCAAGGCTTACTAGTGGACAGCTAGTGCTAAAAGCCCAGTGAACAAGCCTGTTTGAATGTCAACAGCTTATGGCAATATTATTTGTAAAAGCACTATTCAGGTCAGTTCGATCGTGTAGTTACAGCGAGCTAACTTTGATTATTCTTGCCACCCACCAAGTTCGCTAGCAAGGTAGAGAAGGCAAAAAGCCTGAGGTTTCAAGTGTACTGTATAGGGCAGGAGTGACTGGAAAAGCAATTGGCCTTGGCATGCACAACCTAAGCCCCACTGTGGAATGCCGGATACTGATGAAGGGGATCAATGAGAGAGTCAATGTAGATTAACTGGGGGACTGATGAGAAATCAGCAGAGAGGAGAGCATGAGGATGTGTGGGTGTGTTACCTGGATGTAGGCGCCCATGATCTTGCGGGCCTGCTGGTAGAGAGTCTCACTGTCTCAGTGTGGGTTCAGACGGCGCAGAGCACGAGCCAGGCGGTTGTGCTCCCGCAAAAAGAATGTGTGAATAGTGGTAAGGGCTACATTCTCATTCGGGCGGGTATCACCTGGGGACAGAGATGTCGAGAGCACACGTTTAGATCAACCCATTCAGACTGCATTTGGTCAACTGCTGAAGATGGGGGGGGGGGTATTAGTGTGGTTTACAGCTATAAGCTTGGTAAAGCCAGGCTGGTCATTTACAACCATAAACATCATTGACATTTGCTATTGGGTGTGCTGTCATTTGTTACCTAGTCACACATGGACAGCCCTTACTGTATCCACATTGTATTTTATAACAATCAAGCCTCACACACAATCCCCCAGATTAATGATATCCACTTGTACTGTACTTGCTAATTCAGTCATAATGTTTCTCATGTGAACGGTATGTTTCTCTCCACAGTGGACATGACTCTACACATCCCTGTCGCATCCTGTCTGAGGATGTGAAACAAGTGAGACATGTAGACACTAGACAGGACCGCCCTGAGAGGTTTGGCAGATGTGTCAATGTCCTGGGAAAGGAGTTTTCCCTCAAGGAGATTCTACTATGAGGTGCAGGTGAAGGGAACTGACTGGGATTTAGGAGTGGCCAGGGAGTCCATGAACAGGAATACACTGTCCTGAGAATGGATACTGGACTGACAGATGGTAATACATAACAGGCTCTTACTAGCCCTGCTGTCCCCCCTCTCCCTGAGAGAAAAGCCCCAGAAAGTGGGGGTGTTTGGATTATGAGAAGGGGCCGGTGTCCTTATCGTGCAGTACCCATGTTGAGGCTAACCTGCTATGAAGCAGGGCACCTCCTGGGCATTGGGGTCGCCGGTGATCTCCTGGCGTGTGGCACAGGCGTTCACCTCCATAATGGTGAAGGGCAGCAGCTCACGCCCATTGTCTGTGAACTTGGTGTTGACGCGCAGCAGGCCTCCGTCGTCGTCGAGGTTCCGGAGGTCTTTCGCCAGCCCCTCTTCAGAGCCGTAGACCTGGCCCATGTCCAGGAAGGCTGTCAGAGCGTTGATCTGCTCCCTCTTTTCGGCCACACCACCAAACAGAAAGGCGGTGGTTCCGGTACTGAAGACCGGGAGGCAGCTGTCTGGCCCAGTGTGCAGCCGGGGGTCCCCGCGAGGAATCTGGTTATGGGGCAAATAAGAGGAGTTAGAGAGTACCCCAGGGTTCTCCCCAGGTTTTTTGAACAGCGCAGTGATGGATTGCATTATGAAAACCCCAGGGAGAACATCCCTGGACTGAGAATGTGCTTGGTGTATACAGAAGGGAAGTGTGGTTGACAGGATGGGATGTTGGGGTGCAAGGAGAGGAGTTGGGGTGCGGGACTGACCTGGATGGGGAAGCAGGGATCGGAGCGCTCGCAGCTCTCGTCACAGTCCAGACCGTTGCTGAAGGAGCGGATGCTGGGGGAGAAGGGCGTGAAGGTCAGGTCGTGGTCGATCCACTGGCCAAAGATGGTCAAAAAGTGGGAGAACTCTGGATCGCTGACCACACCCACGTCTGTCGTTTTCAGGATACGATTAGAGACTTCCCTGACCTGGATACAGAGGAGGGGGGGGATGGGGAGTGTATAATCATGGTATTTATCAAAACGTACATGCCTTATGGCGACAGGATTGCAGTCATTCCAACCATGTTCAACGCTCTTCTCCGCACTATTTCATCCCCATTGTGCCTGGTTCCAGTTCCACAAGTAGTTTGAACTGGTAAGAAACCAACTGTATTTTTCAAGCATCATTACTTGTCTCAGTTTATGTGAACTGGCTGGTTTTGTTCACTATACCAGCGGGAGCATGAAGTTGTTGAAGGTCTTGGTTCTGTCAAAGCCCCTTGGTGCAGAGACCCCATCATCATATTCCGCTCTCAGCCAGCGAGTGAAGGGCGTGTTGGATGCTCCAAGAAAAGGGTCCTTCCTGGAAACAAGCATGAATTTTTATTTTATTATTGTTCTTTTTTGTGTGGGCCCATAATACACTTGGCACTCTAGGTGGCGAGTGTTCCGGAATTCCTTGGCAGTTGGTGGGTTAAGCAACTTCACTTGAGAAACTCAGGCTGCCTGCGGCCGACGCCATGCCATGGCCCACCTTCAGGAACAGCACTGGACCTCCTTATGTTCCACCCAACAGTCACTCTGCTCAAAGGACCCAAGACGGTTGCATTGTATGCAGCCAAACCCGCAGATGTCAATCAGCATACCGGCTTTGCCCTGACTACCATGGTAAGGAGATAAAGCCTGATATTGTTATTATAGTTGCCCTTACAGGTTGTTGCAGACGCTGGTGGCAGTGCGGAACTTGGCGAGGTTGGGCGTGGTGCGGCAGGACGGAGGCCGGGTTCGAGCCTCACAGCCGCTCACCCGGACGATGACCTCGAGCTCCTCTTCAGTGAGCAGGTCTGAGAAACAAGACATACGAGAACGTGTCCCAAATAGGAGTGCGTGTGTCTATAGTATGTAGAGGGGAAATACGTAGATGAGATTGAATAAGTGTGTGCATGTGTGACTGACGTGTTGTGTGCATGCACACGTATGCCTGCATGTGTGCATGGATGCAACTGACCTGTTGCATTGATGGAGCGTTTGTGAATGCGGTGGGCTCTCATGTATCAGTCTCAGGCTGTTCTCCAAGTAGTCCGCAGCTCGCACGGCACTGCGCGTGTCTCTGACAGGCTGTTTCATGAGCCGCAGGACGTCTGAGGGCTTGGTGGCCTCCCTACGCACCCTCTCCAAGCTTCTGCAGCACCAGGAAACACAATCAGAGGTCACGGCTGTTGAACACAATAATAAAAAAAAATGCCTCAAAGCATTTGAGGCACTGTTGCACAAGGTATGAAAGTGTCATTTCCTTTAGGGAAAAAAACAGGTAGCATACAAATGGTAGTGAAATGGTGAAGAGGAGACATGACGGTCAAAAAGGTGTCATGGCTTTTGTTCTCTTCTGAAAATGTATATGTTCACCCACTTTTCTCTGGAATACTTGTATGCTTCATCTACAAGTCTCTTTGCCTCCTCCACTGCACTTTGAATGAAAGGACTTCCCAAACTTTCCCCTGCAGACCAACATGAGCAAATTGTTAAGATAACATATCCATCTCCTACTGCCAAGTGCCCTAAATGTGGAAAAAGATTATGATATTCATCCTGAGTGAGCTGGATAAACTTGTCTTGGAGAAGGCAAAATGGATTTGGAGCCTGCCACTCAAACCACACAGACAAGTATTATTATATATATTTTTTTTTTAAACTTAAGAGCTGAGGGAAAAATGTAACCACTGAAATTCATGGACAGAGCTTTGGATGCAAGAACTGACCACTCATGAGAAGAAACATGGTAAAAACTATACCGTGTTTGTTTGCAACTGCATTGTTGACAAACAATGGCGTAAAATATGGTAAATTTAAAGACAATATAAGGGTGGTAATCCCACACCTAGGGGAAAAGGTCACAAGGACACCAGATGGTCCTGGAACATCTCAGAGGGGTGAGATCAGATAAGTGGGGGTTGACTAGAGGGTATGGATGCTTTGAAGTAAAATGGTACACAGCTGTATAAACAGGATCGAGTGATCTAGGGACAGGATAGATGGGTAATAAACACAGTTGTAAACAGCCAGGACAAAAGGGCTTTAGAAAATAGCCTAGGTCAATTGATCTCTCAAGTAGACTGACCGACGCCAAGTCAAAGGGGGCGTAGCCCCTGGATGACGAAATGTAGTTCTTGAATATTATTGGTGTATGTAGACAGGAAGTAGACGTTTGTTGAATGAAGGGTGTTGACCTATGTGATGTCTATAAAAAGACAGGAAACGGAAGTGGAAAGTGTGTTCAACTTTGCAAACCTGACACGGCTTCCTCTGTGAATAAAGTCTCTGAATGAATCAACAGCTCTGGTTAACGGTATGTTATTTCAAAATACCATTACTTAAATTCTACTACAAAAACAAGCTTATACTTGAGTTGAACTAAAGTCGTGAGGCATTCATAACAGGGTTGAACATGTCTGTTATTTCCTTAAACAAATTAAGGTTGTCGACAAATTGTGACCGAAGCAATATAATATCAGCCCTAAATTCAGACCATTCTGAAAATGTGACTTCAGTTTTCGGACAAGTAAAAAAAAAAAAAAAAAAAAAATTGTCCGAAGGACTAAAACGGTGCCAAGCCCTGTATATACAGTCAATACGACTGCCCCTTGAACCACTCGAAGTAGCCAAGTTCACTGGCGAAAGGCAATGAAACACTTTACCAGGCAGTGTTTAACCAGGACAGAATGCGCTTGTCTTCACGGGGGCAGGTGTGTAGTCTCACTCACCTGTAGAGGCTGGCAGGCTGAGGGTCAGGTGCAGCCCCGCGGCCAGGACGAGCGAGAGAAATAGGTTCATCTCTGAAAAACAGAAAGATAATACACACTACTATAGCTGGCAAGTGCACACCAGTGGGGGTCACCGTCTCACGTCGATGTGCAATGATTTCACCTCCATTGGATTGCACTGGATTAATTATACACGTGGTTTTGGCAGCTAATGATTGCAGTGGTTGAGCACAACACAGCGCACGTTGGCTGAGTGATAATTTGCACAGGTGTGTAGGGAAAGTGGCAAGTAAAATTCTGTTGTGAACGCTCGACCCTGTATTTTATCATTGCATCGGGTATTAAGTTCTAGAAGTAATTCTTTCAGTGGCGTTTCATGTGTCTTTGGTCTTAGCTGTTAAGTTCGGAATCAGGGTTTCTGATTTGCCCGGGGTGAAACAGATAACTCCTACTATGAATCCGTCAAGGCTCTGCATGTGTCGGTCGGGGCTGTCGAGCCGGTTAACGGACGCTGCGTATCTATTTCAGAGGCCATACGTAGGTCCATCCACAGTGTTTCTGTTCTGACGGTTCATACCGGGACAGCCTCTGCAGCTCGCGGCAGGATATTAGGATGCGGAGTCACAGAGAGCAGACTGAAGAAAGAATTGAACAGGAACAAGAAATACATTTACGTGATCGAATTGAAATTCCTGTAAATACTGCATCTACATAGCACTTTGCACAGAGCACTGCCTTTTCCAATGCATAATATTTATAACATTAATTGATAAACGAATAGGAATGGCAGCTAAATCCTATACATTTGAATAAAACACGTTTTGCTTACTAGACAAGACTGGATAAAAAGAAAATTGAATAAAGAGTACTTTGTCTTTCAGGAGTCGTATTCAGATCTTACGTTGTACTGCGTTGTTCTCTCTGTAGGTGCTAATTTGAAGAAAAATCAAGGCCTCACGCCCACCTTTGTCTCTGATTTCATAATTGGCCTCACGTGTCCCTTTGTCGTTTGTGCAGTATACTTGTGTTTATTACATTATTGCCATTTCCAAATTGACAGAGATAAGGGTTTCTTTTCTCTTTCCTGTCCTGCTGCATTGCTCCTTTTGTGTCAGCTACGTAAGTGTCATATGTCTGTGGGAAAATTAATGCATAAAATCATTCAATTAGATACAAGAGGAAATATATCATGTGAGAGGGACATACAGACACACTGCATTCATTCAAAAAACTGCTCAAAACACACCTGTTCACCATGGCCTACAACTGACACTTCTCACCTACTGAAAACTGCCACTCACTATTCCCTGTTTTTATGCTGTACATGTCCTATTGCTGTTTGCCTCCTACTGTTTAGTAACCTGTCTTGTTGTTTTATACCCTGTATTTGTATGCTGTTCATGTCTTGTTGTTGCTGTTTTGTCCTTAGTTATTATGTTTCAACATGTTGCATGTCTTTTTTGATCTCCTTGATTATAACAGTGCTTTTGTTGCACTTTTAATATATTTTTAGCTTACTGTAAGGTGACCTTGGGTGTCCAGAAAGGCCTAACCCTAACCCTAACCCTAACCCTAACCCTAACCCTGCATGACAGATTGAGGAGTTACTCATATCATCAAGTTATCATGGTAGGAACGATCCCAGCATTCATGGTAGGAACGATCCCAGCATTCATAACCTTTACTGTGTTTTATGAAAAGAAAACCAGTTATCGATACAAAGTAAAAACAAACAAACAAGAAAATAAAAGAATAGTAAGAACTGTCTGTAACTCTTTTTTTTTTAGAATCTGTTTTACTTGTAAACATTGCGCAGATGGTGAATGCATCTATTCATGTGTGTACAGACGTGCAGTACCATATTCTCTTGGTCTAACAGTAGATGCTGTATGATGATGGTGTTGATTATTGCTTTGCTGTTGTAGGAAGAGGAGGAGCAAGAGGAGGTGGAGGGAGCTGTTCATGTTTATCAAAGGTTGTTTGTACAGTCCTGGTCTTACTCTTTGTAATATGGAAAAAGAAGCAATGTCAGGAACAAGCAAACAGGCAATAAATACGTACGTATTATGATCAGAAAAAAATAGGTAATCTGTGCCTGTTTCATCTTTGTTGACAGGGGGACAAATGTTTGGTTTGTATCCTAGTCCTATTCTATATACACTCACTGAGCACTTTTTAAGGAACACTGTACTAATACTGGTTAGGGCCTCCCTTTGCTCTCAAAACAGCCTCAATTCTTCGTGGCATTGATTCCACAAGATGTTGGAAACATTCCTTTGAGATTCTGGTCCATGATGACCATGATGAAATGATTGCATCACATTGCATCACACACTGAACCCATTGTCATGTTCATGAAACCAGTTTGCGACCACTTTTGCTTTGTGACATTTGTGGTGCATTATCATGCTGGAAGTAGCCATTAGAAGATGGGTAAATTGTGGCCATGTAGGGATGCACATGGTCAGCAACAATACTCAAATAGGCTGTGGAATTCAAGTGATGATTGATTGGTATTAACAGGCCCAAAGTGTGCCAAGAAAACATTCCCCACACCGTTACACCACCTCCACCATGAGAAGGTGTACAGGTGTTTCTAATAAAGTGTTTGATGAGTAGATATTATTGTTTTAACAGTCTTTTTAATTTCCCTCCATCTTCCTCTTTTAATGCCCCCTCCAAAAAAAATCCATATGCTATAATTTCAAGGGGCCAGGAGGTTTTGCTGGCCAGGTCACATGGTCAGGAAAAACTCCAGGCCCCAGTTTATGCCTGGAACCATTGAAGTTCTAAACAGAGACTCAGCGAGCCCAGAGGTATCCATGCTTACCGTAGTCAGATGGAACGATAGTCCCACAGCAACCTGACAGAGCAGTGACTATGACAACACAAGTCCTCTTACTCAAAAAGTTGTGTTTCAAAAACATTTGTTACGGAAGTTTCCGCTGCTCTCCTATGTTAGTACACACTCAAAATGAACCTATAGAATATAGATATTCCTATACAAGTGTTTAGTATACAGATATATACATGTTGACAGACTATTTACAGACATGGTGAGGGTGTTGTCATGGTGAGGGTATATGTCTCAGGTGCAGCTCTCTGCTTATGACAGTTGTTTCTAACTGCCCTCCTCTCTCCCCCTTCCATTGTGGAGTTATCTGAGCCCACGATCAGTGCCCCAGGTCCCCTACTGACCTCCCCTTCTTCTCCAGGTACAGAGCCCAGTGGACAGGACCTGACCTTTACGATGACCTGTAGACCCCACGGTTGTCATAGCACCAGCACAAACAGTAGGCTTTTGACTAATGTATAGGCGCCCCTTGTTGGTGGTTTAGGAGTATAACAGCTGTTTGGTCATCCTGAGATAGTAGTGTTCTCTGCTCCCCTCTAGTGGATGGAAGAGAGAACTACAACACTACTGGGTTTCAGTCACTGCTCTGCTTGTACACAAGACAGACCAGTACATGCACTCCCCTTATAAGAACCACATCAGAGCTGGACTACTCGGACTCTGACTCTGAAGGTGAAGTACATTGTAAGTACAGCTTCCCACCCCACAATCATGCATCTCTATAAACAGTTGGTTCTTCTATCCACTTCACTGCTGTGCTGCATCACTCCTGGTCCGGAGAATCCTGGTAACTATCTACACACATGGACTCTGATGATGGACGGTTATGTCCACTGTGTGTTGGTACAAGGCTCTAATCATTCATCAATATGCATTTTACAATATTGACATGTCACCCTCAATAAGGCAACAGAAAAGCTTTACAGTTTCAACATGACACATGATTATAGACATCAATAGGTTGAATTACAGTAAAGAATCATACAACAGTCATTCACTCCACTAAGTGTCCAGCCCAACTAGTCACATGACCAGCCCAACTAGTCACATCCGTGTCCTTGTCCCCTGTATCTCTACTATCTACAACCGAGTGACTCTCTGATCATCTGATCACCATTATCTCTGATGGTGATTCTCCCACCAGTAGCTCTCACAGTGATCAATACATTGACTCTCTCCACAGAATTCATGACAATGAGCAGGTCAAGTGCCATCAGATGACAATTTTGCCTCGAAAATATCACTAATATTTCAGACAAACCACCGCCATATTAGCATAATGCAAAGTTTAATTTCGGTCTGTGTACGTTTTTGCCATTCGTTTTTTTGTGACAAATAATGACAACCAAGAATGACAGTTAGTTCTTTTAATTTTTTATTAAGCACCAGATCTGCAACATACAGGCAACATTTTCTTGATGGGTTCAAACTCTCTCATATGAATGGGCTGTCATATGACATGATATAATAGAGTATGGGGTAGTGAGGTAGTTATAGAGTGTGGGGTGTACTGGGGTGGTTGGTGAGTGAGGGGTAGTGTGTGAGTGTGGTGTATAATTGGGGTAGTGTGTGGGGTTAATGGGGTAGTATGTGGGGTTAATGGGGTAGTGTGTGAGTGAGGTGTAGAAAGTGTGGGGTACACTCTTGGAAACAAAGGTTCTTCATTTGTATAAACAAAGGGATGTTGGAAAGGCAGGAGGAACAGGAAAACATATGAAGATGAAGAAGAGAACCATGACTGGTCAGAAGAGGAAAGATGGAGATGCTGTAGATGGTGGTGGGGGGGGGCGGCATCTTTAATCTTCAAATACGTTCAATCTGAGGAAAATAACAGAAAAAGGGAAGTGAGAGATAATAAGACGCTCACATACAGACTGTTGACATTAGACAAACAACTTCACGTTCAACTACACGTCTGTTTGAAATGTGTATCCTACTACTAACTCCTCTTCCCTGTGTGCTCTATTTCTCACCTCAACTTTCTTTTTTGCCAAATTGTCATTTTTTGATCAGGAAACATGGCCGCCTCTGGGTCATCTTGCAGGTCCTCTGCAAAATGTTCCCCACCCGCCATTCCTTCAAGCCTCCGCTCTCTCTTTTTCGAGGCCCACTTCTCATATCGGTCCACCTCCTTTTGTTTCTTGGCACCTTTCTTCTGGGCCTTTTCGTCCTGGAACTTATTCCAGCTTTCCTCTAACTTCTGCCTCTTCTCCTCCGTCTCTAAGAGCTCCTCCCTCTTCTCCTGCTCTCTCTGGGCACGGGTGCGCAGCGTGTGTGTGGCCATTGAAGCCACGCCCCCAGCCATGGCACCTGACAGAGAGAAGGACAATATCCAATAGTACCAAGTTTAGAATAAAATAGAACAGTCAGATATACATATCGAACAAAACATTTACAGTAACTGACTTGTTTTTTCAGAGAGGAAGGCCTTACCGTTGATGTACACCTCGTGCCCCTCCTCCTTCTCTCTCTTGAAGGTCCTATCAATCTTCCGGAGGTTGCGCTCCTTCATCTTCTGGTTAACCCAGTTGAACGCTCTTCTCCGGAAGCTCTTGTCTTTCTTCGGTTCCTCTGCCTCCATTTCAGTCTGTTGTTCATCTCTCTCCTTCTCTAGTGTTTTCTTTTTTTCATCCTCCATTTGTCTTGCCATGTTGTATTGCTCTTCCAACTGTTTCACCAGTGCGTACTGTTGCTCCTCCTCTTTCTGGATTCTCTCTCTCTCTAACTCTTTTTCTTTTTCTTTTTCTAGCTCTTTTCTCTCTTTCTTCTGCTGTTTAGCAACCTTCTTCTTCTCCTCCTCCTCCTCCCTTAGTTTTGTCTCCTCTCTCTCCCTCTCTATTTTTTGTTCTTGTTCTCTCTGTCTATCAATCTCTCTTTGTTTTGCCTCCTCTCTCCTCCTCTCAATGAGTTGTTGTTGTTTCTCTTTCTGTATTTTCTCTCTTTTCTGTTTCTCCTCCTCTCTCTGCATTCTCTCTCTCTCTAAGTGTTTTTGCTTTTCTTGCTCCATCTCTCTTTTTTTGTCCTCAGCCTGCTTTTCGGCTTTCTTCCTTTCCTCCTCCTCTCTCTGTCTTGCATCCTCTCTCTTCCTTTCCATTTCTTGTTCCTCCTCTCTCTGCTTTTTTGTTCGAGCAATCTCTTTTTGTTTTTCTTCCTCTTCCTTCTCTTTCTCTTTTTCTGTCTGGATTCTCACTTCCTCTAACTTTCTTCTCCTCTCCCTTTCAATTTCTCTCATTTCTCCAACCATCCGTTGTTTTGCAGCCTTGTTCCTCTCCTCCTCATTTTCTCTTGTCTCTATTTGTGTTACCTCATTTCTCCTCTCTTTCTGTTCCTCCTCCTCTCTCTGGTTTCTCACTCTCTCTAACTGTTTTAGTTTTTCTTTCTCCACCTCTCTTTTCTGTTTTTCAGCTTCATTCTTCCCCTCCTCTTTCTGTCTTTCCTCTTCTTTCTCCTTTTCTTTCTGGATTCTTGCTTGCTCTACATTTATTCTCCTCTCTCTTTCAATTTCTCTCATTTCTCCAGCCATCCGTTGTTTTGTAGCCTTCTTCTTTTCCTCTTCATCATTTGGTTCAGTCTCCTCTATCTTTCTCTCCTTTCCTTTTTCTAATTGTGTTTCTCGTTTAAATCTATCAATCTCTCTTTGTTTTACCTCCCTTTCCATCTCCTTCTGTTTTGCCTGCTCCCTCTGGCTTATCTCTCCCTCCACCTGCTTTTTTGGGACAGTCGTCTCCTCTTCCTCTCCTTGAATTGCAAAATATTTCTTCCACTCCATCTCAAATTCTTTTTCTGTTTCTCTTTCTAAATGCTTCTGAAATTCCCTCTGTCTTTCCTCCTCTCTCCTGATCTTTTTCTGCATCTCAGTTTCAGCTTGTTTCTTCCCTCTATCTCCCTCTAGTATTCTCTCTCTTTTGACATCCATTTTGCTTGCTCTACTGTACTGAGTGTCCATTTTTGTCTCTGAAGTACTTTTTCCCTCCTCTCCATGTCTCTTCTCTGTATCATCTGCAATCAAGTCCATTATCCAAGCCTTCTTGGCTGTTTGATTTCTCTGTCTTCCAGCAGGCAACTGTCCATTATCTCTCTCTATCTCTATTTTTGCTTTTTTCACATTTAGTTCTTTGTGTATCTCAGAAGCTGTCTTTCTATCAATCTCTCTTTGTCCACCCTCCCTCCGCCCCATCTTCTGCTTTTCCTCGACTATCTGGATAGAATCCCCCACTGTCAGTTTCTGTCCCTGTTGTATTCTCTCATTGTGTCTTTCCACCTCTTTCTGTTTTGTTTCTTCATCGAACACAAACAAGTCGTCTACACGTGCCTTCCTTTGGACTAGATTTCTCTGTCCATGAGGAGACAACTCTCCTTCCTTCTCTTTTTCCATCTCACTTTGATCTTCCTCTATCTGTTGTTTTGGAACCTTTCTTCTCCCTGCCACCACTCCCGTTCCCTCCATCTTTCTATTCTGTTCATCAACATTCTGAATCTTCTTTTCATCACCTGCAAACAAGTCCACCATCCATCCCTTATTTTCTGGAAGATTTCTCTGTCTTCTAATCGGCACCTGTCCTTCCCTTTCTTCCTCCATCTCTCTATTTTTCTCCACCATCTGTTTGGTCCCTTCATTCCTCTTCTCATCCTCTTCCTCTCTCTTTCCCTCCATCTTCATTTCCTTCCCTAGTTCTCCTCTAATCTCAGAAGCTGTCTTTCTATCAATCTCTCTTTGTCCTGCCTCCCTCCGCCCCATCTTCTGCTTTTCCTCGACTATCTGGATAGAATCCCCCACTGTCAGTTTCTGTCCCTGTTGTATTCTCTCATTGTGTCTCTCCACCTCTTTCTGTTTCGTTTCTTCATCGAACACAAACAAGTCGTCTACACGTGCCTTCCTTTGGGCTAGATTTCTCTGTCCATGAGGAGACAACTCTCCTTCCTTCTCTTTTTCCATCTCACTTTGATCTTCCTCTATCTGTTGTTTTGGAACCTTTCTTCTCCCTGCCACCACTCCCGTTCCCTCCATCTTTCTATTCTTCTGTTCATCAACATTCTGAATCTTCTTTTCATCACCTGCAAACAAGTCCACCATCCATCCCTTATTTTCTGGAAGATTTCTCTGTCTTCTAATCGGCACCTGTCCTTCCCTTTCTTCCTCAATCTCTCTATTTTTCTCCACCATCTGTTTGGTCCCTTCATTCCTCTTCTCATCCTCTTCCTCTCTCTTTCCCTCCATCTTCATTTCCTTTCCTAGTTCTCCTCTAATCTCAGAAGTGGTCCTTCTATTCGTCTCTCTTTGTCCTGCCTCCCTCCGCCCCATCTTCTGCTTTTCCTCGACTATCTGGATAGAATCCCCCACTGTCAGTTTCTGTCCCTGTTGTATTCTCTCATTGTGTCTCTCCACCTCTTTCTGTTTCGTTTCTTCATCGAACACAAACAAGTCGTCTACACGTGCCTTCCTTTGGGCTAGATTTCTCTGTCCATGAGGAGACAACTCTCCTTCCTTCTCTTTTTCCATCTCACTTTGATCTTCCTCTATCTGTTGTTTTGGAACCTTTCTTCTCCCTGCCACCACTCCCGTTCCCTCCATCTTTATATTATTCTGTTCATCAACATTCTGAATCTTCTTTTCATCACCTGCAAACAAGTCCAACATCCATCCCTTATTTTCTGGAAGATTTCTCTGTCTTCTAATCGGCACCTGTCCTTCCCTTTCTTCCCCCATCTCTCTATTTTTCTCCACCATCTGTTTGGTCCCTTCATTCCTCATCTCATCCTCTTCCTCTCTCTTTCCCTCCATCTTCATTTCCTTCCCTAGTTCTCCTTTAATCTCAGAAGCGGTCCTTCTATGCGTCTCTCTTTGTCCCTCCTCTTTCGGACTCTCCATCTTTTTCTCATCCTGCATCTGGACAATGTCCCTTACTGTCAGTGTCTGTCTCTGTCTTATTTTATCATTGCATTTTTCCACCTCTTTCTGTCTCTTCTCGTCATCCTCTGCAGACAAGATATCTATCCACACCTTCTTTTCTTCTGGATGTTTCTGTCCATTAGTACACAACTGTGGTTTGTGTTCCACATTCATCTCTCCTTTCCCTTCATTGATGATATCCTTTCGTCCCACTTTTCTATTCTGCTCCTTCCACTTTCTCTCAATCTCAACTTCTTGTCTCTCTGAATTGTTCTTTCTGTCAGACTCTGTCTGTCCTTCTTTTTCCTCCTCCATCTGATTCTCTGTCTCTGCATGGGTTGTCCCCCTCTCTCTTTTCTTTTGTTTCTGTTTCTCCACATGAAGAACATGTTGCTCTTCCTTTCCCAGATGGTCCTCTCTTATCATTGACCTCACCAGATCTTCAAGTGTGTCAATCTTCCTCTGCTTTTCCTTCGTCTCTGTCTCCGCTGCCCTTGCCTGATCTTGGAGTATTTTCATGTCTCGTTGCAGCTTCATGACTCCCTTCATTTCTTTATTCTTTTTCTTTGGCTCCCTCTCCATTTCGGTGTCACTGTCTTCCTCACTCTTTTTTGAACATGTGAACATATGAACATGTGAATGGCTCATAAAGACAACTAGCAGCACACTGTCCTTACAGAAAATCACACACCATTGGATCTGTCTCATTAGACTTGAAGGGGCAATCTGGGATTGCTCCCTGCATAATTCATTTTTTTACCATCAAACTTCCAATAAGTCTCCAATTGTATTTAACCTTTATTTTAGCAGGGAGTCCCTTTGAGACCAAGGTCTCAGTTTACAACCATACATAATACAAACACAAAATTACAACATTCGAAAACACAATCAAGAAAAACAAACACATTTTTCAACAAAGTCCTCAATGAAAACTTTAAACTGCCCTCAAAACCTTAAACTGAAACGTTCTCTGCAGATTGTTCCAGCAGTTCTCTGCACCACAACTAAAACCCAATTCGGTGGAGACCCGAGGAACCTCAAGAGTTAACCAACTCTGAGAACGAGTTAGGTATAACAATCAGGCCCTTAGAACACTTCATATATAGATGAGGACCATCAACAGTGGTAATATTGATGTAATAATAGTAGAACTGTAGTTTATTGTAATTTACTCTCACCTGTAAAAAGGGAAAACGCTTTTTGTTTTCCTCAAAATGGTCGTCCAGATCCTTAGAAATATGTGCAATACGTGCCTCTACTGCAAGGTCCACTTGATATTGCTGCTCCCTCTTTCTTTAGGGTAAGTAATCTTTGTTATTCCTGAGAGACTATTATCTTAGCACCAGGCAATAGAAGTATACTTTACACAAGTAAAAAAAATAAAGAAGCTCTACAGAGTAGCAACACAGCGACAGGCACAGCGGTCATGGATACATTCAGGTCAATCATGGATAAATTATTTCATCTTCCTTCCAAAATTCTAAATTCTAAATCATTGACTAAATCAAGCATTAGACCAAATTGCATTTCCATTGGAGATGGCTGATCTTTTCATAATACAGTAACCTATATATACTATATTTCTGTGTGTGGTTCATCCCTTACCTTTCATTAGCCATTGAAAATGTCAATTGCTCCAAAACATGAAATCTGTGTGCAAAAGCGCTGTGAAATTCAGTCCAAGGATCCTCCTTTTGCGTGGACATTTTTCCTGTCAGCCTTGAATAAAAAAGAATCAGGGCATCACATTATGTCTAGAAATTGAGATTTTGTAGTAAAGATGTCTTAGAACAGCAAGCATCTTTACATTAAATGCAAAACAGTAGATTGATATCCATAAAATGTCACTCAAGTTTCAGTCCGCCAAAGACCATTAGCTCTCACTCCTCTTTAATCTACCCAGGCAGAACCAAGACCACTACCCTTTAACCTACCCAGACAGAACCAAGACCACTACCCTTTAACCTACCCAGACAGAACAAAGACCACTACCCTTTAACCTACCCAGACAGAACCAAGACCACTACCCTTTAACCTACCCAGACAGAACCAAGACCACTATCCTTTAACCTACCCAGACAGAACCAAGGCTACTACCCTTAAACCTACCCAGACAGAACCAAGACCACTACCCTTTAACCTACCCAGACAGAACCAAGACTACTACCCTTCTAACCGATCTTTAACCAACCCAGACAAAACCAAGGCCACTACCCCTCCAACCGGTCTTTACCTACTCAGACAGAGCCAAGACCACTACCTCTCCAACCGGTCTTTACCTACCCAGACAGAACCAAGGCTACTGCCCCTCCAACCGGTCTTTACCTACCCAGACAGAGCCAAGACCACTCCCCCTCCAACTGGTCTATACCTACCCAGACAGAACCAAGGCTACTACCCCTCCAACCGGTCTTTACCTACCCAGACAGAACCAAGGCTACTACCCCTCCAACCAGTCTTTACCTACCCAGACAGAGCCAAGACCACTACCCCTCCAACCGGTCTTTACCTACCCAGACAGAACCAAGGCCGCTAAACCTCTAACCGGTCTCTGCCTAATAGGGAAGTCAAGTCATACTTTAAAGATATTTAACTGATTTAAATCCACGGTAAAACATTGTGGATGTACTGTACATTGTCTATGCTGACTGTGTTTACTAAATGTTGTGTTGTTGCCTGATATGACACATTGTGTTTCTGTACCTCTGTGTTGTGATGTCTGTCTGTCTTGTGCTGTACAGTAACTGTTCTGTATTGACTTGTGTGTTTGTAATGTGTCCCTGTACCTCTGTGCTGTGTCTGTCTGTCTTGTTGTCAAGTGTTTAGTTATTGACTACAATTTAAATAACTTTTTAAAAACTTTTACAAATTTACAATAGATGCATTCAAATTATATGAGCATTGAGCAAGAAGTACTTACTATCACTAGGAGGTTGACACAGTGGCTTGGTTACTGCTCATCAAGGCATAGTATATATACAGCTTAGTAAATTGTATACACTGCATTGATGAACAGCAAGTATCTTTACAGTTCATTTATATACGTTAAACTTTCTTGTTGGTTTGTTGGTTGTTGCACACCATGCAACAGCATACTTCAAGCCAATATCTTCATAAAGATTCAATTCTGTAATATATAATCTGCTTGTCGATGTATTTATCAGAAATAAGGAGAGTAAAACATACCTTGCCAGCAATGCTGGTCTTTGTCTGTCAGTCAATCTCAATTATTTTCTTAACCAAGGCCAAGACGGGCTGCATACAGTACAACTGCTAGAATAATAGAGATAGGACATCTATGGATATAATATTGAACGTCTGGAAAATTTCGTCATCTGTGATGTCATAACCCATTGTTACATAGGCCTACAGACACGCCGTGTCTTACCGCGACTCAAATCATACATGCCAAACCATTTTTATTTAATGCGTCAGTATTGTTATAATTGTAATAATAATAATTATAATAATAATTATAATAATAATGTATTTATTTTGTATAGCGCTTTTCTCAGTCCTCAAACACACTACATTCCATGGAGAAAAAATAGATAGATAAATAAAAAGTGAAACAAAAGCACAGTCAGTAAAAACAACAATACTGACGGACTAAAGATTTAAAGCAAGTTTAAAAAGATGGTTGTTAAATGTGTTGGTGATATGTTGACAGACGGCTGCATAATAAATGGAAAGATTCTAATAAGTCTCGACAAGTAGTTGGACAATTGTTGGCCCATGTCGGCATGTACCGCTAGAGGGCGCGGCGGAGGTGGTGGACAGTTCGCTGTGGGCTCGAGTTGCCGTTGTGTCCTTAGTTGGCAGTTGAGACTCAGGCGACACTGAGGACAGCCAGCTCACCCTTTTTACCTTCTATTACTCTTTCAGGTTAGTGAAATGTCAACAAACACCTCGACGTTTAGACTAGGCCCAAATGGTAGCTAACCCCAATATGTAGATGGTGTTAAATGTATTTGGAATGATTGATTGAGGCTGGCATGTAGAGTTCACCAGCTAAGCTAGCTCGGCTAACCGTTGGCATGGCTAACTAGCGAGTGAAAACCGAGTGGGTTTGATGCCAATATTTTCATGAGATACCGTCAAGTATAAATGTCAGATACGCTTGTCCAGAAACAGAACAGCCGTGATTACAGATGAACTAAAGAGAGGGAACACGTCCTTGAAACTGACCTCGGTACAAGGATATGATCCTAGGTTTTACAAATGCTTTATTGAGACCAAGTACCGCGAAGACCCGGTACAATGACGATACGTAAAGGTGTTGTTGTTGGTTAAGGCATAACCTTGAATGACTTGTACAGTACCTATTTTCCTCTTCCTAAATCTATGTTCATAACCTCACACCAGTACTTCAGCTCCAGTCTGTCTTTGTGTGTGTAGCTGTAGGAACCCAGCCAGTGATCTCCATTGAGGGATGCAGAGAGGGAGGGACGGGTCTGCTGTGTGAATCTAAAGGCTGGCACCCTGAGCCTGAGATGGTGTGGCTGGACAGTGAAGCAGTCCCTCTCTCTGCTGGGTCTCCAGAGACACACAGGGACTCTATAAGAGGACTCCACACAGTCAAACTACCTGTCATTGTACATAGTAAAATTTGATATCCTTTTGTTTGAAAGTACTGTTTTTTTTTTCCTTCTGGGTGACATCTAACAAAATCAACCTTGTTTACTTGGTACAAGGCTGAAGTCGATTTAGAATGATTTATGTTTCAGGTGAGCTGTTTGACCGCACCAACCCATGGATGGTTGTCTTTGGTGTTTCTGTCATTGTCATTGGATTACCTCTGGCCATCTACTTCCTGGTGAAAGGATGTTGAGCGGAAGGTGAAGTCACATGATGATTTGAAGGTTTATTCATTTGGCAGTGAGTGTTTGTCAGTGTTGTTTATACAGAATGGTAGTCATTTTTCAAGCTCTGGTCTAAACTTTGAAATGTTTATACTGAAGACATTTCTCTGTCTTTTACTCTGCTCATAGGTGACCTCAACCAGCAGCGGGGTCAGTAGTGGCTATATCATCTTAGTCAACTTCCATTCGACCACATCTCCATTTGAATAATTTAGATGATTTGGTGGTTCATTCATTTGGCAGTAAGTGTTTGTTAGTGTTGTTTATACAGAATGCTAGCATGTGTGCTATGCTCTGGTTCATCTCAGTCCATTTCCATTTAACCACATTTACATTTTAGTCATTTAGCAGACTCTCTAATCCAGAGTGACTTACAATTCAGTACATTTGTCTAAAGTAACTAAATCAACTATACATACAGAATATGTGCCACAAGCAGTCAGAGTGCAGTCCAGGTTAGCCTCACTGAGATCAAATCCCTTTAACAAGAGAGGCCTGGCCCTGATTCCTGTATGGCCTTCAGGTCATTGAACACTCTCACTGTAAAGGCCCACACCAGAGTGTGGCTCTGACTCTCAGACTCATTAAGCGTCAGGGTACATATTGTCTTTTAACTTGGTCCTCTGTGGCTGAGTTGGTAGAGCATGGCGCTAACAACGCTTAGGTTGTGGGTTTGATTCCTGCTGGGACCATATATACTGAAATGTATGCACTCACTGCAATGTAAGTCGCTTTGGATAAAAGCATCAGCTAAATGGCAGATATATTATTTTTATATTATTAACTTGTCTAAGATGTTGTCATTGACTTCTATTCATCTGTTTGTCTACAGATGATCTTTCTAATCAGCTGGGTGAGTAGGTCGAGAGTGTATTATCATATGTGACAGCTTCTTGTACAGAGCTTCATTGACTTGATCATGTAGACTTATATTTAAAGCCATAGAATTAGATTGTATCTGTTACAGTTCCCTCTCCTAACCAACCCTCTGGCACCACCCCGAGGCCGCGGCGGTCATCACTGGAGCGTCTTCCCAGTCGACAGCGCACCTGCACCCTATCCCCAATCAACGCACCTGCAACCCATCCCCAATCAACGGCCTACTTAAACCCTGCCTGAGCTTCAGTCCAGTGCCAGAACGTACTGCAACCACACAGTAACCTCTAGAGTATTCTCATCGCTACGCTTCAGCCCTCCAGTGTTTTCTTTCCGTCTCCTCGTCGTTGCCTCACCCCTTGTCTCCTGTGTTTGCCTCCTGCAGTCCTGACCTCATTGGTTTCCCCTCGTCGACCCTCCCACGGACCTAGCCCCTTGCCTGTTACTGGACCTCCCCGCCTGCTCGACCCACTGCCTGTCCGGAAACCCGTCTGCCTGCCCGACCACCTGCCTGTCTGACTACCTGCCCGTCTGACTACCCGTTCTCCTGCCGACCCTGGACCGACCCTCGACTACTCTCTTTGGATTCTCCACTCGTCCCCATTCCCCTTTTCCCTGTTATTATTATTATTATTATTATTATTATTATTATTATAATTAAAGATGCCTTCGGGCAATATGGCTTTTCTCCGCTCCCTGTGCCGTCATTGGTTCCACACGAACGTCCTCGCGTGACAGTATCTGTCATATAATATAACAGTACCCATTTAAAAACAATGTACTGCATGAAAGTCTATAAAGTAAAATATGTCTTTCTGGTTTTGGCCTCATTGATGGTGTGATGTTTGATTTCATAATGCGTTCAGTACTATAGTATAAGTTCAGTACTAAAATATCAACGTATGAGAAGCTTTTGTATTTGTTCCTTCTGCGATGAAAACATGTTCATGAAGTATTCATTTATACTCGTGTAGACACGGCTTGTCTGTTTATTTTCATTTACTCTCAGATTTTGTGAACATGGGAAGGAATCCAGGTTAAATTGGAATTGTATAAACCAAATCAAAATTAAATAAATCATATTGGAAAGCAGGGACACATTTCACTTACAGTGTCCCCATGTTATTTGCAGACAAACCTTGTGCATGTTCATACTGTACTCAGTCTATCATTTAGTAGTGTTGATCACCAACCATGTGGTTTACAGCTATACGCTTGGTAAAGCCAGGCTGTTCATCTACAGTCAATAACTTTAGTATAGTATAGTGGCCATGTTGTGTTAGAGGGTTCATAGTCATGACATGCAGTCCCCCAGGTTAATATGATTTCTATTTATACTGTATTTGCTAATTTAGTCATAAAGTTGATCATGATGTGAACTGTTTGTTTCTCTCCACAGTGGATGTGACTCCAGACCCTGATACTGCATTCAGGGACCATATTCGTTGTTTTCTTCTCTGCTACATTTGAAAAGAAGTGTGTATATTTTTATTGGAAGTGTGTGTGTGTGTGTGTGTGTGTGTGATAGAGAGAGAGAGAGACACTGGGGCTTCCTTGGGGTTAGGGCTGAATCAAATGTGTTACTACCCATGTTTTCATTGGGGTTTACCTATAGGGATTCTGTTCTGGAGGGGAGGGGAGGAGAGAGGGAGAGAGAGGGAGAGAGGGTGGGAGGGGAAGAGAGAGGGAGAGAGAGAGGCTTCCTTGGGTAACATCCAGGGGCTAGGACTGAATCAAATGTGGAACAACCCATGTTTTCATTGTGGTTTAACCATAGGGATTCTGTTCTGGAGGGGAGGGGAGGAGGGAGAGAGAGTGAGAGGGAGGGGAGGGGAGGAGAGGGAGAGAGAGAGAGGCTTCCTTGGGTAACATCCAGGGGCTAGGACTGAATCAAATGTGGAACAACCCATGTTTTCATTGTGGTTTAAACATAGGGATTCCGTGTGCACTGACATCTATACCTGCAGATGTAGCGGAGATGATTTGGAGTCACACTGTGGTGATGAGGTAGCCTGAGGTAGCCCTGCCTGAGAGTGTCGCCTCAGACCTTGAGGATGTCGTCTTGGCCAAATGGTTACCAGAAGGTTCCCTGAATTGATTGAGGTAAGTACCAGAAGGTACCCTGAATTGATTGAGGTAAGTACCAGAAGGTGCCCTGAATTGATTGAGGTAAGTACCAGAAGGTACCCTTTGTTACCACATACAGTAGCTACCAAATAGTTTCTTCATAAATGCTGGATAAATACCAGCTTAATGACTGTATGACAAGTGTATCCTGTGACAAGTGTATCATGTATGTGGGTCCACAGTGATAGTTGCTTTTATTGCAGACAGTGGCTGGAGCCCCTCTGTTGTTTCATCTGTTGCAGGTCAATGGCATGTATGACCTTTAGCACTCTTGGTGGTGAGTGTTCTGGAACTCTTTGTCGGTTGGTGAGTTAAGTTAAGTTCCAGAGGTGGGGCTCTTAAGCTCAGTGCAGATTTGACATTGCCACTCATGGCTGCATGCATGAAAAACAAGAGCATGCCATTTTCCAGATGAATTAAAGATATTTTAATTGAATTAAATTGGGACTGGTTATCTATCTGTGTCGCACTTAAACAGAGTGTGCTCTTATCCAAAGTGCACTTCTCAGGATTCGCCTGTATTTCAAACAAATTTTTAGTCTGTTGCCTTTTTGTTTTTTTTCAATTCTATGTATTCATGCATTTATAGAACAGCTTTTCTGTTCGCTGTGGCTCGAGAGATGGTGCTCCTAGGAAACAGGGAACTCAAGACAAAAGAAGAGCAACATGAAGAAAGTCTTAAGAAGACAGAAGTGCAGAGAAGGAAGAAGAAGAAAAACATTAAGAAATGGAAGAAGGAGAAGAAACCACCCTTGGTATTTGAGAGACAGGTGGAGATCCTCACTGAAAGTGACATGGAGAAAGAGAGGAGTGAAGAAAAACAAGAAAAAGAAGAAATGATGAAAGAGGTGGAGGAGGAAAGAGAGATGACAAACACAGCTGATAAGAAACGGTGGATGGAGGACTTGTTGGCTGATGATGAAAAGAATATTCAGAACGAACTGTCTTTCATCTGTTCTTTATGTCAGTTCAACTGACTCAGGAGCTGGGTAAGTAGCACCTTCAACTAGTCACTACAGTATGCTTCATCTTCTGGTGTCCATGTTTATGATGCTCATCTGTTCTTCATATGTACAGATATGCTCAAGATGATGCAGGGTAAGTAGCACCGTAGTAGCTAGCTTCCTGATGTTCTCACTGGATTTCATGCATTTGTCACAACAGATGATCTCATTAAGCGTCAGGGTACATTGTCTTTTAACTTTGTCTAAGATGTTGTCATTGACTTCTATTCATCTGTTTGTCTACAGATCATCTTTCTAATCAGCTGGGTGAGTAGTCCAAGAGTGTATTATCATATGTGATAGCTTCTTGTACAGAGCTTCTGTAGCAATGTCCGTTTGTACACAGAGGCAGACGCAGTATGGAGGTAAGGGATTTTCTCCCGTTTATTTCAACAAAGGGGTCCGCTGGCTCGGCTCGGCTTTCCAGCCTCGTTCAAAGTCTTTTGGCCCTTTGGTCCTGTGCTCGGCTCGGCTCTCCTCTGCTCTCGCCGTCAGCTTCTCCAGCTTAGCTCCCTTACTGAAATGGCAGAAGCACACCCATCTTAAACATTCGCCGGCGAGACTTAATTCGCAGCAGGTGTGCAACAAAAGTCTCGCCGACACAACCCCGGCCACGGTCCTGTAGCTCCCTCTACAGGCCGAACGCTGCATGTCCCCCCACATACCCCCACCGCCCGACACAGGCCGGGGACCCGACGGCCGACGACCTACTCCCCCCCCCCTGCCCGGGAGAGGAAGTCTGCCACGACCATCTGCGCCCCCGGTCTGTGCACGACGGAAAAGTTGAAGGGCTGCAACGCGAGGTACCACCGGGTGATCCTCGCGTTGACATCCTTCATGCGGTGGAGCCACTGGAGGGGGGCATGGTCGGAGTAGAGGGTGAAGGCGCGACCCAGCAGGTAGTAGCGGAGGGTGCCGACCGCCCACTTGATGGCCAGGCACTCCTTCTCCACGGTGCTGTACCGGCCCTCCCTCTCCGACAGCTTACGGCTCAGGTACAGCACCGGCCGGTCGGCCCCCTCCACGCGCTGGGTCAGCACTGCTCCCAGCCCTCTATCCGACGCGTCCGTCTGTAGGGAGAAAGGGAGGTTAAAATCAGGCGCATACAGGACCGTTTCTCCACAAAGAGCCCCCTTAAGGGCCTCGAACGACCCCTGGCACTGGCCCGACCATTGGACCGGATCCGGGGCCCCCTTCCGGGTGAGGTCCGTCAAGGGACTGGCCAGCTCTGAAAACCCCGGTACGAACTGGCGGTAATATCCCGCCAGCCCCAGGAAGGCCCTCACCTCCTTCTTTGTCTTGGGCCGGGGAGAGGCGGCGATAGCCGCAGTCTTTTCAATCTGCGGTCGCACCTCCCCCCGTCCCAAGTGGTACCCCAGATACCGGATCTCCCTCCGCCCGATCACGCACTTTTTCGGGTTGGCCGTTAGCCCCGCCTGCCTCAGGGACCGCAGAACAGCAGCCACCCTCCGCACATGCTGCGGCCAGGTGTCACTGTGGACGACAATGTCGTCTAGGTAGGCCGCAGCATAGGCGGCGTGCGGCCGCAGAATACGGTCCATGAGGCGCTGAAAAGTGGCTGGGGCTCCGAACAACCCGAAAGGGAGCACGGTGAACTGGAATAACCCGAGCGGAGTGGAGAATGCCGTTTTCTCCCGGGACACCGGCGAGAGTGGAATCTGCCAGTATCCCTTCGTGCAATCCAATGTCGTGAAGTACCTGGCCGTACCAAGCCGGTCCAAGAGCTCGTCGACCCGGGGCATCGGATAGGCATCGAACTTGGAGACCGCATTAACCCGTCTATAATCCACACAGAACCGTATAGTCCCATCTGGCTTGTTGACAAGCACGATGGGGCTACACCAATCACTGCGGGACTCCTCGACCACACCCAGCTCCAGCATGGCTTCCAACTCCCGGCACACAACGTCTCGTTTGTGCACCGGCAACCTATAGGGACGCGTGCGCACCGTTAAACCCGGCTGCGTTTCTATATGGTGGTCGATGAGCGTAGTCCGACCGGGCAGGGGAGAGAACACGTCGGCGAACTTAAGCTGCAAATCTGCAACGTCCGCGGCCTGGCTAGCAGAGAGATGGGTATCAATATCGACCGGAGTGCTACCTTTCGATTTTGGGACTTCCGGACCGAACTCCTCTCTCTCTGGAACTATCGTAGCCAGAGCAACAGTGACCACGTCGTTCCATTTTTTTAGGAGATTGACGTGATACACCTGCAAGCTATCCCCCCGGTCCGAGCGTATAACCTCATAATCCACGTCCCCCATGCGACGTGTGACCACAAACGGCCCTTGCCACTTCGCGAGTAATTTCGTGCTGGAGGTGGGTAACAGTACGAGCACCTTGTCTCCCGGTGTAAACTCTCGTAGGGTAGCCCCCCTGTCATACAGGCGTTTCTGACGCTCCTGGGCTTGCAGCAAATGCTCACGTGAGATAGCCCCTAGGGCGTGGAGCTTTGTGCGCAAGTCGAGGACGTACTGGATCTCATTCTTACTGTCGCTAGACCCTTCCTCCCAATTTTCTTTAAACAGGTCTAGGACACCCCGGGGCTTACGGCCGTAGAGTAATTCAAACGGGGAAAACCCGGTGGAAGCTTGGGGAACTTCCCGCACCGCAAACAACAGGGGATCTAGCCATTTATGCCAATTCCGACTATCCTCGTGGACAAACTTCCGGATCATTGACTTCAAGGTCCGATTGAACCGCTCACAAAGGCCGTCCGTGGCCGGGTGGTAAACACTGGTTCGAATCGCCTTGATGTTCAGCAAGCCATACAGTTCCTTGAGGGTGCGTGACATAAAATTAGTGCCCTGATCGGTGAGAATCTCTTTCGGGATTCCCACGCGGGAGATGACTTGAAACAATGCTTGCGCTACACTCCTGGCAGAGGTATTGCGCAGAGGTATTGCCTCGGGGTATCGGGTGGCGTAATCTATCAAGACCAACACAAATCGATAACCCTGTGTGCTCCGCTCAAATGGCCCGATAATATCCATCGCAATGCGGTCGAAGGGGTTCTCGACCAATGGTAAGGGCCGCAAGGGGGCCCGTGGGATGGCCGGGGGATTTACTAACTGACATTCCCGACAGGATGCGCACCACCTACGCACCTCTGCCCGAATCCCCGGCCAATAAAATCGAGCCATTATACGGTGCAGTGTTTTGTCATACCCTAGATGGCCCGCCATGGGGTTGAAATGAGCCGCCTGGAAGACCATTTCGCGGCGGCTGCGGGGAACCAGCAACTGGGTTACCTCCTCCTGACTATGTGAGTCACGACTTACTCGGTATAACCTGTCGCTGATAATCGCGAAATAGGGGTGGGCGCGCACTGTGTCTGGCCGTATCAAAGTACCATCAATTGCTATCACTTGGTCAAAGGCTGATCTGAGGGTCTCATCACGAGACTGCTCGAGGGGGAAGTCGCCTAGCAGCGGATAGTTCGGCGAGGAAGTCTCGGGGTGAGGCGCCCCCGCCGGCTCCGGCTCCCCGGCAGTGTCGCGAGGCGCCGCCTCGGCACAGAGCACATTACACGCCACACACCTCCCTAGCTGTCGTGCACGCATCCCGGTAGCCCTCTTTACCGCTTGAGGAAACCCCTCCCAATCCACACCTAGAATCAGGGGATGCGTGAGGCGTGGGCTAACCGCCGCCTGTACCCTATGGTTTCTCCCCTCAAAATGAATTTCGATAGCGACCAGCGGATATTCGTGAATGTCCCCATGCACACACCTCACCCGCACCCTCGATGCCTTCAACAGTGCCCCCGGTCGAACCAGGCGCTCCTGGATCATGGACTGCATACAGCCCGAATCCAAGAACGCCTGGTGCGTATCACGTTGTATCCTTACCGGAATACGATACGCCGCTCCTGGTCCGGGGGGAGGGCCCGGTATGTCGCCGATGCGGACGACCTGCCCCACGTCCATCGCCCGACACTCGGCCTGCACGTGGCCCGGCCGTCCGCACCGCCAACACACCCCCCCTGTCGCTCGCAGTTCTCTCTGCGGGGCCGGGGCTGGTTCCGGATCGGCGCGCTCCTGCCATCTCGTTCTCGGGGCGGGCGCCGGCCTCCCTCCTTCTGCTCCCCCGGCTCCTCCTGGGCGTTGTCCCCCCCCCCCTTGCCGCGGGGCCGGGGTTGGTCGTTGTGGCCCTCGCGGTGGGAGGGAGAGATGGTCCTCCGCCAGACCCACGGCGGTCTTTAGGTCCTGGGGGCGGTGGTACTGGACCCAGGCGGCGGTGCGGGCCGGGAGCCCCGCGAGGAACTGCTCCAATACCACCCGGTTCCCGACCTCCACCGCCGAGTTGTTCTCGGGGTCCAGCCACCGCCATGCGCTGTCCCCCAGCCGCTGGGCGAAGGCGAAGGGCCGGCACCCCTCCTCCATGGTCATGGCCCGGAACCGGCGTCGGTGTTCCTCCGGTGTCAGGCCCAGGCGGTCCCGAATCGCCCGGGCCAGGGACGGGTAATCCCGTTGGGCGGCCGCCGGCAAACTGTGGGCCGCGAGCTGCGCCTCCCCTGACAGGAGGGGCAGCAGATGGTAGGCCCACTCTCGGTCCGGCCACCCCGAGATCCTCGCCGTCCCCTCGAACACCGCGAGGAACGCCTCTGGGTCGTCCAGGTCCCCCATCTTCTGCAGCTGGACCTTAGGGGGACCTGGTGCCGCTCCGGTCCCCGGCGCCGGCCCGCCGGCCCCGCCCGCGAGCCTCGCCGCCGTCAGCTCCGTTAGGGTCGCCTGCTGGGTCTGCTGCAGGGCTGTCTGTTGCTCTAACACGAGCGTTATCCTCGCGATTGCCGCTGCTAGCGCGTCCATCTAGTCCTCTGTGCCCCACGTTGGGCTCCAATGTAGCAATGTCCGTTTGTACACAGAGGCAGACGCAGTATGGAGGTAAGGGATTTTCTCCCGTTTATTTCAACAAAGGGGTCCGCTGGCTCGGCTCGGCTTTCCAGCCTCGTTCAAAGTCTTTTGGCCCTTTGGTCCTGTGCTCGGCTCGGCTCTCCTCTGCTCTCGCCGTCAGCTTCTCCAGCTTAGCTCCCTTACTGAAATGGCAGAAGCACACCCATCTTAAACATTCGCCGGCGAGACTTAATTCGCAGCAGGTGTGCAACAAAAGTCTCGCCGACACAACCCCGGCCACGGTCCTGTAGCTCCCTCTACAGGCCGAACGCTGCATGTCCCCCCACAGCTTCATTGACTTGATCATGAAGATTTATATTTAAAGCCATATAATTAGATTGTATCTGTCATATAATATAACAGTACCCATTTAAAAACAAACAATGTACTGTATGAAACTCTATAAGGTAAAATATGTATTTCTGGTTTTGGCCTCATTGATGGTGTGATGTTAGATTTCATAATGCATTGTCTGAAATGACCGAACAATTCAGTACTAAAATCTCAAAGAATGAGAAGCTTTTGCTTTTGTTCCTTTTGTGATTAAAACACGCTCATGAAGTATTCATTTATACTCATATAGACACGGCTGTTCTGTTTTTGTTTTTTTTACTCAAAGATTTTGTGAACATGGGAGGGAATCCAGGTAAATCAAATTCACTGAATTGGAATTGTATAAACCAAATTAAATAAATCATCTTGGAAAGCAGGGACACATTTCATTTACAATGTCCCTATGTTACAGTTTCTGGTATTCAACATTTGTGCATGTTGATATTTGCAGACAACACTTGTGTCAAATACAGTATGAACATGTTCATTGACACATTGTTTCTGTATATTTCAGATTTTGTAACAGTCAGACAACATGCAGGTCAGTGTGTGTTCCTTTCCATCCAGTCTAACATAGATACTAATTGCTCAGCTACGCCAGCGTGTCCAAGTATGGAGGAATATGTGTTTATCAACCTTAAAACAGCAATGTTTTTCTAGGGGGTAGAGGGCAAAGGGATTCTGGACAGGGCGATGGTTTGTTAACCTGGATTTGACCTTTACACTGCTGATCACAGAACTACACAGTCCATTCTTCATTCCGCCTTGATACAATTTGTGTGATTGAATGACCATTTAGACTTCTCTTTGCTTGTGCTTTTTTTGCTAACGTTAACCTCCACAGGCCGACTGGGTGGGGAAACCTCCATTTCGCCAGAGAGGACCCCCCCATTTCAACTAATTTGGCCTTCAAAATGGCTTTGGCACTGTATTTTAGACGTTTATCACAACCAGATACTTCAATTTCATCGTGGTCTGCAACTTTCAACAGTTGCTCCTTAGTATATAAGTCTAGCAACATTTCACATGGGGCCTGAATGAAATCTTCAATCTCCAAATGTGTCTATTGGCCTACTCCTAAACACTAAAAACAAAACAAACCTTTACATTGACACCCAGATCTACAAGGTGCCCTTCATGTAGCACAGGAACAGATGAAGACAGAAGAGGAAGAAAGACAAGAGCATCCGGAGAAGAGCGTTCAACTGGGCTAACCAGAAGATGATGGAGCGCAACCTCCGGAAGATGGAGAGGACCTTCAAGAGAGAGAAGGAGGAGGGGCACGAGGTGTACTTCAACGGTAAGGCCAGACAATTAGCAATTTCTCGAAAAAAACAAGTCAGTTACTGTAAATATTTTGTTAGATCTATGTATATCTGACTGTTCTATTCTATTCTAAACTTAGTACTATTGGATATTGTCCTCTTCTCTGTCAGGCACCATTGCTGGGGGCGTGGCCTCAATGGCCACACACACGCTGCGCACCCGTGCCCAGAGAGAGCAGGAGAAGAAGGAGGAGCTCTTAGAGACGGAGGAGAAGAGGCAGAAGGAGGTGGACCGCTATGAGACATGGGCTTTGAAGAAGAGAGAGCAGGGGCTTGAAGGGATGGCGGGTGGGGAATGTTTTGCAGAGGACATGCAGGATGACCCAGAGGCGGCCAGGTTTCCAAAGCGGAAGATGACGATTTGGCAGAAAATAAATTTGAGGTGAGAAATAGAGCACAAACAGCTGCTTTTTGAGGTGTTTGGCTCAACAATAAAACTGAGTTGTTTGTCTAATGTCAACAGTCTGTATGTGAGCGTCTTATTATCTCTCACTTCCCTTTTTCTGTTATTTTCCTCAGATTGAACGTTTTTGAACAAGAATTAAGAAAAATTATTCCATTAAAACAGCTTACTGTCATTCTTGGTTTTGCCATTATTTGTCACAAAAAAACAAATGGCAAATATGTACGAAAATTAAACTTTGCATTATGCTATTATGGCGGTGGTGTGGATATTCCCTCTGCAGGGAGGAGAGAGGAAGGCAGGCGTCCATTAAAGCCAACACTGTCAATCTTCCCCAACACTCATCATTTGAACATCTCATTGTCAAACTCTCTGGTCCGCGGCCACTCATTATTGTGACTACCCCCCACCCAGACCATCAGCTGTATTTCTCCCTGAACTGTCTTCCCAACTCACCACTGTCTGCGCCATGTCAGCAAATGTGCTCCTTCTGGGTGATTTTAACATCCACATTGACTCCCCAGGCTCCACTTTGGCTACTGATTTCCTCTCACTACTGGACTGCCTGGATATCAAACAACATGTCACCTTCTCGACCCATAGCAAAGGACACAGACTCGATTTAGTTTGCTCCACTGGTCTGACCCCTCTCAATCTCACTGATCTATTACTTCCCATCTCTGATCACAAAGCTGTTTGGTTTGAGGTCCCTGCCCAAACTTACAAGGAAAAAGCTCAACGCTCCATCACATTCCGAAACATAAAACACAAAAATAATAATGACCTCACTAACCTGATCAGCACCTGCCCTTCCCCCAGCACTCACACAACTACTGATAACATAGTTATTCATTACAACACCTGTCTCTCCTCCACCCTGGATGCACTAGCCCCTCTCAAGACACACACTGTTACATTTTCTCACTATGCCTCCTGGTTCTCCCCTGAACTCCGCCTATTAAAAACCGCAGGACATCGCTTTGAGCGGTAGGTTAAAAAAACTGTCTCAACAGTCTACTCCCGAGCATACTCTGAACACCTCACTCTCTATAAATATGCCCTCTCAGCTGCCAGAAGCTCCCACTACTCAAACATGATCAATAATGAGAGGAGCAACTCCAAGATCCTTTTCTCCACCGTTAAACACCTGCTTCAACTCTTGACAATATTTCCCCTGACCTGTGCAATAATTTATTGAAAAAGTTCCAGACAAAAATCGACAATATCCATAAAGAGCTGCTACTTCCCCACACCTATAATGCCGTGGATCACCACCCCCACTGGCCCCCACTCAAAACCAGTCTCTCTGCCTCCATCCCAATGTCTGAGGCATCCATAATCAAAGTCATCAATGCATCTACATTTTCCACCTGCAAATTGGACCGTTTGTTTACCAGTCTGTTCAAAGTTGCCCTCCCTGCCCTCTCCTCATTGATAACCCGGACAATCAACTCACCCCTGGTGTCCAGCTCTGTTTTACTCTCTCTCAAAATGGCTGCTATCACACCAATACTCAAAAAGCCTGGTACAGATCACAACAATCTCAATCATTTTCGCCCCATTTCAAATCTCCCATTTCTCTCCAAAGTTCTAGAATGTGTGGTCGCACCCCAACTTCACCCAGCTGTATATCTCATCCAAGCCCACTGCCCCCCTGCCCCCAACCTCCCTCATCAACTTCCTCCATGATATCAAGGCCTCTAACTTTCTGAAACTCAACGGCAATAAAACAGAAGTCATGGTCATCGGCTCAAAAACCACCTTGTCAAAAGCAACCAGTAGCCCTGTCATACACATTGATGGATACCCAGTTTCCCTGTCAACACAAGTTAAAAGCCTCAGCATTTCACTGGACCGCACCCTTTCTTTCGAACCCCACATCAAGAACATCACACGCACTGAATTTCTGCACCTCTCACTCCAGTGCTGAAACTTTAATCCACGCATTTGTCACCTGACTGGACTACTGTAACGGTTTACTCTCAGGACTACCCTCCAAGCTCATCAATAAACTACAAATCATCCAAAACTCAGCAGCACGAATCCTCACCAGCACCAAATACAATGACCACATCACTCCCATTCTCATGCAACTACACTGGTTACCGGTCCAATACCACATTGACTTTAAGATCCTCCTGCTCACATACGAAGCCCTTCACTCCCTTGCACCCCCTACCTCTCCGATCTACTTCAAGAATACACCCCTACTCGCACTCTTCACTCCTCCTCAGCGGCCTTCTCTCCATCCCTCCAACCTGAATCAGCACATTGGGAATGTTTGAACTTGCCTAAGTTACATTGGTGCAGTGTCTTGTTGCTCCGGATAGAAGTTCCCCTTAGGCACAGATCTAGGATCAGTTTACCCTACCTCCAATCTTCACCTTGCTAATGTACTATGGTAGCAGCATGGTAATACAGTATTGTTGTTATCAGAGTAATATCAGCGTTACTACATGGGTATAGTTGCAGCTTAATTTAAAGTGTGTTTATACTGTGTGTTAACTGTGGTTTGTGTTGGTCCTGTCTCTCTGTGTTCGTTTGAGCATGCCTGTGTTCAGACAGGGAAACCAGGCGTTCCGTGAAGCCATGGCTCAGCTGGAAAACCAGCCGCACGTCCGAGGCCTCTCCTTCACCTCCTTCCTCATCCTCCCTTTCCAGAGGATCACACGGCTCAAGCTTCTGGTGCAGGTAAGAGGACCAACAAGGTCTGTTCCTTATTCCACTTGTATAATAAAAGCCTTCCACACCATTGTCATCAAGCCAAGTTTTATTTAAAGTGCATATACACTTTACAGGGGAAACAAATCCAAATTAAAACAGAAGATAGATAAACAACAAGCATAATAACAGAGATTTGACTTCAGGACATGATGCAGACATGAGGCAACACAGTGGGTGGGGATGGGGCGGGGGGGGGTTCAAGACAGGACAGGGGCAAGACCAAGTTCACAGACAAGACATGGAATGCTAAACAGTAGGGAGGGCAGCGTTGGTAGGCAGTGTGGGGATCCAGCAGGAGGGACAACACAGGGGGGTGGCACAGGAGGCAGGCTTTAGACAGGAACACTAGAGCATGTAAGTGGCACAAGAGATGGTAGACAGGGGATGTGGTTTGTAGATCACTGGGTGGCCTTTTGGGTCAGGAATGCAGATGGAAGTGGTTGGACCTTGGACCGGTTGGACCCTGGACTGAGTGGGGCTGAGGGATGGGGGGCTCATGGGATAGTGAGAGAA
The DNA here is from genome assembly GCF_951799395.1 of Argentina silus. NCBI lineage: Eukaryota > Metazoa > Chordata > Actinopteri > Argentiniformes > Argentinidae > Argentina > Argentina silus. The sequence goes on from NC_139653.1 coordinate 35,493,162, forward strand.
GTGTGGAGTTAGTGTGGAATTTGTGGGAGTGTGAATCACAATACATGAATGATGAACACATAACTGGTCTACTGCTAGTCATAGCTGAGGCTAAATATGTGGGGTTTCAATCTAGATTATAAAAAATTCAGGACTGAACATGGAGTGGCAGGCTGTTTCAAAGGGAGGGGGCCCTATAGGAGAAATACCTGCCCCCAGCTGTTTTCTTTGTAATTCTCTATGTGACACTATGTCAATACAATGTTGTTACGAGAGTAATAACAGTGTTACCACTAAGGTATAGGGGATACTTAATGTTAAGTGCTATGAAATCTTGCAGAACATTCTGAAGAGGGCAGAGGAGAACTCAGAGAGGGAGGTCAACGCCATCAAGGCACATAAGCAGCTGGAACAGGTACTGTAAAAAAAAAACACACACACACACACACACACACACACACACACCTAGACCTGGCAGGATTAAGTTGGGTTGGGGTCAGTACTGAGCTTGGGTACAATGAAGGAAGTGTTGGAGGTATAGTGGTTAGAGTTGGCTCAGGCTCAGGGCATGGAGTGATGAAATATGAAGAAATAATTATGTCCTGTGTGGTGTCATGCCTCTCTACCTCATAAGGAATGATGATGCTGATGAGTTTAATTGTCCTTTTTACCTAGAAAAGAATGTGGTTTTAATTGGAGCTGCATAGCCATATGGATATATGTAGTGGTTAGGTTCTGAAACAGGTTCAGTAGCCATCTGTACTAATAATTTGCTTTACCTTGTCTCCATGAATTGTATTTATCTGCACACTGATCATCTATCTTATCTACAATACAGTATATTGATAGTTGTAACATACCATGTAGTACTAATACCACAGCGAGTTTGAGGATATGTATATGTATATCCTTAGGGTGTGTGTTTGTTCCTGTCTCAGATTGTAAAGGACTGCAATGAAGGGGTAAGGAAGATGAGTCGCACAGAGGAGCTGATCAGCATCGAGAAAACACTGGAGTTCAAATCTAAGGTAAACACAGTCACAATGGCAGATCTCACATGCTATATTCAAACAGTGAAACTGTCACAAAGACATAAAGTGAATTGGTCAGGGGGGTCATATGGTTATCTCAGTGACAGAGTATGTTACCAAACGAAGCTCCAGGCCAGCCTTTGTCATCGTCTTAGGGTCACTAGTCCACAGACCCCCACATCTGGTATCACAGGGAACTGAACTCTTTGTGTAAAACCAGTCAATTATATTTTTTGGAGTGTGTGTTTGTGTTTGCGTAACCATCAGTGGTGAGAAGTTCCAGGTGCTGGACTCATGCACTCGGGCCATGTTGAGGACTGAGGATTTGGAGGACCAGGGCCAGATGCTGGCCAACGTGTTCAACCTGAAACTTTTAGAGAACCAGGAGGAGAGGACCGTCAACTACATGCTCAAGGCCTCCAGCATGTGAGTGTGTTGAAAACACCCAACTAACAACTAATACCTACCTCACACTAGGGTCTTAAACCCACCCTAGTTTTTTTACCACACAGTATCAGCATTTTACATAGTACACCTAGTTACTGTAATACCAGTAATACATTTACATTTATGGCATTTAGCAGATGCCTTTATCCAAAGTGACTTACAACAAATACATTTGTTTCAGTCAGTGAATCATCTATCCATCAGTCATCTTAAGACAAAGTAATCAGTGCTGAGACCAGGGGCCATAGGCAGTCATAATGCTAGAAGAAGGATTTTTTTTTTTCAGAAGAGAAACTTATACAGGGGGGTAGTGAGGGTGAAGAGGTCTTTAGGAGGGACCATTAAAATGTAACCTGAAGAGATGGGTCTTCAATCTACATACCAATCTAGGTGTAAGATTGGTAGTGACTCTGCAGTCATGACAGCAGTGGGAAGCTCATTCCACCAGCGGGGCGCCAGGACAGTGAAAAGCCGTGACCGAGTAGTGCAGCTGCTGTAGAGGCGGTAGTGCCAGGCGGCCAGCCGAGGTGGAAG